>NC_134080.1:204541607-205152450 GCF_000715075.1 Nicotiana tabacum
AGTACATGGGGTCGATTGTACTGATACTGTGCTCTGCACTTTATGTGCAGATTCCGGTACCGGACCGCATTGATCATAGTTGGGTTGCTCCCTTCAGATCATCAGGAGACCCAAGGTAGATCTGCCAGCATTGGCAGACCCTGGAGTCCCCTTCCAGTTATCCTAGTTTCTATGTTTTCTTTTATTTCGAGAATAGATGTATTTTCTTTAAACTAGTATTTGTAGTGACTCTTAAAAGTTCGTGGATTGTGACACCAGATTTTGGGTAGTCGTGTATTAGTTTTTGGATTATTACAAAATTTTCGCACTTCTTTAATTTGTTTTGGTTTAATTCTTACTATGTACTGTTTTGGATAGCGGTTAGCGTAGTAGATAATTATCTGTTGGCTTGCCTAGCATGTTTAAAAGTTAGGCGCCATCACGATCCCAACGGTGGAAAATCCGGATCGTGACAAGTTGGTATCAGAGCACTAGGTTGCTTAGGTCTCACAATTCACGAACAAGCTAGGTAGAGTCTGATGGATCGGTACTGAGATGTCTATGCTTATTCCCCCAAAGGCTACAGAGTTCAGGAACAACCTCACTTCTATTCTTCTCTATCTTGGGATTTGATTTCTCAAAACTAATAGAACTTTCTACTCTTAATCTTTCGCAAATAGCGAGAACACGTACCCCTTCATCAGCTGATCAGCAGCCCGATCCCCTAGTGGCGGCTCCTACGAGGGGCAGAGGACGAGGCCGAGGCCATGCTAGAGCCTGAGGTAGGGGCAGGGCTCATCCTAGAGATCGAGCAGCACTACCAGTAGCGGAGCCTCAGGTGGAGTTCAATGATGAGGTTCCGGCTCATTCGACGGGGAAATCGCAGGTTCCCGAGGGGTTCATCGCTACCCCGGTACTTCAGGATGCTTTGGTCAATCTAGTGGGCCTTATGGAGAGCATAGCTCAGACTAGCACATTTCTTGTAGCACCAGCCATCTCTCAGGTAGGGGGAGGAGCCCAGACTCCCGCTACCCACACTTCAGAGCAGATGGCTCCTCAGTTTCAAACTACGGTAGCTCAGCCAATTAAAGTAGTTCAGCCAGCTATTGCGCACAGGCCGCTGCTGGATCAGTCATGTCTTTTGAGGCTTTGTTGAGGTTGGACAAGTTCACCAAGCTTTTCCCAGTTCATTATAATGGGGCAACTTCTGAGGACCCATAGGAATATCTTGACTGTTGCCATGAGGTGTTGCGGAACATGGGGATAGTGGAGACCAATGGGGTCAACTTTGCTATATTCCAGATGATAGGGTCTGCCAAGAGATAGTGGAATAATTCTGTGTTGGCTAGACTAGCCGGGTCGCCTGCCTTGACTTGGGACCAGTTCTCTCAGTTATTTCTCGAGAAGTTCCTTCTTATCACTTAGAGAGAGGACTATCACAGGCGGTTTGAGCATTTTCAGCACGGTTCTATGACTGTCACGCATTACGAGACTAGGTTTGTTGATTTGGTCGGTCTTGCTCTTCTTATACTTCCTACCGAGAGAGATAGGATAAGGAGGTTTATTAAGGGGCTCGCTCAGCCTATCAGATTGTAGATGGCTAAAGGAGACATGGAGTGAGATTTCTTTCCAAGATGCGGCCAATATGGCCAGGCGAGTTGAGATGGTTTTAGCTTAGGGGAGTGGTTAGGGGCCTAATAAGAGGCCTCGTTATTCTGGTAGGTTTGGCGATGCCTCATCTAGAGGCAAGGATTCCTTTGGTAGAGGCCATCATCCCAGGCCCTTCCACTCAACACTTCAGGCTTCTCACTGTGTTTCAAGTGGCAGTGGCTCTTATATGCAATATTCTGACCAGCTAGCCTACAGTGCACCAGCAGCTCCTATCAGTGCACCTCCGCTCTAGAGTTTTTGGGGTGATTACCCAGGCCGATAGGGTCAGTTTCAGGGTTAGCAGTCTTAGCAGACGAGGTCTTGTTATACTTGTGGCAATCCGAGGCACATTACTAGGTATTGCCTCGAGCATCGAGCAGTTCTCAGCATCAGGGTTCTCGTGCCATGGTCCCGTCATCGGGTGTTCCACCGTCCGCTCAGCCAGCTAGGGGTAGGGGCCAGATAGCTAGAGGTGGAGGTCGAGGTATTAAAGGTGGAGGTTAGACCGCTAGAGGTGGAGGCCAACCAGCAGGAATCGGTCCTAGGGATGTAGTTCAGAGTGGTGGGGCCCAGCCCCGATGTTGTGCTTTCCAAGCCAGGCCTGAGGCTGAGTCATGAAATGATGTTATCATAGGTACTGTTTCAGTTTGCAGTAGAGATGCTTTAGTTCTATTTGATCTGGGGTCTACGTACTCCTATGTGTCATCTTATTTGCAACATATATGGTTGTGCCTCGTGATTCTTTAAGTGCTCCTGTATATGTGTCCATACCGGTGGGCGATTCTATTATTGTAGATCGTATCTATCGCTCGTGTGTGGTTATCATTAGGGGTCTTGAGACTAGTGTAGATCTCCTACTTCTCGATATGGTTAATTTTGATGTCATTTTGGGGATGGATTGGATGTCACTTATCATGCTATATTGGATTGTCACGCTAAAACCATGACCTTAGCCTTACTGGGGTTTCCTCGATTGGAGTGGAGAAGGACTTTTGGTCATTCTACCAGTAGTGTTATTTCTTATATGAAGGCTTGGTGTATGGTCGAGAAGGGGTGTTTGGCTTATTTAGCTTATGTTCGTGATTCCAGTGCGGAGGTTCCATCCATGGATTCCATACCAGTTGTTCCTGAGTTTCCAGAGGTATTTCCTGCAGACCTGTTGGGGATGCCACTCGATAGGGATATTGACTTTTGCATTGATTTGGCTCTGGGCACTCAGCCTATTTTTATTCCGCCATATCGAATGGCCCCGCCAGAGTTGAAAGAATTGAAGGAGCAGTTATAAGATTTGCTTGATAAGGGCTTCATTAGGCCCAGTGTCTTGGCTTGGGGTACGCCAGTGTTGTTTGTAAAGAAAAAAGATGGATCGATGAGGATGTGCATAGACTATCGGCAGTTGAACAAAGTCATCATTAAGAACAAGTATCCATTGCCGAGGATTGATGACTTATTTATTCAGCTTCTGGGTGACAAGGTGTTTTCAAAGATCGATTCTAGGTCTGGCTACTATTAGTTGAGGATTAGGCATCTGATGTCTCTAAGACAGCTTTTTGCACTAGGTATGGGCATTATGAGTTTCTAGTGATGCCATTTGGGTTGACAAATGCCCCGGCAGCATTTATGGATTTTATGAACCAGGTATTTAAGCCCTATATGGATTTCTTCGTGATTGTTTTTATTGATGATATCTTGATCTACTCCCGCAGCCGAAAGGAGCATGAGCAGCATCTTCGGATCGTTCTTCAGACTCTGAGAGACAACCAATTATATGCTAAGTTTTCGAAATGTGAGTTTTGGTTAAGTTCAGTTGCATTCTTGGGTCACGTTGTATCAGTATAGGGTATTCAGGTGGATCCTAAGAAGATTGAGGCGGTCAAGGACTGACCTAAACCCACATCAGCTACAGAGATCCGGAGTTTTTTGGGTTTGGTGGGTTATTACCATCAGTTTGTGGATGGGTTTTCATCTATAGCAGCTCTGATAACTAGGTTGACCCAAAAGGGTGCCCCGTTCAGGTATTCGGACGAGTGTGAGGCGAGCTTTTAGAAGCTCAAGGCAGCTTTGACTACGGTACCAGTGTTGGTATTGCCCACAGGTTCAGGGCCATATACAATATACTGTGACGCATCTCGTATTGGACTTGGTGCAGTATTGATGCAGGGTGGCAAGGTTATTGCATATGCTTCGCGACAGTTGAATATTCATGAGAAGAATTATCCAGTTCATGACTTGGAGCTAGCAGCCATTGTTCACGCGTTGAAGATTTGGAGGCACTATCTATATGGCGTGTCATGTGAGGTGTTCACAGATCATAAGAGTTTGCAGTATTTATTCAAGAAGAAGGAGCTCAATTCGAGGCAGAGGAGGTGGTTGGAGCTATTGAAAGACTATGATATTACCATCTTGTATCATCCTGGGAAGTCCAATGTGGTGGCCGATGCTTTGAGTAGGAAGTCAGCTAGTATGGGCAGTCTCACATATATTCCAGTCGGTGAGATATCGCATGCTTTAGATGTTCAGGCTTTGGCCAATCAGTTCGTGAGGTTGGATGTTTTTGAACCCAGTCGTGTTCTAGCCTGTACAGTCGCTCGGTCTTCCTTGTTTGAGCGTATCAGGGAGTGGCAGTATGATGATCCCCATTTGCTTGTCCTTAAGGACATAGTGCGGCACGGAGATACCATGTAAGTTACCGTCAGAGATGATGGAGTTTTGAGGATGCAGGATCGTATTTGTGTGCCTAATGTGAATGGGTTTCGTGAGTTGATTTTGGAGGAGGCTCACAATTCCCGGTATTCTATTCATCCAGGTGCCGCTAAGATGTATCAAAACTTGCGACAAAATTATTGGTGGAGTAGGATGAAGAAGGATATTGTTGCATATGTAACTCGGTGTTTGAATTATCAGCAAGTGAAGTACGAGCATTAGAGACTAGGTGGTTTGCTTCAGAAGATAGAGATTCCTGGGTGGAAGTGGGAGCGCATCACCATGGACTTCGTTGTTTGACTCTCATGGACTCAGAGGAAGTTTGATAACATATGGGTCATTGTGGATAGACTGGCCAAGTTAGCGCATTTCATTCCTATGGCAGTTTCCTATTCTTTGAAGTGATTGGCAGAGATTTATATCCGTGAGATCGTTTGTCTCCATGGTGTGCCCATGTCTATCGTTTCTGATTGAGGTACGCAGTTTACCTCGCATTTCTGGAGGGCAGTACAGTGTGAGTTGGGTATGTGGGTCGAGTTGAGCATAACATTTCATCCTCAGATGGACGGACAGTCCGAGCGTACTATTCATATTTTGGAGGATATGCTCTGCGCCTATGTTATTGACTTTGGAGGTTCTTGGGATCAGTTCTTGCTGTTAGCGGAGTTTGCCCACAATTACAATTATCAGTTGAGCATCTAGATGGCTCCCTATGAGGCGTTGTATGGTAGACGGTGTTGATCATCGGTTGGGTAGTTTGAGCCAGGAGAGGCTCAGTTATTGGGTACTGATTTAGCACAGGATGCCTTGGATAAGGTTAAGATAATTCAGGATAGACTTCGTGTCACGACCCAAATTGATGAGCCGCGGCGGGCACCCGGTACCTTACTCAACAGAGTACCAATATATCCTATCTTTTTGTATTATACTATCATAGATAACTGAAACGGAGAGGCTGCCGTGAAATAGGTAGAATATAACATGTAATACCAACTTATACATAAGACATATGGGTCTCTAAGACTAAAATAACCATGCGTACACTGAATATAGACCGACAAGGCCATACAATCTTTAACGTACATGACATCTGTCTACAAGCCTCTAAGAATACATGATTTTCATAAAGGTTGGGACAGAACCCCGCCATACCAAACAATACACGTCCAAATCATACTAACCAAACAAGCAACTCCGAGCAAATGGAGCGCACCATCATCTTTCGTTGAGATGATAGCCTACTTGGAGGGCTCTCGACCTATCTATCGGGACTTGCGGGCATGAAACGCAGCAACCCCAAGCAAAAGGGACGTCGGTACGAATAATGTACCGAGTATGTAAGGCACATAACAGACATAGAGGAAATATAGAGTAAATGACTTAACCTGTAAGTCTGGATAACTCTGTAATTCATGAAATAATTATAGTATCATGCATATGCGTATGAATGTCATGTCATGCATAGGTACATGTTTCATAACATTATCAGGCCTCTGAGGGCATCCTATCATATCATCTCGGCTACTGTGGGCAAAATCATCAACGTATACCAACTGATCAGGTGGTGGTGCGTATATAACGCCATATCTTTTTCTCATATCCCATATACATATATATAAATATATACGCGTATATAATGTCGTCTGGTCATGGCTCAATGTGCATGTATAAATACATGAAATGCATATAAAATACGTTAATAAAATTTCTCGGTACGTCAGATCATTTTGCCTCTGATTAATATCATGAAATAAACATTACCAACTTACGTATTTTTGAGACCCATGAACAGATGATACAATAATATGACACATGGGGAATTAAGAACATAAGCATCTCTAGTATTTCTAGGAATAGAGTCATTTATGAAAATTGTGCATTTGCTCGTTTCGTTTGTGTCGTATAGATCATGCCAAAAGAAAGAAAGAATAACCTTAACATACCTGAACCGATTCTCTTTTGCGGAAGCACGTAACGACAGATCGAAGTAGGAGAAAATCCGTATGATGTTCTTGAGAAAGATTACACCGTACCTCCTTAGAATCGTAAAATCATGTTGCTATAACATCTAGTAGTCTCGTAGGATTTTAATAGCAAAATCACGTTGCTAATTTTATTGATAAGTTGCTGAATATCTCTAGGATTTTTGTAGCAAAATCACATTACTATTTTAATGAATGAGTTGCTGAATAGTGGATTAGAGAATCTCTACTTTGTAGAGATTGAATAGCAAATTAAAGATTCTCTTTTAATATTTGGGTGTGGGCCCCATTTGAATAGTGACTAAGCCACAAAATCTTCTATATGCGACACAAAGATACATGAACTTAAGTGTCATACCCAACCAAGGCTTCTTGGCTGCCACGTGGGGGTGGGATGAGAAATATTAATTTTTATCCACTTATTAGGTAATTAGGTATTGTCCTGTTACCCGGTAATTATCAATTACCCGCATAATTAAGAATTTTCTTAACTTACTTAAATTACTATTCACTTTTAACATATTTTACACCTTACTATCCGGGTCATGCGGTACCTTGTATGGTACTAGTCCATAAATATCAGGTATTTTAGCTCGGGCCATATTTTTTTAAAAAATATCAAACTTCGACGAAATTCATTTTTTTTTATTTTTTTACCTTCTCACCTTCATGAATTTACTCATTACTTGTTTGAAATAGTAAAAAATGCTTATAATCTTAAAATAATCTCATTCCCGAACTTACGACGAAACTTTAACGTACGAAAAATGTGGGATGTAATATCTCATTTCCGAGCTTTCATCAATTTACTTAGGGCGTACTTCCACGTACGAAACATGGGTTGTAACACTTCTACAGCTTAGTCTAGGCAAATGAGTTATGTTGACCGTAAAGTTCGTGATGTGGCATTCATGGTATGAGAGAGAGTGTTGCTTCGGGTGTCACCCATGAAGGGTATGATGCGGTTTGGGAAGAAGGGAAAGCTAAGCCCTAAGTTCATCAGGCTTTTTGAGATCCTTGATCGAGTGGGAGAGGTAGCCTGCAGACTTGCATTGCCACCAGGCTTATCAACACTACACCCAGTATTTCATGTGTTCATGCTTCGGAAGTATCCCGACGATCTATCCCACATGTCAGATTTCAGCACTGTCCAGTTAGACAAGGATTGACCTACGAGGAGGAGTCGGTAGCTATTTTAGACTGGCAGGTTCGTCAGTTGAGGTTGAAGAGTTATCCTTCGGTTCGTGTGCAGTGGAGAGGTCAGGCTATTGAGACAGCCACCTGGGAATCCGATTCTGATATCCGGAGCTGATATCCCCATTTTTCCCTAGCTCAAGTACTTTTTTATATCCGTTCGAGGACGAATAGTTGTTTTAGAGGTTGAGAATATGATTACCCGAAAGGTCATCTTGTGTTCTAGAACCCAATTCGGGGTTCTGAGGCCTTTAAAACTTCATCTTATTTCTTCTTGATTTGCGTGCGCAGTCCGAGCGCATTTTCGGAAAGCCTTTATATGGAAATTTGAGAAAAATATCTTTTTTGACTTTAAAAGTTGATTTTAGTTGAATTCGGTCAACATTTTGAGTAAACGAACCCTAAATCATATTTTGACAGTCCTAGAGGGTCCATAGTAAAATATGAGACTTGGGCGTATGTCCAGAATCAAATTCCGAGGTCCCTAGCCCGAGAAATGAATTTTTGATGAAAATTATTAAACTGGAATTATAAAGGTGTAACGAAATTGATTAATAAGTGATTTTGTTGATACTGGGTCCATATTGTGGTTCCGGAGCTTGGTACAGGTCCGTTATGATATTTATACCCATCTATGAAATTTGGTGAGGAACGGGACTGATTTGACGTGATTCGGATCTTTGGTTGAAAAAATAGAACTTTTGAACTATCTTAAAAATTTCATGCAATTTGATGCTAAATTCATAGTTCTAGGTGTTATTTTAGCGATTTGATCGCTCGAGCAAGTTAGTATGATGTTTCATGATTTGTGTGCATGTTTGGTTTGGAGCCCTGAGGGCTCAGGTGAGTTTCGGATAGGCTACGGGATGTTTTAGACTTAGAAAATTCTGGAATTTTGCTGCAGCAATTGTTCTAATATGCCATTCTTTGCGTTCGCATAAGTAGTCTCGCAAACATGAAAGGTAAAGAGGGGCAGAGGGAAATTTCTTCTTTGCAAACGCGAAGGATAGGTCGTGAACGCGGAGAAATAGGGGCCTTACCCTTCGCAAACGCGACCCGTCTATTTCGACCGCGAAGCATGGGACCTGGGGGAGGGGAAAGTTGCTCAGTGCGAATGCGACACTAGGCTTGCGAATGCGGAGGTTGGGGGGAGAATGCCTTAGCGTTCGCGAGATTGGCCGTTGCGTATCATGAACGCGACAGGCTTCTCACGAACGCGAAGAAGGCCTGTTTAGTCTTGTTAAAAATAGAACCAACACGGGATTTATCAAAAATTTCACAACTCTTTCATTAGAACTCGACCTAGGGGCGATTTTGAAGAGGGATTTTAACATTAATTTATAGGTTTGTGTTCTTCAACTCATTTCTTTCAATTTCCATCAACACCCTTAGATTTTTAGCATTAAATCTTGTTCTTTCATGGCCGAATTAGGGATTTTGGGAAAAATTGGGGATTTTGCAAATTTGTGAATTTAGACCTCGATTTGGGATCGGATTCCCAAATTAATTATATATTTGGGCTCGGGGGTGAATGAGTTTTTATTCGAACCTCGCGTTTTGACCAAGCGGGCCCGTGGTCGTTTTTTGACCTTTTTGGTGAATTGTTGGGAAACTTATAATTCTGTATTGGAATTAATTTCTTTAGCGGTTGTCACACCTCCTTTTTCACACCCCGCAAGGGATAGTAAGGGAGTGTTTTCCAATTTAAGTGACAATCGAAACGAGATTATTTATTTCAAAATCAGAGTTGCCACTTGGGATAATTTATGGTGTCCCAAATCACCGGTTAAATCCCGAATCGAGGAAGTTTGACTCTAATTATGGTCCGCGAAACACAAAAATCCGGGTAAGGAATTATGTTAACCGGGGAGAAAGTGTTAGGCATTCTCGGGTTCCGTGGTTCTAGCACGGTCGCTCAACTATTATTATTGGCTCATTTATCTGATTTTAAAATACTTTTAAACCTATGTGCATTTTTAACTTTTTAGCCGCTTTTAATATTTCAGGAAAATTCAAGGTTATTTAAAATACACCGTAAGCCACGCTACATGAAATGCACCCGCGGTTCACGATACGCTTTATTTAACCTTGTTGGAAATTAGCATCGGGTCACATGAAATGCACACCCAGGTTTTAATAATTGACAATCACAACTACGTCATGGGAGCCGTACCCATAGCCATGATCATTATTTAGTTAACGCGCATAAAGCAAACTACGAAAGTTCAAGGCATATTTTTACACTAGTTAAGATAATTAGTATGAGGGCCATAGGTGATTGAATAGATGGCACGCCTCAATTCACTTTTAAGAGATTATGCTTAGCCAAAGTCACCTAAAGATACTTGGATTTTTCCTAAATTGAGTTCTTTCTAACATTGTTAAAATCAGCCTACACAGAATACCATTTAATTCTAGTTAAACTCCCAAAATCACAACTATTCTACTACAAATTAATCCATATCGAATTCGCTCATTCACTCCCACCATTTTAGCAATGCAAGACGCAACCAACAACCAGAGAATTTGACTCATGAACTAATACAAATGACTGAACTAATAGAGTAGCCACAATATTGATCAATCTTCAAAATAAAATAAACCAAACAAATGCTCTCCCATTTAAAACTTAAAAGGCAAGACACAGATATGGGCAAACGAAATAGCTGATCGAGAGAATAGAATATCAATAATCATGCTTTGAATCACAACACATATAAAACAACTTAAAGATGAAATTAATGAAAATCATAGTGAAGAAGAATAAGAATGAACCTTTTAGCAAATTTTCTTAGAACTTTTATTCATGAATATGCCTCTCAATACAACCCCAAAGCCAAAAGGGCAGCAAATTCGGACCAAATTGGACTCGCAAATCCCAACAACAAACTCGGCGGAACCTAAATCTGTCCGGAAACCTCACCGGAAATCTCCGACCTCGACAACGATTCAAACCAGCTTCACACCTCAGCTCACAGCCAAATTTTGTTCTGACTTTTCCTCTCGAAATCGGATTAAAAATAGAAACACAGACGAAGTAGAATCAAAGACTTTTCAGTACGATAGAGATGTCGAAAACACTGGTACAACCGATAGGCCAAAACCGACTTACGAATGTCGTCGTTGTACGTCTCAAGAAGCACGGTAACTGGTTTGAAATTGCCTATTATAAGGACAAAGTCGAGGTGTGACTCTCACTCTTGAATCCTTGTTGGGGTGAGGCTTTTTGGAGACGCCCGAAAGTGGGGTGGCAGCTCATTCTGCAGCTAGTCTTAGTTGCCTGGGGTGTGGGGAAGATGAGTAGTTCTATTGTCTTTGTCAATGGTGAAAGGGGTGGGTGTTTGGTTGAAGAAGATGAAGTTTCAGGGGGTAGGTACGATTTTTTTGTCAAAAATGGCACCTGCCTATCTCTTAGGTCTAGATTTGCTGATTTTTTTCAGATGGGGGAGGGTCATTTTGTTTTCAGCCACAACTTTTTTCAGTCCCTAGGTCCCTATGTGTTAGTCTATATATAGCTGATTGTAGAGTCTAGGTCTAGGTTTTTGTAGGATTTTTTTAGGTTAAGGGTTATGGTCCTAGAATTATGGGCTTGAGAATTATGGGATAGGTCCAAAATTAGGCCTAAAATGGGTTGCTCAAGCCCAAGTTTTATTCTTTCTCCGTGAACGAGACTAAAATACGACCTCATTTATTAATTAGTCCTACTTAAGTAAAATAACTACTAAAATAAGACTGACCGTTAAAACAAAACTATTTTTGGTATTTTTCAAGATTAAAAATGACTACAAAATATTAATGAAACTATTTTTTTTGTAATTTTTATTTTCTTGTAATAAAATATAGTAAAAGAGTCAAAATTAGTTGAAATAGTGATATTAGGCCTAAATTAAATATTTACATGCTAAAATATAAAAAATCTTGGGGGAGAGGGGAATGTCAAAAATCACATGTCTACAGTGGTAATTGATATTATTAAGTTAATTATGACTAGATACGAGTGTTTCGGATGTGAAAACTATGGGAAAAGCGGTGATTGAGGCTTGAGTTCGGCCGTGGAATTGAGGTAAGTGTTGTGGCTAACCTTAGCTTGAGAGATTAGGTATTGTTGAGTCTATTTAGCTACGCGTTTGATATTGAGTACAACGTATAGGTAATGTGACGAGTACTTATGTGTTGTCGTCGAGTCATAGCATGCGAGTTGGTCTTATTCTTGTAACTATTGTACTCTATGATCATATATTTCTTGATTAGACTTGTCACTCCATGTGTTGAGTAACTTTTATCATGTTTTACGAAGTTTGGTACTGATTGAGTATTAACTCAGAGTTGAGGTTGGTATTGTGGAATTAAATATTGAAGTAAGACTGATTCTTGATATTTCTTTCTCCCTGTGATTATTGTTCATTGTCTTAGTGAGGGAGAGTGTTAAATCACGAAGGATGATGTCGTGCTATGTTTTGTGAGGTAGTGATAATGCACGAAGGGTGATGTTGTATCATATTCTATGAGTGATAATGCACGAAAGGTGATGTCGTGCTATGCTATGAGAGAATTAATACACGATGAGTTGTCGTGCCATGTTACGAGAGAGTTAATGCACGAAGGGTGATACCGTGTTGTTTCTGTTGTTTTTGTTATGGTGAGAATGAGAGTAAAAGCACGAAGAGCGATGTCGTGCACTTGTTTGCAATGTTGTTACTTTCGTTGGTGCAAAGCATGATATTTATTGCATTCCTTTACTGTACTATTTTCAGGATTTGATATTCCCCTTCTCGTTATTATCTGTTAAATTTTTGTTTGTTGTTATTTTCTTGTATATGATTTAAATGCACAGGTTCATTTTAATGTCGTGTCCTAGCCTCGTCACTACTTTGCCGAGGTTAGGCTCGACACTTACCAGTACACAGGTTTATTTTTTGTGCAGATTCCGGTACTGGACCGCACTGATCAGAGTTGGGTTGCTACCTTCAGTCCATCAGGAGACCCAATGTAGATCTGTCGGCGTTCGTAGACCCTGGAGTCCCTTTCCAGTTATCTTAGTTTCCCTATTTTCTTTTATTTCGAGAACAGATGTATTTTCTTTAAATCAGTATTAGTACTGACTCTTAGAAGTTCGTGGATTGTGACACCAAAATTTGGGTAGTCGTGTATTAGTTTTTGGATTATTACAAATTTCCGCACTTCTTTAATTTGTTTTTGTTTAATTCTTGCTATGTACTATTTTGGATAGCGGTTAGCGTAGTAGATAATTATCTGTTGGCTTGCCTAGCATCTTTAATAGTTAGGCGCCATCACGATCCCGATGGTGGAAAATTCAAGTCGTGACAATATAGTTTTATATATTTATAATTATATTTTCAATATCTTTCCTTGTATGTGGGGTTAATTCTTTTTCAAAGGTCAAACACATGATTTTTCTTTAATACCAAGTGACATGAGACTTGAACCAGAACCTCTATCTGCACTAGTATATAATATTTAAATGTGTAAATTTTTACTATCACTACCACTACCACCACCACCACTCCACCACCACCACTATCACTACCAGTATCACCACCACCACTACCACCACCACCACCACCACCACCACCACCACTACTACAACAACAACAACAACAACAACAACAACAACAATAATAATAATAATAATAATAATAATAATAATAATAATAATAATAATAATAATAATAATAATAATAATAATAATAACTAAATAAAAAATAATATAATTTTCATGAAGTTTAGGGAGGATAGTGCGTATGAGACCTTACCCCTACCTTGAAGATAGAGAGGTTGTTTCAGAAAGATCCCCTGATCAAGGAAAGATGAAAATAAAGTAGTAGCAACGAGCAATAACAACAACAAGATAATAGGAAAACAAAGCAAAAGGAACATCATGTAGTAATAGAAATCTAACAATAATAGAATACAAGACTAACCCTAATACTACTGGTATGGAAAAGAAATACTCTCGACTAGTTATTGACCTTCCACCTTAATTTTTGACATCTATACCTCCTCTCAAGGGTCATGTCCTCGATAAGCTAAAGTAACGTCATATCCTGCCTAATCACCTCTCCCAATACTTCTTTGGCCTATTTGTACCTCTCTTCAGACTCACCAAGGTCAACCTCTCACACCTCCTTATTGGCGCATTTGTGTTTCTCCACTTCACATGCCCAAACAATCTAAACCTCGCTTTCCGCATCTTATCCTCCACCGGAGCTACTCTCACCCTGACTTGAATATCTTTATTCCTATTCTTCTTAATCTGGTATATTTGCATCTCCATCTCAACATCCCCATTTCTGCTACTTCATCTTCTGGACATAAGAGTTTTTGACTGGTCAACACTCTGCCCCATAGTACATAGTCCGTCTAATAATCACTCTGTAGAACTTATCTTTAAGTTTAGGTGGCACATTCTTATCACATAAAACACCGAATGCGAGCCTCCTTTTTACCCATACCGCTCCAATACGGTATGTAACATCCTCGTCAATCTCCTAATATTTTTGAATAATTGACCCAATGTACTTTAAATTATCTCTCTTAGGATGACTTATGTATCAAGCCTCCGTCCACGTCCGCTTCATTGGTCCTGTACTGAACTTACACTCCAAATATTCTATCTTGGTCCTACTCAACTCGAAACCTTTAGACTCCAGGGTTTGTCTCCAAATCTCCAATCTCGCATTAATACTATCTTGTATCTCGTCAATTAGCACAATATCACCTACAAATAACATACAGCATGACACTTCTCCTTGAATGTGGCGCGTCGGTGTGTCCATCACCAAGGCAAATAAAAACGAACTAAGAGCTGACTCCTGGTGCAACCTAATCACAACTGAAAAGTGGTCCGAATCTCCCCTCCATTGTCCTCACTCGGGTCTTAGCTCCATCATACATGTCTCTAATCTCCCTAGTGTAAGCAACAAGAATACCCCTAGTCTCCAATCATCTCCATAGAACCTCCCTTTAAATTTTGTCGTATGCTTTCTCTAAGTCAATGAACACCATATGCAAGTCCACCCTCCTCTCCCTATACTGTTGCACTAACTTCCTCACAACTAGTGAAGCGCTACTTTAAATAATTGGAGGAAATCAAGAAATAATGATTTTCCTGAAAAAATATATAAAAAGGAAATATGAGTGAACTAAATTATAATAGGGTAAGACTGTCAATCAAAACCTTTAAAAAGTTGTAGAACCAATTATAACTCGTGAGTTTATCTTATTTTAGTCCTTTCGTGGACATGCAGTAAAAAAAATTCATCTTATTATAAAGAGCAGTAAGTTTGAGACTTCAGTGGTAGGAGACAATGAGAAGTCACTACTTTGAAGCTGTATATCCGCCTTAATTATATTCCATCAGACACATATATTAAAAAATTCACCTTTTAACATTAATTAACAATAAAAATAGCTATATTAATTTTAATTTATTCATTGAAAATATAATAACTACTCTTAAGTTCTTTACTAAAAGGGCAATATTAGAAATAAAAATAACTATATTAATTTTAATTTATTCATTGAAAATATAATAACTACTCTTAAGTTCTTTACTAAAAGGGCAATATTAGAAAAAAGAAGTAAAATCTTTCTAGATATCTGAAAAAATTAAATATTATGAACCACAATAAAAAAAATTAATTAAAATGGACCGGAGGGAGTATAGTATACGATTAATTTTGTGTTATTCATCTTATAATATTCGGAAAAGGGTTCAAAATGCCCCTAAACTATTGGAAAGGTTTAAAAATACCATTCATCTACCTGTAAATACCCCTTCATCCACTTTTTTGGTTCACTTATGCCTTTTGACCGTTAGGTCAATGCTAAATTAAAAATAATTATTATTCTTTTTGTAAAACTTAAAAAAAATATTTTACAAAATAGTTTCGTTTTTTTAAACTAATGCACCAATAGTCCACTAATTTAGTAAAGTCTTCTTCTTCTTTTTTTTCAGTTTTTACAAAAAAATAAATTCAGTTTTTACAAAAAAAATATTATTTTTTCAGTTTTTTAAAGCATTTTTTTGTAAAAACAGAAAAAAGTATTTTTAATAAAATATTTTCGTTTTTCTAAAATTGAAAAAAAAAATATTTTCAACAAAATATTTTTTTTTTTGAAAAATATTTTTTTCCCATTTTTTAAAGCATTTCATTTTATTTTTGTTTTTCAGTTTTTTTAAAGAAAAAATATATTCGTTTTTTCTAAAAAAAATGAAAAAAAATATTTTCCAAAAACGAAAATATTTTATTAAAAACATTTTTTTCCTGTTTTTTGTAAAAACTGAAGAAAAAAAGAAGAAGACTTTACTAAATTAGTGGACTATTAGTGCATTAGTTTAAAAAAAATAAGTTTTACAAAAAAAATAATAATTATTTTTAATTCAGCATTGACCTAACGGTCAAAGGGCATAAGTGAACCAAAAAGGTGGATAAAAGGTATTTTTAGCCCAATAAGTGGATGAAGGGTATTTTTAAGGAAAAGGGACCCACATCCCATTAATTGCATGACAAGGAGATAAAAAACAAAAATTAAAGTTGTAAAAATGAATAGTTTCGCTTTCGGGGAACGTGGTCCCACACTATATTACCTTTGGTACTCCACCACGTGTACTCCTCGTTGGTCAAATCTCTACTTAAAGTTGTACTTTTTGCAATTTTAATTTTAATAAAACAAACCCATGCAATTATGAGTTACGTTATTTGAACGTGAAAAGGACAACTTCTGTAACACGTGTCGCCTTCTTAATCTCCGGCCACCATACACGGCGGCGTTGTCTCCGGTGTCTTGACCGTTTGGATCTACGGAACCATCTAATTATTAAACATTAATCTATTCATACTTCTACAGTTCTACTTTTAGAAGATTATCTTCTTTGGGTATGAATAGAGTCACTTGTCCAGTGAGATATATACAGCCTACTTAAAAATATTAAAGAACAGGACACTTTATTTATTGAGTTGTTTAAATAATAATGCATAAATAAGGAAAGTCTTTGATGTGATTGTGACTTTTGTTTCGTGATCTGTCTATCTATAGAGATTATATATCAAAATACCATTTCTTTAATATTCTTAAAGATGACTAGCCACTACAAAACTTATAGATTATAGAATCCTTTGTTTTGTTCTAATAATTAATGTGTTGAAGAAATTCTTTTAAAAAAAAAAAGGAAGACGAAATTGATGGTTATGGAAAGTCGTGGATACAGTAGTTGAGACAAGCATCACCAATGTCTCTATCCATGCACATATTTTTCTTTTCAATACTTCTATTTATTTTATCTTATTTCATGTGCTTCTCAATCTTTTTGGACATTATTTTAAAAAAAGGGGCAGAATAAGTGATACAAAGTTTGACAAGCTATAATTCATATTATATGAACTTTTAATCTGAAGCAAAAAATAAAACCATTTTCCAGTCAGACAGTACAACAACAATAATAAATCCAGTGCAATCTCATAGGTGGAATTTGGAAAGGGTAATGTGTATATACACCTTACCCCTACCGCGTGCACGTAGACAAACTAGTTCCGATAGACCCTCGGCTTTCCAGTCAGGCAGTACTGAAGTTAATAGTATTTTTCTTTTAACAAATAAAGGAAACAACAATATGTCCAAGGCTAAGAGGACAACAAACACCTTTTTTCCAAATTTTTGAGTGGAACAATATGAAAGAGTAAATTACAAAAAATCATGATTAACATCCAAGCTATTTGAAATATCAAAGTTCAAGATGCTGCTGCAGTAGCTTTCCCTCTCTTCTTCAGAAATTGTAGTGCTGCTATTGTTGATGCATGTCGAGTTCGAATTCAACGAAGTTGGACTTGATGAAGGTGTTGATAAAGTTGACAAAAGAGATTCAAAGGTAAAATTTTGCCACTCACTTAATTGGCAGTTTTGTGAGCTAAAATTAGAAATATTTGATGTGAATTGCTCCACATTTGGTTGTTGCATGACTTGAGTGTCGCTATAAAATGGAACAGATGGAGTAGTATTTAAAGCGGTGCAACTTGGAATATTTTGAATAGGGGTTTGAATTTGGCTAGATTGGACAAATTGGGACAATTGGTTTTGGAAATGGGAATTGAATAGTTGATTTTCTTGAAAATCACTTGGCAATAAGAAATTTTGGTTTTGGTTTTGGTGGTGGGAAGAAAAGAGAGAAGTCGCTAATTTCAAAATTTCTGGATTTACTAGGGTTTGTACACCTAATAACCTTGAAAGATTGACTTGAGATGAATTGTAGAGTGAAGGGTTAAAAATGGAAGAAAAATCAAGAAGATCAAGACGAGGACTATGAGTTAATGGATCAATTCCCATTCTCAGAAGCTTCTTTCGAATGTGTGTATTCCAATAATTTTTTATTTCATTATCAGTCCTTCCAGGCAAGCGACCAGCAATGGCAGACCACCTATAGTCAAGAATGATATACAACAAGTCAGAATCAAACTCTAGAATATGACCCAAAAATATTTTAATTAACTTATGTACGTTGACAGTTAAAACCCTTTTTACGCTAAGGTAAAACTTAATACGTTATAGTATGTTGCTTATTTTTTTCTTCATATTACTAATTTCACTTATCACAATTACTATGGTTACTTTAATCAGAGACGAATTCAGGAATAGAAAATTGTAAAAATGAATTATGACTACAAAAAGTCATCTTACATCTTTAGAAAGATTTTAGTTAAAGATATCAAAGTTGAAAATAGATCAAGCCATTGAGAAAGTAGAAAATATTAATAAAGAATTATGACTAAAAAACGAATATATCTTTTAAATGATTTTAATTAAAAACTTACTTGTTTCCAAGAATACTATGCAAATGAATGATTGTCTCTTCTTCTTCAAAGGAGAATTTTCCCCTTTTAATATCTGGCCTAAGATAGTTAGTCCAACGTAGCCTACAACTCTTTCCACACCTTTGAAGCCCTATATATAAAAACATATTTACAAAAAGAATTAAAAAAAAAACTTCAAAATACACTTAAAAATTACAAGAAAAAGGAGAAAAAATTTAGAAAAATACCAGCATTCTTAGGAAGTGTCCTCCAATTTCCAGAGCCATGTTTTTTAATGTAATCAATGAGTTTCTGATCTTCTTCTGTAGTCCATGGCCCTTTCTTAAGTCCATTTTTGTCACAACAAGGTGTTCTTCCCATAGTGAGAATTATAATATACTTTAGTTTTTTTGAATAAAAAGAATACTAAGAGTGAAATTGTTGAGATGTGAAGAAGAAAACAGACCGCATAAAAAGTACTTGTGGATTGAGTGTGTGTGTGTATTATATAGTGAGGGAGAAAAGCAAGGGAAAAAAAAGAAAAGAGAAAATAAGAAAGTCAAAGGGATTTGGTGCCGTCCTTTGTTTATGCTCACTAAATGGGGGACGTGTCCCTTCTCTTTTAAATTAAATCAACCAATTAATGTTTGCTTTCTATGGTAAAACCAACAAAATAAGAAGCAAGTACAAATAGACCAAATATATTTAATGTATTATGGATGTATATATAAGACTTTAATTGGCGTTTCTTTATTTTCCACTCTTGCTCTTTGAAAATCACCTTCAAATTCAAATACATCATTCTCCAATAGTTTGCCTTCTCTTTGTTTCTGTATTCGTAATAGCTGCCTTCAAACTTTGAAGAAGACAAATAGTCTCACCGTCCCATTTTATGAGATGATATTTAATTTGACAAGAAATTTAAGTAAAAAGTAGAAGAAGAAATTTTTAAACTTTTGTTGTCCTTAACCACTTAATCATGATAAGTATTGGTGTAAATATATAGTGGTGGCAAAGTGGTTAAAAAATAGTTATCCATCCATATTATTCACTGATCAACTTTTTGAAAACGGGTCAAATATAGATAAGAACCATTGGTTATTCATTTTCTAAATGGATAACCAATGGGTTTAATTTTTACATTTGTAAAGTCTCAAATTGGGAGTTCCTTAAGTTTAGGAGATTAGGAATTCTCCCAAAATTGATCATATTGAAGAAGACATGGATAATATGGATATCCATATTATCCACCGATTAACCCGTATTTATCCGTATTGAATATGGGTCGGGTCGAATGATTTATCTATTTTCTGCACTACTCATTTCCGGCCCGACCCATATCCGATCCGACCCGTCTATTTGCTATCCCTGGTGTAAACATCAGATGCTCATTCATATATTTTTGGAAAAAAGAAGGGCCACTAAATGAATATGTAAAGAGTTTAATTTATGTAATGAGGGTCTAAAAAATTAGATCAGTTATAAAGTACAATTATATGTAACTTTATCTATCTAGTTAACATGCTATTAATAGTATTGGTGCTCATTCATATATTTTTGGAGAAAAGAAGGGCCACTAAATGTATATGTAAAGCGTTTAATGCATGTACTGACGGTCTAAAAAATTAGATCAGTTAAAAAGTACAATTATATGTAACTTTATCTATCTAGTTAACATGCTATTAATAGTATTGGTGCTCATTCATATATTACATTACTTAAATTCATACATAAAATAAAAATAAATTTAAGTTATACTGTATATGGTAAGAGTGTGAAAAGATTTACACTATTATCGCAATTTAACCTGTGGAAAAAATATACTATAATATGCAATTTAGGAAATCACAAACTTCAGCTCATCAATAGAGTAATTAAGAAAGAAAAAAAAAAGTAATTAATAAAGGGACAACACATATTGCATGGCTCTTCAGGCGAGATTGTAGGATGCAATCCGATCAATGCCACGTCTTTATTGTTAGTTAAAATTTTAATTCTTTAATGACAGTATTATTTATTAGCTTATTAATAATGTCAATAAAACCTTGAGTACTTCATACGTGGACTCATGCACTGCACTTTGTCTCCTTCTCGTTAGGTCCACAGCCAAGAAAATAAGCAAACAGTTGGCCAATCAACAACGGAATGGGACGATGTGGTTACGGGACAATCCGGGTTTGACCGCATGCGGGGCGAGTTTAGGCATGTGCGGGTGTGGTGCGGGCAGCGCGGGAGGGGTTGATTTTCTTTTCTTTCTTTTTTTAACATGCGGTTTGTGGGGCGGGTACGGGTCAATTTTTCAATATGTAAATTTAGTTACTCGCATGAATCTTCTCTTCAAGCTTTTCAATCTGTTGCTTATACCTTTTTAAAAAAACAATATTTACGTGGATCATTATGTTGTGTTGTCTTTTATTTCTAAATATTTTTATTGTTTTCATGCTTCAATCTAAATACTTTTCATTATTTTATAAAGCTCGAAAAATTTGAAAATGACATTAAACATTATAGGAACTTCACTACTCATATATATAAAATACTTTAACTTTTCTAGAATATTTAACTCTCTCAAACTTAAAAAAAAAATTATTTTTCTCTATTCTTCATACCGTGAGACTTGACAGTGCTCTTCATCAACAAAAAGAATGCATCTACGAAACTTTTCATGTTATGGAGAAGATATATACATAGGATTACTGTTGTTGAAAAATCTAGTTATTATTCAGTATTGCATTTATTTAGTTATGAGCATTAAATTCCTTTTTCTTACTATATTGGGAGTTTCATTTAATCCTTTTTTTTTTATCAATGTTCTATAGTGATCTTGTGGTATAAGTAATTATCTTCATTATCTGTAAAGTAAAATTTGATTTAACAATTCAGCATGTATTGGTTCTTATCTTAGATATACTCATATAATGTATCCGTGTGAATGTCACAATTTATTTTAATCACATTATCAGAAATATCACAAGAATGGGTCTTGAAACAATATGAAGATGCTCCAACTGGTGTAATTAAAGTTTCTAAAAATAAGACAATCTGAAGGAAAATGCTATGCGGGGCGGGACGAGGTGGGTTGAAATTTTACGGGTTAAGGCAGAAACCGTCTCGCCCCGCACCACTTGCCATCCCTAATCCAATTCTATAAGTTGTTCATAAGTAACTTCCCAGATTTTTTTAATAGTTATTTTCCATTATTATTAGTATAAGATTAAAGGTTGGAGGTGGGGAGATAGAAGTATCGTCTAATTTTTATATAATGGTATGAAGAGAGAAAGCATCTTATGGGCGGAGCTAGGTGGGCGAAGGGCGCTCGAAAATTACATTTTGTTATCATTTAGCCTTTAAAACAACGTTAAAGTATGGTACATTTAGAGCGTAAATAGCGTCTATATAGCCTACTATCAAGTACCGAGTAGGATTTTTACAACATAAGACTTTTATCACTAAAAAAAATTTTACCGCAAAAAATTCTTACTTTTTTTACCTTATAAATTTTACCGTACCATAAAAACAAAAAAAAAATTAATGCCTATTAATTTAGGTAACTGTAATCCAGATTTTTATGCCTATTAATTTAGGTAACTATCACGACCCGGATTTCCCACCCTCGGGAGTTGTGATGGCGTCTACTAATGAAAGCTAGGCAAACCAACTATCTGAACCAATTACCTTTTTCCTATTTTTAATCCTTTAACAATTATGAAATAATAGCTTATAAACAGCGAAATTTAAACAAACGGAAGAAACAATAAAACTATTTGAATATATCAAATACAACTTCTTAAACAAAGACTACCCAGAACTAGTGTCACAACTTCACAGATGGTCTAGGAATACTACTAACAAAGTCTGAAAGATAAATAATACACTATTTCTGAAATCTTAAATGAAACAGGATGAAGGGATAGAGGGAGACGCCAGGGCCTGCGGACGCCTACAGGACTACCTTGGATCTCTATATGGACTGAAGGCAGCTACTCAAGCTAAGGTCCAAAAGTTGCTGCTCCGGGATCGCACACAGTGCAGAGTGCAGTATCAGCACACCCGACTCCATGTGCTGGTAAGTGCCTAGCCTAACCTTGGCGAAGTAGTGACGAGGCTAGGACCAGACTACCAAATAAACCTGTGCAATTAAATTATATACAGCGAAAAAGAAGAACAGTAATGTATAGTTAAGTATGTGAGGGGGAAACATGCTGCGGGGAAACATCAATTAAGAATAGAAATACAGCTGGTAAATACAAAGAACACCATATCTCAATTATCAGCAAGAATCAGGAATCAAACAAGTGCACGGCATCACCCTTCGTGCTTTTACTCTCGTCCTCACCAAAAGAATCAATATAAATTACACGGCATCACCCTTCGTGCTTTTACTCTCGTCCTCACCATATAATTAATATAATCGGCACGGAATTGTACATCATGCGGCACGGCATCACCCTTCGTGCTTTACACTCTTCCTCACAAATCATACACGGCATTACCCTTCGTGTTTTAACACTCTCTCACCGAAACAATACACGCATCACCCTTTGTGCTTTAACACTCTTCCTCACCCAAACAACAATCACAAGCAATAAGGCAAGGAAATAAGTGAGATTGAAATAAAATTCCGGCAAGCGAACAATAGTTCAATAATCAAATCCCGGCAAGGGTACAATATCAAAAGCATCAACATCCCGACAAGGGAGATAGCATTAAAAACAACAACATCCCGGTAATGGAGACAATATAATAATTCTCTTTTCTTTTTCACTTTTACTTCACAACTCACTTCACAACTTGAGCCAATACTCTATAAAGTTCAAATGCCAATTATACTTTCACAATTCATTGTACAACTTGAGCCAACGCTCTTCGATACTCAAATACCACTATTTCCTCCACAAACTTTACTCAACAATAGAAATCGTCACAAAAGCCATGAATAATACAAACGGAGTCATAATAATCATAATACAAGACTCACGGGCATGCTTGACACCAACGCATAGATACTCATCACCATGCATATATGTCGTACTCAACAAATATCACATAACAAATAGGACTCGACTCCTAATCCCTCAAGCTAAGGTTAGACCAAACACTTACCTCGATGCCACGAACACAATCAAGTTTCAACTATCGCTTTACCTCTTGATTCCACCACCAATTTGCTCGTATCTTGCCACAAGTTACTTAATTACATCAATAAATGCTAATTGAATCAATCCTAATGCATGGAAATAAATTTTATAAAGTTTTTCCCAAAAATCTCCCTCCGGGCCCACATGGTCAAAACACTAGGTTCGAACCAAAACCCGTTTACCCATTCCCCCACGAACTCAAATATATAATTTGTTTTGAAATCAGACCACAAATCGAGGTCCAAATCCCCAAAATTTGAAAAAACCTAGGGTCTACCCAAAACACCCAATTTCCCCCATGAAAACCTTTAATTTTGAGTTGAAATCATGTGAAAAGATGTTAAAAATTGAAGAAAATGAGTTAGAAATGACTTACAATCGATTAGGAAGAGAAGTTGTCTTTGAAAAATCGCCCAAGAGTGTTTTGGTTTTGAAAGAGTGTGAAAAATGGTTGAAATGCGTCTAAGTTATGAATTTATAGGTTGCAGGTATCGTAATTGCGACCAGGGTTCGCAATTGCGAACCCAGAAGTCTGCTATTCTCGCATTTGCGACAAAAGTTTGCATTTGTAAACTCGCTTTTGCGACAAACTTGTCGCATATTTGCGATGACTAAGGAGTTCAGGGCATCTTCGTATTTGCGAAGGGACTTTCGCATTTGCGAAGTCACTTTTGCGATAAAGTCGTTGCATTTGCGACCCAAGGCAGCACAGGTCATCTTCGCATTTGCGATGGAACTTCGCATTTGCGAGCCAGGCTTCGCAATGCAGACCTGATCATACCAGCTGAAAAACCTACAATTTCCTAAGTTAAAATTCCACTCCGTGGCCTATCCAAAACTCACCCGAGCCCTCGGGGCTCCAAACCAAACATGCACACCAACCTAAAAACATCATACGGACTTACTCGTGCATTCAAATCATCAAAATAACATCAACAACTATGAATTTAGCATCAAAATCATGAAATCACTTAAGAACATCAAATTTTCCAATTTTCTCAAATAAAGTCCGATTCACGACATTTCAAGTATGTTTCTTACCAAACTTCACAGACTCAACTTAAATCACATATAAGACCTGTACCGGGCTCCGAAACCAGAATACGACCCGATACCATCAAATTTCAAACACATTTCATTTCCAAAAATTTATAAATATTCCAGAAAATAATTTTCTTAAAAAATTCATTTCTCGGGCTTGAGACCTCGGAATTCGATTCCGAACATACGCCCAAGTCTCATGTTTTCTTACGGATCCTCCGGGACCGTCAAATCACGGGTTTGGGTCAGTTTACCCAAAATGTTGACCGAAGTCAACTTAAATTCATTTTAAAGGCAAAATTTATCATTTTTCACAGATTTTCACATAATAGCTATCCATCTACCTACTCGGACTGCGCACGCAAATCGAGGTGAGATAGTGAGAGGTTTTTAAGGCCTCGAAACATAGAATTTACTTCTAAAACAACAGTTCGTCCTCAAACGGACATGATAAGGAAGTACCTGAGTCGGGAAAAAGATGGGGATAACGGCTCTGCATATCGGACTCGGACTCCCAGGTCGATGCCTCAGCAGGCTGACCTCTCCACTAAACACGAACAGAAGGGAAACTCTTCGATCTCAACTGACGAATCTGCCGATCTAGAATAGCTACCGGCTCCTCCTCATAGGACAAGTCCTTGTCCAACTGGACAGTGCTGAAATCTAACACGTAGGATGGATCGCCGTGATATTTTTGAAGCATGGACACATGAAACACTGGATGCACAGCTGATAAGCTCGGCGGCAACGCAAGTCTGTAAGCCACCTCTCCCACTCGCTCAAGAATCTCAAACGGGCCAATGAACCTAGGGCTAAGCTTGCCCTTCCTTCCAAATCTCATCACGCCCTTCATAGGCGACACCCGAAGCAATACCCGCTCACCGACCATGAATGCCAAATCTCGAACCTTGCGGTCGGCATAACTCTTTTTCCTGGACTGAGTGGTACGAAGCCTATCCTGAATGATCTTGACCTTGTCCAAGGCATCCTGTACCAGATCCGTACCCAACAACCGAGCCTCTCCCGGCTCAAACCATCCAACCGGCGACCGACACTGCCTACCATATAAAGCCTCATAAGGAGTTATCTAGATACTCAACTTAGGGTTGTGCATAATTTGGTAAATACCGAATTACCATAAGTATTTGGTATTAGATATTTTGGTATTCGGTATGGTATTTGGTTTAAATTTTAAAAAATATTGGTATTAGGTATGGTATTTGGTATTTTAAAATGAAATACAAAAATACTGATACCGTACCGAAATATATATTATATTATACAATACACATATTATTAATTATAACATAAATATAAAAATCTAAAATTTTACTTTCCTTTATTCTCTAAGTTCATCAATTAATTCTAAGTAAGTAACAAGACATTTCTAATGATCAAATTTATTCTTTTATGTATAATTTTCTCTCTCTAAGTTGATATTTGCTAGTTTTGGACAAAACTTTTGTCAACAAATGTTTTTAGTTATTTACTTTTGAGTACTTTAATTCAAAATATTACATTTTATGACTCTATGCACTAGTTAGTATTCAAACCGAATAAACCAAAGTTACCAAGCCGAATAAACTGAAACCGAAAGGAAAAAAGCCGAACCATACCGAATTTAATTAGGTGCAGTATTGGTATTGCATTTTAAGAAACCGAATACCGAAAATACCAAACCAAAATATCTAAATACTGTATCATACCGACTGATGAACACCCCTAACTCGACTGGTAGTTGTTGTTGTAGGAGAACTCTACTAAAGGCAAAAATTGATCCCACGAGCCTCTAAAGTCAATGACACAAGCTCAGAGCATATCCTCCAAAATCTGAATAGTTCGCTCGGACTCCCTGTCCATCTGAGGATGAAACGCTGTGCTCAACTCCACTCGTGTGCCCAACTCTCACTGAACTGCTCTCCAGAAATGTGAAATAAACTGCATACCTCATTCCGAAATGATAGACACGAGCACACCATGAAGACGAACAATCTCCCGGATATAGATCTCCGCTAACCTCTCGGAAGAATATGAGACTGCCACCGGAATAAAATGTGCAGACTT
Organism: Nicotiana tabacum; assembly: GCF_000715075.1. Classification (NCBI taxonomy): domain Eukaryota; kingdom Viridiplantae; phylum Streptophyta; class Magnoliopsida; order Solanales; family Solanaceae; genus Nicotiana; species Nicotiana tabacum. Next base: position 204,568,167 of record NC_134080.1, read on the forward strand.
GGTCAGCCTATCAACAATAACCCACACTACATCGAACTTCCTCTGAGTCCGTGGGAGTCCAACAACGAAGTCCATAGTGATACGCTCCCACTTCCACTCAGGAATATCAATCTTTTGGAACAAACCACTGGGCCTCCGGTGCTCGTACTTAACCTGCTGACAATTCAAACACCGAGCCACATATGCAACAATGTCCTTCTTCATTCTTCTCCACCAATAATGCTGGCGCAGATCCTGATACATCTTCGCGGCACCCGGATGAATAGAGTACCGGGAATTATGTGGCCTCCTCTAAAATCAACTCTCGAAGCCCATCCACATTTGACACAGAAACTCAACCCTACAGCCTCAAAACTCCATCATCTCCTAAGGTAACCTGCTTGGCACCTCTGTGCTGCACCATGTCTCTAAAGACACACACATGAGGATCATCATACTGCCGATCTCAGATACGCACCAATAATGAATAACAAGCGATTGTGCAAGCTAACACACGGCTGGGCTCAGAAACATCCACCTCACAAACTGATTGGCCAAAGCCTGAACATCCAAAGCAAGCGGTCTTTCACCGACCGGAATATAAGCAAAACTGCCAATACTGGCTGACTTCCTATTCAAAGCATCGGCCACCATATTGTCCTTTTCCGGATGATAAAAATGGTGATATCATAGTCCTTTAATAGCTCCAACCACCTTCTCTGCCTCAAATTTAGCTCCTTCTGCTTGAACAATACTGAAGACTCTTGTGATCCGTGAACACCTCACATGCCACGCCATATAGATAATGCCTCCAAATCTTCAACGCGTGGACAATGGCTGCTAACTCCAAATCATGAACTAGATAATTCTTCTCATGAATCTTTAACTGACGTGAAGCATAAGCAATGACCTTGCCATCCTGCATTAACACCGTACCATGTCCAATACGAGATGCATCACAATAAACTGTGTAAGGCCCTGAACCTGTGGGCAAAACCAACACCGGGACCGTAGTCAGAGCTATCTTGAGATTCTGAAAGCTCGCCTCACACTCGTCCGACCACCTAAACTGGGCACCCTTCTGGGTCAACCTGGTCATCGGGGCTGCAATAGATGAAAACCCCTCTACAAACCGATGATAATAGCTTGCCAAACCCAAGAAACTCCGGATCTCTGTAGCTGATGCTGGTCTAGGCCAGTTCTTGACTGCCTCTATCTTCTTCGGATCAACCTGAATACCCTCTGCTAATACAACATGACCCATGAACGCAACTGAACTCAACCAGAACTCACACTTTGAAAACTTAGCATAAAATTGACTATCCTTCAAAGTCTAAAGAACCACTCTCAGATTCTGCTCATGCTCCTCCCGGCTGCGGGAATGATCAAAATATCATCAATGAAGACTATCACGAATGAATCCAAGTAAGTCCTGAACACTCGGTTCATCAAATCCATAAAAGCTGATGGGGCATTTGTCAACCCGAATGACATCACCAAGAACTCATAATGCTCGTACCGAGTGTAGAAAGTTGTCTTAGGGACATCGGATGCCCTAATACTCAACTGATGGTAGCCAGATCTCAAGTCAATCTTCAAAAATACCTTGGCACCGTGAAGCTGATCAAACAAATCATCAATCCTCGGCAATGGATACTTATTCTTGATTGTAACCTTGTTCAACTACCGGTAATCTATACATATTCTCATCGATCCGTCCTTCTTCTTAAAAAACAACACCGGCACACCCCAAGGCGAAACTCTAGGTTTAATGAAACCTTTTTCAAGCAAGTCTTGCAAATACTCCTTCAGCTCTTTCAACTCAGGCGGGGGCCATATGATATGGCAGAATAGAAATGGGCTGAGTGCCCGGAGCCAAATCAATGAAGAAGTCAATATCCCTGTCGGGTGGCATATCCGACAGGTCTAAAGGAAATACCTCAGGAAACTTACGAACAACAGGCACAGAATCAATAGAAGGAACCTCGACACTAGAATCCCAAACATCTGCCAAATAGGCCAAACACTCCTTCTCGACCATACGCCGAACCTTTATATATGAGATAACACTATGGGTAGAATGACCATGACACTCTCTCCACTCCAAACGAGGTAAACCCAGCAAGGCTAAGGTCACAGTCTTGGCATGACAATCCAAGATAGCGTGGTAAGGTGATAACTAGTCCATCCCCAATATGACATCGAAAGCAACCATGTCTAGAAGTAGCAAATCTACACGAGTCTCAAGACTCCCAATCATAACTACACATGAATGATGAACACGATTTACCATAATAGAATCACCCACCGGTGTAGACACATAAATAGAAGAACTCAAAGAATCACTAGGCATGACCAGATACGGTGCAAAATAAGATGACATATTGGAGTATGTAGATCCTGGATCAAATAAAACTGAAGCATCTCTACTACAAACTAGAACAGTACCTGTGATAACTGTATCAGAAGCCTTAGCCTCAAGCCTGGCTGGAAGAGCATAACATCGGGGTTGGGCCCCACCACCCTGAACTATATCTCTAAGACGACTTGTTACTGACTGGCCTCCACCTCTAGCGGCCTGAGCTCCACCTCTAATACCTCTACCTCCACCTCTACCCCCGCCTCTAGTTGGATCAGCGGGCTGTGGAACACTCGGTGCATGAACCATGGCACGGGAACCCTGATGTTGAGAGCTGCTCGATGCCAGGGCAAAACCTCGCAATATGACCCATATCACCACAAGTATAACAAGCCCTCGGCTGCTTATACTGTTGACCCTGTCGGCCTGAATGACCACCCCGAAAACTCTGGAGCGACGGTGTACTGATAGGAGCTGGTGGTGCACTGTAAGACTGCTGATCAGAATATTGCATAAGAGAACCACGGCCACCTGAAGCACCGTGAGATACCTGAAGTGCTGACTGAAAGGGCCTAGGAGGATGACCCCTACCATACGAATCCCTGCCTCCAAACGAGGCACCACTGAATCTGTCTGAATGATGAGGCCTCTTGTCAGACCTTTGACCACCCCCTTGCGATATAACTATCTGAACTCTCCTGGCCACATTGGCCGCCTCCTGAAAAGAAATCTCACTCCCTGTCTCCTTAGCCATATGAAGTCAAATAGGCTGTATAAGTCCCTCAATGAACCTCCTCACCTTCTCTCTCTCTCTCGGTGGGGGGGAGTACGATAAGAGCATGACGAGCTAAGTCGATGAATCTGGTCTCGTACTGAGTGACAGTCATAGAACCCTGCTAGAGACACTCAAACTGCCTTCGATAGATCTCTCTCTAAGTGATAGGGAGAACCTTCTCCAGAAATAGCTGAGTAAACTGCTCCCAAGTCAAAACTAGCGATCCGGCTGGTCTAGCCAAACAATAATCTCTCCACCAAGTCTTAGTGGATCCAAACAAGCAGAAAGTAGCAAAGTCGACCACATTGGTCTCCACTATCCCATGTTCCTGAGAACCTCATGACAACTGTCTACATAATCCTAGGGATCCTCAGAAGATGTACCGCTGAAAGTAGTAGTGAAGAGCTTGGTGAACTTGTCCAACCTCCACAAAGCAACGGCAGACATAGCTGCTCCATCACTGATCTGAGCTACCACACCCGGCTGAACTGCTCCAACTGGCTGAGTGGTTGGAGTCTGAAACTAGGGAGCCACCTGCTCTAGAGTACGAGTAGCAGGAGTTTGGGATCCTCCTCCAGCCTGAGAGACGGCTGGTGCTACAAAAAGCAAGCCTGCCCGGGTGACACTCTCCATAAGGCCCACTAGACAGACCAAAACATCCTGGAGTACTTGAGTAGCAATGAACCCCTCTGGGACCTGAGCTGGGCCCACCGGAACTGCATGGGCTGGAACCTCATCATCAAAGTCAACTTGAGGCTCCGCCGCTGGTGTTGCTGCTCTGGACTGAGCTCTGCCCCTACCTCAGCCTCTAGCATAGCCTCGACCTTACCCTCTGCCCCTCGTGGGAGCTGCTACTGGGGGCTCGGGCTGCTGATCGGTGGATGAGGAAGTGCGTGTTATCGCCATCTACGAAAGAACAGAGTGGAAGTTTAATTAGGATTGAGAAACAAAATCGCATGACAAGAAAGAATATATGTGAAAATTTTCCTAACTCTGTAGCCTCTAGTGATAAATACAGACGTTTCCATACCGATCCTTCCGACTCTACTAAGCTTATCTGTGAATTGTGAGACCTATGTAACCTAGGGCTCTGATATCAACTTGTCACGACCCGGATTTTCCACCCTCGGGAGTCGTGATGACGCCTACTAATGAAAGCTAGGCAAGCCAATTATCTGAACCAATTACCTTTTTCCCATTTTTAATCCTTTAAAAATTATGAAATAATAGCTTATAGACAGCGGAATCTAAAGAAGTGGAAGAAACAATAAAACTATTTGAATATATCCAATACAACTTCTTAAACAAAGACTACCCAGAACTAGTGTCATAGCTTCACAGACGGTCTAGGAACACTACAAACAAAGTATGAAAGATAAATAATACACTAATTCTGAAATACATAAATGAAACAGGATGAAGGGATAGAGGGAGACGTCAGGGCCTGGGGACGCCTGCAGGACTACCTTGGATCTCCGTATGGACTTAAGGCAGCCACCCAAGCTAAGGTCCAAAAGCTACTGCTCCGGGATCTGCACACAGTGCAGAATGCACTATCAGCACAACCGACCTCATGTGCTGGTAAGTGCCTAGCCTAACCTCAGCGAAGTAGTGATGAGGCTAGGGCCAGACTACCAAATAAACCTATGCAGTTAAATCATATACAATGGAAAAGAAGAACAATAATGTACAGTTAAGTATGGGAGGGGGACACATGTTGCGGGGACACATGTTGCGGGGAAACATCAATTAAGAATAGAAATACAGTGGGTAAATACAAGGAACACATATCTCAATTATCAGCAAGAATCAGGAATCAAACAAGTGCATGACATCACCCTTCGTGCTTTACTCTCGTCCTCACCAAAAGAATCAATATAAATTACACGACATCAACCTTCATGCTTTTACTCTCGTCCTCACCATATAATCAATATAATCGGCATGGAATTATACATCGTGCGACACGGCATCACCCTTCGTGCTTTACACTCTTCCTCGTAAAATCATACATGGTATCACCCTTCGTGCTTTAACACTCTCTCACCAAAACAATACACGACATCACCCTTCATACTTTAACACTCTTCCTCACCCCAAACAACATTCACAAGCAATAAGGCAAGGAAATAAGTAAGATTAAATATCGGCAAGGGAACAATAGTTCAACAATCAAATCCCGGCAAGGAACAATATCAAAAATATCAACATCCCGACAAGGGAGATAGCATTAAAAACAACAACATCCCGGCAAGGGAGACAATATAATACCATCAAATTTCAAACACATTTTATTTCCAAAAATTTATAAATATTTCAGAAATAATTTTCTTTAAAAATTTATTTCTCGAGCTTGGGACCTCAGAATTCGATTCCGGACATACGCCCAAGTCCTATATTTTCCTACGGATCCTCCGGGACCGTCAAATCACGGGTCCGGGTCAGTTTACCCAAAATATTGACCGAAGTCCACTTAAATTTATTTTAAAGGTAAAATTCATCATTTTTCACAGATTTTCACATAATGGCTTCCCAGTTGCACGCCCGAACTGCGCACGCAAATCGAGGTGAGATGCAGAGAGGTTTTAAGGCCTCGAAACACAGAATTTACTTCTAAAACAAGTGATGACCTTTTGGGTCATCATAGTAACTATAATCCATAAATATTTGCTAAAAGCCTTAACTCAAGTTTAGAAGAGTTTAAGCTAGACATAGAAACCAGATTTTATATGATAATAGATTTAGCCATACATTTTATATACCTAGAACAAAATAATAGAATTTGTTTAGACATATACAGAAAACAACTGCATTTGATAATTTTAATATTATCATATCATCAATCATACCATCTAAGAAGAAGATTATACTTTTAAATTATTTTTGATATTAGATCATTTATCATCTTTAATTTATATTAGACCAATTTATCTTCTTTAATTTATCTTATAGGTGTTGAATTCCTTTAACTCTTTTGCGTATTTATTTTTATTTTGAATCCCTCTAATAAAAATCATGCTTCCGCCACTGCTTGTGTAATAAAATTTTCCATGTCTCAGTTCTCCATTATCGCAATAATACAAGGATATCTCTATTCTCTTTTTCTCTCTCTATAATTCTTTTCTATAGAGAGATGATGTGGCACCATTATATTAAAAGGCATAGATAGGATCTTAATTCAAACTCTTGATCTAAAAGGTCGGACTCTCTCTCTATATAAACATAGAAAATTTGGAAAAGAAAATAGAAAGGGCCGGCTAGGTGAGGACACTTGTTGCATACAGAGAAGAGAAGTATCTTGCTTTGAATCACTATAACAGATGAGCATATTATTGGCTTTTTATGGTGTTTATATTTCAGACTTGGAAAAGTTAACTAAATTCATGTGAATAGTAAGGCTAATAAATACAAAATCATGAGCAAAAAGTCTCACACCATTTCCACTTTTATTGCTTGACAGAGCAAAGTGTGTATTTTAGGTCAAACATTATTTTATGCATATGTTAATTTTTGCTTCTCTTTCTTTCCCATGCATGCTATTCTTTTTGACTCACTACCCTCAAGCCCCCTCCCCCCCAAACTCATGCTTGCTTGTGTGCCCTTCTCACCTTTTAGGTATATTAAAATAAATTAAATATATATACACTAATATGTAAAAGAACTTTATACTATATATTAGTGTATTTTAACATGTTATTAGAACATGAAATTTATTTTATTTAATCTTTTGTTAAAGACATGTAATTAAAAAAAGTATATACTTTCTAACAGGTTAAGCTTTTAGATGAGATAATCACACAGTTCAATATCAACATGCATATATGGTACATGAATGGGCAGAAGTTCTGGTTTCGAGTTTCACCACCATCAATTTACGAAAGAATTCTTATGTGCTTCTCCATGAAAAAGAATCTGCAGACCTGATGGACGCGAGGGATGTGTTAAAAATATAATTAAGTAACAATAGTGTACAATTCCTAACATTTTAAACTTTTAGATGAGATCACACGGTTCACCATCTTTTAAGTTACAGAAACATTTACTTATAATGGTTACTATCTTTAGATGATCAAATGGTATAATTTTTTTTAATATTGATACTATATTAAAATTAAACTCTATTGAAATATAGATAAAGGCACTTCGCGAAATGTCGTTCATCACTTTTACCCATTAAAAACATATTTCACATTAGATACAACTGTAATTTAAGTTACTTTCCTAATATTTAGGAATTTGAAAGTAATTAACACCAAAAAAAAAATCCAAAGTTGGAATATGCGCTTTGTAACTTAATTAACTTTCTGAATATCTAGCACTTTAAAATCAACTAAAATTTTGGTTATTAAATATTTTCTTATTGAACTAGGTAAAAAGTTCTAATATTTAGGACTTTATATGTAACGAACCGACTAGTCGTTTTACTTTCTAGATCTCTGTTCCCCTAAATAAGGCTCCCCATATATACTTTTACTATTTTATGATTTGCGGGGATGGTTAGTTCGGGATTTGGAAGGGTTTGGGTTGAAATCAGAACACTTGGTTCCTTAGTTTGGCTTTAAAGGCTAAGTTTGACTTTGGTCAACATTTTGAGTAAACGATCTCGGAACTGGGATTTGACAGTTCCAATAGGTTTGTATGATGATTTTGGACTTGGGCATATGTTCGAAGGGTTTTGGATGACCCGGGAGCGTTTCGGCGCTTAATATTGATAGTTGGCACCTTGAAGGTTTTAAAGTTATTTAAATTTGGTTTGGAGTAGGTTTTGGTATTATCGAGGTCCTTTTGGGATTTCGAATCTAGGAATAGTTCCGTATATTGATTTAAGACTTGCATGCAAAATTTAGTGCTATTTCCGAGTTGATTTGATAGGAATCGGACGTATGGACGTATTTTTAGAAGTTTTGAGTTTCATGATTTGATTCATACATTTTGGTTGTCTAATTTTTGCTTTTAGATGTTATTCCGGCGTTTCAATCACGCGAGCAAGTTCGTATAATATTTTTAGACTTGTGTGGACGTTTGGTGTGAAGCCCCGAGGGCTTGGGTGATTTTCGAACACGTTCGGATGGATGGGAAAGACTTGAGTTTTTTGGGTTTTTTTGTTGGTGTCTCAGGTATCGCAAATGCGAGATTTTGTTCGCATTTGCGAGACTAGCTTTGCAATTGCGAAGAAGCCTGGTCAAGGCAGGACTCGCATTTGCAAGATTTGCAGTCGCTTTTGAGATCAGCCCCCCCTCTCCCCCCTCCCCCGACATTTGCGATTTTGTGGTTGCAAAGGCAACCTTGACAGTGGAGGCTCAGCTTCGTATTTGCGAACGGGGTTGTAATGACCCGACTGGTCATTTTGAGCATTTGCACTTCGCTCGGTAGTTTGAGGGGTCGAGTATCTCCGCATGATGTATTATGACTTGCGTAAATCGTCGGTGTTGGTTTTCATGTTATTCGGAATCAATTTGGAACAATGAACTTCAAGATTTAAGCTTTAAATTGGAAGAGTTGACCAAGTTTGACTCTTTAGCATTGGACCTCAGAATGGAGTTTTGTCGGTTCTGTTATCTCTGTTGGGTGATTTTGGACTTAGGAGCACATCCGGATTGTAATTTAGAGGTCCATAGTCGAATTAGTCTTGAAATGGCGAAAGTTAGATTTTGAGAAGTTTGACCGGGAGTGAATTTTCTAATATCGGGGTCAAATTTTGATTTCGAAAGTTGGAGTAGGTCCGTAATGTCAAATGTGACTTGTGTGCAAAATTTGAGATCAATTAGATATGATTTGATAGGTTTCGGCATCGCTTGTAGATGTTTGAAGTTTCAAAGTTCATTAATTTGACTTGAGGTGAGATTCATCATTTCGAAGTTATTATGCGTGATTTGAAGCCTCAAGTAGGTTTGTTTTGTCATATAGAACTTATATGCAAAATTTGGCGCCATTTGGAGTTGATTTGATATGGTTCAGACGCTTGGTTGCGATTCTAGAAGTTCTTGAAGTTTACTTTGATCTTCTTGTGTTTTGGAATCCGATTCATGCTCTTAGAGGTTATTTTGATGTTTTGATCACGCGAGTGAGTTCATATTGTGTTTATGGACCTGGGTGCATGGTAGGTTTGGAGCCTCGGGGGCTCAGGGTGAGTTTCGGATTGGTTTCGGAATGATTTTTTTATGATTTTTGAGTGTTAGTACTGGTGTCATAGCATTTGCAATGTTTTTTTTCGCAAATGCGACAGTCGCAATTGCGAGGCAGCCATCACATTTGCGAAATTTGGGCTGCTGGGGAAGATTCGCATTTGCGAAGAAACCCCTCGCATTTGTGAAGTGGGGCAGTTCGCTTTTGCGAGGACCCTGGCGCTTTTGCGAGATAATGGTCTTCGCATTTGCGAAGTATTGGGTCACAAATGCGACCTTAACAAGAAGTGTTCTGGTTCGCTTTTGTGACAGATTGATCGCATTTGCGAACCCCATGTCGCAAATGCGACATCTGCAGCTGGTTTAGCTTCAATTTTGTTATATTTTGAACCCTAGCTTCGATGAGAGGCGATTTTATGAAGGGATTTTTATACCAAATCATTGGGTAAGTACCTCTAATAAATTCTCAATTTTATTTCATGATTATACATACAATTTAACATCAATTTCATGAGAATCTAGGAAAATTTTTGGGGATTTTGTCAAAACTTTGAAAAATAAAAATTTGGGATTTAAGAGTCGAATAGACTCGGATTTGGAAAAAAAAATTCCTATATGGACTCGTGGAGCTATGGGTAGTCAAGACCTACCCTTGGACCGGGTTTTGACCGGGCGGGCCCGGGAGGTTGACTTTTGTTGACTTTTTTAGCAATTGTATAAAAATTACAGCTTTATTAATTAAATTATTTTCTCTTGCACTGTGTGATATATTTTAGTCGTCTTTGGCTAGATTGAGCCGAGTGGAGGTAAATTTGTAAAGGAAAAATGCTAAACTAAGTATTGAGTTAGCCGAATTGAGGTAAGTGTCTTGCCTAACTTTGTTGAGGAATGTGTTCCTACTATTTGACATTGTTTGCTACATGCGGGGGTAATACATATATGAGGTGACGAGCATATATGCATGTGCTAGGGTGAACCATGCTCGGGGGTAAATTATGTAATAAATTTTGTCTTGTAGAATTATGTGACCTTTCTTGCTTCATGTCTTACTTGACTCTTATATACTAAGAACATAGTATTAAATGTTAGAAACCAAGATTCAGTTCTTTATAATTTGATTACAATTTGACGGAAATTCTAAGAAATATTGATGTGTCTAATTCTGTCATCATTATGTTTAATCATTAATACATTGCTACGGTCGATATTCTTGAGATTTATTGAAGTACTTGAATAATAAGGTTCTTGAGGGTTTATTGAACTATTATTGACTTGAAAGTTGTGATTAGGGTTCATTTGGAATATCCGCTTAAACACTCTCCTTGAGGTAATTTATGCTTCCTACCTTGTTTGCCATTGATATACATATGTTTGGTAAGGGAGAGTGTAAAGCACGAAGGGTGATGTCGTGCCAGTTATGTGAGTGTAAAGCATGAAGGGTGATATCATGGCATGTTATGTGAGTGTAAAGCACGAAGGATGATGTTGTGCTATGTTATGTGAGTGTAAAGCATGAAGGGTGATCCTGTGCCATGTTATGTGAGTGTAAAGCACGAAGGGTGATGTCGTGCTATGTTATGTGAGTTTAAAGCACAAAGGGTTATGCCGTGCCATGTTATGTGAGGGTAAAGCACGAATGGTGATGTCGTACCATATCATTTGAGAGTAAAAGCACGAAGGGTGATGCTGTGCAATTCATTTGAGAGTAAAAGCACGAAGGGTGATGCTGTTCCATTTCATTTATATTGTCATGCTTTTATATTATCGTGATTGCATGGCACGATGGGTGTTTTCGTGTAGGCGAGGATGAGGGACATGCATTATGTTGTGATATTTGTTCCCCGTGTATACGTTCATGCATTTACCATGAGCTATTATTGTGGTACTTATAGATCCTATGTGACTTATTGTTATTGTTCTGTCCTTGATCTCTATCTCAATTGTTATTGTATTGCTCATACCTTCTACTTGTTTAACTTGCAAATACCATGCCTACTTCCTGCTGTTATAACTACATCCATGTCGTATCTATTCTGTTGCACTTTAGTACAAGCCATTTACCATGTTAGTCATTCATACCTCTACTTGTTAACTTGTAAAGATCATGTGTTCTCTTCTTATTTGTTATACCTACATCTAGGCCTCCACCATGGTAGTTAGTTGAAGTTGATATTCCTTGTCTTTCAATTGCTGTCATTACTCATATGCCTTCCGCCTAGTCTATTACTGTTGCCCACATGTATATCCTGGTTCATTATTGCTACTTGCATATTTCCTACTTTGTAATTTCTGTTATCGGCATTTCTGCCATCCGATTGGTACTGTTATACGTATATTGGGTGAGGATGAGATAAAAGTACGAAGGGTATTGCCGTGTAATTGACTTGATATCTAAGTACATTCCTCATGCTATGAAAGCAATGGAGTGACTGTCATGGTTTATTGGTTTTCGTTCTAAGGAAAAGATTGGTCGAGGTATTGGAAGATGCTAAATTGTGATTTTTGCTAGCACTCAGTTATTGTTTTGCATATTTTTTTCATGTATTCTTTTCTGTTATATCGTGGTATAGTTCTATTGCCGGTTTGCGGTGTAGGTTTTATCAGTGAGTATTTTTTAACTAAAATACCTCGTCACTACTTCGACGAGGTTAGACAAGATACTTACTGGGTACATAGGGTCGGTTGTATTCATACTACACTTCTCCACTTTGTGTGCAGATTTTTGGAGCAGAGCTGTTGGTGATGTCTGGAGCTGACTTCGAAGATATTCGTATATTCCGTATATAGCTTCCACTTGTCCTTGGTAGTTTTAGATTTTGCTAGTCTGTTTATGCAACTTTCAAATATATCGTGTAATTATTTGTACCAGCTTTACAAATTCCAAGTCTTAGAAGCTCATGATCCGTACTACCAGTCCTTGGGTTAATATGTAAATATTTAGATAATTCTTCACCGTTTCCTATAAATTTCATTTGGATTGTATTGACTATTAGTTGGCTTACCTAGCAGGTCAAGTTAGGTGCCATCATGACTAGTGGTTTTTGGGTCTTGACGAAGGTGTCGCAAATGCGCACCGATGACTTGTGCAACAACTTTTTATTATGGGACTTAGCTTTATTTCCCTCATTTCTTACTTGGTCTTAGGCAATTTTGAGAGCATTTTTGGGAGGGGTTCTATCAACATCAAGAGGTAAGTGATCCTAATCAATTATTTAGCTAAATACACTAATCATAAGTAGATTTAACATGGAAAATGGTGGGATTTATGGGATTGAAGGAAACTTAGAGTTTGGATAAAAATAAGTTTTAACCACGAAAATGGTATGTGATTGGGTAAAAGTTATATATTTGAATTTGTGAGGTCCTGGGTAACTACTTTCTTCAAAAATTTCTGGAATCCGGGCACGTGGGCCCGAGGGGCGAACTTTTAGGAATCTTCCAATTTGGATTAGGTATTACTCATATAGATAAGTTATTAACTCATGAGCATATATTAATTATGTTATATAACATTTTACTAGTTTCAGATTCTTTGGCACCGAGTTAAAGCTTTAGAACAAAATTATGATCGGAAAGTGAGCTTTGAGACAAGGTAAGTCTCTTTCCTAACCTTGTAATAGTCAATTTACCCCATAGGTAATTTAAATTAATATTTTCTTCTAATTGTGGGGGCTACGTATGCATGAGATAACAAGAATCCATGTGTAGCGACTAATTATGCTTATCTCCGGATAGTCTAGGAAGCAAATCATGAATTACTTGTAATATTTGCGCCCTACTTGTTAATTTAAGTGCCTAAATTATATTAGAACTTGTTAGGGGAATTGTGAAAGATCAAATTTCACTTGCTTGAATTTAGAGCGGATCTCTTGACCGTTAATGGAAATCGTATTACATTATGTATTAGCCTTGTAATAACGTTCAAATCAAATGCCTATAAAGTATCCTCATTTCTTGTGGAGCGGATCGAACACCTCGGCAGTAGAATAGATTCATCTATGGATCGTGCCGCACGTCCCTCGGTAGTGTACACATTATTCCGGATCGGACCATACGACCTCGGCATAAATCGTGCTTACTAATACTCGGAGCCTAATCATACTTGATATTATTTTGTGGCTTGTGAGGTTACAATTATTAATGACTGGAATTTACTTGGAATTTATTAAGTTGTGAAAGAATTATTCATTCCTGATTGCTAATGAGTTATTATTATTATTTACATAACCTATATTTTTTTAGAATTTCTGTATTTATATTGTTAGCCCATAGTAAGTGTCGACATCGACCCCTCGTCACTACTTATTCGAGGTTAGACTTGATATGTATTGGGTACATGTTATTTATGTACTCACGCTACACTTCTGCACTGATCGTGCAGGATCTGAGGCAAGTGCATCTGGCGATCATACCGGCACACATCTCTGTTACCCGGAGGCCTAGTAGTGAGCTGCTTCCTAAGACATTCCGCAACACCTAGAATCTCTCCTTTGCATTCATTTCTATCTATTTTTATTTCAGACAAAAGCTAGAGTTTTGTATAATCTATTAGTGCTTATACACTTGTGACACCAGGTCTTAGCACACACTAGAAGACTTGTGGTTTTGGATTATTACTATGGTTATAATTGCACTCAGCTGATTTCGTTGTATTTATCTAAACCTGTTACTTCTTAATCTTTTAATTAAGAAAAACTTAATCACTTGAAAATTTATTAAAAAGAGAAATCACGTGGTTATTTCACTATTGGCTTGCCTAGCGGCGACGCTGGGCGCCATCACATCCTATAAGAGAATTGGGTCGTGACAACATGGTATTAGAGCACTAGGTTCACGTAGGTCTCACAAGTTATGAGCATGCCTAATAGAGTCTTGAGGATCGGTACGGAGACGTCCGTACTTATCTTCCAGAGGCTATAGAGTGTTGAGAAACTACTCTTTCTTCATCTCCTATCGTGCAGTTAATGTGGTACTAAGTTTCTTTCTCTTACTCTTTCACAGATGGTGAGAATGTGTGCAGCGGATATTTCGGACCTTGGAGGAGTTGCTCCCCCTATTGCTAGAGGCCGAGGGAGGGCTCTAGCCCATGGTGGGGGACGAAGACATCCTAGAGTTTCTCTAGTTATGCCACCTGTGGATCCGGTAGAGGATCCTATTAATGAGGAGCAGGGCAAGATGCCTGCAACGGAGCCAGCCCTAGTAGATTTCATGTCCGTGCCAGGTTTCTAGGAAGTCATGGGCTGTATACTACGGTTCATGGATTCTATGACTCATACTGATTTATTTCTAGCAGACCCAACCACGTCTCAGGAGAGGGGGGGACAGAAATCCCTACCGCTCAGGCTCCAGGGCATGAAGCTTCTGTATATCAGACCCCGGATGCACCACCAGTGGGCGGAGCCTAGCCAGTTGCAGCAACTATACCTGAGCAGAAGCTATTGGACAGATAGACCAGGCTTCATCGTCCTGTACTTGGAGGTGAGCGACATGAGGATCCCCAAGACTTCATCGATCAGTGCAGGGACAGACTGCACAGCATGAGGATATTGGAGTCCCATGGGGTGGATTTTGCTACTTTCCAGCTGGAGGGCAGGGCCCGTATGTGGTGTAAGTCATATCTACTCAGCAAACCTGCAGATTCTCCTCCCATGACTTGGGATCGGTTCACCTGTATCTTTCTGGATAGGTATATCCCACCCTCTTAGAGGGAAGAGTTATGGTTTCAGTTCAAGCACCTCCAGCAAGGTCAAATGTCATTGACCGACTATGGGGTGAGGTTCTCTAAGTTGTCTCGCCGTGCACTTATGATACTTTCTACCAATGTAGAGAGAGTACAGAGGTTTGTTGCAGGTTTGCGCACTAGTATTTAGGCCACTATGGCCCGAGAGGTTGAGATAGGGACTTTTTACGAGCTAGTTGTGGAGATAGCTCGGAGGATCGAAGGTGTACATCAACGTATCCGAGAGTAGGCAGCGAGGGATAAGCAATTTCGATATTCTGGAGAGTTCAGAGGTGCCCTGGCTAAGGGTAGAGGTCAGTTCATGAGGGGTCAGTCCAGCAGGCCCACATATCCAGCACCGCCGCCTCCTTGGGGTGCTCTAGTGCTACCCTATTTCAGTGCCATGCCAGAGAGTTCCTACCTCCCACCATCTATTCAAGGTTCATCTAGTGGGTATTCATGCCATCAGACTTTAGGTTAGCAGTCCACTATACCGAGAGGTTGTTTTAAGTACAGGAATCTCAATCATGTGCGGAGGTTCTGCCCCAGCCTTCGGGATAAGGCAGTGCAGCAGGGTTAGCTGCCTATGATTATAGCACCAGCTTCCCCACCAGTAGTCCGGATGCCCAGAGGTGGAGGGCGGGTGGGTAGGGGCTGTCCTAGAGGTGGAGTCCAGTCGGGTGGAGGCCGGTCAGGTAGTGCTCCATCTAGGTTCTATGCTTTTCCGGCCAGACCAGATGCAATAGTCTCAGATGTCGTGATCACATGTATTATTTCTATCTGCAATATGGATGCTTCAGTGCTATTTGATCCAGGGTCAACATATTCATATGTTTCGTTTTTGTTTGCTCATTTTATGGGTATTCCTCATAAGTCCTTGGGTACTTATATTTATGTGTCCACTCTAGTGGGTGATTCTATTGTTGTGAATTGCGACTGGTCCCGCATTGTTACATTCTATTGTTATGAGACTAGAGCATATCTTCTGTTGCTCGATATTACCGACTTTGAGGTCATCCTGTGAATGGATTAGTTATCTCCATATCACACCATCCTTGATTGCCATGCCAAGACTGTTATCTTGGTGATGCCAAAGTTGCCTAGATTGGAATGGAAGGGTTCGTTTGTCAGTGTATCTAGTCAGGTTATCTCTTTTTTGAAGGCTCA
The DNA here is from genome assembly GCF_000715075.1 of Nicotiana tabacum. Taxonomy (NCBI): domain Eukaryota; kingdom Viridiplantae; phylum Streptophyta; class Magnoliopsida; order Solanales; family Solanaceae; genus Nicotiana; species Nicotiana tabacum. Next base: position 204,584,291 of record NC_134080.1, read on the forward strand.
ACACATGGTCGAGAAGGGTTGTTTGGCTTATCTAGTGTATTTTCGAGATAATACTACAGAGACTCCGACGATTGATTCAGTGCCCGTAGTTCGGGAGTTTTCTGATGTGTTTACTTCTGATCTTCCAGGCATGCCACTAGATCGTGATATCGATTTTTATATTGATTTGGCTCTAGTACCTAGCCTATCTCTATCCCACCATACCACATGGCTCTGAAAGAGTTGAAGGAATAGCTTGAGGAATTGCTAGCAAAGAGGTTTGTCAGACTGAGTGTATCGCCTTGGGGTGCACCAGTGTTGTTCGTGAAGAAGAAAGTTGGGAATATGCAGGTGTGCATTGATTACCGCCAGTTGAATAAAGTCACTACTAATAACAAGTATCTGTTGTCGTGTATTGATGATTTGTTTGACCAGTTGTAGGGTGCCAGGGTGTTCTCTAAGATTGACTTGAGATCGGGGTACCATCAGTTGAAGATTCAGAATTCGGATGTTCCGAAGACTGCTTTCAGGACTAGATACGGCCATTATGAGTTTCTAATTATGTCCTTAGGTTTAACTAATTCCTCGGCGGTGTTTATGGATTTGATGAACTGAGTGTTCAGACTATATATTGATTCGTTTGTTATTGTCTTCATTGATGACATCTTGATCTACTCGCATAGCATGGAGGAGCATGAGCAACATTTGAGAGTGGTACTTCAGACCTTGTGGGAACAGAAGATATATGCTAAGTTCTCCAAGTATGAGTTTTGGCTAGATTTCGTAGCATTCTGGGGGCATGTTGTATTAGGCAAGGGTATTAAGGTAGATCCCAAGAAGATTAAGGCAGTTCAGAGTTGGCCTCGTCCTACTACGACGACTGAGATTAGGAACTTCCTAGGGTTGGTTATTATCGCCAGTTTGTGGAGGTCTTCTCATTTATTGCAGCACCTTTGACTAGGTTGACCGATAAGGGTGCTCCGTTTCGATGATCCAATGATTGTGAGGTGAGCTTTCAAAAGCTAAAGACTACATTAACTTTAGCACCAGTGTTAGTGTTGCCTTGCAGTTCAGGGACGTATACTATGTATTGTGACGCATCACGCGTTGGTTTGGGTTATGTATTGATGCAGGAGGGGCGAGTTATTGCATATGCTTTATGTTAGCTGAAGCCCCATGAGAAGAATTACCATGTACATGATTTGGAGTTGGTCGTGATTGTTCATGCTCTTAAGATCTGGAGGCATTATCTTTATGAGGTATCCTGTGAGGTTTACACCGATCATCGCAACTTGCAGCATTTGTTCAAACAGAGCAATCTCAATTTGAGGCATCATAAGTGGCTTGAGTTACTGAAGGATTATGATATTACCATCCTTTATCATCCGGGTAAGACAAATGTAGTTGCGTATGCCTTGAGCAGAAAGGCAGAAAGTATGGGTAGTTTGGCATTCATTTCAGTAGAGGATAGGCCACTAGCTTTAGACATTCAGTCCTTGGCCAACAGGCTTGTGAGGTTGGATATTTTAGAGCCCAACCCAGTTCTTGCATGCGTCATTGCCCAGTCTTCACTATTGGAGCAAATCAAGGCTCGTCAGTTTGATGATCCGCACTTGTTGGTTCTCAGAGAGACGGTACTACAGGGTAGTGCCAAGGTGGTTACTATCGGCAAGGATAGTGTTCTGTGACTCCAAGGTCATCTATGTGTTCCTAAGGTTGATGGGCTGAGGGAAAAGATTCTAGAGGAGGCACACAGTTCTCGGTATTCTATTCATCTAGGTGCTACGAAGATGTATCGCGACCTGAGGCAACATTATTGGTGGCAGCGGATAAAGAAGGACATAGTTGAGTATGTTACGAGGTGTCTGAATTGCCAGCAAGTTAAGTATGAGCACCAGAGGTCAGGTGGCCTACTCCAGCAGATGACCATACCTGAGTGGGAATGGGAGGGCATTACTATGGACCTTGTAGTTGGGTTGTCGCGGACCTTGTGGAAGTTTGATGTAATTTGGGTCATTGTCGACAGGTTGACCAAGTTGGCACACTTCATTCCGGTTGTGACCCCGTATTTTTCAGAGAGATTAGTGCAGATTTACATTTAGAAGATTGTTCGGTTGCATGGTGTGCCTATTTCCATCATATAAGATAGTGCCCTCAGTTTACTTCGTATTTCTAGAGAGCAGTATAGAGTGAGTTGGGGACCAGTGTAGAGCTCAGCACTACCTTTCATATGCAGACCGAAGGGCAGTCGGAGCAAACAGTTTAGATCTTAGAGGATATGCTCAAATCATGTGTGATTGACTTCGAAGGGCAGTGGGATCGATTCTTGCCTTTGGCCGGTTTGCTTACAACAACAGTTATCAGTCTAGCATCGAGATGGCTCCATTTGAGGCTTTATATAGTCAGCGGTGTCATTCTCCCATAGGATGGTTTGATCTCGGCGAGGCTAAGTTATACGGTACTGATTTGGTGAAGGATGCCTTGGAAAAGGTAAAGTTGATTCAGGAGCGACTTCGCACAGCACAATCCAGACAGAAGAGTTACGCGGATCAAAAGGCGCGTGATTTATCATTTATGGTGGGCGAGAAGGTTTCCTTTAAAGTCTTGCCGATGAAGGGAATCATGAGGTTCGAGAAGAAGGGCAAGTTGAGCCCAATGTTTATAGGTCCATTTGAGGTGTTGAGATGAGTTAGGGAGGTTGCTTATGAGCTTGCTTTTCCTCCTAGTCTATCGGGAGTTCATCCAATTTTTCACATGTCTATGCACTGGAGGTATCATGCCCACAGGTCGTATGTGTTAGACTTTAGCATGATTCAGTTAGATGAGAGCCCGGGTTATGAGGAAGAGCCAGTTGCCATTATTGATAGGCAGGTTCGTCGGTTGAGGTCCAAGAAGATTTCTGTGGTAAAAGTCCAGTGGAGGGGCCAACCAGTCGAGGAAGCGAATTGAGAGGCCGAGGAAGATATGCGTAGCAAATATCCACACTTATTCAGCACTCCAGGTAAGATTCTAGACCTGTTTGAGGACGAATGTTTGTTTAAGAGGAGAAGAATGTAATGACCCGACCAGTTGTTTTGCTTTTTAGATCCTCGTTCCTCTAAATAAGACTCCCTGTATGTTCTTTTACTATTTTATGATTTGCGGGGATAGTTAGTTCGGAATTTGGAAGGGTTCGGGTTGAAATCGGAACACTTGGTTTCTTAGTTTGGCTTTAAAAAGCTAAGTGTGACTTTGGTCAATATTTTGAGTAAACGATGTCGAAACCGGGATTTGACAGTTTCAATAGGTTTGTTGATGATTTCGAACTTGGGCGTATGTTCGGATCGGGTTTTGGATGACCCGGGAGCATTTCACCGCTTAATATTGATAGTTGGCACCTTGAAGGTTTTAAAGTTCTTTAAATTTGGTTTGGAGTAAGTTTTGGTGTTATCGAGGCCCGTTTGGGATTCCGAGCCTAGAAATAGTTCTGTATGGTGATTTAAGACTTGCACACAAAATTTGGTGTCATTCCGAGTTGATTTGATTGGAATCCGATGTGAGGATGTGTTTCTAGAAGTTTTGAGTTTTCATGATTTGATTCATGCATTTTGGCATCTGATTCATGCTTTTAGATGTTATTCCGGCATTTCGATCATGCGAGAAAGTTCGTATAATATTTTTAGACTTGTGTGGATGTTTAGTGTGAAGCCTCGAGGTCTCGGGTGAGTTTCAGACACGTTCGGATTGATGGGAAAGAGTTCAATTTTCTTGTTTTTTTTTACTGGTGACATAGGTATCGCAAATGCGAGATTTTGTTCGCATTTGCGAGACTTGCTTCACAATTGCGAAGAAGCCTGGTCAAGGGAGGACTCGCATTTGTGATATTTCCAGTCGCTTTTGCGATCAGCCCCCCTTTGCATTTGCGACGTTATAGTCACAAATGCGACTTTGACAGTGGAGGCTCAGCTTCGCATTTGCAAACAAAGTGTCGCAAATGCGACATCTGTGACATGTGCAACAACTTTTTATTATGGGACTTAGCTTTATTTCCCTCATTTCTTACTTGGTCATAGGCGATTTTGAGAGCATTTTTTGGAGGGGTTCCATCAACATCAAGAGGTAAGTTATCCCTATCAATTCTTTATCTAAATACACGAATCATAAGTAAATTTAACATAAAAAATAGTGGGATTTATGGGATTTTGAGGAAACCTTAGGGTTTTGATAAAAATAAGTTTTAACCTTGAAAATGGTTATGGGTTGGGTAAAAATTATATATTTGAGTTTGTGAGGTCATGGGTAACTACTTTCTTCGAAAATTTCTAGAATTCGGGCACGTGAGCCCCGAGGCGAACTTTTCGGAATCTTCCAATTTGGGTTGGGTAATTAATCTAATAGTTAAGTTATTAACTCTTGAGCGTATATTGATTATTTTATATAACATTTGACTAGTTTTGGATTGTCCGGCACCGAGTTGAGGCTTTAGAACGAAATTGTGACCGGAAAATGAGTTTTGAGACGAGGTAAGTCTCTTGCCTAACCTTGTAAGAGAGAATTTACCCCATAGGTTATTTAAATTAATATTCACTTCTAATTGTGGGGGCTACATATGCACGAGGTGACGAAAGTCCGTGCGTAGCTACTAATTATGCTTATGTCCGAGGTAGTCTAGGACCCAAATCATGAATTACTTGTAATGTTTGCGCCCTACTTATTAATATAAGTGCCTAAATTATATTAGAACTTGTTAGAGGAAGTGTGAAATATCGAATTTCACTTTCTTGAATTTAGAGCGGATTTTTTGACTATTAATGGAAATCGTATTACACTGTGTATTAGCATTGTAATAACGTTTAAGTCAAATGCTTATAAAGTATCCTCATTTCTTGTGGAGCGGTCCAAACACCTCGGCAGTAAAATAGATGCATCTATGGATCGTGTCGTACGTCACACGACAGTGTACACGTTATTCTTGGATCAGGCCGTACGACGTCGACATAAATCGTGCTTTATAATACTCGGAGCCGAATCATACGTGATATTATTTTGTGGCTTGTGAGGTTATAATTATTAATGATAGGAATTTATTTGGAATTATTAATTTGTGAAAGAATTATTTGTTCCTGCTTGCTAATGAGTTATTATTATTATTTACATAACCCATATTTATTTAGAATTTCTGTATTCATATTGTTAGCCCAGAGTAAGTGTCGACGTCGACCCCTCGTCACTACTTCTTCGAGGTTAGACTTGATACTTATTGGATACACGTTGTTTATGTACTCACACTACACTTCTGCACTGACCATGCAAGATCTGAGGCAGGTGCATCTGGCGATCTCACTGGTGCGCATCCCCGTTACCCGGAGGCCTAGTGGTGAGCTGCTTCCTGAGCCGTTCTGCAGCACCTAGAGTATCTCCTTTGCATTCATTTCTGTCTATTTTTATTTCAGACAATAGCTAGAATTTTGTATAATCCATTAGTGTTCATACACTTGTGACACCAGGTCTTGGCACACACTAGCAGACTTGTGATTTTGGATTATTACTATGGTTATGATTGCACTCAGCTGCTTTCGTTTTATTTATCTAAACCTGTTGCTTCTTAAATCTTTTAATTAAGAAAAACTTAATCACTTGAAAATTTATTAAAAAGAGAAATCACGTGGTTATTTCACTGTTGGCTTGCCTAGCGGCGGCGTTGGGCGCCATCACGGCCTATAAGAGAATTGGATCGTGATATTATAGTCAATAAAAAATTTTCCTTATATAACTTTTTTCTTATTTTAAATTGTTAATTTCTTATGTTTTATTTTTACTTTTGGGGGAAATCTTCTTAATTTCATATTCATAGTATTAAAGTCCTATATTTTATATTATACATATTTCGTCAACTCCTTTTAAAAGTATAACGTTGAACATGAAAGTTTTTCCATAATATATTTAAAGTCTAGAAAAAGTTCTATAGCTCTCTCTTTTAGTTTGGTTGTGCATAAAAAAACATCTACACCTATACCGAGTTACTTGAACAAACAGTATCCATATCCTTTTCTATTCTATTTATTATTTAGCTAAAAATAAATAAAGAATGTAGTATTATTCTATTGTATTCCTTTATTTTTGTTATTCATCATACGGGCAAAATATATACAACAAATTCTATTATCTTCTACTTCCATGAGCTGATTTGTATACTTTTATATTTATTTTAGTTTAATGTGTAAGAAGTTATAAGTTCTTATTAGAAGAAACATAAAAAATTATTTATAAGAAGCTATAAATGATTATTAAAAGAGCCGTGAAAACAACCTCTTGCAGAAATGTATGGTAAAGTAGCGTACAATAGACCTTGTGGTTCAGCTCTTTTTCGGAACCCGCGCATTGCAGGGGCTTAGTGTATCGAGTTTAAGAAGAATAATAGAAATTTATTTTTCATATTATACTAGCTGGCATGAAGGACAAATGCACGGCTGTGGACAACAGGGTGGTCTCATTTCGCCTTACTAATCCATGGAAAACTCTGGATACAGGCCTAGATCATTTGTACAGACATATTTTTTGGGTTCTAAGATTCAAAGTCGATAGGAAAACAACCCAGATAAGGTCCCTAAGTAGTCACTTAGTGAAAAAGGACATGATTGAACGATGATAATCAGAAGCTGATAAAAGACAACATTTGATTGTCCATAAAACTTGGTAAATATGAAAGATAACATTTGATTCATTCAGTTGTAGAATCTAGATGCATGGTTATGGATGAAGAAAGAAAGCTCTCTAGAAAAAAAAAGAGTAGATTAATGGATGCTATTTTATGATAGTAATTTTTTTAATCTGTTGGAAATTATTCTATAATATTTTTTATTTGTTAAGAAAAAGAACAGTTTGAATAGACCTCTTATGTCAGTTAACTTGCATCTTCCAGAATGAACTTGAGAATATATAACTTTCTAATTTTTCTTAGTTAACTCGTAAAACTCCAAAGGTTATGTATTCTTGTTGAAACTAAAAAGAAAGCATGATAACTTGTGAAACTGAAATAATAAAATTGGAGAAATATTAAGTTGAATATAGTAATTGAGATGCATGATTGAAAACTTCTATGGGTAAAATTTCTTCCTTCTTGAGTAATTGACTAAATAGGATCAACAATTATCATTTGTAAGATTTTTTTTTTGTAAACTTTATATTTGTAACTCGAACATAAGTTTCACTATGAAAAACATATAATTTATTGAGACAGATTATACGCGCAAAATACGTACTCTAATGCTAATATATTATAATTACACGAACCTATTAACTTGCCTTTCCGCAAGACATTTGTGTAATTGCAATGTACTGACTCTGACATTGGGGTAACATGATTCAGACTTGTTCCCTTAGTAGGGTTTTGTCATCATTTGAAAGATAACTTTGGACATAAAACTGAAAAATCTACATGAATATATTTCTAAAATTCATATGAAGTAACAGTTAGATATGTACGTACCCCAATATAGAATAAGCCAACAGATATGGAAGCTTTTACTAACACACACATAACCTTATGATATGCTAATCGCATTGAAAAAAGCCACAATCTTAGGCTAATGTCTCAGTGTTTGGTGTCATGAAAGCATTTTTAAAGTAAAAAAATGAAGTTTAGAATGCTGACTATGCGATTAGTTCAAGAAACACTATTAAATTTAACGAATTCATAATCTCATTTACTCAAATGGATAACTACTTGTCCAGATAATAGAGTAGCTTTAATGCTTAGAATTTTTTTATTTTATGATACTTATAATTTAACGAATGCTTACATCTGAATACTTGAATTGGTAACAACTTGTCAAAATATTAGAGTTTGCTTCTGCATGGTTGCCAAAATTAAATTTACGTTCTAAAATTCGACCAGCAGATGTACATGTGTGCAGTTTAAGTGGGTACATTATCAAATTAAAAAGTAGTGTATTGTGCATATTCTATTGCGAGTTGTTCAATTTCTCTAACAAACCCTTGAATATAATTATTTTGTTAATAATAGTTTGTTTGTTTTTTTGAAAAGAAATTGATGAGGTCCATGGCTATGTTTAGAAATGATATCCAAAGTATTAGTGGATGGCATATTATTGTTTCTACTTTAAGAAATCCAGGATCATTATATTAGTATTATATAGGACTGGTGTACCAATAGCATTGACAGTATTATTTTAGTGCAAGGTCATGCACATACATCTGACAACCATGCAATTCATTTAGCATTCAGAATACTATTCGCATAACAGTTTAAGTTATATATGCATTCACAGTAAGTCGGAAATAACTTTTTATCTTCCTGAGGTACATAGGTATAAGATCTGCGTACATATTAATTATCTTCTCAAACTCTACTTGTAGTAAAAATAGCACGGGCTAGTCAGTTTTCGGGCTGGTCATTCAAAATTAGTCAGTGTTTGCAAAGTCATTGAAAAATAGCCACTCTTTTGCTGCAACACGGAAAATTCCAGTATAATATACTGGAGACCGATGCACCTATGTATGAACTTCCAACATATTATGCTGGAACTCCAACACGCGGAAAGTTTCAGCATATTATACTGGAGATTGGAGCACATGTATACCGGAACTCTAGTATATTATACTGGAATTTCAGTATATTATACTGGAGTATTTTTCCGGATTTTGAAAAGTGTTTTCGTTTAGATTTATCTTTACATGAAAAGTGGCTAAATTTCGATTACTTTTAAAACTGTGACTATTTTTGAATGACCACTTGTAAATCTGGCTTTGAATTTCTTCCCTACTTGTGAAATTATAGTTATTATTATTGTATACATTGACAGTATATAATTTCTACACGATTAGTGCCATTAACAAATCGTAATAGATTATTACTTTATTTTATAAGTTATGTTATCATAATTGGCATGTAAATTACATGTTATAGTTTAAACTCATTTGATAGCGTAAAACTTCTTTGCACACGATGCTCAAATCATAAACTCTTTGGCATATTTGAAGGTACACACTCTCTCTTTGCATTATATTAACAGATTTAAACGTTTCAAATTAGAGAATTTTCCAAGAAAATATGGTCCTCTGAATGCTTTATGCTCTTCCCATTTGATTGGTATACGTGGAGGCTTGGTTGATAGTTGACATTTCTGGAAAGATCGAATTATAATTAAGTAGAGTATATTTTACGAGGCTATCAAAAATAAAATAAAAAATATTGATTAATATAATCTAAAATTTCATCCAAGAAGATTTTTACCATATATCCTGCAACTTGATAACACGTCAATAAAAATAAATTAAATAATTGTCAAGACAGCAGCAAGATATTAACTTTGTCACAAGAGTAGAATCTAATTGGCCGTGGAAATCGTGCAAATTACTTCTAAATGTAATAGAATTCGTGTTTCTTAAAATTATAATATAGAGGTTTGACTGAAATAATTTTTTTTAATCTTAGAAGTACTGCACTTCCAACAGAAAAATATGAAAAGTACTGAGAACCATGCCACGTCGAACATCTCCAGAAACCGGTAGATACTTGGTTTCAGCAATTTCTTTAATAGCGTACTTATAAATTAAGCTTTTTATTCAGAATGAATCCCTCGTGTTATTCCCCACTGATATTAGAAGACATACAAATGTGGCTTTTTATTTTTTCATTTTTTAAGTTAAACCCGCCTTGTGGTGATAACTTTGGCACAATGTTACGGGGAAGTGCACGGTTAACCACTAATAATACATGTATTTATTTTTAAGTCATTGTTTAAAATGTCTTTAGCCACTGCTTTAATAAACTTTATTTGCCCAGACGAAAATATCCTTCTGCTCATAAAGTTCAGGACCAAGTGTCCTTAACTTTTGAACTTACAACTCTAAGTTCAGGACTTCAGGACTTCAGGATTACATGTCCTTAACTTTTGAACTTGCAACTCTAAGTTCAGGACCACCTGTCCTTAATTTCTGTGCTTGTAACTCTAAGTTAAGGACTACTTGTCCTTAACTTTTAAACTTGTTAGTCTAAGTTCAGGACCAAATGTCATTAACGTTTGAACTTGTAACTGTAAGTTTAGGACCAAATGTCCTTAACTTTTGAGCTTGTTAGTCTAAGTTCAGAACCTATTATCCTTAACTTTTGAGCTTGTTAGTCTATGTTCAGGACCTATTGTCCATAATTTTTGGGCTTCTTAGCCTAAGTTCAGGACCTATTGTCCTTAGCTTTTGAGCTTGTTAGTATAAGTTCAGGACTTCAGGACCTATTATCCTTAACTTTTGAACTTGTAACTGTAAGTTCAAGACCTATTGTCCTTAATTTTTGAGCTTGTTAGTCTAAGTTTAGGACCAAGTGTCCTTAACTTTTGAACTTGTAATTCTAAGTTCAGGACCAAGTGTCCTTAACTTCTGAACTTGGAACTCGAAGTTCAGGACCAAGTTATAAAAAGAATAGAGACAAGGATTTGCAAGTTAGTTAGATTCTAGAAAAATTAAAATTAATTTTAGCAAGGATCAATTAAGCATATATAAAATATTGAGGTCAAACTTGCAAACGAACAACAATAACAACAAACAGAGTGAAATCTTATAAGTAGGGTCTGGGAGGATAAAGTGTATGCAAATCTTACCCCTATTTTTAGGGGCGGCCCAACGAGTTTTGTGGCCTAAAGCCAAACTTTACGAGGGGCCTCAACTTTTTTTTTAAATATTTATTTATTTGAAGTCTATTTTTCTAGCTAACTTAGATACAAAGTTATTAATAGTTTTCTTTTAATCAATAACTCCTAATAAGTCTTTCTTTATTGACAATATAGCTAATCCATTTAACTTTTCTCGAGATATTGTTGATCTTGGGTAAGATGTTATCAATTTTAATTTTGAAAGCTTCTTTCTGATGAAGCGCCGGTAACAAGAGTTATTAACATTATTCCATAAGCAATATACGCATTGGAAAAAGAATCAAATCTTTTTATTTGACCGAGTGTATCAATTAAACTGTTATCATCTAATAGTTTTCTTAATACTTTCATATTCCGAAAATAAATCTAAATCATCTATATCGAATTGGTTATTATGCTTTAAGGAACATTCAAGATTAAGACAATTTTTTTTCAAGATTTTAATCATCTAGTGATCTTAATTTTTAGTGCTAAAGAAGAAACAAAAATTATTTCCATATACTTCGAATTGTTCAAATCTATTTTGAAGTAAAAAAAAAATAGTCTTGTCTACTATGTATAAAGTAATCAACTCCAAAGGACTCTTCGAAAGATTTTTAGATTTTATTATCAACATTCTCATCAAAATTGTCATTTCCTATATATCACATGTTTCTTACAAAATTCGGGTTTGATATTCATTTCAAGTGTAATTTTCTTGGCAAAAATCATAGCAGTTGCAAATCCTCTCTATACTTGTTAAAGAAAGAAATTAATTTTTTTCACTTTACATAATCTTTTTTTAAACTTATACATAGCCTATTAGGTATAACAAAAAATGGGGCCCCCACAATTATGAGGCCTAAAGTCGTTGCTTTACTTGCTTTATGGAAGGGACGCCCCTGCCTATTTTATGATGGTAGAGAGGTCGTTACCAAAAGACCATCGGCTTAAGAGAAGTGACAATGAAGCAATAAAGAGATAGTAGCAACAAGAAGTTATTAAGACACGGAGAGGCCAAACTTGCAATCGGTGACATTTAAACTAGTCTTAATTCAGAATTTAGCGACAAAAAATACGCTTAATCACAAACTAGTTAAGGTGCGCGATGTGGATCATCATTAATCACGCCGCAACACTAAAACTAGTCTTAATTCAGAATTTAGTTTTAGGCTCCTTAACACTAAAAAGTGCTCTATTACTAATACAATTAGCTCTTTTCGGAATTCGATTTCAAGGAATATAAAGCTTTTCTTCTGGGCGTACGTAGCACTTTCGATGTAGAGCATAAATTTATGTGTACAAATCTACTAAAATTGTAACAAATAGTATATATGAACCCATAACTTTTGATGCGGAGAATAAATTTATGTGTAAAAATCTACTAAAATTATAACAAATAGTATATATGAACCCATAAATTTAAGAATATAATGGGTTCAATACTAAAAATCTTAAAGGTTGAACCAATAAAATTTAAATCTTGAATCCGTTTCTATCTGAAGCGTCTTAATTAATTCGTAGCTACCGAAGTGTAGCGCTGAGGTGAGGAGTGCAAAAGAAACAAAAAAAATTGGGGACTTTTTCCTTCCTATACCATATATGAAATATTATTACCAAAAATGTGCATAGTTTCATATTTACCCGCCATGTTCACAGTTATTCTACAAATATTATACCATTCATTAAATACCAATTATTAGGAGCTGATTCTTTCCTAGTTAGGCGCGCTACAAATCTGGAACTAAATATTTTTCCAGATATTCCTATTTAGGCGTGCTACAATTATGGAAGTAAATATTCTTCCAGATATTTCATTAAATAAAGAATCATTGTAGCGTTAAAATTTCTTATTTAGATATCTCTAATTTTTTTTTTCTCTCTGAGAGATCAAATGACGTGAATAATCAGAGAGATAGAGTATGAGACCGGTTTTTGAAAATTGTTCCTATTTTCACCTAATCTTTCTGCTTATAGTCTCACTTAAACTTGTAGCTAAAAATATCGTTATATTTTTTTTTCATGAAAAATAATAAGTTGACAAATCTAATAATTGATGTCACTAGGTAGTATTTTTCAAACTCGACAAAGTAGTTGATGTAGCTTTCTAACATATTTCCCTCAATCTATAATTGAGAATACTATAATGAATCTTTAAGATTATGTCTAGTCGAAAATCCCAATGAAACTACAATCGAATAGGAATTGAGATATTAAAATTCAAAATACCCAGTTTGTAGATATTTTGTAAATTATTTGTATTATAATTGTAGATACTTTGTTTTTTGTTTCACAAATAAAAAACGACTAAAATTTCTACAAATCTTCTGCAAATAACGCAATTATATCGAAAATCCCAATTATGCTACAATTGAAATAGGAATTGGGATATTAAAATTAAATGTACCCAGTTTGTAGATATTTTGTAGATAAATTGTAGATTATTTGTATTCTGATTGTAGATGCATTGTTTTCTGTTTTCACAAATCCAAAACGACTAAAACTTCTACAAATCTTCTGCAAAAAACGCAATTATGTCGAAAATCCCAGTTATGCTACAATTGAATTGGGGATTGGGATATTAAAATTCAATGTACCCAGTTTGTAGATATTTTGTAGATAAATTATAGATTATTTGTATTCTTATTGTAGATGCATTATTTTCTGTTTGCACAAATCCAAAACGACTAAAACTTCTACAAAATCTTCTGCAAAAAGCGCAATTATGTCGAAAATACCAATTAAGCTACAATTGAATGGAAATTTGGGATATTAAAATTCAATGTACCCAGTTTGTAGATATTTTGTAGATTATTTATATTCTGATTGTAGATGCTTTGTTTTCTGTTTTCACAAATCAAAAACGACTAATACTTCTACAAATCTTCTGCAAAAATGCAATTATATCGAAAATTCGTTTTAACTTTAAAAATCAACATCCACAACCCTAAAGAGATAAAAACAAAAATAGTTGCTAGGGAAATTCTTTCTAGTTAAACAAATGGCAAATAACCAAAAAGGAGTCGGTGGTCATAGATTAAATTTAAAAAAAAGTTGGAAACAAGGAGCTCTTCAGATCTTGACTAGCCAACTAAGTCAATTGGTTTGCATAAAATAGAAGTACACACTAAAAGTTACTCTGCAGTAAAAGACATTGCTATTTATGAAGTTTTTGTAACCCGAGGCTGCCAACAGAGACCCCTTTCCAGTGTAGGGCGTGGGGTTTTGGCGTAAAAGATATAGCATTTTTTTTCACTGAATGTAGACGGAAAAAATTTAAATTGAACTTTAATGGTGGGTTAACGATGTTTCTACGGTTTTAGAAGAGGGAAAAGGGGTAAAAAGAACGTGTGTTTGAGTAAAACGTGGGTGAGGATGAGGGTTTGGGAGAGAGAAACGTGGGAGGGGTGGGATATACGGTACCTTGAATTAAGGAGGGATATACGCTACATTAATTGTACCCTTAAAATACACTATGGTATAGAATTGATAATTTGGTATACTAAATGTAATTATATCAAATCTTAAATATTGAGGGTAATAAGGTTTCCTATATGGTATAAGAATGTAAAAATTCCTAAAAAAGAAGGCATATAATAAGATTTGGGCCTAGTATATCTTTGCAATACTTAGCCAATCAAATAAATTATTGGGCCTGACTTAGGTATTTGGTTAGCCCAATTTTAGATGCACAAGCATCCAAATATGTATATCTCCATCTTAAACCACACAAAAAACGACGTTATAGAGATAGAATAATCCACACATGTATTTGGTGAAGCCATTGAAGAAATAGTCACACCCCTTTTCTACCCCCCCCCCCCCCACACACACACACACAAACCCCCCAATTATCCAAACAATGAATGTGTTCAAAACTTGTGGAGATAATTACCATCAATTATTAGTACCTACATTGAATTCCAAATATCGAAATGCAAATGCTAATTTTGCAGAATCATTAAAGTTTGCTCATAAAAACAGAAGAAAGCAGGCGGTAGTGAGAGGAAGTAGTGGTGGGGAAAGGCGTAGTTTCTTGACACTAGAAGAAGCTGGCCTTGTCGAAGTGTCTGGCCTCAGCACTCACGAACGTTTTCTATGTCGATTGACGGTACGTTATGGATTTAACTTATATATACTGACAATACAATTAAGTTTACGTTATGTAGTGCATTCTAGCTTGTTATAACATGTGATTTGCTTTATTTTCTATGTTATCAAGTTATTATAGTCAGTAACATGTTGCTAATGTATATCATCTTAACCTTATGGTGTAAAAAGGTTATACATTATTAGTGTATAAAAATTAAACTCTTATACTATATTCTTTTCAAAAAAAATTGGGATGGGAATAAGTTTGTGAATAGAGGACAAATAGAAGTGAGCGAAAGGAGTAAATTCGAACCACAGGAAAAAAAGTATGATGAGACATAATTTTGTTGAAATTTATAAATGAAGAGGCTCTTACATTTTTGTAAGTATAATCAATACAATTGTGTTGTGCAGATTTCGTCACTGAATTTATTAAGAGTGATAGCAGAGCAAGAAGGTTGTTCAATTGAGGAATTGAATGCTGGTAGGATATGTGATTGGTTCTTGAAAGATAAGCTAAAGAGAGAACAGAATTTGGATTCTGCTGTCCTTCAATGGGATGAATCCGACTTCCAGCTATAATTCCAGCCTCTGAATAGTAGCTGACTCAGTTCTTCTCATATTGAAAGGAATAAAAGAGGAAAAATCAACAAAACATCAACTTTTTCCTACTAATACTCCATATCTTCTTTATTTCCTAGGAATGCGACCTTTCTCGGGACCCTACATAAATACGAGATATTTTAGCTTTGGGATGTCACTGAAATCTATCATTAGATAGATTAATTTTGTTGTTTGCTTCTGTTATCTTAATACCTTGTTGTTATTGTTTGTTGATTCCTTTTCACTATCCTTTGAGCCGAGGGTCTATCGAAAATAGCTTCTCTACCTTTACCTTGTCAAGGTAATATCTACGTGCACATTACTCTCCCTAAACCCCACTTGTCGTCGTTGTAGATAGATTAATTTCAGGGATGATCATCATGGTCATTAGATAGGTTAATTCCACGGATAATCATCATCCTTTCAGTTTATTGTATCAAAGTCTTATAAGTTATTTTGTCTAAATGAGGGGAAAAAAATCATTAGGCATATAAGACTAGAAAATGCTAAATTTGGTTGCGGAAATATTAAGTACACTATCATTTCAACAATTCATCTTACATAACATCCACGTATACGACTAAACACATTTTAAGCAAAAAAACATTTTTTTTTTTTTGAATTAGCTAATAAATCAAGGACTTTCCTTCTACTTGCTAAGTTAAGCAAATTGATACTACTTCAAGGGATATTGTACGTTAAATTTGTAGTCGGGGATTTGTAATCGGGGATTGTCCTCCCGATTAATACTTGCGAAATTTGCTTCTTCAGGAATGATTTCTCTGAAGGCGCACGTTAAAAAGGGTTAGCTAACTTACGCACGACGATGATGGCTCGACGGAAATCACAGATAATTGCACCGCCTACAATACCGGAGACCGATGAAGGAGGTAGATTGGTAACACTGGAATCAGGGGTACCACAAATGATAAGCCAAATGCAACTAGTTCACTGGATAACTGGAATGGGAAGTGCACCAACCGTCATGCAAGCTTCAAAATGTGTTGAAATGGAGAAGCCCAAACTAGTAGAGGTAGATGTTAACACAGCAACAAGGAAGCTGACTTTCTCAGTGCAACAACCAAACCCTAGTCGATCAGAGCCGACTTTAGCTGATGTGGTCAAAGGAAATAAATCTCAGCAACATGGGATGCAATTGGAATATTATCCACCAATTTTGAAGGAAGGAGTGAACATTGTACGACTAAATCAAACAGAGGTGGCAGAGCAAACCTAGGAATGGAAAGCAGCACTAATTGGGTATGAACTGCATGGAACTCCCTCCTTCAAGGAAATGCTAAAATTTGTGTATGGTGTGTGGAATTTCATCACAACACCACTAGTATTCCTACACAATGATTGGTACTTTATATTTAGATTTAGCTATGAGGAAGATAAAAACAAAATTATATAGCAAGGTCCATATACATATCATATTAGACCCATGATATTGAAGCAATAGGCGACTAATTTCCATATGAGTAAAGAAGTGACTCGAACCGTGCCAATTTGGGTCATATTTCCAGGATTACCAATTCAATTCTGGACTAAGGAGAATTTGGGACATATAGCCAGCTATCTAGGAAAACGTATATTTTCAGATAAACTCACAGCTGAGGGATAGGATTTCCTATGCACGTATGCTTATTGAAATGAATATATCTCAGGAGTTACCAGATACAATGCCTATAGAGGAAGCAGATGGCAAATATAGAGAACAAGTCCTTGATTATGAATGGAAACCTTCATTTTGTGAGGGGTGTTTTCAAATAGGACAACATGCTGACAATTGTGAGAAGGCTCCATCAGTAATGCAATAGAAGCAAACCAATGAACACAAAGACAACATGGAGAAACATGATAAACAGCAGAGGCAGATGACAGCAGTTAAGCAACAACAGTTAAGCAATAGCAGAGAAAACAGCCTGCTGCCCAGTGGAGAGTTAAACCTGTTGTTGAGCAAACAAAAGAGCAGGAAAACCAGAATCCTGAACAAGCACATAAACAACAGGAAATTCAAACTAGTACAGAGCAAATTAATGAACAAGAGGTGGAAATGCAGCCACAACAAAAATCTAGAGGGAAGCAAAAGATGAAAGCTCAAGGACAAACACAACAGAGAGTCAGAAGGGAGCGCTAACTGATGCTAATTTAGAGAATATGCTGAGGAAAAACATATATAGTCCATTGAGAATACAGGAAGATAGCAGCACTGAAAAGGTGACTGAAGGGATTGGCCTCAACGAGGAAAATCCACCATGATAATAAGTTCCTGGAATGTAAGAGGGCTGAACAAGCCCTTTAAGCAGAAAGAACTCAAGGACCTTCTCCTTAAACACAAGATCACTTTACTAGGCTGCCTTGAGACAAATATAAAGCCTAGGAGTATTAGCAAAGTTAAAGGAAAGTTCTGTAAAGAATGAAAAGTGTATTCAAATAAAGCTATAAGTAAAATTGGGAGAATCTGGCTCTTTTGGAAGGAAAACATGGTGCAAGTCCACATACTTCTGGTAACTACCCAACTGATACACTGCCAAGTGAAGGATAAAGGAACACCATTTTCATGTTACATAATATTTGTATATGGGAAGAATAAGATAAATGAAAGGAGAGATCTATGGGAACAACTCAGACAGATTCATAGTACTATGCATGAGGCTTGGTTAGTCATAAGGGACTTCAACAATATTTTGTCTATCAATGATAGGATCAATGGGCAACCTGTGCATCAAGCTTAACTTGTGGACTTTCAAGAATGCATAAAGGATATTGGATTGGGGCAGTTAAATAGGAAAGGCTGTCAATGGTCATGGTGTAATAAAAAGTATGCAGGGAGTAGAATATATAGCGACATTGATTAGGCGTTTGGGAATGCTTCATGGCTTACACATTACAGTAGCCTAGAGGCTGTTTTTGAAATGCCTGGAGTATCTAACCATTCCCCTATTATTATCGACACGGATGTAGCCAAAAATCACTTGCCAAAGCCTTTTAGACTATATAATGTGCTGCTAAATCATAAGGAGTTTAAAGGGGCTGTCCATGAGGTGTGTAACCAACAAGTACAGGGGCATACCATGTACTCACTTTGGCTGAAATTACAGAGGCTAAAAGACAAAACACAACAAATGAACAAGGAGATATCTTCACTGGAGAAGAAGCTTGGCAATCTCAGGGTGCAGCTGCAGAATACCCAAGGAAAACTTGATGAAGATCCATTCAATACCCAATTAATAGCCAAGGAAAAGAAATTGCTTCTGCAGATTGAAAGATGGGAAGGGGTAAATGAACAAGTACTTAGACAGAGATCCAGAGCAATGTGGATAAAAGCAGGTGATCAGAACACTAAATTCTTTCATGCTCACTTGAAGGCCAGACAATCTAGGAATAGAATAACATCTATATGCAATGATCAAGGGCTTAGAGTGACAGAGCCAGTATTGATAGAACAAGAATTTAGAGGTTTCTTTCAAACACTCTTGGGCACTTCAGCTACAGAACTTCCTTGCATTGATATTGATACAGCCAGGAATGGGCACTATCTAACCAAGGAGCAACAACAACTATTCAATGCACAGGTAACAGAGGAGGACATTGACCAGGCCTTTAAAGACTTGCCAAATGATAAGGCTCCTGGAATAGATGGATTTTCAGCTGAGTACTTTAAGGCATACTGGTATGCTATTAGATGAGAGGTTAAACGAGCAGTACAAGGGTTTTTCACTAATGGAAAACTATTGAAAAGTGTCAACTGCACAACAGTAATATTGATGCCTAAGGTTGCTAGCCCCACATCTGTCAAAGAATATCGACCTATAGCATGTTGTTCCACTGTGTACAAGATCATCTCAAAGATCATTACAGCAAAGTTGAAGATGGTGGTGAATTTCATTGTGGGACCTTCTCAATCAGCCTTCATTGAAGGGAGAAACATACTGGATAATGTCATCATTGCTCATGAACTGGTCAAGGGATATACTCAAAAAGGGGTCTCACCAAGATGCTACACTAAAGTAGACATAAGAAAAGCTTAAGACTCAGTCGAATGACCTTTTTTAAAGATGATACTGCTAAAATTTGGAATGCCTGCAAAGTTTGTGCAATTGATAATGGAGTGGGTGACCACTATCAGCTACTCCTTGCTACTGAATGGAGGCTTGAATGCTAAATTCCAAGAAAAGAAGGGACTAAGACAAGGAGACCCAATGTCTCCTTACCTGTTTGTTTTGGTGATGGAGTACCTAAATAGTGCTTTGAAGAGTTTGAAGTTCAATCCAGACTTTAACTACCATCCAAGATGCTCCAGAAATAACATAACCTACATATGCTTTGCTGATGATTTTATTTTATGTTGTAGAGCAGACAAGGTTTCTATAAGCCTACTACTGGAAAGGTTTAATAATTTCTCTCACGTGTCAGGTCTCAAGGCCAATATGGAGAAGAGTTCTCTATACATTGTTGGTGTTACTAGGGAATTCAAAGAAATGATCTTAGAAGAAATACAATTCACACTAGGGGAGCTACCATTTAAATATCTTGGAGTACCCTTGTCTTCAAAGAAATTGAGTATACAACATATGCCATTGATTGAGAAGATCACTGCTAGGATCAACTGTTGGACTGCTAAATTTCTCTCATACAGTGGAAGACTTCAGCTACTTAAGAGTGTGGTATTTGAAATGCAGACATATTGGGCACGTGTGTTTCTATTGCCAAATAAGATCATCAAACTAATAGATATAGCATGCAGAAACCTTTCTGTGGACAGGAAACAATGAACCATCTAGAAGGGCCTTAATAGCTTGGGATACAATTTGTATGCCATTATCAGCAGGTGGACTAAATGTTCTGGATATTCACTTCTGGAATAAGGCTGCCTTATGCAAGCTAATGTGTGCTATAAGTGCAAAGAAGGACACCCTGTGATCCAACAGATCCATAGCTTCTACATTAAAGATCAAAATGTCATGACAATAGGCGCTCCTAAGCAGGCTTGTTGGCTTATTAGGAAGATTTTTTATGCCGGGGACTAGTTCATTGAAAAGGAGCCCAGCTGCTGATTTGAACCGCTGCCATAAGCAAGGAAAATTCATCATCAAGCAGCTCTATATTGCAACAAGACATCAGTACCAAAAGAGTCCTTGGAAGAGATTAACAATAGGATCCAAAGCACTGCCAAAACACCAGTTCATACTCTGGTTGATTTTACTATGTGGATCATCAGTAGCGACCAAAGAGATGGGGAATATCAGTAGCGACTGTGTACTATGTGGAAAGAATGTGAAGGAGACAATGGAACATATGATGTTTGCATATGATTACTCCAAAACTATATGGGCTACTTTACTACAGTGGATAGGAGAAAGACATCAAATTGGAAGCTGGGATGAGGAAATTGAATGGATAACAAGGAGGGCTGCCAGCAAGGTTAGAGGTAATATGCTAGTATTTTTATTTGTAGCAGTGGTCTACCACACCTGGGCAGAGAGAAACCAAAGAAGATTTCATGGAAAGATGATTGCCTGCACTCAGAGGATTAAAGACATTGTATTGGAATTACACATTAAAGGCAGAGTGAATCCAAATGGTAAAAAGAATTAGAAAGGCTAAAGAATTTTCTCAGCTAGATTGAGTTAATTGCAAGTGTAACAGGAAAATGTTTAATCTGTTTGGTCATATAGTTATTAGATAAGGTCTAGCTCTAGAGTCCAATTGAGCTAGCGATTGTAAATACTTATACTTGGTTAAATAAATATTTGACAGTTTAACCAAAAAAATACTTTCAACATGTGACACCAAAATTCCATGTTTAGGATCGAAACTTCTCGAGCTGAACTAAAACTGTTTTATTTTATAAATATGAATTTGCCAATACTTTTAAACCCTTGATAGGTGGAGGAGATTGGCTGTATGGCCTCTTATAAATATTTTTAATTAAAGATTAATAAAATATAACATGTGAGATTAATAAACAAAATATACTTTTATGTATTTATAAGCTTTTTTTTTCTATTCAAATTATAACCGGTCAAACGAGGTCATTCCCTCTGATAAGCTGGCTTGTTAAGGCTGAAAATTTGTAACAAATAACATGCTCTTCATTTTGTAGACAAGTCCATAATTTATGGTGCAATTTTTTTTTACATTATCAAGGAATATAATTTAAATCTTTTACAAAAAACAATAGGGCGTCTATGGTCAAAACAAGGTTAATTGTATCTAAAACATCATCGTACCATCGTCCTATGAGTTGCCAAGTCATCTCGCCGGAAAATTTGCCGGGGTCAGATCAATCTCGATCAAATTCTCTTCTTCAGCTTCACAACTCCTCTTCCCGTCCAATTCAATCTCTATCAATCCTTCCTTATCTTCTTCCTCCCACCGAAAACACAAATTCTCCGGCGAGTCCCAATTTCCCGTAACCGGTGAATCCCGCCCGACGAACTTTCCGTACCCGTATCTGTTTCCGGGTAATAGAATTCCCCATCTTCAAACTCCTCGTGAATCACCTCCGGTGGAGCTCTCACGTTCCATTCAACGAATGATTCTGCGTAAAACGGATTCAGTTTCGGGTTGAAGTTCGGGTTCGGGTCAAAATCCGGGTCTTGCTCGGTTTTGAGGTCCACACTGGATTCGCACGACACCCATTTGTAATCATGATCACCCGAAAGTATAAATGGAACCCGTCTCGGGTTCGGGTCAAAATCCGCGTCTTTTTCAGTATTCGGGTCCACATGGGATTCCCGTGACTCCCATTTGGAATCATGATCACCCGAAACTAGAAATGGAGCCGGTTTCGGGTCAACCCGGGAAACCAGTGATGGTGATTTTTGGGTGGAAATGAATTCTTCTGAATTGGGTTTCTTTTCTTTTCCTTCGTGATTTTCCTCTTGGTTGGTTTTCTGAGTTTGACCAAGTCTTAGAAGGGAAAGTAAAAGAAGTGAAGTGGAAAGGAAAACGGGAGAGAAAAGAATTATTTGGTAATTGGCGGTGAAGTAGAGAAGAATGAGAGTGTAAAGACTGATGATGGTTGAGAAGAGGGGGTTTGAAGGCGGAGAGGAAATTGTTTCTCCGTGTAAATTAGCCATAGCATTGGGAATTTGATTCGGACGGAAAGGAATTTATTTTGTTCCATTTTTTTTAAAGAGAGAGAGAGAGGAGAATGAATTCCATGTTTAGATTTTTCTTTCCCTACATTACGGCCAATAAGGGTGCGCAATGAATTGAATATTCCATGAATTTCAATTTGCATGACATTTAATTTAAATTTGAAATTAAATTAGATTAGTTCAACTCACTATTTTAAAATTAAATTTAAATAATTAAGAACTATACGAAAAGTATGATAAATATAGTATTTTTTTCTCATATCAATATAAACATAAAATATATTTTAAAATATGACTCAAACCTCATATAATTTGACTCTAGATATGCAAAATATGTCCTCTAGATTGAGACGGATGGAATAGAATAATAGTTTGTTTGCCCAAATTTCTTTTTAGCCAAAAGTATTTTTTTCTATAGTTAAGGTGCTTGGACATACTTTTGGAAGAGAAAAAACTTTTGAATAGAAGCAGAAACCGTTTTTGAGAAGTAGAAAAATGTAATTTCTCTCAAAAAAGTTTTTAGAAAAATATTTTTGAAAAAAATATACTTAAAATTGCTTTTTAAAAGCTTGATCATATATTAATTACTGCTCAAAAATAATTTTTAAATTAATTATCCAAACATAAACCGTTTATTAGCAAAAATAGAAAAATACTTATTAAGTTAATTTTAGAAGGTTAGGCCAAACAAGCCATAAGACCAGAAGGAATGAAATTTCCGGTAAGAGTGATTGAATGAGCATATTGATACAATGTACTCTATTCATTTGATTCTTTTTATATAGAGATATCCATGATATAGTGAGAGAGGAAAAGGAAAAAGTGAAATGGTCCTCTCATGTTGAGTGGGTTAAATATATATATTTGCACTTGTTACTTGCATCAAATAAATAAATGTAAAATATGTGTGTTTTATATAAATATCTATCACTTAACTATGATTTATGATTTGTATTTTTACTTTAACGTTTAACTGCTAAAATTAAATTATTTGATATGATATAAATATTGAGTATGTACAAATATTTATCGTTCAATGAAAATATTTATTACTCTTCGAATATCTTAGAAGGGAGAAGAAAAAAAGCAACTAATTTTGGTGGTCATTTTATGTCAATCGATTGTCCACTAGGTTGCCTTAGTACATTAAGTTAGAATGTCTGCAATGATTGGAATCCATTAAGTGCAAGCAAGGGTGAAGTGAATTGAATATATTGGAGGAAGAAGACAAGGGAAAAATGGAATTTGATTGAATGAGCATACGGACACCACGCATTGTATTCCTTTGATTCTTTATATAAACATATTTAGGGGTAGCAAATGGGCGGATCATATTATTCGACCCGATTCAAATTTAATACGAATAGAAAATGAGTTTATCGATGGATAATATGGATATATTCATATTATCTATGGCTTTTTTAATATGATCACTTTTCGGAGAATTCTTAGTATCTCAAACTTAAGGAACCCCCAATTTTAATCTTTACAAGTATAAAAGTTAAACCTATTAGTTGTCCATTGATTATTCATTTTCGAATAGAGGAAAGGAAGAAGAGAAATGGTTATGCGGGGTAGTGATTGCAGGAGTAGAGGAAAGGCTTTAGGTGTATAAAACATCATTTTGGTGAAAAAGAGGTGTGTCAAAAGAATTTAGGTATAACTTCTGGAGGCAAGGTATGTATTAGGGGTGGGCGTTCAGTATTTCGGTATTCGGTTTATCAATTGTGTATACCAAATACCATACCAAAATATTTTGGTACGGTTCGATATTTCTTATTTTGGTTCGGTACGGTCTCGGTTTAACAATCAATGAATAATCAATGCTAAGTGCTAACAGTGCACATGCACAATTGAAATTTTCACATGGTAATTCAGTGATTCACAATGTGCACAACTGCACAATGTAACAGTGCACAACTGCACAATGTGCGCATGGTTGAAACAAGAATAACATATTATATTCTGGCAATTCTGGCCAACTGCAATTAACACTTGACAGTTCAATACTGCAATTAAATCTGTACACAAACACAACTACACAACACAACTTAACAGTTGACACAACTGGCCAACTGCAAGTCTGCAACAGTCTGCACATTACACAACTTAACTGGCCAACTTAACTCAATACTGCAATTAACTAGCCAACTGCACATTACACAACTTAACACTTAACACAGTACACAATTGAATCTGTACACAACTACACAACACATTACACAACTTAACACTTAACACTTAAACACAGTGTAATAAAAACACAGTCCAACAAAAATAGTCTTAACACTTAAACACAGTGCAACTGGCCAACTGCAAGTCTACAGCAGTCTTAACAGTCTTAACACTTAAACAGTTAAACATAGTGCAACAAAAATAGAGAGGGCATCCCTCAACAAACAGTCTTAATTCTTAAACATGAATTCCAGGAAGACGCGCAAGACAACGCTTAATATGCTTCCTTAAATCAATTGTTCCATTCCTCTTTGGATTAACATTATATACTTGACCACAATGTTTGCACTCTACTTTGCGAACTTCTCCGTTATCTTCTTTCACCACAAAGTATTCCCAAATATCGGAGCGTTGAGCAGTAGCACGGGGCATGATTGCACTTGAACCTAAAAAAATATAAATCATAAGTTAGAATATTACATTTTGATGATAATAAAACAAAACTACAAAATACTAAGTATATCATTATCACCAAACAAATAGAGTATTAAACTTACCACTCAAGATGCAAGTTGCAACTATGCATCAAACAATGCTAGTAGTGCTTCCATTATTTTCCATATCTAAAGATAATACGACCAAATATGTCATACAAATGAAAAAGCATGATATATTATTTTGAATTAAAGTACACACAAAATATTAAAGCTTACCAAGCTCGAGTTCCTCAAGATACTTCAAGTCTTCTTCAATACTAATAGGATTCTTCTCTTCTCTAAGCCAATCTTGAACACAAATAAGAGCTTGCACACATTTAGGAGTCAATGAACTCCTAAATGAACCAAGAATACGGCCACCAGTGCTAAACGCGCATTCCGACGACACACTAGATTAAACAAATATAAACATAAATTAAAAATTAATAAATTAACTACCTTGCTATCAGTAATGCTGAGAGAATGTAAATATGAGAGTGCACTTTTAGATTTTAGTTATTTCAAACTAGCTATAAGTAGCTTAAACTACCATGTTTCTGCTATAACTAATTAACAACATCTTTCCAACAGATGCAGCAGCAGTCTAATGTAACTGCAGCTAAGCAAAAGCTAAAAAGGCTAAAGAAGCCATTAACAATATCTTTTTCTAGCCATCTATAAATAAATAAAAAACCATGGCCATTACTACTCAAGTGACAAGTCCACACTCCACAATTATTTAAATCTTTCCAAACAAGCAACCATAAGAATGTCACAACAAAGAAGACTAACAGTGAATTCACTCAACTGTCATCATCCTAAAGTGTCTATCACAAGAAAAATGCAAGGAAAGTTCTAAAAATCAGACCTAAACAAAGTAATCATATGGTAAGCCTAACACATAGTCGTGTACTCACAACTGTTATTATACAAGCAAATGAATTAAACAGCATGAACGTGATACAGATGATATTTTCCTACTAAAGGGAAAAGCTCGGAACAGCAGTTCATTCAATCAGCAGTACAACCAAAAGAAAGCGAAACATACCTTTGAAATTGAAATTAAATCGAGCCTGGAACACTGGAACAGGACAACAGCGTCTTCGACACTTCGTTTGCCCAGAATTTGTGAGGAGTGAGGAATCGAATCGAGCTGGAAATCGCCGGCTATAACCCTAAATTAGTTTGATGCAGAAAATCAGAAATTAAAAAATTTATGCGTCTGAACTCTGAACTCAAAAAGTTCAAAACTTAAAAATATAAAAACTCAGAAAAAACCTCAGAGAGTAGTCGAGTACTGGGATGAGAATGAGATGAGATGAGACTTACAAAACTTACAAAAGTAGTGAAGTTAACCGGTGAAGATGAGATGAGACTCGAGCTCGACTGTCGACTGGTCGTAACTCGTAAGTCGTAACTCGTAGACTGATATCCTAAGCAGTCGATTCTCGTCTAGACTCGCAGACTGATATCCTAGACTCGCAGTCGATTCTCGTCTTCTTCTTCTCGATGATATCCTTCCTAAGCAGTAAGCCCTAATGTCTAATGCCCTACTTTGATGAGAATGCCTAATTTGATTCTCGACTTGGGTCTTGGGTATTAACTGACTTGGGTAATTGATTGGGATTGGGCTTGGGAGTTGGGGGAACTGGGCTTGGGTGGGACGCCGGGACGGTATGGGACTATGGGGCATGGGCTATTAAATAGGTAATTGGGCTTAGAACTTAGATATAGTCATATATATTATATAGGTTCACCAAATTTTCGGTATTTCGGTTTACCAAAATTGTAAAATTATAACACCGAAAACCGAACCGAAATACCGAAATACCAAAAATCCAGTACCGAATTAGACCGAAATACCGAAAAAACCGAAACCGAAATACCAAATTAATTTGGTTCGGTTCGGAATTCGGTTTTTCGGATTTTATGCCCACCCCTAGTATGTATTAAGCCTTTTATTTCTATAATTTGAATAGAAGTAGTGTGGCCACTATAGACTCTAAAAAAAATTTAAAATATTTTTCTCAAATCTCAAAAGTTTTGAAAATTAACATTGGCGTCCAAGTAGAAGAATGTTGGAATTTGGACTTGCGTTAATTGGTTATAGCTTGAAAGGATAGTGGCGTGACCCAAGTGGTAGATAAAAAAGGCCTAATATTAAATATTATATGTGTGGATAAGTGAGACCCAATAACAATTGACCTGTAATGGTAGACACTCTTTATAAATAGAGGTCAATCCCCCTTTTCCTAGCTATTAGAAAAAACTAGCGTATTCTGTCTCTTGAATACGTAGTAAAGGTAGACGTCCCATCGATCAAGTTCTCAGGGCTGTGAGAGCGGGTAGCTAGTGGATCCTGGAAGTTGGTCTCAGGTTTAATCGTCGTTTGTTGTTGTTGCTGAATCGATGGAGTTTAACTGTGCGCTTCTTTAAACTCTAACTCTAGATTGATTGTGTAATTGTGCATTAATCTCTGCTATGACTACAAATTGATTATCTTAAAGTTGGTATCAAAGTCACCATAGTTAGGGATTAAGATCAATGAAATTAATCTTGAATTTCAAAATATATGTAGTATTGCTTTCAACTTTCGAACAGCAGTACAACACAACGAAATTTGGTTCACTATGTCGTTGTTTTAGTTGAACTTCTCATCGATAGGTAGAGATGTATCCACTATTTTTGCAAAATGGCTTTTAATCTAATATAATTGAATTAAGGATTAAAATCATCAATAAGTGAAAAGGGGTTAGGAAGAGATAAATAGGTGGCGGCGGCAAAAGTGGGTTTAACCACCATATTGACAAAACAAGAGAATCTTTTTTTTCCCTTGGTTAATTATTGGATGAAACCAATAAGATAACATTAAAATTGAGAGGGATTCTGGTGTATGTTTTGAAATTGGTCAATTCAATTTGAAAGAATTATTTAAAGTCCAAAGGGATTTTTGTTAACAGTTGCCGAAAAGCAGCATACTAATTTCTCTATAACAGCCCAGCCCGCTAGTGATATTGTCCGCTCTAGGCCTAGGTCCTCACAGGTTTAAAACGCGTCACTAGAGTCTAAGGCCTGTTAACTTATATACCCAGCATCCCTTTTGTGTTTTACCGATGTGGGACTCTGTCTATAGTCTGGGGTGTTACATACACCCCCTCTTATGGACTCAGCGTCCTCGTTGAAGTTTGCCCTACCGCATGAGATTCGCCTAGACTCAGCATTGAGGTTTGCCTCGCCTAACCGGAATTTGCCTAAACTCAGTTGAACTCTGATCTGACCCACCATCGGCAAGGCTGACACAAGGGTGGCTCTGATACCATCTGTAATAGCCCAGCCCGCTAGTGATATTATCCTCTCTGAGCCTAGGCCCTCACGGGTTTAAAACACATCACTAGGGTCTAAGGCTTGTTACCTTATATACCTAGCATCCCTCTTGTGGTTTGTCGATGTGGGACTCTGTCTATAATCTAGAGTGTTACAGTAATAGATTGTATAAACTCTTTCAAACTCTTAGACTTATGTTAGATGCTCATGACCGGTGACACCCTGATGTTGGGCTGTGTTAGTTTCTGCAAATTGTATTATTCACTTTTATTTTGGGATTATTATCATGTTAATGACTTAAATTGTGTTATTATAATTGTTAAAAATAAATTGAGAGTTGTGTCGGCTAACCTTGTCTTCACGAGAGGCGCCATCACGATCGGGTCCGAATTTAGGGTCGTGACAATTACAGAACTAGAAACAGAAAATAAGATAGAATGGAGAAACACTGGGCTGCGAATGCTAGGTAGCTACCTAGTGGATTCCGAATGGCCTGCTGGGAGAAATCAACCCTCACTGGCGGGACTTGAAGCTCCTAAATCTGCACACAGGGTGCAGGGAGTAAAGTAAGTACTCCAACTCAGTGAGTAATAATAGCGATAAGAAATCACATAAAAATACAACAACATCTATAAGGAGGCATAGTAAAACCAATAAAGTGCAATAAAACAGTGAAATCTCATAAAACATCTTAGTTCAGTATAAGCTTCTTTAAAACACCTTTTTAACAGTTAAACAAGTAAATAAAAGGTAGCTAGAAGAGATAAACACATAAAATCCGCCCCTCAGGCACAATGTCAACAGAATCAGCCCCTCGGGTAATAACATAGAACAACACTAGCCCCTCGGGCTATATCTCATATCACAATAGGTACCCACGCTCACTAGGGGTGTACAGACTCCGGGAGGGGCCCCTTACGGCATAAGAATAATATCAAGCCATCTCGTGGCATAATCAATAGGCTTTCGGCCTCATATCAAGCCACCTTGTGGCGTAAAACTCAGGCCCTTGGCCTCATAATCATGAATTAGTGTGTCACTGCTACGGCGTGCAACCCGATCCAAAAGTATCCTCACAACACAGGCC
Organism: Nicotiana tabacum; assembly: GCF_000715075.1. Classification (NCBI taxonomy): domain Eukaryota; kingdom Viridiplantae; phylum Streptophyta; class Magnoliopsida; order Solanales; family Solanaceae; genus Nicotiana; species Nicotiana tabacum. Next base: position 204,613,764 of record NC_134080.1, read on the forward strand.
TTCAGCCCTACTTAGTCAGAAATTTCTAAAAGCCACCCGGACATAGTAAAATATGATGCTCTGCCCAAAATATCATTTAAAGTGTTAAAACAGAGTAAACATGGTTGAGTTATGAAAAACAATATATAATAGCATGACTGAGTGCAGATAAAAAGTCAAAAAAGTTTGAAAATATCAGTAAAATCCCCTAAGGGTCCAAACAGTTGGCACGAGGCCCAAATATGGCATTCAATCCAAAATATGATGGTAGCAAACAGTTTTCAATCAAATAAGCAGTAAAACAATCATTCGGGACGGACTAAGTCACAATCCCCAACGGTGCACGACCCCACACCCGTCATCTAACATGTGCGTCACCTCAAAGTAGCACAATGATGTGAAGTCCGGGGTTTCATACCCTCAGGACAACATTTACAATCATTACTCACCTCTATCCGGTCCAAACTTTAGCTCGTGACGCCTTTGCCCCTTGAATCGGCCTCAACTCGCATCAAATCTATCCAAAATCAGAATCACGACGTCAAAATATGCTAAGGGAACGAAGCCCATGCGAAAATAATTAATTTACAACATAAATCCTGAAATTAACCAAAACCCGACCCCCAGACCCACGTCTCGGAATTCGATAAAATTTATATCAATAGATTCCTTATCTCCCCACGAGTTCATACATATCAAAAGTCCCAAAATCTTACAACAAATGGCCCCTCAAATCCTCAAGTCAAGGTCTCCAATATCAAGCCCTAATCCCCAATTTTTAACCCTAAATTTCCATTAATTTCAAGCCAAATCAGTGAAATAATGCCATAGGATCGATTATTAGGTTCAAAAATCTTACCTCCAGACGTTATCCCTTGAATCCCTCTTCAAAATGACTTCCCCAAGCTCAAACCCGAATAAAAATGGTGAAGAACAACTCAAAATTCGCAAAGGGGAGTTTATATACTTTCTGACCCAGGATTTTCGCACCTGCGACCCAAATCCCACTCCTGCGGTCTAGCGGACCGCACCTGCAGTTTTCACTTAATTCCTCAATTTTCGCATCTCTGATACACAATCCGCACCTGTGCCATCGCAGGTGCGGTTCCTGCCTTCCTTGGCTCCTTCCACTTCTGCGACTGATCTTCCGTATCTGCGAGGGTCGCACCTACGGCCTCCCAACCATAGATGTGGTTATGACAGCAGTCCTATAACTTCAGCTGTCATTTCCAAATTCCTATCTTTCTGTCAATCATCCGAAATCATCCTGAGGCCCCTGGGACCTCAACCAAAATCACAAATAAGTCACATACCACCATCCAAACTTATACCAATTTTCAAAACACCTCAAACAACATCGAATCAACCAAAACACATCAGATTCAAGCCTAAGGTTCTCAAAATCTTCCGAATTACGCTTTTGATCAAAAAGTCTACCAAACCACGTCCGAATGACCTAAAATTTTGCACACACAACCCAAATGACACAACGGACCTACTACAACTTCCGAAATTTCATTCCTACCCCTATATCAAAATCTCACCTATCAACCGGATAATGCCAAAATTTCAATTTCGCCAATTCAAGCCTAAATCTACTCCTTACCTCCAAAACACATTCTGATCACTCTCCTAAGTCCTAAATCACTCCCCGAAGCTATCCGAACCATCGAAACTCACATCCGAGCCCTTTTTCACATAAGTCAACATCCAGTTGACTTTTCCAACTTAAGCTTACTCAAAAGAGACTAAGTATCTCAAACCTTACCAAAACCTCTCTGAACCCGAGACAACCAACCCGATAACACAAAATATAACTGAACAAGGCAATAAGAAGCAGAACTGAGGGAAACGGAGTGGTAACTCATGAAACGACTAGCTGGGTCCTTACATCCCCCTCTTAAACAAACGTTCATCCTCGAACGACTCAAGAAACATACTTAAAGCCTCAAACATGTGAGGATATCTACTCCGCATCTCCCATTCGGTCTCCCAGGTAGCCTCCTCCATAGGCCGACCTCTCCACTGCACTTTCACTGAAGCTATATCCTTTGACCTCAACTTTCGAACCTGGCGCTCCAAAATATCTACTGGCTCTATATCATAAGTCAAATCACCATCTAGCTGAATCGTGCTGAATTCCAGAACATGAGACGGATCCGTAATATACTTCCGGAGCATAGAAACATGAAATACCGGATGCATACTCGACAAGCTGGGTGGCAAAACAAGCTCATAAGACACCTCCCTAATGCTCCGAAGCACCTCAAAAGGCCCAATGAACCGAGGACTCAATTTACCTTATTCCCAAATCTCATAACACCCTTCATAGGTGAAACCTTCAACAGAACCTTCTCACCAACCATGTGGGACACATCCCGAACCTTCCTATCAGCATAACTCTTTTGTCTCGACTGTGCTGTACAAAGTCTCTCCTGAATTACCTTTACCTTTTCTAAAGCATCTTGCACCAAGTCTGTCCCCAATAGCCTAGCCTCACCCCGCTCAAACCAACCGACTGGAGATCTACACCGCCTCCCATACAAAGCCTCATACAGAGCCATTTGAATACTCGACTGGTACCTATTGTTATAAGCAAACTCTGCGAGTGGTAGAAACCGATCCCATGACCTTCCGTAATCAATGACACCGGCACACAACATGTCCTCCAATATCTAAATAGTACGCTCGGCCTGCCCGTCCGTCTAAGGGTGAAAAGTTGTGCTCAACTCAACCTGAGTACCCAACTCTCGTTGCACAGACCTCCAAAACTGTGAAGTAAACTGAGTGCCCCTATCTGAAATGATGGAAACTGGGACACCATGCAAACGAACAATCTCCCGGATATAGATCTATGCCAACCGCTCTGAAGAATAGGTAGTACACACAGGAATGAAGTGCGCAAACTTGGTCAGCCGATCCACAATTACCCAAATAGCATTAAATTTCTTCAAAGTCCGTGGGAGCCCAACTACAAAGTCCATGATGATCCGCTCCCACTTCCACTCTGGAATATCCATCTAATGAAGCAAGCCACCCGGTCTCTGATGCTCATATTTTACCTACTGATAATTGAGACACCGAGCTACAAATCCCACAATGTCCTTCTTCATTATCCTCCACTAATAATGCTATCTCAGATCCTGATACATCTTCGCGGCTCTCGGATAAATGGAATACCGAGAGCTATAGGCCTCCTCTAGAATCATCTTTCGAAGCCCATCTACATTGGGCACACATATCCGGCCCTGTATCCTCAACACCCCATCATCACCAATAGTCTCATCTATGGCATCATCGTGCTGAACTCTGTCCTTAAGGACAAGCAAATGAGGATCATTATACTGGCACTCTCTGATGCGATCATATCAGGAAGACCGAGAAATCACACATGCCAATACCCGACTAGGCTCGAAATATCTAACCTTACGAACCGATTCTCCAAGGCCTGAACATCCACTGTAAGAGGTCTCTCCCCAACTGGAATATATGCCAAACTTCCCATACTCACTACCTTTCGGCTCAAAGCATCGACCACCACTTTGGCCTTCCCCGGATGGAGCAAAATAGTAATATCATAATCCTTTAGCAACTCCAACCATCTCTGTTGCCTCAAATTGAGATCCTTCTGCTTGAACAAGTGCTGGAGGCTACGATGATCAATAAATACCTCATAAGACACACCATACAAGTAATGCCTCCAAATCTTCAACGCGTGAACAATGGCAGCCAACTCCAAATCATGAACAAGGTAGTTCTTCTCATGGGTCTTCAACTGACGAGAAGCATAAACAATGACTCTACCCTCCTATATCAATACACACCTAATACCAACTCTCAAAGCATCACAATACACGGTATATGAACTTGAAGCTGATGGCAAAACTAACACTGGAGCTGTAGTCAAGGTAATCATGAGCTTCTGAAAGCTCTCCTCACACTCGTCCGACCACCTAAATAGAGCACCCTTTTGGGTCAACTTGGTCAAGGGCAATCCGATAGATGAGAATCCCTAAACAAATTGGCGATAATAACCCGCCAAACCAAGAAAGCTGCGAATCTCTATGGCTGAGGATGGTCTGGGCCAACTCTGAACTTCCTCTATCTTCTTTGGATCAACCTGAATACCCTCACTGGACACCACGTTCCCGAAGAAAGCCACTGAACTGAGTCAAAACTTGCACTTGGAGAACTTTACATAAAGCTTATCCTCCGTCAATCTCTGCAATACAACTCTCAAATGCTCCGCATGCTCCCCCTGACTACACGAGTATACCACAATATCATCAATGAAGACTATGACAAACTAATCGAGATAAGGCCGAAATACGCTGTTCATCAAATGCATGAACTCTGCTAGGGCATTGGTCAGCTCAAAAGACATCACCAAGAACTTAGAATGACCATATCGGGTTCTTAAATCCATCTTAAGAATATCTGAGTCCCTAATCTTCAACAGGTAATAACCTGAACGGAGATCGATCTTGGAGAACACACTCATTCCCTGAAGCTGGTCAAACAAATCATCAATCCGAGGCAAATGATACTTGTTCTTGATTGTTACTTTGTTCAACTGCCTGTAATCAATGCACATCCTCATTGTACCATCCTTCTTCTTCATAAATAGAACCGGCGCATCCCAAGGCAACACACTAGGCCGAATGAACCGCTTATCAAGGAGTTCCTGAAGCTGCTTCTTTAACTCCTTCAACTCTGCTGGTGCCAAACAATACGGTGGAATAGAGATAGGTTGAGTGCCCGAAACCAGATCAACACCAAAATCAATATAGTTGTCCGATGGCATGCTCGATAGGTCTGTAGGAAACACATCGGGAAACTCCCTCACAATAGGAACAGAATCAATACTGGGAGTCTCTGCATCTACATCCCTCACAATGCTAAGTATGAAAGACAACTCTTCCCAATCATACGCTGGGCCTTCAAGAATGAAATCACCCTACTGGGAACATAATCAGTCGAACCTCGCCACTCGATCCGTAGCTCACCCGACATAGCCAATGGCATTGTCTTAGCATGACAGTCTAAAATAGCACGACACGGAGATAGCTAATCCATGCCTAATATAACATCAAAGTCTATCATACATAACAACAACAGATCCACTCGGGTCTCCAGACCCCCAATAGTTACCACACATGATCGGTACACACGGTCTACAATAATATCGCCCACCGGAGTAGATACATAAAAAGGTAAAACAAGAGACTCACGAGGCATATCCAAATAATGAGTAAAATATGATGACACATAAGAACAAGTGGAGCCGAGATCAAATTATATAGAGGCATCTCTATGGCAGACTAAGACAATACCTGTGATCACAACATCTAAAGCAATAACATCGGGTCTAGCTGGAAGTGCATAGAAACAGGACTGACTACCACCTGATCAACCTCCCCCTCTGGAGCGACCCTTAGCTGACTAGCCTCCATCCCTAGTTGGCTAGGTGGGTGGTGGTGAAGTAACTGGTACTGAAGTCGATGACTGACTCTTCTTCTGAGATGAACCCCCAAGACGACGAGGACACTACCTCCACATATGACCCATCTCTCCACACTCATAGCAACTCCCGGGTGCTGGATATGGGGATTGAAGGGAGCCCCTAACACCGAAATGACTAGAAGATGCACCCAACATAGAATAGCCCTGAACTGATGGAGCACGGGACGAACTCTAAGCTGGAAGGGCACTAAGTGATGACTGGACCTGATGAGAACCGTGATAACCATGACCCGATGGCGGCCCATGATAACCTGGGCGAGCTGGCTGAGCATGCCTGAATGGACGGCCTCTACCGTGCTGAAACTTACCTCTCGAAGAAGCACCACCATAACTACCAGATCCCCGAGGCCTCTTGGACTTTCTCTCATCTCGTTACCGGCGGCGAATTGACTCAATCTCACGAACAATGTCTACAACCCTCTCAAAAGTAGCACCAAACACCCTCTCCCTGGTCATGAGAATATGAAGCTGATATGTGAGGCCATCAACAAACCTCCCAATCCTCTCTCTATCTGTCATAACCAACCAAATAGCATGACGAGCTAACTCTGAGAACCACATCTCATACTGCATCACAGTTATCTCTCCCTGACGTAACCACTCGAACTGCATGTGCAGCTCTTCTCTGCGAGACTGCGGCACATACTTCACCAGAAAGAGAATGGAGAATTGTTGCCAGGTAAGGGGTGCTGCACCAACAAGCTTACGACTCTCATAAACCTCCCACCAAGTGAAGGCAGCTCCAGAAAACTGAAAAGTAGTGAAAGCAACCCTGCTGGTCTCCAGAATACTCGTTGTGTGAAGAATCCTCTAACACTTGTCTAAGAAACCCTAGGCATCCTCGCCCTCTGCACCACTGAAAGTTGGACGCTGAAAGTTGCCGTGCAGGCCACACCCCTACCCCTACCCCTACCGCAACCACGACCGCGTCCTCAGCCTCTAGGGGCCACAGCTGGTCGTATTGGTGGTCATCCATATTGACCAGTAGTGCGTGTTCTCACCATCTATAAGAGAATAGAATAACAAAAGTTTAGTACTCAAATTAACAGATTCGCATAACAAGAATTTCAAGAATATGAAGTTTTTCCTAAAGGTTCTGCAACCTCTCGAGGATAAATACAGACGTCTCTGTACCGATCCGCGAGACTCTACTAAACCTGGTCATGACTCGTGAGACCTATATAACCTAGGCTCTAATACCAACTTTAACAACCCAGCCAGCTAGTGATATTGTCCGCTCTAGGCCTAGGCCCTCATGGGTTTAAAATGCGTTACTCGAGTGTAAGGCTTGTTAACTTATATACCCAGCATCCCTCTTGTGTTTTGTCGATGTGGGACTCTGTCTAAAGCCTGGAGTGTAACACATAGTCTCATATGACACCCAACACGTCGACACTTTGTACCAAAATCCCTTCAATTGATCTTGCAATTGTTTAATGATGGCTGCTGCTTTTACTAGTTGGTTTGTTTGTGGATTAATTTTTCTAATTCAAGATTACAGTTGGAATTTTAAAATACCTCGGCCAACCCTTTCCTTAGAATGAAACCAATAAACCACAACAGTTAATTCTTAACTTTCATAGCATGAGGAATGTACTCAGATATCAAGTCAACTGCACGACAACACCCTTCGTGCTTTTATCTCATCCTCACCCAATATACGTATAACAGAACCAACTAGATGATAGAAATATCGATAACAGGAATCACAAGATAGGAAATACGCAAGTAGAAAAAATGAACAAGGATAATTATATGGGCAACAGTAAAAGACTAGGCGAAAAGCATGTGAATAATGACAACAATTGGAAACAAGGAATATCAACTTTACCTAATTAGCATGATGAAGGCCTAAATACATGTATAACAAATAAGAAGGAAACACATGATCTTTACAAGTTAACAAGTAGATGCATGAATGAATAACATAGAAAAAGGGCTTGTACTAAAATGTAACCGAATAAATACAACATGGGTGTGATAATAGTAGCAGGAAATAGACATGGTATTTGCAAGTTAAACAAGGAGAAGACATGGGAAACACAATAACAATTGATATAGAGATCAAGGACAGGACAATAACAACAAGTCACACAAGATCTATAAGCACGACAATAACAGCTCAAGGTAAAGGTATAAATGTATACACAAGAAACATATATCACATCATAATGCATGTCCCTCGTCCTCCCCTGCACGGAAACACCCATCGTGCCATTATTTCACGCAGATAAAAGCATAACAATATAAATGAAATGGCATAGAATCACCCTTTGTGCTTTAACTCTCAAATTACATGGCACGACATCACCCTTCGTACTTTTACTCTCAATAATATGGCACGGCATCACTCTTCGTGCTTTTACTCTCAATAATGTGGCACGACATCAACCTTCATGCTTTTACTCTCAATAATATGGCATGAAATCATCCTTCGTGCTTTACACTCTCCCTCACATAATAATGTATATACAATGGCACGACATCACCCTTTGTTCTTTACACTCTTTCTTACTAAGCATATGTATATCAATGACAAACAAGGAAGGAAACATAAATAACATCAAGGAGAGTGTTTTAATGGATATTCCAAATAAATCCCAATCACAACTTTCCAAGCCAACAATGATTCAATAAACCCTCAAGAACCGTATTATTCAAATACTTTCACAAATCTCACAAATGATCCACAATACAAGTATGAAATCTAGTATCTCATGAAGATCGACTGTAACAATGTATTAATGATTAAGCATAGAGATGACCGAATTAGACACATCAATGTATTCTCAGAATTTTCGTCAAATTTGATTAAGTTATAATAAGTTAAGTCTTGATTTGTAACATTTAATACTATGTTCTTAGTATCTAAGAGTTAAGTAAGGCATGAAGTAGGAAGGTCACGTAATTCTACGAACACAAATATAGCATAATCCACCCCCTCGAGCATGATTAACCCTGGCACATACATATACGCTCGTCACCTCAAATATGTATTATCCCCGCATGTAGCAAACAATGTCAAATAGGAGAAAAATTCCTCCAACAAAGATGGGCAAGACACTTACCTCAATTCGACTAACTCAACACTTAGTTTTAGCCTTTCTTATTTACAAATTTGCCTCCGCTCGGCTCAATCTAGCCAATGACGACTTGAATACATCACATAATGCAAGAGAAAACAATTTTAATTAATAAAGCTTTGATTTTTATTAGATTTCTAAAAAGTCAACAAAAGTCAAACACCGGGCCCGTCCGGTTCGAACCCGAGTCCAAGGGTAGGTCATGACTGCCCATAGCCTCATGAGTCCAAATATGTGTGTTGTTTTCAAATACGAGTCCTATTCGACATCCAAATCCCAAATTTTCATTTTTCAAAACTTTGACAAAATCCCCAAATATTTCCATAGATTTCTCATGAATTTGATGTTAAATCTTATATAAAATCATGAAATATAATTGAGAATTGATTAGATGCACATACACAATGATTTGGTATGAAAATCCCTTCAGAAAATCGCCTCTCATCGAAGCTAGGGTTCAAAATATATCAAAATGAAGCTAAGTCTCGGAATTCTCAGCATTTAACAGGTTGCAGACGTCGCATTTGCGACATGGGGTTCGCAAACTGTGAACCCCACAAATGCGAACATCTTATCGCAAATGCGAACCAGAAGTTTCCAGTTAAGGTCACATTTGCGACCCCATACTTCGCAAATGCGAAGACCATCTCTTCGCAAAATGTAACGACCCGACCGGTCGTTTTGAGCTTTTGCACTTTGATCGCCAGTCTCGGGCATGACTTGCCCCGTGTGGTGTATTATGACTTATGTAAATCGATGGTGTTGGGTTTCAGGTTAATCAGAATGAATTTGGATGAACAGTTCTCAATTGAAGCTTGAAATTTGAAAGGTTTGACCAAGATTTTACTTGTTTGTATTTGATCTCGGATTTGAATTTTTATGGTTTGGTTAGCTCTATTAGCTGATTTGGGACTTAGGAGCGTGATCAGAATGCATTTTGGAGGTCCGTGGAAGGTTTGGGTTTGAATTGACGAAATGGAGATTTCGGCGTTTTCCGATTGATAGGTGTGATTTTGATATAGAGGTCGGAATGAAATTTTGGAAGTTGAAGTATCTCCATTATGTCATTAATGACTTGTGTGCAAAATTTGAAGTCATTCCGGATTTATTTTATACGTTTTGGCACGCGCTTTGTAAAAGGAAAAGTTTGAAACTCATAAGTCTGAATTGAGGTGTGAATTGTAGTTTCGATGTTGCTTGGCATGATTTGAAACTCCGAGTAAGTCCGCATGATATTTTAGGACTTGTTGATATATTTGGTTGAGGTCCCAAGGGCCTTGGGTGGAGTTTGGATGGTTATTGGAGTTTAACTTGGGCATTTCAAGAATGTTTTGATGTCGTTCTTCAAGAATAAGTGGTATCATATTATGCAAATGATTCCAAATTCGGTTTTTATTGAAGCATTATATCCGTATAGAAATTTCGAAGCCATAGCAAAAAGAATCGTCCAATCCGGACATCGTATGAGAGAGTTATGCCCATTTTCGTGTCGGGGAAAAATAATTTTCCATCGCCAGCGCCCAGGGTAACACGGGCCGCCATCCATGGCGCCGGGATTTATTTTGGCTACTGGAACCAGTGCCACAGGCAGCGCCCGGCGCCACCTCTGGCGCCCGAATCGGAAAAATATTATAAAATGGGGGTTTTGCCCATTTTTGACAAAAATAGAGTTGGGGGAGCTCGGGTAAGGCGATTTTTCGAGAGATTTTCAAGGAAAACATCAGGGTAAGTGTTCTTAACTCAATTTTGGTTAGATTACTCAAATCCATCGTTGTTTTAACATTTAATTGGTGATTTTAGTTGGTAAAAATCTTTAAAACCCTCTTGGTTTAATTTGAAGATTTGAGGGTCGAGTTGATGTCGAATTTTGGTAAAATTGGTATGGTTGAACTCGTGGGGAGATAAGGAACCCGTTGATGTAAAAATTTCTGAGTTTTGAGAAGTGGGCCCGGGGCTCGGGTTTTGCTAATTTCGAGATTTTTGGTGCTTTTCGATTGTTTTTGGTTGGGCCTTGTTCCCTTAGCATATTGTAACGTATTCATTCTGATTTTAAATAGATTCGATGCACGTGGAGGCCAATTTGAGGGGCAAAGGCATCGCGGGCTAGAGTTTTAGCCAGTTCGAGGTGAGTAATGAATGTAAATGATGTCCTGAGCATTTGAAACCCCGGATTTGCACATCGTAGTGCTATATCGAGGTGACACACACGCTTGATGATGAGCGCGGGGTCGTTTACTATTGGGAATTGTGACTTGGTCCGTCCCGAGTGATGTTTTACCACATAATTGATCGAAGCTTATTTGTTATCATCATGGTTTGGAATGATTGTCATATTTGGGCTTCGTCCCAACTATTTGAACCCTTCAGGGAGTTTTTATCACTATTTCCTCATTGTTTTGAATTACTACTTGAACTCAGTTGTATCGTTTTTCACTGTTTTACAACTCAGCCACTTTTACTCGGTTTTGAAACTAAAATGATATATTAAATGATGTTTTGGGCTGAGAAATATTGTTTTACTATTGCCCGAGGGGCTTATATGATTTTCCGGACTAAGTACGGCCAAGGGCCAGATGTGAGGATACCATGGGATTGGGCTGCGCGCCGCAGTAGTGTTATACTGATATTGATATGAGGCCGAGTGCCTAGATTTGATGCCACGAGATGACTTGATATTGCGCTTGGGCCGTAAGGGGCCCCTCCCGGAGTCTGCACACCCCCAGTGAGGGCCATCGACGATAAATAAATGGATCGAGCTGCATGCCGCAGCGAGTACTATAGGTTACCATTCTATGTGTTGATTTTTTTTCTTTATATGTCTGTCATTTAACTGCTTATTTGTTGTAGCATTACCATATTTTGTTTCCATTGGTTTATTGCTTTCATAGTACCTGTTTAAATTGTCGTATTATAGATTACTCTGTGTTTTTCCGTGATTTCTTATTCTCAGTCATTATTTATGCTTATTACTCACTGAGTCGGAGTACTCACATTACTCCCTATACCTTGTGTGCAGATTCAGGTATGTTTTGGCTGATCGGAGGCAGAGTCATCAGAGTTTAGTAAGGTAGCTGCCGGCGTTCGCAGCACTGCTTTTCTCTCTCTTCATTTCATTAGTCTGTCTCCAGGCTTTCAGTTGTATTTATACTCTAGTAGATGCTCGTGACTTGTGACACCCCGGTTAAGGCTGTGTTGGGTTGTATATCCACTGCTTATTATCATTAAATCATGTTTAGACTGCTCTTATATTGTTTAACTATTTTAAAAAGTGAATTGGTCTAATTGGCTGGCCTTGTCTTCACAAGAGGCGCCATCACGACCGGGTTCGAGGTTAGGGTCGTGACACAAAAGCAGCAGGATCCCTCGCAAATGCGGACAATCCCACATCACAAATAAGGTGGGTTTCTTCGCAAATGCGAATTTACCCCAGCAGCCCAAATCTTCGCAAATGCGATGGCTGCTTCGCAATTGCGACTATCACATTTGTGACCAAAACATCACAAATGCGATGATACTAGTACCAGAAATTATAGATTATGAAAAATCATTCTGAAACCAATCCGAAACTCACCCGAGCCCTCGTGGCTCCAAAGCAATCATACATCTAGGTCCAAAAACATAACACAAACTCGCTCGCGTGCTCAAATCATCAAAATAACCTCTAAAACCATGAATCAGATGCTAAAACACATGAAGATCAAACTAAACTTCAAGAACTTCTAGAGTCACAACCAAGCATTCGAATCATATCAAATCAACTCCAAATGGCGCCAAATTTTGGAGACAAGTTCTAAATGACAAAACGAACCTAATCATAGCTTCAAATCATGCATAACAACCTCAAAATGATGAATCACACCTCAAGTCATAATCAATAAACTTTGAAACTTCAACTTCTACAACCGATGCCGAAACCTACCGAATCAAGTCCAACTGACCTCAAATTTTGCACACAAGTCATATTTGCCATTACGAACGTATTCCAACTTCTGGAATTGGAATCTGACCCCGATATCAAAAAGTCCACTCCCGATCAAACTTCTCAAAAATCCAACTTTCGCTAATTCAAGACTAATTCGACTACAGACCTCTAATTTACAATCCAGACGCGCTCCTAAGTCTAAAATCATCCAACGGAGCTAACGGAATTGACGAAACTCGATTCTGAGATCAAATGCTAAAAAGTCAAACTTGGTCAACTCTTCCAACTTAGAGCTTAAATCTTGAAATTCATTCTTCCAAATCGATTCCGGGTAACTTGAAAAACAACACCAACGATTTGCGCAAGTAATAATACATCATGCGGAGATACTCAAGCCCTCAAAATACCGAGCGAAGTACAAATACTCAAAACGATCAGTCGGGTCGTTACATCCTCCACCAGTTAAATATACGTTCATCCTTGAACGTGATAGGAGTCGTTCCAAAGCTATCAAATCCCGGTGTAACCTTACTATGCATAAATCCGGGGGTGATCCCATGTCACCCTGATCTACAAAAGCTCGCCAACACAGCATAACTAGAGATTCTCATTTCGATCTTGGTCCTTAAACGTTAGAACCCAATCTCTATCATCCAGAATTCATTATAAGACTCGAATCCCACATCTACACACTTTATAAGTCTAAAAAAGTTGTATCAAGTCATACCCATAACCAAAGATGTACTCACATGATATACCCCATACCTTCGACACTTGCAGTAGGAACTGCTGACCACCATTACTAGTCAAAAACAAATCTGGGGCCAGTAGCAAACATTATATCGATTAGAATCTCATTCAAACATACCCTACCGATGATGAAAGAAACACGCATAACCTCTTAACCACTCATCTGATAGATAAGCCAGGAAACTTATTATTCCAACCAGAGCCATTGTCCAAATCCTCAGCAAAAATATAGTATTATTCTTCCAAACCTTCCTCATCCCAAATACAATAATGCAAATCTCAGGTCTAGAAACCTCATCTCAGCCAATACAAGTAGCCCCCACCAACAAGTACCAACAATGATCATATGAAGCCCCACACAACCCGGTTCCGTACACCAACAAGTAATAATTCAGACAAGACAAATAACAGTAAGAAAATGAAATAAGAAGACTACTAAGCAAGTTAAGTAGGCAGGGAATTTTTTAGCATTTTACTATGAACTATTTTCAATAAGGTGAAAGCAAAATACAAGAAATAGGAATAAGGAGTCACATTTTATCATTGTACTGTTGCAGTGTGCAACTCGATCCCATCATATCAATCCAAATAGGGTACCCATCGAGCCATAGTACCCGGGCTCATTAATCACTGTAAGCACGTAATTGTTTACCCGCGCAACTTTTAAGAGTAGTAATTTTAAAAATATTTACTTATTTTCATTTTAATAGGATTTCAGTCAATTTTTAATCTTAATTTTTAAAACATAAGTTTAAAAACACAAAAATAGTTTCATTTTTATTGAGTTCATTAGTATTTTGTAGTAAAATCGTTTTAAGTTTATTATGATTTTATTTTATCTCTTCTATTTTGACCTTAATATAATCTTTGAAATATATATATATATATATATATATATATATATATATATATATATATATATATATATATATATATAATATAGATTTACTTTAATAAATCGGAATTAATTTTATGTTTAATAGTATATTTTATATTGTATTATTGAATAGGAGAATGAAATTTGAGTCGGTTTGTCCATCTTTGTCCAAAGGTACAAAATTTGAGCCCAAATTCGGATGGCCCTAAACCCAAGACCCACCCATCTGACCCATCTCCCCTATAATTCCTAGCCACTCATCCCATCTAATCCTAGGGCTACTATTAATTCCCCACCAAAAATAAAAACCCCAATTTCACAAACCCTAGAGGGGTCGACTAACTGAAGGACCCTTAAGCCTAAAAAGCAGCAGATCCCCTCTCTAAGAGGGAACCCTACTTAATTCTCTCATACAAAAGAGAGAAGCAGCCGAAGACTCTAACCTACACAAAGCAGCTGCCTCCCTTGAAAACCCTTTATCTCTCTCGTTATTCTGTCACCGGTGAATCAGCCACCTACCACCACCTCCCTGGACATCGCCAGCGACCATTCTCACCCTCAGCTCCGTCTCAAATGTCGGAGATCCCATTAAAAACGACCATTTTTAGTTGTTACTTATAGATTCCATTCAGATCTGACCGAAAACGTGTAGCTCCGGCGACCCTTCATTGAATCCGGTGAAACAAAGCTCAAACCTAGCAGTAAACCCAGCTCCAAAAATGCTCTAAAACTACATCAAATCAGTGTGAAAATCATCCCAAAATCGTCGTCTAACTCATTCGATTTGAATCGTTCTAGGCTCCGTTACCGGTTCGAGGTTCAGGTCATTAGCTCGTTTTTGGTATGCTGCATCAGAGATTTTCTTTCATTGTATACATTGAAGAATATGCAACAATAAAGGGGCCTTAAGGTTTTCAATAATAGAGAATGAGTTATTGTAAATTCAGTTTCATATGCTATCTGCGTCATCTTAGCAGACCAAACTAAGGTACTGTTCCTCGTTATGGTTAGTGATTAATTCATAGCTTCTTGCACTGATTTTTTCGTGTTAACCGTTGCTCTCTGTTTTCGTTTGGATTGCTTTAGCTTTTTTTCTCTGTGAATTTCGTACTTTGGCTGCAGTGTCCACTAGTTTGAAAGATCTTCTTTTGGTATTTTGCTTGGTTTTGCTATAGGGTTTCTCTAACAATAAACAAATGAATTTTACTTTTAGCAAAAGTTTGTCTACAATAGCATACAAAATAAGAGAATCCTTTTCAGCAATACTAAAACCAGGACATTTTGAATTCACAATCGATATCATATAGAGTGGAGTAAAATAATAATAACAAACTGAAATATGTCATAAAGTTTTGTTTAGTGGAGTCACTTCACTAAAAAGATCGGTTTGCAAGCAGCTTAGTAAGAAACAAAACATGTTGTTGGCGAATTTGCAAAACTAGTAAAGGAAGCTAGTAATAGTATCATATTGTTGTTGTTGCATCATACTGTTATGATATGCATCCAGCATTTCTATCATTTATTTAAATCATAAAATGTTATTAATTTTGTATACGTTCGTGTGATACGAATACAATTTAAAAATGAATATTCATAGGCAATTCTTTAGGCGCGACTTAATCTATCATCATGATTGTGTACACGTTCGCGTGACATAGTTACGATTTTTAAAATAAAGTGAAGTACGTGTTCGCGCGACTTTGGCCAAGCTTTTCTTAAAATAATTAAGTGCTGTGAAATATGTACACGTACGTGTAGCATGATTCTTGACGCGCTGAACGAAATGAGTACACTTACACGTGACATGTTTTAAGATAATTCCATAATCGCGAATAATTAAGTAATTAAAAGCGTTAAAAGGTAAAATATACATAGGTCTTAAAAGTGAGTAATTAAATAATTTAAGCTAGGTATGATTAGAGCGACCATGCTAAAACCACAAAATTTGGGAATGCCTAATACCTTCTCCCGGATTAACAAAATTCCTTACTTGGTCTTCTGGTTTCACAAACTTTAAAACAGAGTCAATTTTCCTCAATTTGGGATTTAAAATAAACCGGTAACTCTGGACACCATAAATATTTCAAGTGGCGACTTTGAAATGAAATAAACAATCCCATTTCGATTAGTGTCATTTTAATTGGAAAAACTCCCTATTCCTTTGGGGAAAAAGGTGGTGTGACAACTCTGGCGTCTCTGTTGGGGATCAAACCCAAAATCTCTGGTTCAGGGTTCAGAATTCGAGCTTGTAATATAATTTATACTTGGCTTTATTGTTTGTTGGTAGTACTATATTTGTGGGCTTAATGTGCTAATTATCGCTCATTTATCGCTTTGATATTATTTTAATTGTATTAAACTGTCTTCTTACGCATCCTTTCTGAGTCTTCTAAAAATATGGTGCACACGTACGGTGGCCCACTTTTCTATTAGAGGTCATACCAAATAGAACGAGGCTGGATCAGCAACTAGGCTTGGTAGACTTTCGTGTTCCCGATACATTGCCCCTACCTTGGCTCGAGCTGTCCTCTTGGGTAAGCCCTGTCTAGAACACACCCCTAGGTTTTAAACCTAGAATAACATAGCCTCATGCTAGATCCCCAATAAGAATGTTTATTTGCATCACGTGCATTTGGCTTTGGGGACTCAACACAGGGGTTGAGTCCGTCAAGGACAGGTGTACCCAAAAATAAAAGACAATCCTGATGCATCCTATGTGCTACATGTTGTATTCTTCAAGGGTAAAAAGGTTATTTGGCGGACCAATGATGGTTGAGGGTAAATGAGAAAGAAAAGAGGGTGAAGTGTGAAAATGAAGCAAGTAGGGCCCATTTATGTTTTTCTTTCACAATTTTTTAAGAAAAAGACAAAAAAAATAAAAATAAAAAATTCAAAAAGATTTTGCACTTTCCCATCATTTTTTTTAAAAAAGGCAAATATATTTCTCCAAATCAGTTGTTTTTTAATTCTCGCCCGTATCCAATCTTCCCGAGCTATGCATACCTGATTCTCATCTTTCGCGGTGGGATACTGTGACGATCCGACAGGTCGTCTTAGGAATTAATGCCCCGATTCCCTATTAACTGCTTTTCCCAAGTTTATTTATGCTATTTTGATTTGCCGGAATGTTCGGTTTTAAGTTTCGGAGACTTTTGGGACACCTAGTCCCTAAATGAGAGCTTAAGTGTTGGAAAGTTGACCGTAGTCGGAACAGTATAAAAATGGCCTCGGAATGGAAATCCAATGATTCTGTTAGCTCTATTAGGTGATTTCGGGCTTAGGGTCGTGTTCGGATTATGTTTTGGAGGTTCGTAGCTAATTTAGGCTTGAAATGCCGAACGTTGAATTTTTGAAGTTTGCAGTTCGATAGTGAGATTTTGATCCTAGGGTCGGAATGGAATTCCAATAGTTGAAGTAGTTCCGTTATGTCATTTGGGATGTGTGTGCAAAATTTCAGGTCATTCGGAGGTGGTTTAGTTGGGTTTTGATCAAAAACGTGATTCGGAAGATTTTGGAAGACTTAGGCTTGAATCCGATGTGTTTTGGTTGATTTGATGTCGTTTGAGGTCCTTTGAAGATTTGTACAACTTTTGATAAGGTTTTAGGATATGTTGGTGCCTTTGGTTGCTGTCTTGTGGGCCTCGGGTGTGTTTTAGATGCTCAACGGATCATTTTTAGTTGTTAAAAAGTTGCAGATTTTGTTCAGCTATTGTAGAGGAATTGTACCCTTCGCGTTTGCGATGGGACCCTCGCGTTCGTGAAGAGTTAGTTGAGGAAGGCAAATGTTAAGCCTTCGCTTTCGCGATGGGAGCTCCACGTTCGTGAAGGGCTGAATACTTGTGAACCGCATTCGCGACTGGGCTTCGCGTTCGCGAAGGAGGAAATTTGGCCCAGAAGAATTTACTCATCGCGTTCGCGGAGGTTAGCCGGGTAAAGCATCACGATCGTGAGGGCCTTGTTGCGTTCGCGTAAGAGGACTTTTAGTTAACGTCATTTTTGTGCTTCCCGAACGCGAAGCCTTGACCGCGTTCGCGAAGAAGGAATTAAATGCCTGGGCAGAATGTTTTAAAAGGTTTATTTCGCGAATTTTAGCCTAGGTTCCTCCATTGTTAGGCGATTTTGAAGCTTTTTGAAGAGGGTTGAAGAGGGATTCAAGGGGAATCACTTGGAGGTAACATTTTTGACTTCATAACTCATTTTTTTGTAATTAAAGACCTAATTAGTGGTGGAAAATTTGGGAAAAAATGGGTAATTAGGGCTTGAGTTTAAGTGACCTTTAAATGAGAATTTGAGGGGTCATTTGGACTCCGATTTCAGTGTTTTTTGTTATGTATAGATTCGTGAGATTATGAGATTTCTAAAAATATAAATTTCACCCGATTTCGAGACGCGAGCCCGAGGGGCATTTTGGTCATTTTACATAATTTCGCGTATTAGCTTAGAGTTAATTGTGGAATCAGTTACTTGAAGTGTTATTTACATTATGCAATTAAATTGAATAGATTTGGGCCATTTGGAGTCTAGTACTCGCGGGAAGAACGTGGTCTCGAGTTGATTTTGAGCCGGTTCAAGGTAAGTGTCTTGTCTAACCTTGTGTGAGGGACCTTCCCCTTAGGATTGATATATTTGGTAATTGAAATGCCTTGTACGTGAGATGACGAGTGCGTACTTGTGCAAATTGTTGAAAATCCGATTTTTTTAAGTACTTATTAGTATGTTCCTTCTCCTACTTTTATTACTTGTACTATTAAGCCTGTTGTTAGCTTAGGAAAGTATGTCTAAGTGATTTAATTGTTTTAAATGTTCAATAAAACAATTAATATTAGTATGTTCCGTCTCCTGCTTTTAATATGTTTACCTGAACTCTGTGCAGCAAGCTAGGCTAGGATTATTTGTTGCCTTAAATATGAAATTTCCCTTCTCTGAATATTTTCTTGTTGTTGCTGCTGTGTATTTAATTGAGACTATGGATGTAGGGTGATAGATCCCCCTGCACAGTTATATGGAACTACGGGAATGCACCCAGTAGATTCTCCCAGTACTGGGTATTTACATTTGGGACTACGGATCGGGATTCCGGTTTCCCGCGCATTGATAGTTGGACTATGGGACGGGATCTCGGGAGATCCTTCGGACATATATATGATGGACTATAGGACGGTATCCAGGGAGATCCACTGGATAGTTGTAATTGGGACTACGGGACGGTATCCTGGAAGGTGCCCCGGTTGTGATCTATGTGTTGAGCTATATTTCTTCTGTGGTTTGTTTGTCTCTGTTCTAATTGTTGTTGTTCTTTCAATTCTATGCTATTTCTTACTGATGTACTTAATTATACTGTTTTATCTCATACTGTTAACCCTTATATTTTATTTAACCTCAGTAGGGCCCTGACCTTCCTCGTCACTACCCGACCGAGGTTAGGCTTGACATTTATTGAGTACCGCTGTAATGTACTCATGCCCCTTCTGCGCATGTTTTTCATGTGCAGATCCAGGTACCTCTACTCAGGCTTACCATTCTTGAGGCAAGGCGATTCTACGGGACTTCAAGGTATATCTATCACGTCCGCAGACCGAGAAGTCTCCTTCTATTCCTGCATGAAGTATTTAGCCCTTCTATACTTTTGTTATTGCTAGACATTCCGGAGATTAGAGTTATGTAATGTTTTTCTTAGCTTGTGGATACATGAGTTTCTAGGTTTTGGGATAGTGTATCAGATTTTGAGAAGTTATGTGTATATGCCGAGCGACATTTAAATATTATTTCCTTCAGTTATTCTTAGCTTTTGATTATTTATTCTGCAAGATGGTTCATTTTCTGCATTTGTTAGGCTTACCTAGTCGTAGAGACTAGGTGCCGTCACGATAGTTCACGGAGGATAAATTGGGGTCGTGACAAGTTGGTATCAAAACTCTAAGTTCATAGGAGTCATGGATCACAAGCCGGTTTATTAGAGTCTCCCTGATTGGTACGAAGATGTCTGTACTTATCTACGAGAGGATATGTAACTGTTAGGAAAATTTTCACTTCATTTGATTTCCTTGTCGTGCGATATTTTGACATCATAATTCTAAACTTCTATCTTCTATTCTCTCAGAGATGATGAGGACACGTGCTACTCGAGATGATCAGGCACCCGCGCCCCCTACTGCAGCCATCATAGGCTGGGCCGAGGTAGAGGCTGAGGACACACACGTGGTGTAGCTAGGGCACCTGCGCGAGCTGCCGCTGAGGTACCACCAGCGGATCCAGCCGGAGTCCAGGCACCTGAACACGCCTACTACTACTACTACGCTAGTTGTTCAGGAGACTTTGGCGCAGCTCATGAACATGTACACCACTTTGGCTCAGGCAGGGTTGCTTCCCCTTGCTGCAGCTACGTCCCAGGCCGGGGGAGGAGCAAAGACTCCTGTCGCCCGCACTCCTGAGCAGCAAGTGCATGTTGAGCAGGTCCCTGAGATTATTCCTGTACCGCCTGCAGTGCCAGTTCAGCCCGAGGAAAGGGCAGCGACTTCTGAGGATGAGCAGTTGAGGCTTGAGAGGTTCAAGAAGTACAAGCCTCCTGTATTTAGTGGTCTAGCATCGGAGGATGCTCTGGGATTTCTTGATGAGTTTTACCGCATTCTCTATACCATGGGTATCTCAGGATCGAGCGGGGTTTCTTCAACTACCTTCCAGCTTTGAGGAGCAGCCTATGAGTGGTGGTGCACCTATGAGTTAGACAGTATAGATGAGGTTGCCTCACTGACTTGGGCTTAGTTTTTAAATCTGTTCTTGAGGGAGTATGTTCCTCAGAGCCTCAGGAATGCATGGCGCGTAGAGTTTGAGCATTTGTGCCAGGGTGCTATGACTGTTTTAGAGTATGATGTCCGTTACACTAGTTTGGCTAGGAATGTATTAGCCTTGGTTTTTACTGTCCGCGAGAGGGTTCGCCAGTTTATTGAGGGCCTTATTCCTAGCATCAGCATGGCTCGTGAGTTGGAGATGTATATTTATTTTCAGCAGGTGGTGAGCATTGCTAGGAGGATTGAAGGTATGCATGCTAGGGAGAGAGATGAGAGGGAGGCCAAGAGGTCTCGAGAGTCAGGCCATTATTCTGGTGCTCGTACCCCAGCTGTAGATCGTCATGGTAGGGGTTATATGAGTCTCCCTATTCATTTAGCTCTTCCAGCAGCCAGTAGTGCTCCAGCTCCTCCTAGATCTCAGGAGCCTTATTATGCACCTTCAGTTTCTAGCGCGCCTCCTGCGCGGGGTGCTTTCAGAGGTCAGTCCAGCAGACTTGGCCCTAGCTAGTCACAACCACTACGTCCTCCCAGAGCTTGTTTTGAGTATGGTGACACACGCCATATGGTGAGGGATTACCCCAGACTTGTGAGGGGTTCACCTCCATAGACTTCTCAGCCACAACGTGCCCCGCAGGGTTCTCAGGCTATGGTTATAGCTCCAGTTTCTACCCCACCTGCTCAGCCAGCTTGAGGTAGAGGTCGGGGAGGTAGAGGTCGCCCTAGAGGGGGAGGAGAAGCCAGATACTATGCCCTTCCTGCCCGTACCGAGGTTGTTTCCTCCGATTCTGTCATCACAAGTATTATACTGGTTTGTAACAGAGATACATTGGTTCTATTCGATCTAGGCTCCACTTACTCTTATGTGTCTTCTTATTTTGCTCCGCATTTAGGTGTACCCTGGGATTCTTTGAGTTCCCTTGTTTATGTTTCTACTCCTGTGAGAGATTCTCTTGTTGTGGACCGCGTTTATCGGTCGTGTTTGGTTGCTCTTAGTGGTTTTGAGACCAGAGCCAATTTGTTGTTACTCAGCATGGTAGATTTTGACATTATCTTGGGCATGGACTGGTTGTTGCTCCATTATGATATTCTTGATTGTCACGCCAAAACTATGATGCTAGTTATGCCAGGTGTACCGCGTGTTAAGTGGAAGGGTACTTTAGATCACAGTCCTAGTAGAGTTATTTCTTTTCTTAAGGCTCAGCGTATGGTTGAGAAGGGGTGTGACACGTATTTAGCTTATGTGAGAGATGTTAGTATTGATACCCTTTTAGTTGATTCAGTCCCAGTAGTACGGGATTATCCGGATGTGTTCCTAGCTGACCTTCCAGGCATGCCGCCTGATAGAGATATTAATTTCGGCATTGATCTGTTACTGAGCACTCAGCCCATTTCTATCCCTCCATATCGTATGGCTCCACCTGAGTTGAAGGAGTTGAAGGATCAAGTGTTTTATTCGACCTAGTGTTTCACCTTGGGGTGCTCCTGTCTTGTTTGTAAAGAAAAAGGATGGTTCTATGCGTATGTGTATTGATTATCGCCAGTTGAACAAGGTTACAGTGAAGAACAGTTATCCCTTGTCTCATATTGATGATCTGTTTTACCATCTTCAGGGTACATGAGTGTTTTCTAAGATTGATTTGCGCTCAGCTTACCATCAGTTGAAGATTCGGGAGCCAGATGTCCCGAAGACTGCTTTCAGGACTCGGTATAGTCATTACGAGTTCCTTGTTATGTCATTTGGGCTGACCAATGCCCCAGCAGCATTTATGCATTTGATGCACAGTGTGTTCCAGCCATATCTTGACTCGTTCGTCATTGCCTTTATTGATGATATTGGTATATTCCCGGATTCGGGAAGATCATGAGTAGCACCTGAGGAATATGCTTCAGACTCTGAGAGAGAAGAAGTTATATGCTAAGTTCTCGAAATGTGAGTTTTGGTTGGATTCAGTGGCATTCTTAGGCCACGTGGTATCAAATGAGGATATCCAGGTGGATTTGAAGAAGATAGAGGCCGTGTAGAGTTGGCCCAGACCATCCTCAGCTACAGAGATCTGCAGTTTCCTTGGCTTGGCGGGCTACTACCATCGTTTTGTGGAGTGGTTTTCATCGATTGCAGCCCCTATGACCAGGTTGACCCAGAAGGGTGCTCTGTTTCAGTGGACGGAGGAGTGTGAGGTTAGCTTTCAGAAGCTCAAGACAGCTTTGACTACACCCCAGTTTTGATATTGCCTTCAGGTTCAGGATCTTATACGGTCTATTGTGATGCCTCGAGGATTAGCCTCGGAGTAGCGTTAATACAGGATGGTAGGGTGATTGCCTACGCGTCCAGATAGTTGAAGATACATGAGAAGAATTTCCCTGTTCACGACCTTGAGTTGGTTGCCACTGTTCACGCCCTGAAGATTTGGCGCCATTATTTATACGGGGTTCCCTGTGAGATTTATACTGACCATCGGAGCTTGCAGCATTTGTTCAAGCAAAAGGATCTAAATTTGTGCCAGAAAAGGTGGTTGGAGTTGCTGAAGGATTATGACATCACTATTTTGTATCACCCGAGCAAGGCCAATGTAGTAGCTGATACCTTGAGTCACCGGTGGGAGAGTTTGGCATATTTACCAACATCGAAGAGGCCTATGGTGATGGATGTTCATGCCTTAGCCAGCCAATTTGTGAGATTGGATCTTTCGGAGCCTAGTCGGGTTCTAGCTTGCGTGGTTTCTCGGTCTTCCTTATTTGTTCATATCAGGGAGCGGTAGTATAATGACCCTCATTTGCTTGTCCTCAAGGACAAGGTTCAACACGGTGATGCCAGAGATGTGACTATTGGTGACGATGGGGTATTGAAGATGCAGGGTCGGATTTGTGTACCCAATGTTGATGGGTTTCGAGAGTTAATTTTGGAGGAGGCCCATAGTTCGCGGTATTCCATCCATCCGGGTGTTGCGAAGATGTATCAGGATTTGAGGTAGTACTATTGGTGGAGGTGGATGAAGAAGGATATAGTTGGATTTGTATCTCGGTGCCTCAATTGTCAGCAGGTGAAGTATGAGCACGAGAGGTTGGGTGGGTTGCTTCAGCAGATAGAGATTTCGGAGTGGAAGTGGGAGCGGATCACCATGGACTTTGTAGTTGGACTCCCACGGACTTTGAAGAAGTTCGATGCTATTTGGGTGATTGTGGATTGGCTGACCAAGTCCGCTCATTTCATTCCTATGTGTACTACATATTCTTTGGAGCGGTTGGCGGAGATTTATATCCAGGAGATTGTTCGTATGCATGGTATTCCAGTTTCCATTATTTCAGATAGAGGTACTCAGTTCACATTACGGTTTTGGAGGGCCGTTCAGCGTGAGTTGGGTACTCGGGTAGAGTTGAGCACAACATTTCACCCTCAGATGGATGGACAGTCCGAGCGCACTATTCAGATTCTTGAGGATATGCTCCGTGCGTGTGTGATTGAGTTTGGAGGGTCTTGGGATCAGTTATTGCCATTGGCGGAGTTTGCTTACAACAACAGTTATTAGTCCATCATTCAGATGGCACCGCATGAGGCTTTATATGGTAGGCGGTGTAGGTCTACGGTGAGTTGGTTTGAGCCGGACGAGGCTAGATTATTGGGCATAGACTTAGTTTAGGATGCTTTGGAGAAGGTTAAGGTGATTCAGGATAGACTCCGTACAGCCCAGTCCAGACAGAAGAGTTATGCGGATCGGAATGTTCGTGATGTTTCCTATATGGTTTTAGAGCGGTTCTGCTTCGGGTTTTGCCTATGAAGGGCGTCATGAGATTTGGGAAGAAAGGGAAGTTGAGTCCGAGGTTTATTGTCCTTTTTGAGATATTGAGGCGTGTTGGGGAGGTTGCTTATGAGCTTGCCTTACCTCCCAGCTTGGCAGGGGTTCATCCGGTATTTAATGTTTCGATTCTCTGGAGGTACCACGGTGATCCGTCGCACGTGTTGGATTTCAGTTCAGTCCAGTTGGATAAGGATTTATCCATATGTTGAGGAGCCAGTGGCGATATTGGACAGGTAGGTTAGAAAGTTGAGGTCAAAGAACATTGTATTAGTAAAGGTTCAGTGGCGGGGTCAGCCGGTCGAGCAGGTGACCTGGGAGACCGAGCATGATATGTGCAGCCGTTACCCTCACCTTTTACTACTTCAGGTATATCTCTATGCTCGTTCGAGGACGAACGAATGTTTAAGTGTAGGAGGATATGACAACCCGACCGGTCGTCTTAGGAATTAACGCTCCGATTCCCTATTAACTGCTTTCCCCAACATTATTTATGCTATTTTGATTTGGTGGGATGTTCGGTTTTAAGTTTCGAAGAGTTTTGGGATACCTAGTCCCTAAATGAGAGTTTAAGTGTTGGAAAGTTGACCGTAGTCGGAACAGTGTGAAGACGACCTCGAAATGGAAATTCGATGATTCTGGTATTTCGGGCTTAGGGTCTTGTTCGGATTGTGTTTTGGAGGTCCGTAGCTAATTTAGGTTTGAAATGCCGAAAGTTGAATTTTTGAAGTTTTCGGTTCGATAGTCAGATTTTGATCCAAGGGTCGGAATGGAATTTCGAGAGTTGCAGTAGTTCCGTTATGTCATTTGGGATGTGTGTGAACAATTTCAGGTTATTCGTAGGTGGTTTGGTTGTGTTTTTTATCAAAAGCGTGATTCGGAAGATTTTGGAAGACTTAGGCTTGAATCCGATGTGTTTTGGTTAATTTGATGTCGTTTGAGGTGTTGTGAAGATTTGTACAAGTTTGAATAAGGTTTTAAGATATGAGGTCCCAGGGGCCTCGAGTGTGTTTCAGATGCTCAAAGGATCATTTTTAGTTGTTAAACGGTTGCAGATTTTGTTCAGTTATTGCAGAGGAATTTTACCCTTCGTGTTTGCGATCGGATCCTCGCGTTCGCGAAGAGTCAGTTGAGGAAGGCAAATGTTAAGCCTTCGCATTCGCGATGGGAGCTCCGCATTCGCGAAGGGCTAGATACTTGTGAATCGCGTTCGCGACTGGGCTTCACATTCGCAAAGGAGGAAATTTGGCCCAGTAGAATTTACTCATCGCGTTCGCGATAAGAGGAACGCGTTCGCGGAGGTTAGCCGGGTAAAGCATCGCGATCGCAAGGGCCTTGTCGCGTTCGCGTAAGAGGACTTTTGGTCAACATCATTTTTGTGTTTCGCGAACGCGAGAGTTTGACCGCGTTCGCGAAGAAGGAATTAAATGCCTGGGCAGAATTTTTTAAAAGGTTTATTTCACGAATTTTAGCCTAGGTTCCTCCATTGTTAGGCGATTTTGAAGCTTTTTGAAGAGGGTTGAAGAGGGATTCAAGGGGAATCACTCGGAGGTAACATTTTTGACTTTATAACTCATTTTTATGTGATTAAAGACCTAATTAGTGGTGGAAAATTTTGGGAAAAAATGGGTAATTAGGGCTTGAGTTTAAGCAACCTTTAAATGAGGATTTGAGGGGTCATTTGGACTCCGATTTTAGTGTTCGTGTTATGTATAGACTCGTGAGAGTACGTGGTTTCTGAAAATGTAAATTTCACCCGATTTCGAGATGTAGGCTCGAGAGGCATTTTGTTCATTTTACATAATTTTGCGTATTAACTTACAGTTAATTGTAGAATCAGTTACTTGAAGTGTTATTTACATTATGCAATTGATTGAATAGATTTGGGCCATTTGGAGTCGAGTACTCGCGGCAAGAACGTGGTCTCATGTTGATTTTGAGCCGGTTGGAGGTAAGTGGCTTGTCTAACCTTGTGTGGGGGACCTTCCCCTTAGGATTTGATATATTTGGTAATTGAAATACCTTGTATGTAAGGTAACGAGTGCGTACTTGTGCAAATTGTTGGAAATCCGGTTTTCTTTAAGTACTTATTAGTATGTTCCTTCTCCTGCTTTTATTACTTGTACTATTAAGCCTGTTGTTAGCTTAGGAAAGCATATCTAAGTGATTTAATTATTTTAATTGTTCAATCTGTTTACCTTAACTCTGTACAGTGCTAGGCTAGGATTATTTGTTGCCTTAAATCTGAAATTTCTCTTTTCTGAATATTTTCTTGCTGCTGCTGTGTATTTACATTGGGACTACGGATGTGGGATTCCGGTAGCTCCCTCTTGTCTGTTTACTTTGGAACTACGGGTTAGATTCCCGGTAGATCCCCTTGCACATTTACTTTGAGACTGCATGTTAGATTACCGATAGATCCCCCTGCACAGTTATATGAAACTATGGGAATGCACCCGGTAGATTCCCCCAGTACTGGGTATTTACATTTGGGACTACGGATCGGGATTCCGGTAGATCCCCGTGCATTAATAGTTTGACTACGGAACAGGATCCCGGGAGATCCTTCGGACATATATATGATGGACTACAGGAGGGTATCCCGGGAGATCCACTGGATAGTTGTAATTGGGACTACAGGATGGTATCCTGGAAGGTGCCTCGGTTGTGATCTATGTGTTGAGCTGTATTTCTTCCGTGGTTTTTTTGTCTCTGTTCTAGTTGTTGTTGTTCTTTCAATTTTATGCTATTTCTTACTGATGCACTTAATTATACTGTTTTATCTCACATTGTTAACCCTTCTATTTTATTTAACCTCAGTAGGGCCTTGAACTTCTTCGTCACTACCCGACCGAGTTTAGGCTTGGCACTTACTGAGTACCGCTGTGGTGTACTCATGCCCCTTCTGCGCATGTTTTTCATGTGCAGATCCAGGTACCTCTACTCAGGCTTACCATTCTTGAGGCGAGGCGATTCTACAGGACTTCGAGGTATATCTACCGCGTCCACAGACCAAGGAGTCTCTTTCTATTCCTGCATGAAGTATTTAGCCCTTCTGTACTTTTGTTCTTGTTAGACATTCCGGAGATTAGAGCTATGTAGTGTTTTTCTCAGCTTGTGGATCTGTGAGTTTTCGGGTTTTGGGATAGTGTATCAGATTTTGAGAAGTTATGTGTATATGCCGAGAGGAATTTAAATATTATTTCCTTCAGTTATTCTCGGCTTTTGATTATTTATTCTACAAGATTGTTCATTTTTCGCATTTGTTAGGCTTACCTAGTTGTAGAGACTAGGTGCCGTCACAATAGTTCACGGAGGGTGAACTGGGGTCGTGATAGATACATAGGCAGCCCACATACGTTCCGGTCTTCTTAGTGAGTCTTTAGTTCTTGGCTTCGAGGGTCATAGCCTAATTTTGCATGTCTAACCACTTTTGGCCACATCGACCGTTTTGCAAAACAGGGATATTTTTGCAAACTTGCTTGTTTAATTATGTCTGAAGAGTCTTGAATCCATAATTAGGTATCTCTTTACTTTAAGTCTGTCCTGGTCGAATTTGCATGTCTAACCGCTTTTGTCCACATCAGCCGTTCTTGCAAAATGGGGTCATTTTCGCAAAAGTGGTTTAATGACCTATGTCTTAGAGTCCTAAGTCAACAACAAGGTGTCCTCTCAGTTTAAGGTCCATTCTGTTGAATTTGCATGCTTAGCCATTTTTGGCCACAAAATAGGTCATTTTTGCAAAGTAATTTTTCCATCTCTTAGAGGTCACTTTTGTTGAGTTTGCCCTTCTAGCCACCTTTTGGCCACGTAAGCCATTTTGTAAAAATAGCCTCAATCATATCTTGCATGTGTCCAATAGGAAGTTTTATTGTCTCACATAGTGTTATAAGTCTTTAACTTTATTTGGTCTTATTTTTCTCCGACAGGTGTGGATCTACTTATTAGAGCTTGAGCATGATAGACGCCCCAGGAGCATCCAGTTAGGACCACTACATTCAGGAGCTGTTTAAGAAGATTTTTTATGTCTTGAGTATATTTTTTTTATGTTGTCTTGTACTTTATAGTCATGTCCAGTAGTACTTGTCACACTGCAGGTCATGATGGTGCCCAACACCCTTGTCAGGCAAGCCAACGCGGAAGTATTAATAAGTTCTCATTTTCGCTTTACTAGAACAAATACTGAAATATCTAAATTTGAAGTTGAAAACATATGATAATTAGCAATGTATGAAAATAGTTATACAATTCCCAAAAGAATAGTCTACTAATGTTTGTGCCAAGACCCGGTGTCACATATTTAGGGGCAACTAGTAGAATATACAAAAGAATAAATCTATCATACTATCTGAGATAGAATAGACAGCCAAAATAAAGAGAGACTCCATCATGTTGCTGAATGGCACAGGAAGGGAGCAGCTCACCGTGGAAGTTTCAGACACTGATCAAGAATGCGCACGAGATTGGTAACCAGATATACCTGCCTCAGATCCTATACAATTAAGTACAAAAGTGTAGTATGAGTACATAAACAATATATACCCAGTAAGTATCCTGTCTAATCTCAAAGAAGTAGAGACGAGAGGTCGACTTGACACTTACTAGAGTCAAATAATATGAGAAATGAATTATACTGAGCATGGGTAGAACAAATAATTAGCAATTTATAGCAAGAAATAACAGGTCCTCTCCTAGATAATATCACAGTTGGCCACTTTCATTCCAGGGCAAATAATAAAGCTCAATTCATAGAAAAATACCGAGTAAAACATGCGCAAGTTCAACCTTGACGCCCTCAATTCAAGAGCTGGCATACCTCCTTTTTCCTACCCCCGGAAAGGTATAAGGGAGTTTTTCCAATTTAAGTGACAATCGAAACAGGATTATTTATTTAAAATTCAGAGCCGCTACTTGGGATAATTTATGGTGTCCCAAGTCACCGGTTTAGAATCTCGAATCGAGGAAGATTTGACTCTGTTTATGTCTGCGAACACAAAAATTCGGATAAATAATTCTATTAACCCGGGAGAAGGTGTTAGGAATTTCCAAGTTCTGTGGTTCTAGCACGGTCGCTCAACTATTATTATTGGCTTAATTATCTCATTTACTACATGTTTTAAACCTATTATGTATTTTTAGCTTTATAACCGCTTTTAATATTTCAGGAAAATTCAAGGTTATTTAAAACACATCGTAAGCCACGCTACATGAAATGCACCCGTGGTTCACGACACTTTCTATTTAGCCTTGTTGGAAATTAAAGTCCGGTCACATGAAATGCACACCCGAATTGGGGGATTACATATCGTGACCATGCCATGGAAACCGTAACCATAGTCACGATGATTTATTATTAATCGCGTCTAAAAGTTTACCTACCCACGTGTTGTCAGCTTAAACATACTCCTAGCAGTTATGGAAGAAAAGTAGAAATAAAATAAACTAAAATGAATGAAAGTCAGTTCATGATAATTTTTTAATTCTGTTTAAACCTCGAATCCCATGGCCTGCAGAGATATATACAATATTCAAACTATCCAAACACGAAGTAACCAGACAATTCTAGCAAAATGGTAATTCTAAATATGAAGCGGTTAAAGAAGCTTGTGCAATAACACATGACATTGACCCTCGGGAACTCATAAATGTTATCAAAGCAATTTTATAAATGCCAACTATCACAAAAAGGATCTACTACTCTGCCAAGGAAAAATGGAAGAAATTTATAGGATCCTAGCAAAACTACTTACAAACCTTCTTGTATATAACTAAAGAAAATGACCTTATAAACTGAGTCATCACTGTTGGACTCTTGATTATGACTAAGGAATGAACTAATGACTTAATTTAAGCTTTAAGTATTAAGATATGACTCAGAACCAAACAATCGAGCTTTAATCCAATTATAACGAGATCTAGAAAAGATGAACCTACGACCTCAATGGAAGCTCAAGTTTTACAAAATGAAACTAGACAGTATCCTTCTAGCAATTCCAACATAACTTAAACCAAGAAAAATTGAGAAACAATAGATAGGTATCATGTTATTCATATCACATTCAAAATTGACGTCAAAATAGAAGTAAGAGTGGGAAGAATTGAACTTGAGATTGCTTCTTTTAAATGAGTAAAATCAGTGACTACAAATATATGCTCTGGCTGACTGTGCATGACCCGACGACAAAATTTGATTAGCTAAAAATAAGGACAATGACCGCGACCTTTAGCTTCGAACAACGCCTCAATCGAACATCCAACCTAGAACACACTTTGTGAAAGCTAACCAAAATTTCGAGTGGAATATATCAAGGAGAAACTCCAAAAAAAGCGGCAGAAAGAAGTCGTCACCGTAGTTGAAGGAAGCATTGCCAATTATTTTTTAATTTTTTCCGGTTGGACGCCGGAAGCTGTGAGGTGAAGGGAGATAGGGTCACTGGAATTAGTCTTGGGTTTTAGGGATTGAAAGATTGTGCTCCATTTTTTTATCCAAAGAGATGACCGTTGTTTTTTCTTTGTGAGTGTTGCTGGCTTTTTCCATGAGAAAATGAGAGGTATTAAGCAAAATGGAATGGAAGGAGAGGGGGCTGGTGCAACGACAATGGTTAGAGAAGGGAGGGGTGCATTTGTGTTGTGTTCATTTTTAGGGGTGAGATCGTTGGAAGGTTGAAGAAGAAGCAGACAGTGGGTGTCGTTCTTGGGGTGGGGATCATTTTCGTTTCTGAAAATCAGCGCCACTCTTTATTGTTTTACTCAGTATTCAGTTGCAAGGTCAAAACCATCGTGATGCCCAGGTGCTAGAAGCTAGGTCTCATCAGATAGGGCATTTGCTCCAAGAAAAGGGTATCATCAGGGAGAGGGTTAGAGCAATTGCTGACTACATCGTCATGAAGTGCCATGAATGTGAATGACCAGAACCACCTTCTTTGCCACGGTAATGACCTTTGTTCATCAAATAATGAGTGACCTGGAGCGTCTTTAAGGGGATCTGGAGGCCCGTGGCGAGACCGACTGATGTCCCGCGGGCCCTTAGAGCAGTTGAGGCATTGATGTATTCATGACTTTCATTCGAGTCTGTATTTTCATTTTCTTTGTTGGAGTCGGTTAGTCTATTTTCGAGTTTGTATTTTCATCTTTTTGTTGGAGTCTGTTAGTCCCTCTTTTTGAGTCTGTTAGTTCTGTAGGACGAGTCATTGTAATCAAGACGTTTTTATTTTATGAAAAATTTGAAAACCCCAAAATGTTTTTTACACCTATTCCCAGAACTACGCTTGGTCTGATTCATGCGGTGTCATAATATGTAGGAAATCCCCATAGGATTCGATCATAACTATGAAGAAAAAAAGAGGAAGAAAGAGGAAAAAAAGAGAGAGAAGCAAAAGAGAGAAAACAAGAAAAACCGGGAAAGAAATAACGGCAAAACAAGAGAAGAAGATGAGAGAATAAAGAAAAGCAAGAATCAAGCAAAGAAAAGTAGGAATGAAAAAAAAGAGAGAAGTTGCAAAATAAAAATTAGGGAAAGCCAGGATGACGCAAGCAACCGATCAAATGCATAATAGAAATGGTTAACTGCTTAGGTGCATTGCATCACCAATGTGCGGTTACCTATCTATTAAGCCCTAATCACTAACAAGTTTGTGGTTGTCATCAAGTCCAGGCAGGTGGTTAGTTTGTTTGGCATTCTGGAAACTCACCCGTACAACATCAGGTCCAAAGACAAGTTGATCATGGCTAACCAAGAACTGGATGCAAGTGTTATTGATCCGTCAAGAAAGGGGAAAGAGTTTGATGTTAATCTGAAAGAGGAGTTGTATAAGCTAAAACACCAGATGGTAAAGATGTACCAAACATGGGTAAAAGGGCATCCACCACCATCCTACCCCACCATCCCTGCTTTCGTCCCGCTGCTGGCTCAATCCCAAGAACCTCCCACTGTTGATTCATCTCCGGGCTTTCCCATTTACCACCACTACCAAGGCACCACTTCCCAAACCCTACAAGCACCACCACCCAAACCAGTCCCATACCCTCCTCTACCAGCCACCCCTGTTTTCGTGGCACCCCCACCCGCTACACTCCATTGATCCTCCAGTGAGCCGTTATTCTAGACCCAGGATAACCAATACTACCCCCCAGAGCCTACTTTCAAGGCCCTAGAGCCTTGCTCCTATACTCCTTGTTTCGACCTCCCTGTCGAGATTGAGAAATAAACTAAGAACTCAGAGCAGGAGGAGATGTTCAGGAAGGTTAGAAGTCTAGAGCAGTCATTCAGAAACATGCAGGGATTGGGAGTCCAGGTGAGCGTAGCCTACAAGGATTTGTGTCTATTTCCCAATGTTCAGTTGCCTCTGGGATATAAGATGCTGAAGTTTGATTTGTGTGACGGGCACGGAGACCCGATGGCCCACTTGAGGGGATTCTATAGTAAAATGAGAGGAGCTAGTGGGAAAGATGAGCTGTTGATGGCATACTTTAGCCAAAGTCTGAGTGGTTCGGCATTGGAGTGGTACACTCGTCAGGATCACAACAGATGGTATATCTGGGATGATTTGGCCCAAGCGTTCGCCCGTCATTTCCAGTACAACATTGAGATTGTTTCAGACCATTTGTATTTAACTAAGAATGAGAAGAAGCCTAGTGAAATTTTGAGAGAATACGACTTCCGCTGGAGAGAACAAGCGGCAAGAGTTAACCCCCGATGGAGGAAAGCAAAATGGTGGAGTACTTTTTGCAGGCTCTGGAGCCTACTTACTTTGTCCATCTGATATCGGCCATAGGCAAATTGTTCAACGAGGTAGTGAAGATGTGTGGCATGGTGGAAGAGGGGCTTAAATCAAGTAAAATCATGAGTAACTCGGCTATCAAGGCAACTACCTAAGCCATTCAGAACGGTACTGGGGGAGTGATTGGAAAGAAGAAGAAAGAAGATGTGGCAACAATTGATTCGGGATCATGGTTTGGACCCAAGATCCCGTCACACCAATATACCCAGCCTCGACCCCATCACCAAACCTACACTCAAACCTCATATAATCCACCCCAACACTACTTCCCATCACCAAACCCTCATATTTCTGTCCACCACGCCCAGACATATATCCAACCTCCTGCCTATGCACAATGGCATGCCCCAGCCCCATAGAACACCTACCCAGCTCCATGAAATGCTTACCCACCCCCACAAGCCTACCAAAACCCTGCTGGCCCATGTTTCTGACCCAATCCAGCAATCAAAAATGAAAAGTTACAGCGGAAGAAAACTTTCACCCCGTTGGGGGAGTCTTATACCAGTTTGTTCCATAGATTAAGGTAGTTGGATATGCTGAGGCCAACTGAGTCGAAATTGCCAAACCATCCTCCAAAGAACCTTGATTGCTCTGTAAGCTGTGAGTATTGTTCTGGTACTCCGAGGCATGATATAGAGAAGTGCTGGCACCTGAAAAATGCCGCTCATTGACACAAACCGGATTGAAGTCTAGACTATAGAGGTACCCACATCAACCAGAACCCATTGCCAACCCATCAAAAAACAAACATGATCGAGATAGTACACACGGGAGGAGAGCCCAAGAAGCCTTCACAAATCGTCATGATGATTCGGTCCAGTGAGGTCAAACTAGTTAAAAAATCAACAGTTGAGGATCGGTGAACAAGTTGACCAGGGCAAATGGTGAACCATCCGTGGTAGTCAAGGAAGGATCCCCAAGTGCTGTCACGGTGAAGCAAGAAAGGTCAAAGGTGGTTGTGGCAGGAGTGGCAAACAAGCCTATCATAATTGTAGAGGGTGCTCGTATGGATCCTGTCATCATTAAGCC
Organism: Nicotiana tabacum; assembly: GCF_000715075.1. Classification (NCBI taxonomy): domain Eukaryota; kingdom Viridiplantae; phylum Streptophyta; class Magnoliopsida; order Solanales; family Solanaceae; genus Nicotiana; species Nicotiana tabacum. Next base: position 204,648,292 of record NC_134080.1, read on the forward strand.
CGTAACCCAGTTGCCGGTAATCAACACCAAGGCCATCCCATGGAACTATGAACGAGTGATAGTGACCTATAAGGGAAAAGAAGTGAAATAAGAAGTCAATGAGGCCCAGAGATTAACTCGATAGGGGAGATGCTTTGCCCCGGAAGAGTTGAGGAAAACTAAAACATCCAGAGATAATCCAGTCGTAGTAAAGAAAGCAGTGACTGAAGAAGAGGCGCAGGAGTTTCTGAGAAAGATGAAGGTACAATATTATTCCATCGTGGAGCAGTTAAGAAAGAAGCCCGCCCAGATATCCTTGCTATCATTGTTGATCCACTCAGACGAGCATCGTCGGGCCCTGATGAAAATTCTGAATGAGGCTCATGTTCCCGACAAAATTTCATTGAACCATCTGGAAAAGATCGCCAACAAAATATTTGAGGTGAACAGGGTCACCTTCTCTGATAATGAGTTGCTTGTGGAAGGTACTGAACACAACAAAGCTCTCTACCTTACGGTAAGATGTAAAGATCCTGTGGTCACCGGGGTGTTAGTCGACAATGGTTCCAGTGCAAACATTTGTCCTTTCTCTACTCTGAACAAGTTGAAAGTTGATGATGAGAGGATTCACAAGAACAACATCTGCGTTTGAGGTTTTGATGGTGGAGGGAAAGACTCAGTTGGTAATATAGTACTTGAGTTGACAATCGGACCGGTGGAATTCACCATGGAGTTCCAGGTACTGGACGTGGCCGTCTCCTACAATTTGCTGTTAGGTCGACCTTGGATTCACGCCGCCAAAGCAGTCCCGTCCACTCTACACCAGATGATCAAGTTCGAATGGGATAGACAGGAGATCGTCGTGCATGGTAAAAATAACTTGTGTGCTCACAGTGATGCCTCTGTCCCTTTCATTAAGGTTGAAGATGACAAAGGGCCTTGTGTCTATCAAGTTTTTGAAACAGTGCCGGTCGAGAAGGTTCCATAGGGGAGATGTGTTCCAACAACAAAGATAACCTCCGCATCAGTCATGGTGGCCTTTGAAATGCTGAAAAATGGCTTTGTGCCCGGTAAAGGTCTGGGTGCATCTCTGCATGGTATCATACAGCCAGTGTCCCTTCCTGAATATTTGGGTACGTTCGTTCTTGGGTTCAAACCTATGGCGACAGATGTGAAAAGGGCTAAAAGGTTGAAACAGAAGGCGTGGGCACTTCCAAAGCCCGTTCTGCGTCTCTCCAGATCTTTTGTCAAGTCGGGTGCTAAGAAACGCCCAGTTGTGAGCACGTGATTTTTGCCCTATGTAAATTACTCCCACAAACTCAAGAAATAAATTTTCCCATTATTTGCAATTTTTGTAGATTTTTCATAGGATTTTTGTTAATTGTTTGCATTTGTCCGTACATGTTTATTTTATTTAAATCATAAAAAAATACAAAAATACCATGTATTTGCATTTATGATTTATTTTCACATTTTAAGGTTAATTAGTAAATTAGGTGCTTTATTAAAAAATGAAAATCACCAAATGGCTCACTTTTGCATTTTAGCCTTTAATTTTAAATTTGTAGTTCTTTTTTAATTTAGGACTTAATTAATTTTTGTAAATATTATGGTGGGTAATTAGCTTAAGTTTTAAATTTAAGAATTAATTTGGGTTTTAATTATTTTAAAAGGGAAAAGGAAAAACAATTGAAATTTGGGAAAATGAAAGGGAATTAAAAGAATGGGGCTGTTGTAATGGCCCAAAGTGCAAGCCCAATCTTTCTTGCTGCTTCGCCCAACCCGCCTGGCTGACCCGACCCGTCCCACTTATAACACAAAAATACCCAGAACCCTAAGTCCCAAACTCAGAGAAACGCGCACTGTTAACTCTCTTCTTCACTTCAGAGCCGCATCTAAACTCGCCAAATTTCAGGCGAGTGAGCTCAAATTCACCCCACGCACCCCCATCCCTCCACGTCACCGAATATTCTAACGGCCTCTGACAGATTTTCGTCTCTCATGTGCTTTCTTCAGAATAAATTCCGAAAAATGGGGACTGTGGATTGATTTTGAATTGATCCCCTCTCTCCATCTATCCGGATTCGTTCTAGAGAGGAATATTTTCGGATTTTGAGGAAGCTTCTAGGTTTGGGTATAAAATGAGTGCTCTGAACGGATTGCGGAGGGGGATTTTTGGAGAGATTTTTCGTCGAGGATTTTTGGAGAGATTTTTCGAAGAGGATATTTTTCCGGAGAGGTTTATGGGAGAAGAATTGAAGAAAAACTGAGTCTGTTTAGTTTTTTTTTATTTCTCTTAAGTCGTTTTCTGATTTTAGTTTTTTGAGGTTTGTTCTTTGATTTCCCCAAAGCAAAAGAAACACAAAATATATATACTTGGTTTTTTGATATAATCTTTCAATGATGGAATTCGATTGAGGTTGTTTGGAGTTAATCGAAGTGCAAGTTTCGTTCGCCGATTCAAGGTTTGTTTGCGATTCGGGTCGATTTATGTGGCGATTTCACGATTTGGAGTTGGCCGTTGAATCTACACTCATTTGTTTCTTCTGATTCTGTTAAAAGTTATTCGTACATCAACAGGTCTGTTATGTCCTCTTTATTTTAATGCAATTTTTTAAGTTGTTGCTGATCGGTTCATGTGACTCTGGCTCCTTGCTTCTTCTTTATCCTCTTTTGCGAGTTCATTTACTGATTGGGGTATGTTTAATACACGCTTGAATTTGCAGTTTGTGGTATTCATCTTAAATCTGAGCATTAATAGTTATGGGTTGTAGTTTTCGAGTAGCGACTGGTTCGGTTATTCTCTAAATGGTGCGTGAGTTCAGTTTCATCTCCGCCTTTGGATGTCTCATAGTTTCGAATCTGTTTGGTTTCAACGTGCTGGGTTTCCCTGTGTCTGCTACTTTCACCCATGTCCATCCCTTTGGTTGTTTTAATTAGCTCAAAAAAAAAAAATGAATTTTGCAAAAGTTTTGTGAGCAACAATGTCTTTGTTGAAAGCCTTTAATTAAAGACGTTACTGCTACAGAGCCTAGGTAATTAAAAGATGTCTGCCTTTTTGTTTTCCTGATTACTTCTTCTAAGGCCTAAGTTTTGGATCTTTAATAAATTCTTATCTCAGTACCTCTTGTCGTGTTCTGATAATATGTCAGTGATTATTCTTAGTTGCCATTTTAACCAAAATCACCAATTTAGCTTATCAAGATATCTACAAGAAAATATCAAATAAATAACCTGATTATGTAAGGATTTCTTATCAGTGCATAAACTCATTTTGTAATACAAATAGCTTCTCATCTTGTCAGATATTCTCCTATCGCATAGTACTTCCTAACACTCCTCTGTTTCCTTGTAATGCTCAAATCCAATAATACGATTCCTATGTTGGAAATAAGTCGAAAAAAAAGAAAAAGAAAAAGAGCTTTCTGATGTGCAACATAAATACTTTCACTTCTTGACTTTGATGGTAGAGTATTTCTTTCTTTACAATGGTGGGATTGCAACTGTTTTGGTTGTATTAAAGGAAAGGATAAAAAGGCTTGGAAAATCTTAAGGAATGATGGGAAATATTAGTAGTAGTTTTAAAAATACAAAGAGCCTTCGGTTTATTTTTGCAATGTTGAATGATAAGTGAGTGCATTTTGGTTTATGGGAAGCTTTGAAATTGAAAGATACACCTAATTGCCTAGTGCTTGACGCAAAGGACATATAGCCATTTCCGTTTGGAAATTGGTTTTCTTACATTTCGACGTTATTATTAAATTTTCCGTTTGCCTTTGTTGGGGCACTTTGGAGTGGTGATTTGTCCTTTGTTTGAGAATTGATGGGATGCTAGTAAGACGAGTGTAGGGCAACTGTTTGGACAATTCATTGCATTTTTCGACAGTAGGTGGCTCTACGATATACTGTTTGTTCTGCTCTAGCAATTGGTTGTAGTAGCCATTACCATGCTTAGCGAGAAACTGTGAAGCTTTACATGCCTTAGATTGCAGTTGCTGAATTTTGGATGCCATCAATACCAAGAAAGGATTTTTTTGTACGATTTGCAGTAACGAAATCCTACGGGCGATGTTTTGCTTCAGTCGCCGATAGTAGTGACTCTCGTTTTCTGATAAAGTGATAAAATGATAGAAGGCTTTAGGCGCGACTTAAATCTATCTTCGTGATTGCGTACACGTTCGCGTGACATAATTACGATTCTAAAAACCAATTTGGAGTATGCGTTCGCGCAACTTCGGACAAGTTTTCTTAAATAATAAAATGGGTTTTCATAGGCTACTAATTAAGCTTAGTTAATATAGACCGAGGTATGTCATCCACAATTTAATCATATATGGCCCTCGTATTAATTTAATAACTTAGATATAAAAATGACAAATGTTCGTAGTTTGCTTTAGGCACGCTTAATATACTATCGTGGTTGTGGACACGTTCGCGTGACATGATTGAGATTTTTAAAAATCAAAACCGGAGTATGCGTTCGCGCAACTTTGGTGCGTCAAAAATCAAGTAACTCGGAACTCGGGAACCACGGAATTAGACAATTTGATCAAAGCTAAGTATGCATTTGGTGAGCCCTCCTAGAACCACGGAACTCGGGAATGCCTAACACCTTCTCCCGGGTTAACAGAATTCCTTACCCGGATTTCTGTGTTTCGCAGACATGAACATAGTCAAATCTTCCTCGATTCGGAATTTTAAACCGGTGACTTGAGACACCATAAATTATCCCAAGTGGCGACTCTGATTTTCAAATAATTAATCCCGTTTCGATTGTCACTTAAATTGGAAAAACACTCCCTTATATACCCTTCCGGTGGTAGTAAAAAGGAGGTGTGACACCAGTGGCGATAGTTCCAAATTCTGTGGTTGACATTGATGAGGAGTTAATTGAAAGGTTCCAGAGGTTGTTTGATGATGAGAACATGGTGGAAGTTGGAGAAGGTTCTAGCAAAGCGGACGTGCAGTTCGTCGGGCTGAATGTAAAGCTTAACAATTGGAAGGCTACTCCTCTCCCTACCCAGAATCTATATATATATACAGTATTACAGTATTTTTACCACCACCGAGCTATAATCAGTGGGCTTGCCCCTATTGGGCAACCACCGATTAGATGGCTACTATACCGAGCCTAGTATGGACGAGCGCCTATGAGAGAGCCTACTACGGCCGAGCAGCTATAGGAAGTGAGATTTATAGGGCGGGATATCTATTTTACTTACTATATTGAGATAGTTGAGTCAGTATCAACTGGCAAGATCATCTTATACTCCAATTACTTTCAGTTATTATATTATCAGTTCAATTTCAGCTTTCAGTTATTCTATTGCCTTATATACTAGGTACATTACTTCGTACTAATGTCCTTTTTGCCTAGGATGGTGCATTTCATGCATGCAAGTACTAATAGAAGCCGGATAAACCTTCCCACTAGACAAAGCCAAACATCAGCCTAATTGGTAAGCTCCATTCCCCCAGAGATACAAGGTCTAGACTTTGGAGTCCATTTTGTATATACATATTTGATGGGTAGGTCGAGGCCGTGTCCAAACCATGATATAGTTCTGTTATCTACAGAGGCTTGTAGATGAGTTCAGTATATTTTGTATGTTAGTATTGTGGCATTGCCAGCCCTATGTGCATGTTCCATTTAGTATTTCTAGTTATAGAGGTTCATGGTAGCCTCATCAGCATGCATAGTTATTATATGAGATTTTGGGTATGTCTACCCCTCATATGAAACAAACATTATTTTTTGATGATTCTAAATATTGCTCTGTCGTCCCTGATTGGTATTGTCAGCTTGCAAGTAGACCTCTTTGGCCTAAGTTGAGGTCTACCCCTCCAGAGTTCACAATTATAGAGTGGTACACTCGGGTCGAGTATGGTACCAGGTGCCGGCCATGCCTCCCCATGTTTGGGGTGTGACAAAGGCCTAAGAAAAAGCACAGCATGCATGTAAATAATCATGTTGTCTAACAACCCATTATAGCATAAGGAAGTAATATATGATACAGATTAAGTCAGGAATAACCTTTACTCCGTCCGATGACACACTTGTAGGAAATGCTGCACTAAATATGAGAATCCAATCAAATGTAAAATACACATTCTAATTAGGCCTACGAATGGGTCCAAAGCAATTCAGTTCATTCCAAAACATGTCAATAGTCGTACAAAAGTCCACAATGACCTATCCACAACACATAAAATCAACTGTCAAATCCTGAATACACTCCCACCATTCACAATTTGATGTATAGGCCACATTTCAAAAATAGAATCTTCGAACTATAAGAGTACCAAAATCTCCATACCTGATCTCAAACTCTTACTCATATGACTAACACATCATCCTATGGGAGATACTACCATAACCTTTCGCACCAAGTTGCAAAACCTGAACACCATTGGCCCCCAACCATGTGATTTTTGTAGTACTAGACAAGTATCCATGATCAGTACACAAAGCATCTTCCACAAAATATACCCTTCTCATGCGATACAAAAATAGTGCTAGCATTATCTTGAACACTATATATTTCCCATGTCGTCTAAAATTCATAACATCTCTTTTCGAAACCAAACCGCAACCTTGTTCATGCAATCCCAATTCCACATAGATCACCACATCAATCATGCTAATATGAGAAAATACAAGAATCCCATTGTCAACTTGAATCAAGATTAGGATACATACTCATAGACCAGGAACCTTCCACTTAGCTTAATTCAAGAGAAAATCACAGCACACAACAAAATTTCCATACATATAGAAGACACCAACCACAAGTCATGGTCACCATCATCACAAACTCATTGGAATCCACATGCACTTAACCAAACCAGTTGAACTGCATCCCTCTAACTCATCCAAAATCTCACAAATTGAGGAAATTCAAAACTGACATGAGTGTGAAGATTAAAGAAGAGGTCACAAAGCAGCTTGATGCAAAGGTCATTCGGGTCACGCAGTATCCCAAATGGTTAGCCAATGTTGTGCCTGTGCCAAATAAAGATGGTAAGACCAGAGTGTGTGTTGATTACCGTGATCTCAACAAGGCAAGTCCAAAGGACAACTTACCACTGCCAAATATCCACATTTTGATTGATAATTGTGCCAAGCATGAGATTGGGTCTTTTGTGGATTGCTATTCGGGTTATCATCAGATTCTAATAGATGAGGAAGATGCGAAAATGACGGCATTCATCACTCCATGGGAAACATACTGCTACTGGGTCATGCCTTTTGGTTTGAAAAATGTCGGGGCAACTTATATGACGGCAATGACAACCGTATTCCATGACATGATACACAAAAAGATTGAGGTTTATGTGGATGATGTGATCATAAAGTACATGAAGCAGTCTGACCACGTCAGAGATTTGAGAAAGTTCTTCCAAAGGCTCCGTAGGTACAATCTTAAACTCAAACCTGCAAAGTGTGCATTTGTTATCCCATCTGGAAAACTGTTGGGATTCATAGTCAGCCGGCGGGGCATTGAATTGGATCTGGCAAAGATTAAAGCTATTCAGGAATTGTCCCCGCCAAAGAACAAGACCGAGGTGATGAGTCTGTTAGGGAGACTGAACTATATCAGCAGGTTTATAGCTCAGCTCACGACAACTTGTGAGCCCATATTGAAATTGCTAAAAAAGGATGTTGCGGTTAAATGGACCGATGAGTGCCAGGAAGCCTTCGATAAGATCAAGGAGTATTTGTCCAACCCACCTGTGTTGGTCCCACCAGAACCAGGAAGACCTTTGATTCTTTATTTGACAGTCTTGGATAGTTCATTTGGATGTGTATTCGGTCAAGATGACATCACTGGCAGGAAAGAGCAGGCCATCTATTATCTCAGCAAGAAGTTCACATCATGTGAGGTTAAGTACACTCCCCTTGAGAGGACGTGTTGTGCCCTGTCTTGGATGGCACAGAAGTTGAAGCATTACCTGTCGTCCTACACTACTTACTTCATCTCTCGGCTGGATCCTTTGAAGTATATTTTTCAGAAGCCCATGCCCACAGGAAGGCTTGCAAAGTGGCAGATCTTGCTCACAGAGTTTGACATCGTATATGTGACTCGGACAACGATGAAAGCCCAAGCTTTGGCTGATCACTTGGCCGAAAACCCGGTAGATGAAGAATATGAACCTTTGAGGACTTACTTCCCTGATGAAGAGGTAATGCATATCGACGAGATCGAAAAGGAGGAAAAACCTTGTTGGAAACTCTTCTTTGATGGGGCTGCTAACATGAAAGGTGTCGGGATAGGGGCAGTGCTTATTTCTGAAACAGGGCATCACTACCCTGTTATAGCTCAGTTTCGTTTCTATCGTACCAACAACATGGCTGAATACGAAGCATGCATTTTGGGTTTAAGGCTAGCTGTAGATATGGGAATCCAGGAAGTCTTGTTCTTGAGAGACTCCTTCTGGTGCACCAGATTCAAGGAGAATGGGAAATGCGGGATTTAAAGCTTATACTGTATCGACAATGTCTGCATAATCTTTGTCAACGATTTCGATTAATAGAATTCAGGCACATTCCAAGGATTCATAATAAGGTTGTTGATGCTTTGGATACCTTGGCGTCGATGTTACATCATCCAGATAAGGCTTATGTTGACCCTTTGCATATTCAGGTCCGCGATCAACATGCTTATTGTAACATGGTGGAAGAAGAACTTGATAGTGAACCTTGGTTCCACAATATCAGGGAGTACATCAGAATGTGGGTATATTCGGTACATGCCACATGTGATCAAAAGAGAACAATTCGTCGATTGGCAAGTGAATTTTTCTTTAGTGAGGTAGTTTTGTACAAAAGAACTCCATATCTTGGATTGTTAAGATGCATAGACGCTAGACAAGCCACAACCTTCATGACCGAAGTACATTCCGGGGTTTACGGGCCATATATGAGTGGGTATTGTCTGGAAAAGAAGATTCATCGAGTGGGTTATTATTAGCTCACCATGGAGCGAGATTGTATCAGTTTTGTGCGCAAATGCCATCAATGGCAGGTATACGGAGATTTGATTCATTCTCCACCATCTGAATTGCACATGATGTCCGCACCATGGCCCTTTGTTGCTTGGGGTATGGATGTCATCGAACCAATTGAGCCAGCAGCATCCAATGGACACAGGTTCATTCTGGTGTCCATTGATTATTTCACTAAGTGGGTCGAAGTTAAAACTTTCAAATCCGTGACCAAGAAGGCAGTGGTCGATTTTGTGCATGCAAATATCATTTGCCGGTTCGGGATTCCAAAGGTGATCACCACAGATAATGGTGCTAATCTTAACAGTCATATGATGAAAGAAGTGTGCCAATAATTTAAGATTACACATCAAAATTCCACCCCATACCGCCCAAGGAGAATGGAGTAGTCGAGGCAGCCAACAAAAACATAAAGAAGATATTTTGGAAAATGGTGCAAGGTTCCAGGCAATGGCATGAAAAGTTGCCTTTTGCATTGTTGGATTATCACACTACTGTTCACACTTCAGTAGGTGCAACTCCTTATTTGTTGGTCTATGGCACAGAAGCAGTGATACCCGCAGAGGTTAAAATTCCATCCCTTTGTATTGTTGCTGAAGCCAAAATTGATAATGATGAGTGGGTCAAAACCCGTCTGGAGCAACTGAGTTTGATTGATGAAAAAAGATTAGCAGTAGTGTGTCATGGCCAGTTGTATCAAAAGAGAATGGCGAAGGCATACAACAAGAAGGCGCGTCCCCAGAAATTCAAAGTGGGTCAACAAGTATTGAAACGCATCCTTCCACATTAGGCTGAAGCAAAGGGCAAGTTCGCCATAAATTGGCAGGGGCCATTTGTCGCGCCCCGTTTTTCTCGCGAAATCGGGTTTATGACATTTGGAGGACAACTCATTCCTTTTGGAAATTGGGTTTGACTTGAAGAGTCGCTACCTAATGATTAAGGTGCATTTGGACACCAAGTGGGTTTGATTTGAGTAACCAGAGATTGGGTAAGGGCTTGAAATTATCCCAAAGGGAAGGTGTTAGGCACCCCTCAGGATCCATTAGTGTGGTTCCTGGCCAGACTATTGTTGTGAATTTAGGTGCAAATAACATGTAGGCAAATGAAACTTCAAATAAGAGGGGATTTTCACGTAATGGCTTACAAATAAACAAAGTTGGAAAGAACTAAAAGAAAACTGATTTTTCTTAAAAGAAATAGTTTGAAATCTTTAGAAGAAACAAAGAAACAAAGGGAAAGGGGGGTCCTAGGTTTATTAATAATATGGATCACCCTACACAATGCCCAGTAATCACTCCTTAATGAGGGGCTACACGTGACATTATCGTGTGGTCAACATATCCATATCTAGCCTTCCCACCCCGTTAAGGTATTAAAGCGCAGAATGATCTCGATTACTTATTGCATGCTATTACTCGTCCCAATCCTATCAGTCCCGGAGACATTTAGGACTGCTAATCCTAAAGGGGAGGGATATTAGGCTTATTTTTAGTTTCAAAGGCAAAAATTCTAAGGCGACATACAAAACACGTATTGCAAGTTGAGGAAATCCCATAACAAACAGAGGCTCAGATATACCTCTTTACACAAAGAAGCATGTAATTAGCATGACTTACATATACTGTTTAGGGTCTGATTAAATACTAGACATGAAAGAACTTAAAGGTTGAGGCAGACTGATTTATTACATAGTTCAGATAAGAAGCCCGAATCAGGCCTTCCTGCTGGTTGTAGTTAATAGAACAGATTCAGTTTATAACTTTACCCTAATGCTTGCCTAAGTGTTGGACAAAGATCCTATAGGCATGGTATCTACTGAATTCAGAAAGCAAAATAAACTGAATACGTACTGGTTAAAAGGGGTAGTCAGATTATTAAAAGAAAGGCAAGTTTTAACGAAGGTTATAAGTTCTGCAACTGATGGTACCTGTTATTACATGTTTTAGCTCTATACGTGAATGAAGCGATTCAGATTCAATTAGGAATTCCTATAGACATGCTTTCTACGCGTAGTTGATTTTGAACCTTGTAGACATGGTATAAAAATGCAGAAGACTCGTTTTAAACCTATGAACATGATATCTAGAAGCTGAATGAACATGATATCCAGGTGCAATTGGATGTTTAAGTCCTATGAGCATGATATCTAGGTGAAGAAATTTGTGTAAGACCTATGGACGTGATATCTAGGTGCAATTGATCGTGCAGATTTAGACAATCCTGTAGGCATGATTTCAATATGAAAATAGTAGCCCTATGATCATGATTTCTATATAAATGTAGGATATACAGAATTCAGAAGGAACTATAGGCATGATTTCTATTTGCATATGCAGATTTCCAAACACCTATAGACATGATTTCTATATGCAGATTCAAATTCCTATAGACATGGTATCTACCCTTTTTGCATACATAATTACCTTCCCCTTTTTCACTAACCATCCCCAAGAGTTTATTACAAATTATTACTGCCCGGAATAAAGTAAAAAATACAACAGAAAATATAAATAAAAGTACAACCAAAGGAGAGCCAGATTCAGACTTCATGTCTGAAATATGAGGTAAACCAACTCCATGAGATCATGATCCAAAACCTTTCTCCCATTTGAGTGTGTCAAAGTTCCCTAAGAGCCTCAAAGGGACTCTGGGCAATGCTCACACCCAAATGTATAATTATATTAGGATAAGTGCAGTGTGGAAGGGACAGCCCCCAAGTGTCCAAGTTCAGAGGGAACTCAAAAGGTCCCAAGGCAAGGCTCACAAGAGGGGGCAGAACTTAAAGACTAAGAAAGTTTGCAAGGGGGGCAGAATAGAATGTTAAAGGGGAAAAGGAGAGGGAAACAACTACTAATAAACACACATAGGGGGGTTCAAGGGAATGGGGAGATTGTAAAGAGCCTATTGCTTAGGCAAGGGCAGGCTTTAGGCATGCCCACCAATGGAGGATGCTAGCATACCCATAAGCCTGCTAGAACACACACATTATTAGAGGCTAGGATCCCAGGGGATCAAGTTTAATTCATGGACAATAATTTGCACATTGCCATGCCTCAAACCATAGCATTAACACATAAGGGGGCAGGGGTTTGGGATTCATAACAGACAGGCAGAAAGAAATCAGTAGTGTTGAACCACACAGAGGTAGTAAGTAGACAGGGATACAGAAGCAGTAAATAAACACATTGTTGTGGTGCTAAAAAGCTTAAATCAGGACATACCAGTTTCAAAAAAGCAAATAAAGAAAGGCAGGTAGTAGGTCTTGTGAACAGGCCACAGTACAAGCAACAAGAGAGAATACTTTTGAGTGTTAGTATAAGTTCAGAAAGACTACGAGTGATGTATGTTTTTGCTAATGAAAGAGTCGTGTATTTATAGTGTGAAAAAATAGGTAGAAATAAGGTAAAAAAACAATTAAGAAACTGGATATCAATTAAAAATCAATCAATACAAGACTTCCTGTAATTAAGGAATTCAGACTTAAACGGTAAAAGTTATTTAAGGAAAGAAATCAAATAAGCATCTTGTGCAAAATAGGCAATTAGGGGTAAATACATAGGGGTTTAATTAAGGGAAGAATTTGAAATACACTGTTAAAACAAATATGGTAAGGATCAATCAGTATATAGTAAATCAAGGGGTCAGAGATTTTTGTAATCATTGGTCCATGAATGAACCTAGTGAGAAAAGCTAAGGAATGTTTTTGACATAAATCGAGTAACAGGGAACTCAACAGACAAGGAAAGAAATCAATCAAACTTATAAAAAGGAAGTCTTAAATCAATCAAAATTGTAAGCCATTTTTAGAGGGAAGTTCAACACATATAAAGAGCACACAAATATGCTAGGATGAATTCAGGGCAAAGAAAAAAACGTCATGCCATTGCAAAATTAGTAGGTAATAGACTGTAAGATCATGGTAGTCACATAGGTTAGCAATGTGGAAGAGATAGTATCAAATAGCATATAAAGGGTCCAGTATAAGGAACTTAGAAGGGTTTAGTAGAAAATCAGAATCGCTTAAAGAAACAGAGATTTCAAGACTCAGTTCAGAGACTCGAAATAGGTCTAAAGGAGTTAGGGTTTCTGGAATCAAACAAGTTCAAGCAAATCGTATAGCCAATGGTCTCAAAACTCGGATGAACCCCCAAATTCTAGTGTTTTACTATCAACCGAGTGCAGAGATGAGAGGACAAGTAATCAAGGAAAAAGATACTAATCGAGGCAGGTTCAGAGGTCTCAGAAATGAACTGAGACCTTTGACATGCTCTTTCAGTAGCAGGAACTCATGAGAAGCATAGTAAAAGAACAACATGTGACACACAGTAAAGAAACATAGTAGAAGAAACTAACAAGAACACAGTAGGAGAAACATATAAAGAAGCATAGTAGAAGAAACTTAATAAGAACACAGTAGGAGAAACACATAAAAACACAGTAGAGGAAACTGATAAGAACATGGTAGAAGAAACCTAACAAGAACACAACAAAAGAAACATAGTAGAAGAAAAACACAAAGAACACAGTAGAAAAAACATAGTAGAAGAAGCACACAAGAGAAAAAGAAAATCAAAGAAACATCTAAATAACTCAAAAACCCTAGATCAGAAAAAATAAAGGTTTTGAAAGCATAGTTTTGAAAGAAATATCAAGAAAGTATTTAAAGGTTTAGGGAAAACATGGATCTAGAACAGATCTAAAGAAATCAGTAGAACCTCAAAAGCTAGGGTTTCAGAGGAACCCAAACGGTGAGAAAGGCTTGGATAGTCGTTGATCTAAGCAGGAGGAGCCGAGGCCAGGGTCGAACAGATATGGCTTGCCGGAGCAAGGCCGGAGATGGCCATGGAACTTGAATCAAGCAAGGTATGGACCCAGCTTCTTCGTGGTCAGGTCATGAGACTTTGGTAACCAAATGTGGAGGAGCCATAGAAGGCTGGTGGGTGGTGAAACCACCATGGATTAAGGCAAGAAAATGGCCGGAGAAGGTGAGTGAAGGTCATAAGAGCGGAGGGGGAGGGGGAAGGTTCTAGAGAGAACCAGAGATAGAGATAGAGAGATGAGAGTCGATTGAGTGAGGAATGAGAGGGGTTTGGGGGGTCGTTTGGTTTAATTTGGTAAGAACGAATCTGGGCCGTTGATAAAAATGGATCAACGACCAAGATTTAATCCGGTTGGGTCGTGTAGATTTAGGTATTGGGCTTGGGTCTTTGGGCTGGTTTAATTAGGCGATTGGGCTGGTTTAATTTGGGTTGGGGTCTGTTTGATTTTATGCTAAATTTGAAAGCCAAATTTGGCTACAAGTTAAATAGCCCCCTTTTCCCCTTTAATTTATAGAAAAATAGTAAATAAATTTTTGAAAACAAATTGAAAGCACTATGTTGATACCCAATTTTTCATTAGTTATTTTTGTACCCAAAATACTTCCAAAATAGCATATATGTGCATACATAAGTACGCCCAAGAGTTTTGGTATTTTTCCCTAATTTTTAAAGATTTTTGAAATCAATTTATTGTCTATTTTAGCAGTGCAAAATCCATAATTATTCCCAAAATCATTTATTTTGGTGAATAATTTATTTCATTCCCATATCTATACCAAAATATAGTTAAGATAATTTTTGTATAGTTTTACAAAATTATTTGGTATGTTAAAAGCTAAATTGCATATAATTGCAATTTTAGCCTACTTTACGATTAACAACCTTTTATGATTGTAAAATTTGGCCTAACATTTTTAAACTAATATTTATATATTATTAATTGGCTCAGTACTTTTAATTTGCTTTTAAAATCTTTTTTTTACTTTTTTTTATAAAATAAAAAGGAAAACTGGCTATTTAACATTTAGCCTCATTTCATTGCAATTATAGCCTATTTACATTTAAATTTTGACCCTTAATTGACCCAATCCTAACCCCACTTGGACCAGCCCAATTTCATTTTAATATGGCCCCCGACCCAACTGAAAAACCCCGCCCGACCTTGCTTTCAATCCAGGCCATTGATCATTTGGATCAACGGCCAGGATTGTCCCTTACCTTTTTTAATCCCCCAACTACACCCTAATCCCTTCATTTCGTTTGGTCCGCCGCCTTTGAAACCCTGTCGTCTCTCAAACGCTCTCGAGCTCTCTCGAAACCCTAATCGCTCTCTGCCACCTCCAACCCCAAATCCACCGGAATCCATGGTTGTTCTAACCATGGACGACCTATACTCAACCCCTACTACTCTCACATGCTTGATACCTGAAGGTTCGAGGCCAGACTTCAAGGGTCTTCGCTCAGACCTTCGTCGATTCGAGGTTCTCAACCATCTTCGGCCTTGGTCCAGTGTGTCTTAGCCTCCTGAGCCTGAGTCTTACCTTATCAACTTTAGATATGATCTTGTTTTTTCCAAGCCTTACTCGTTTCTAGGGTTCTCAGAAACCCTAGCCTATTCGAGGTTCTTTTCGTTTATTTGTTTGGATCTGTGCTTGATCTGTGCTATATGTGATGTTTTAAGCGTTTTCCCCAAATTTCCTTTTCAAAACCTTTTGATTTCAAACTAGGTTTTCTGAGTTTGTTTGTTAATGTTTTGTTCGATTCATCTGCTTATCATCTCTAAGTTTGATTGGTGTTGAAAACCCTAATTTTGGAGGTTTTACTTGAGATTCTGAGACTATTTATTTGTTTCACTTGCTTATCGTCTCTAAACTCTACTTATTTCGAAAACCCTAGTTCTTTGGGGTCTTTTCGATGTCTTGAGTTTGTTTGTGCAACTCGCCTGTTTGAAATCGCTCCGTCTGGTTCCTTTACTGCAGCATCTCGTCTTCTTTATATGATTCCTTTGTTCTGAGATCTTGCTATTTGTCAAACTCAACTATGTTTTCAGAAAGGTTTTCACCTAACTTTTGCATGCTTTTGATCTTTTTCTCTATTACTAAGCTAATGAAGTTTGACCTAAGTGACTATCATGCTATTACTATATGCTGTTTCTTCTTGCCATAGCTTGGACTTACATGTCTATTACTTGTGTACTTCGTTTATATACTGAGTCCCTTCTGCGATTGATTTTCAAACTCGTGATTGATTTTTCAAAACTTTTCCTTGTGAAATTCTAATTTTTACTCGCCCGTTAAGGGTTAATTGGTTCTCTCTCTTTGTTTGGCCTTACCAGATCCTTTCCAAAATAAGTACACTCCTGTATTTAGACTTAATCCCTTACTATAGGGTTTTACTGCTCCTTTTATGGTAACAATCATTCTGATTACAAATTGATCTTCTTTCCTTATATTAATCCTGTTAGTGTCCGTTGAGCAGTAATCCCTTGATTAAAGGGAAAAAGCTGTATTAATTGATTTTGACTGTGATTATTTCCATGTTTGTGTTGAAACCTTATTCGTTGCCTTGTTTTCTACTCGTTTTCAAAGCTATAAATACCCGTACCTTTTTCTCTTTCAAAAAGAAGTTCTAACAGAACAAGTCACTATTTCTCTCAAATATACTTAGAATTTCTTAAACATTCGAATTCTCTGATCTCACAAGTTTGAAGCTTTCTTGTGGTTTGGCTGAAAGAAATACTGCTTTTCTCTTTACTTACTTTTTCTGCAACTGGTATGTCTATCTTTGTTTAGTTTCTGCCTCTCCACTACATGTTTATCCTTCAGCTTTTCCTCTGTTTGTCTTACTGTTTCGATGCTGTAATTTCTGCAAGTTTATTTACTTCTTTTCTCTGTGCTCACCTGAATTCCCACCCCCAATTCCCTTTGTATGTTGAGTTATGGTCCAGAAAGCATGACAACACTTGACATTGTTGCTCATGTGTATGGGGCTGGACTCCCTAAGTCCTAAATTCTTTCCAATTCCCATTCCCCTTTATATGTATTATGAGTTTAAGACTATTATCTAACAACGTCCTAATCATCTTCTGGACCATAGCCTGACCTTCAACAGGTCTGTGCTCATATTTGTTGGCTGAACAGGCTTGGTCAGGGGTGTGCCAGTCTAGCTTATGACTAGGTATGACCACCATCCTGCCTTGGCACTCCCTAACCCCTCTATTGCACTTGAACTCATTCTTAGAACATTAAGTTCCGCCCCCTTCTTGTGAGCCTTGCTTTGGGATCCATGAGCTCCCTCTGAACTTGGACACCTGAGGGCTGGCTTTTTCACAGTGCACTATAACTCTCTCTGATTAATATCTCGGGTGTAAGCACTGCCTGGAATTTTTGAAATTCCTTGGATCTCTGAGACACCCTAAATAAGAGAAGGCTTTGGAAACCCTGATCTCGGAAGTGGTTCATCCCCAATTGTTAGACATTAATTCTGAATTAGGTTCCTCGGATGCAGCTGTTAGTTTCTGATGTACTTTTAATTTCAGCCTGATTCACTGGTTTGTAATAATTTAGCTGTTAGTTTCTGATGTACTTTTAATTTCAGTCCGATTCACTAGTTTGTAATAATTTGTATTAAACTCATGGGATTTTAGTAAAGAAGGGAGGGGGGTTTACTTTTATGCATGCAAGGGGTAGATATCATGCCTATAGGGGTTATCATTTATAAAATTCTGCATCTCATCTAGAGATCATGCCCATAGGAATTACTATGTTTTAAAGTTCTGCATTTTATAAATCATTGAAACTCTGCATTCTCACATAAATACCATGTCCATAAGATTTTCTGCATTCTCATATAGACACCATGCCTATAGGACTTTCTGTATTCTGCATATGCATCTAGCATTAGGCAAATGTGTATATAGGTTTAAATGACAATCAGTATTTTAGACACCAGGCCTATAGGACTTCTGCACTTCTATAAACGTTTAAAATCATTAACGCCTAGATATCATGTCTATAGATTCTTGGAACTATTTAAGATCAATGACACTTAGAAACCATGCCTATAGGATCAGTTAATTGAATCAACCTCATTTCGAATCTAAAACCCATCTTAAAATCTGCAGATCCCCTTTTCCTAAAATCAGTAAAGCTTTTCCTTAAAATCAGTATACTTTGCATTATTAGATATCATTCCTAAAGGTTTCACCTAGGCAAGCTTTAGGGTAAAAGCCATAAGTGCATCAGTCTTTGACAATTCCAACCAGCAGGCAGGTCTGATTCGGATTTCTTATCTGAAGTATATGTAATAAATCAAGTCTGCCTCACGCATTTTTTTAAGTTTAATTTAGACCTAATCAGTACATTTAAGACATGCTAAACTCTATGCTTTTCTGACTTGGGGAGGTTTATTTAAGCCTTTCAACTGTTATGTATTTTCCCATACCTGCTTTATGTGTTTTGTTTTTGTCGCTCTAGAATTTTATCCTTTTAAAACCATAAAAGCCCCAAATCCCTTTCCCTTTAGGATTAGTGGTCCTAAATGCCTCCGGGACTGATAGGACTGGGACGGGTACTAGTATGCAATAAGTAACGACACTATCCGTGCTTTAATACCTTAATGGGGTGGGAAGAGTAGAATATGGATATGATGACCAGTGCGCTAATATCACATGCGACCCCTCTTCTAAGGAGTGATTGCTGGATATTGCATTGATGTGATCCATATTAATCACAAACCTAGGACCCCTTTTCTTTATTCGCTTCCTTTAGAGTTTTTTAAACTTTTCAAATCCTTGCTCTCTTTCTACTTACTTTCATAAGTTTCAACCTAATTGCAATATTGTATGCAAGTCCTTATTTGAGCCTTGATTGTTTACTTGTAAAGTCACGATTGTAGCATGGCCGAGAACTACACTTGTGGATCTTGAGGAGTGCCTAACACCTTCCCCTCAGGATAATTTCTAGCCCTTACCCTAATTCTGGTCTCTTCATCTCAAACCCTTCTTAAAGTGTCCTAATGCACTATAATCATTAGGTGGCGACTCTTCAACTTCTAAACCCAATTCTCGAAAGGGAATAGAGTTGTCCTCCCAATGTTGTATACCGGATTTCTGACCCCACGGTCACATAGAAAAAGGGGACGTCGACAGCATGGCGACTCTGCTGGGGATTCTTTAGGCTTTTACCATTGCATGTTGCTTGTGACTTTACTATTTCATTAATTGCTTTATTTACTGTCTTTTATTCTTTCCCTACGAAACTGACTTGGCTATTCATGTCTTTTCTTTCTTTTAACTGCTTTCCTTTACTGCTTTATTTCAATACTGTTGTAATTACTGCAATTATTGTAATCATTTATCTTACGAACGTGGAAATACATGTCAATTTGTTTCATTCTTTTAAACTGCATATTCAACATCATATTCCACTCGTGCCAAACAAATACCATAGGAACTCTTATAATGAGTGGTTGTGCTCTTCCAATATTATCACCCTTTAAATTCGGCAAAGGCATATTTGCGGTAAAACCAATCGATCAGTGGTGCAGTCGACGGTTCCGTGCCTTTCCCTCTTGAGTTGTCCGCTTAAGGGTACCTGTCTAATACCCCAATAGAAACCTTACTCTATTCAATTGTACATGCATCATGGTCAAACCTAGCCGAGTCAGTTATGTTGTCCGCATAATGACTCATTAAGATAGTCTTGTCCAAAGTCCATCGGGTTTCCCTGAAACCCAAACGGACACCTACATGTTCTGTACATTTATTTGGAGAACTAAATGCTTTTTATGCTAATTATTGGTATTAAATAGTCGAGTCCGGTGGGGGTGAGGTCTTAACCTTTTTGTTTTGCAGAAAATGAATGACAAAGTTCCTGACTTCGGTATGGTAAACATACCTTCACTCTTGCAGACTTGGTGGAGAAACCTCCCATCGAGCAACCAAATCAACGAATGGAAAGAGAGAGTCACCAAGGCTAGTGAGAAGCTAGAATATCTGGAGTACAACTTGCTGGAATTGGAAGGGAAAGTGAGGAAAAGAGTCATCGACTGTCAAAATGCTGAGGAAGGCAAAGGAGAACGTCTGGCGATAGCATTTTTACTGGAAAATCTACGCGAGCTGGAGGACTTAATCAACGAGAAAATTCAACCTGAAGAAGGTCCTTCTGGGACTAAGTAGTTAGGAGTTTTTTATTTCGCTTTTAATGATGTAATAAGGCCAATGACCACTAGTGACATTTTATTTTCTTAGCATCGTTGTGAATTCGTCTTATTTTTATCAATAAGATGAGGCATTATAAGTTCTCCAAATTAACTTGTTGCTAGGCCTACCTCGGGCACAACGAGGCACCAAAATTAGGACACGATTTATATTCTTGCACAATGTGTTTAAATATTGCAACATTTTCTTCTCATAACCCGCACTAACTTGATACCTTTTTTTGTTTTTCTTTATTTTTATTCCCGTCCCCAAAGGTTAGTTCGTGCATTCTGGCACCATCATCATACAGTACGAGATCCAAGGGCCCTCCACCTGCTCCTCCTCCGAGTCCTATCCGGAACAAGAACAAAGGTAGAATGGGAGATTCAAGCGCTAGAAAGGAAATTGAAAGAACTGAGATTCCTCAGGGTGCCCCGGTTGCTAAGGAAACTGCTGCCCAACTTGAGCAGAAACTGTTGAAGTTCCAAGAAGAACTGGATCAAGTTCGGAACTTGGGAAATTTATCATTCACTCTCACCGCTCCTGATGTCAACTTTTCAAATGCTCAAAATCTCGCACCTCCACAGAACACCCCACAACCACAGATGCAACCCACTCATATTCAACATTGCAACACATACCACACTCCACTACCCATTCCTGAACCACTAAACACCGCAAACGACCACGCCCACAACACTCCCATCTACGTAGATACCATACCCCACTACACTCAACCAATCTCAAGTGCACTTGAGTCTGATGACAAGGACTCTCTAATCAGAAACTTGGCAGCCGAACTCAAGAAATTGACCAGCCGAGTCCAGGGCATGGAAGGAAACAAAGGCATAAAGGGGCTGAATTATGAGGACCTCTGCATTCAGCCAGATGTTGAACTTCTGGAGGGATACAAACCTCCCAAGTTCGAAATGTTCGATGGCACGGGAGATCCCAGAGTCCATTTGAGGACATTTTGTGATAAGCTAGTCAGAGTCGGAAGGAATGAGAAAATCCGTATGAAACTCTTCATGAGAAGCCTGAAGGGGGATGCTTTAACCTGGTACATCAGTCAGGACCCCAAGAAATGGACAAGCTGGGTAGGTATGGCATCGGATTTTGTGGATAGGTTCCAATTCAATACAGAGAATGCAATGGATGTATTCTACATCCAGAATCTGAAGAAGAAGCCTACCGAGACATTCCGCGAGTATGCTACTCGTTGGAGATCAGAGGCTTCTAAGGTCAGGCCGGCCTTAGAAGAGGAACAAATAAACAGATTCTTTGTCCGGGCTCAGGACCCACAATTTTTTGAGAGGTTGATGTTGATCGAGGGCCAGAAATTCTCCGATATCATCAAGCTGGGAGAAAGAATTGAGGAAGGCATTAAGAATGGTATGGTTACTAATCTTGAAGCATTGCATGCCACCAACAAGGCTTTACAGTCTGGTGGCATGTCCAAGAAGAAGGATGTCAATGCCGTGATGGTCGCACAGGGAGCCAAATCACCACTAAAATACGACACTTACCCGTCACCTCCACTTACATATCAACCTATCTCGAATTACCAAGCACCCACACCCTCTTACCAAAATCCACCACCCGTTTACCAATCATCTCCACTCCCCACATATCAACCCACTTCACCTAGATACTCTCAACCTACACCTGTTTACCAAGATTATAATGCCCAACCCTCTCACTACCAATCACCTCCCACTCGCCAAAATTTCCCTAGACCCAGACCAAATTTTGACCACAGACCTCCCAGACAATATACAGCCATCGCTGAGCCAATTAACCAGCTGTATGAGAAACTTAAAGCTGCCGGTTACGTCTCCCCTATCCCTGCCATAACTCTCGAAAATCCTTCCCAGTGGGTCAACCCTAATAAGACTTGTGCGTACCACTCCGGCATGAAAAGTCACACCATTGACGAATGCCGCTCGTTGAAAGACAAGATTCAAACTCTGATCGACAATAAGGTTATCGTAGCAAAGGAGCCTGCTCCTAATGTCCGCAACAACCCTCTACCTGATCATAGAGGTGGGGACATTCACATGATCGAGATCGAAGATGACTGGGACCCCGAGGGATCGATAGGACTGATTGCTGAGGATGATGAGCCGAAGAAACCAACAGTCACACTTAAACCAATTATTGTGCAGAACCAGCCCTCTAGGGGCGATGAAGTAAACATGTCTATGCCTCTCGAATTTGAAGCACCTTCTCCTGCGAAGGTGGCCGGGTAAATTGAGGTTGAGTTTGGGGCTCCAAAGGCACCTGTACTCTTTGAAGTTGCTGTGTTACCACCGAGGGTACCCATCCCTATAGCAATGTCAGACATAACACCATTCCACTCAAATGCCATACCATGAGATTACACAGCTGAAGCAAGGAGGAAAGGAAAGACCAAGATGGGAGAAGCAATTGCTGCGCAGGGTATGACCAGAACAGGCAGGGTTTACACTCCAGAGCACCTAGCTGAGTCAAGTAAGCAAGCCTCGGGATGAACTACTGAAACTGGTCCCGATGATCTTTGGAGGAAAATACAAGCTAAGGAGTATTTGGTCGTTGAGCAGTTGAACAAAACACCAGCACGGATATCAATCCTAGCTCTTTTACAAAGCTTTGACGCACACAAAAAGGCCTTGATGAAGATATTGAGCGAAGCTTATGTGCCCAGCAACATAACTAGGGGCGAAATGGCAAATATGATCAGACAAATACTGGAAAGCCACAAAATCACCTTCCATGAAGATGAGCTGCCGCCGAAAGGACTGAGTCACAACATGGCCCTACACATCACCGTGCAATGCGAGGATTACTTCGTCACTAGAGTCTTGATCAATGGAGGCTCGAGCCTCAACATCTGTCCGTTGATAACTCTCAGGACATTGGGAAAGAGCCTGCACGAGATCAAAGATGGGGCCATCAATATCAAAGCCTTCGATGGGTCCCAAAGGTCTACTATCGGGGAAATCAGCCTATGCTTGCAAATGGGGCCAACCTGGTTCGACGTTGACTTTCAAGTGATAGATGTCCCAACATCCTACAATTTGCTGTTGGGACGACCATGGATCC
The DNA here is from genome assembly GCF_000715075.1 of Nicotiana tabacum. Lineage (NCBI taxonomy): Eukaryota > Viridiplantae > Streptophyta > Magnoliopsida > Solanales > Solanaceae > Nicotiana > Nicotiana tabacum. Next base: position 204,671,377 of record NC_134080.1, read on the forward strand.
ATCCCGCTGGAGCTATAGCATTGACCCTGCTCAGGCAGTGAAGTTTGAATCGAATTACCAAGAGGTGATCATTCATGACGATGGTAGCAACCCCATATATAGTCGCCAGACCATCCCAATGATTGGAGGAAGAAGGAGAATAGGCGGAGAAACATACCACCACATTGAAAGAGTCAACGCTGTAGACAAAGATAAATGGTGGGATAACAAGATTGAAAGTATCCTGAATTGGTGTGGATACGAACCTGGAAAGGGACTCGGCAAAAACCTCCAGGGAATCGCCAAACCTATCAAGCTGAAGAAACATGGTACTACATTTGGTTTGGGGTATGAGTACACTTGGGAGGAGTTCAATCACTGGTCACCACCATGGCGCGGTCCCTACTACCCACTGGAGCATCCGATACCTCACTTAGAGTAGACTTTTCAACCGGCAGATATTATATATGGGTCGTAGGAAGAGGAAGCATTGGCAGCCGTTAAGAATCTGTTCCTGAAAAATGATGATATGGACTACTGTGTTATTTTCGAGGAGGAAGGGGAGGAAGACCCTTCTATACAAGTTGTAAACCAAGGAGAGCGCCTCAGCAATTGGTCGATCAGAACCACCAGGGCCCGGAAACCTTCGGGGTAGCAAGGATGAACAAAAGCACCATGCATCACATTTTACTTTTTACTAGCTGATTTTATTTCCGTATTGTCTTTAATTCTGAAAAGAGCTCTGATACTCAAAACAATTACGAATTTAATCGAAGCATTTCAGCCTATTATATATCTCACTCTTATTATTTTTTCTATCATTCACTTTATTTTACGCAACATTACTATTACTTACCTTGACGATGAACCAACGATTGTGACTTGCAACGAGACGACGCAACAAACGGATACAGACTCAGAAGAGGATGATATACTAGAAGAGGTCATTAGAGGAGTTGAGAATTTTGAAAATAGGCCTAAGTCTAACTTGGCCGAAACTGAGGTCGTCAATCTGGGAGATACAAGGGATGTCAAAGAAATGCGCATCAGTGTTCACCTGTCACCATCAGAAAAGAAAGAGTACGTGGAGTTCCTGAAGGAATATGAAGACATATTCGCCTGATCATATGATGATATGACTGGTCTCAGCACATCCATTATAGCTCACAAGCTGCCGACAGATCCAACATGCCTGCCGGTGAAGCAGAAGCTTAGGAAATTCAAACCCGACATGAGTTTGAAAATCAAAGAAGAGGTTACCAAGCAAGTCAAAGCCAAGGTTCTCAGGGTAGTAGAGTATCCGACATGGTTAGCCAACATCGTGCCAGTGCCAAAAAAGGATGGAAAAGTTAGAGTTTGTGTTGACTACCGGGATCTTAATCGGGCCAGTCCCAAAGACGACTTCCCCTTGCCTAACATACACATTCTTATCGACAACTGCGCCAAGCATGAGTTGCAGTCTTTTGTTGATTGTTTCGCTGGGTATCATCAGATATGGATGGATGAGGAAGATGCAGAGAAAACGGCTTTCATTATGCCATGGGGAATGTACTGTTACAAAATGATGCCTTTCGGTTTGAAGAACGCTGGTGCCACCTACATGAGAACCATGACTACCATCTTTCATGACATGATAAACAAGGAGATCGAGGTATATATGGATGATGTCATCATCAAATCCAAGAAAGCCAGGGATCACATGGAAGACCTAAAAAAGTTCTTCAACAAGCTGAGGAGGTACAATATGAAACTGAATCCCGCCAAGTGTGCATTCGGGGTCCCTGCTGGAAAATTATTGGGTTTCATCATGAGTCGTCGAGGAATAGAATTGGATCCATCAAAGGTCAAAGCTATCCAAGAATTGCCGCCGCCAAAGAAGAAGAAGGACGTGATGAGTTTCCTGGGAAAACTCAACTATATCAGCCGGTTCATAGCTCAATCCACGGTCATTTGTGAACTTATCTTCAAAATGTTGAAGAAGGACACTGCTACCAAATGGACTAATGATTTCCAGAAAGCTTTTGACAGAATTAAGGAATACTTGTCAACGCCGCCGGTCTTGGTTGCCCCTGAGCCAGGAAGACCCCTATTGCTTTACCTTGCGGTATCGGATAGAGCATTCGGTTGTGTTCTAGGACAACATGATGAAATAGGGAGAAAGGAACAAGCCATCTACTATATCAGTAAGAAGTTCACACCGTACGAGGCCCAGTATTCTCTTTTAGAACGCACTTGCTGTGCTCTGACTTGGGTCGCGCAGAAGTTAAGGCATTACTTATGTGCTTACACTACTTATCTCATATCCAGAATGGACCCTCTGAAGTATATCTTCCAGAAGCCCATGCCCACTGGCAATATTGCCAAGTGGAAGATCCTGCTAAGTGAATTCGACATTATTTACGTGACCCAGAAAGCAATCAAAGGGCAAGCCTTGGCGGACCATCTCGCCGAGAATCCCATGGACGGAGAATACGAGCCCCTACAGACTTATTTTCCCGATAAAGAGGTATCTTTTATAGGAGAAGATATTGCAAAATTCTATGATGGTTGGAGGTTGTTTTTCGACGGAGCTGCAAATTTCAAAGGAGTTGGCATAGGAGCAGTCTTAGTATCAGAAACCGGCCAGCACTACCCGGTATTCTCCAAGCTCAGGTTCCCTTGCACCAATAATATGGCCGAATATGAAGCCTGCATTTTGGGGCTCAAAATGGCCATTGACATGAACGTTCAGGAATTGCTAGTGATCGGGGATTCAGACTTGCTCATACATCAGGTTCGAGGAGAGTGGGCAACCAAGAACTCTAAGATACTTCCCTACTTGCATTACATACAGGAGTTGAGGAAAAGGTTCACAAAGACAGGATTTCAGCACGTCCCCAGAGTCCAAAACGAGTTTACTGATGCATTAGCTACTTTATCGTCCATGATCCAGCATCTAGATACAAATTTTATTGATCCCATCCCAGTAAAGATTCATGATCAGCCAGCTTATTGTGCCCACGTTGAGGAAGAAGCGGATGGAAAACCATGGTTCCATGACATCAAGGAGTACTTAACAACAGGGGAATATCCAGAACTTGCCAACGCTACTCAGAAGCGCACACTTCGTAGGTTATCCAGCAACTTCTTTCACAGTGGAAGAATCCTGTACAGGAGGACTCCCGATTTGGGTTTACTAAGGTGTGTCGAAGAAAAAGTAGCATCCAGGCTATTGGACGAAGTGCATGCAGGGACCTGTGGGCCGCACATGAATGGTTTTGTCTTAGCAAAGAAGATACTCCGAGCAGGGTATTTTTGGATGACTATAGAAACAGACTGTATCCAGTATGTTTGCAAATTCCATCGCTGTCAGATACACGTAGATATGATAAGGGCACCTCCAAACGAGCTTACTGTAACAAGCTCACCATGGCCATTCGCTGCTTGGGGAATGGATGTTATCGGACCTATCGAGCCTGCCGCATCAAATGGGCATAGGTTCATCTTAGTGGCAATCGATTATTTTACCAAATGGGTTGAAGCAACATCATACAAGGCGGTCACTAAGAAGGTTGTGGCAGGTTTCGTCCGTGACCGCATTGTTTGTCGGTTCAGAGTTCCGGAGTCAATCATCACCGATAATGGTTCCAATCTCAACAGCGACTTGATGAAAGCAATGTGTGAAACTTTCAAAATCAAACACAAGAACTCTACAGCCTACAGGCCGCAGATAAACGGAGCTGTGGAAGTAGCCAACAAGAATATCAAGAAGATACTAAGGAAGATGGTCGAAAGGCACAAACAATGGCATGAGAAGTTATCATTCGTCTTATTGGGATACTGCACTATAGTCCGCACATCGACCGGAGCAACTCCCTACAGGTTGGTTTATGGTACATAGGCGGTCATCCCTGTCGAGGTAGAAATTCCCTCCTTAAGGATCATACAAGAAGTAAAATTGGATGATGCAGAATGAGTAAAAGGTTGCTACGAGCAGTTAGCCCTTATAGATGGGAAAAGGATGAATGCGGTTTGCCACGGTCAGTTGTATCAGAATAGAATGTCCAGAGCCTTCAACAAAAGGGTTAAGCCAAGGAAGTTTACACCGGGGCAGCTGGTGTTGAAGAAAATGTTCCCACATCAAGACGAAGCCAAGGGGAAGTTCTCTCCCAATTGGCAGGGTCCTTACATGGTTCACCGGGTTCTAACTGGAGGAGCCCTTATTCTTGCAAAGATGGATGGAGAAGTCTGGCCGAAGCCAATCAATTCAGATGAGTGAAACGATATTATGTGTGACCACTTATGATTCCCTTAATAATGTAATTTGAACTACGCCTGACTTGATTCCCGCTTAAGAGAGGATACGTAGGCAGCCCTATGGGTTCGGTCATAATTTAATAAAAATTCCATTTTTCCCCGCTATTAGAATTGGGGCAGAATTTTGAGGAGGACCCTCAAAATTTCGAAGTTAATTTTAGTTCATGCATCGCCAGATGCGCCAGCCCAGTAAACTGGGGCAGAATTTTGAGGAGGACCCTCAAAATTCCGGAGAAAAAAAGGTTGCAATGTCTTGAACCACGTCGCAGTCGTTGGTTCATCTAAAGAAAACTATTTTTGATTATATAGAGCATGCATAACTATTATCCGAATTGCTATTTTTTAGCGACGCTACCCCAATAACACACAACGTCAAGGGCCCAGGGAAGACGAACTAACAATTCCCCTTACAAAACTCACGATTTTTCTTTGGATGCAGACACTCAATTCGCAATATCATTAGGTATATTTATGCACTCTCAAGAAGGCAACTTCTCAGAACCATTACTTGTCTGCAATTGCTATCAGTATACAATCTCCCCAACAATCATATTGTCGTAATCGGCTATCAGCTAAGAGATCTTACTACTAACCATCCTTTTACATTCTTGTATTGCATAAGGCTACCTTTCTGCCTTCCAAGGTTAAGCTCTACCTCCATCTGCATCGCATAAGGCTACCTTTCTGCCTTCCGAGGTTAAGCTCTACCTCCATCTGCATCGCATAAGGCTACCTTTCTACCTTTCGAGACTAAGCATTGTCTCTATCCGCATTTCTCTACATTGCATAAGGCTACCTTTATGCCTTCCGAGGTTAAGCTCTACCTCCATCTGCATCGCATAAGGCTACCTTTCTGCCTTCCGAGGTTAAGCTCTACCTCCATCTGCATCGCATAAGGCTACCTTTCTGCCTTTCGAGACTAAGCATTGTCTCCATCCGCATTTCTCTACATTGCATAAGGCTACTTTTCTGCCTTCCGAGACTAAGCATTGTCTCCATCCTGCATCTCTCTGCATTGCATAAGGCTACCTTTCTGCCTTTTGAGACTAAGCTCTGTCTCCTTCTGCATTTTGGATAAGGCTACTTTTCTGCCTTCCGAGGTTAAGCTCTACCTCCATCATCATCTGCATAAGGCTACTTATCTGCCTTTCGAGACTAAGTTCTGTCTCCATCTACATTCTGCATAAGGCTACTTATCTGCCTTTCGAGACTAAGCTCTGTCTCCATCTGCATTTTACATAAGACTACCTTTCTGCCTTCTGAGGTTAAGCTCTACCTCCATCCTACATGGCTGAAATATTGCCACTTCATCTCTCTTGCATGGCTGAAATAACGCCGTTTTATTTTGCATCGGCTGAAATACCGCCACCTTTATTTACGTCTTGCATCGGCTGAAAGATCTCCACCTTCTACATTTCATGGGCTGAAAGATCGCCAAATTGTCCAAGGGCGTCATTGTTCGGAGGTACCATTTGTATAGCCCGAGAACGCCATGCCATGGCCTGAGGACCCCATTTTACCTTTTGCATATCATTATTCAAAGGAGTCATAGTTGGAGGTATCATTCTCATAGCCCGAGAACATCATTTCATAGCCGGCGAATACTTTACCATACGCTTCATGGCCTAGGACATCATGGTTCGAGGAAGTCATCCTAACTGTCTGAGGACAACATTCATGGTCCAATGGAATTTGCATCACGTTTAAATTTATGCACAATATGCACTCGTATTGCTCACTTGCAGGTACACCGGATGGCAACGTCCGTCTTAGCAGGAGCGATCCCGCTCTGGTTCCCGCAGTCTATCAGTTTTTCAGAAAGCTTCTCTCAATCTAAAACATCGCGTCTGTCCGTTTCAAATCTCCATCGGCATATTCCGCCAATGGATCTGAACTACATATGGCCTGATTCCTGTAAGACCAGGGATATGTAGGCAGCTCAGAAACCGGAGCTCGGTCAAAACTCCTTTCAAATCGCCACTTCCGGTCAAAATTGGCCATCTTATCTTTACCCGACAACTCTTTCATCCTCCTCGGGTAAAGAGGGGCAGCTGTTGATACCCAATTTTTCCCTAGGTATTTTTGTACCCAACATACTTCCAAAATAGAATATATGTGCATACATAAGTACGCCCAAGAGTTTTGGTATTTTTCCCTAATTTTTAAAGATTTTTGAAATCAATTTATTGTCTATTTTAGCAGTGCAAAATCCATAGTTATTCCCAAAATCATCAATATTGGTGAATAATTTTTTTAATTCCCATATCTATACCAAAATATAGTTAAGATAACTTTTGTATAGTTTTACAAAATTATTTGGTATGTTAAAAGCTAAATTGCATATAATTGCAATTTTAGCCTACTTTACGATTAACAGCCTTTTATGGTTGTAAAATTAGGCACAACATTTTTAAACTAATATTTATATATTATTAATTGGCTCAGTACTTTTAATTTTCTTTTAAAATCTTTTTTTATTATTTTTTATAAAATAAAAGGGAAAACTGGCTATTTAACATTTAGCCTCATTTCATTGCAATTACAGCCTATTTACATTTAAATTTTGACCTTCAATTGACCCAATCCTAACACCAATTGGACCAGCCCAATTTCATTTTAACCCGTCCCCCGACCCAACTGAAAAACCCGCCCGACCTTGCTTTCAATACAGGCCGTTGATCCAAATGATCAACGGCCAGGATTCTCCCTTACCTTTTTTAATCCCCCAACTACACCCTAATCCCTTCATTTTGTTTGGTCCGCCGCCTTTGAAACCTCTCGTCTCTCAAACGCTCTCGAGCTCTCTCGAAACCCTAATCGCTCTCTACCACCTCCAACCCCAAATCCACCGGAATCCATGGTTGTTCTAACCATGGACGACCTATACTCAACCCCTACTACTCTCACATGCTTGATACCTGAAGGTTCAAGGCCAGACTTCAAGGGTCTTCGCTCAGACCTTCGTCGATTCGAGGTTCTCAACCATCTCCAGCCTTGGTCCAGTGTGTCTTAGCCTCCTGAGCCTGAGTCTTACCTTATCGACTCCAGATCTGATCTTGTTTCTTCCAAGCCTTACTCGTTTCTAGGGTTCTCAGAAACCCTAGCCTATTCGAGGTTCTTTTTGTTTATTTGTTTGGATCCGTGCTTGATCTGTGCTATATGTGATGTTTTAAGCGTTTTCCCCAAATTTCCTTTTCAAAACCTTTTGATTTCAAACTAGGTTTTCTGAGTCTGTTTTTTAATGTTTTGTTCGATTCATCTGCTTATCATCTCTAAGTTTGATTGGTGTTGAAAACTCTAATTTTTGGAGGTTTTACTTGAGATTCTGAAACTGTTTATTTATTTTACTTGCTTATCGCCTCTAAACTCTACTGATTTCGAAAACCCTAGTTCTTTGGGGTCTTTTCGAGGTCTTGAGTTTGTTTGTGCAACTCGCCTGTTTGAAATCGCTCCATCTGGTTCCTTTACTACAACATCTCGTCTTCTTTATGTGATTCCTTTGTTCTGAGCTCTTGCTATTTGTCAAACTCAACTATGTTTTCAGAAAGGTTTTCACCTAACTTTTGCATGCTACTGATCTTTTTCTCTATTACTAAGCTAGTGATGTTTGAACTAAGTGACTATCATGCTATTACTGTATGCTGTTTCTTCTTGCCATAGCTTGGCCTCACATGTCTATTACTTGTGTACTTCGTTTATATACTGAGTCCTTTCTGCGATTGATTTTCAAACTCGTGATTGATTTTTCAAAACTTTTCCTTGTGAAATTCTGATTTTTACTCGCCCGTTAAGGGTTAATTGGTTCTCTCTCTTTGTTTGGCCTTACCAGATCCTTTCCAAAATAAGTACACTCCTGTATTTAGACTTAATCTCTTACTATAGGGTTTTACTACTCCTTTTATGGTAACAATCATTCTGATTACAAATTGATCTTCTTTCCTTATATTAATCCTGTTAGTGTGCGTTGAGCAGTAATCCCTTGATTAAAGGGAAAAAGCTGTATTAATTGATTTTGATTGTGATTATTTCCATGTTTGTGTTGAAACCTTATTCGTTGCCTTGTTTTCTACTCGTTTTCAAGCTATAAATACCCGTACCTTTTTCTCTTTCAAAAAGAAGTTCTAACAGAACGAGTCACTACTTCTCTCAAATATACTTAGAATTTCTTAAACATTCGAATTCTCTGATATCACAAGCTTGAAGCTTTCTTGTGGTTTGGCTGAAAGAAATCCTGCTTTTCTCTTTGCTTACTTTTTCTGCAACTGGTATGTCTATCTTTGTTTAGTTTCTGCCTCTCCACTATATGTTTATCCTTCAGCCTTTCCTCTATTTGTCTTACTGTTTCGATGCTGTAATTTCTGCAAGTTTATTTACTTCTTTTCTCTGTGCTCACCTGAATTCCCACCCTCAATTCCCTTTGTATGTTGAGTTATGGTCCAGAAAGCATGACAACACTTGACATTGTTGCTCATGTGTATGGGGTTGGACTCCCTGAGTCCTAAATTCTTTCCAATTCCCATTCCCATTCCCCTCTATATGTATTCTGAGTTTAAGACTATGGTCTAACAACGTCCTAATCATTGTCTGGACCATAGCCTGACCTTCAATAGGTCTATGCTCATATTTGTTGGCTGAACAGGCTTGGTCAGGGGGGTGTGCCAGTCTACCTTATGACTAGGTATGACCACCAGCCTGCCTTGGCACTCCCTAACCCCTCTATTGCACTTGCACTCATTCTTAGAACATTAAGTTCCACCCCACTCTTGTGAGCCTTGCTTTGGGATCCATGAGCTCCCTCTGAACTTGGACACCTGAGGGCTGGCTCTTCCACACTACACTATAACTCTTTCTGATTAATATCTCGGGTGTAAGCACTGCCTGGAATTTTTGAAATTCCTTGGATCTCTGAGACACCCTAGATAAGAGAAGGCTTTGGAAACCTTGATCTCGGAAGTGGTTCATCCCCAATTGTTAGACATTAAGTCTGAATTAGGTTCCTCGGATGTAGCTGTTAGTTTCTGATGTACTTTTAATTTCAACCTGATTCACTGGTTTGTAATAATTTATATTAAACTCATGGGGATTTAGTAAAGAAGGGAGGGGTTTTTACTTTTATGCATGCAAGGGGTAGATATCATGCCTATAGGGGTTATCATTTATAAAAATCCGCATCTCATCTAGAGATCATGCCCATAGGAATTACTATGTTTTAAAGTTCTGCATTTTATAAATCATTGAAACTCTGCATTCTCACATAGATACCATGTCCATAAGATTTTCTGCATTCTCATATAGACACCATGCCTATAGGACTTTCTGTATTCTGCATATGCATCTAGCATTAGGCAAACGTGTATATAGGTTTAAATAACAATCAGTATTTTAGACACCAGGCCTATAGGACTTCTGCACTTCTATAAACGTTTAAAATCAGTAACGCCTAGATATCATGTCTATAGATTCTTGGAACTGTTTAAGATCAATGACACTTAGAAACCATGCCTATAGGATCAGTTAATTGAATCAGCCTCGTTTCGAATCTAAAACCCGTCTTAAAATCTGCAGATCCCCTTTTCCTAAAATTAGTAAAGCTTTTCATTAAAATCAGTATACTTTGCATTATTAGATATCATGCCTATAGGTTTCACCTAGGCAAGCTTTAGGGTAAAAGCCATAAGTGCATCAGTCTTTGACAATTCCAACCAGTAGGCAGGTCTGATTCGGATTTCTTATCTGAAGTATGTAATAAATCAAGTCTGCCTCACGCATTTTTTTTAAGTTTAATTCAGACCTAATCAGTACATGTAAGACATGCTAAACTCTATGCTTTTCTGACTTGGGGAGGTTTATTTGAGCCTTTCAACTGTTATGTATTTTCCCATACCTGCTTTATGTGTTTTGTTTGTCGCTCTAGAATTTTATACTTTTAAAACCATAAAAGCCACAAATCCCTTTCCCTTTAGGATTAGTAGTCCTAAATGCCTCCGGAACTGATAGGACTGGGACGGGTACTAGCATGCAATAAGTAACGACACCATCTGCGCTTTAATACCTTAACGGGGTGGAAGGGTAGAATATGGATATGATGACCGGTGCGCTAATATCACGTGCAGCCCCTCTTCTGAGGAGTGATTGCTGGATATTGCATTGATGTGATCCATATTAATCACAAACCTAGGACCCCTTTTCTTTATTCGCTTCCTTTAGAGTTGTTTAAAATTTCAAATCCTTGCTCTCTTTCTACTTACTTTCATAAGTTTCAACCTAATTGCAATGTTGTATGAAAGTCCTTATTTGAGCCTTGATTGTTTACTTGTAAAGTCACGATTGTAGCATGGCCGGGAACCACACTTGTGGATCCTGAGGGGTGCCTAACACCTTCCCCTCGGGATAATTTCTAGCCCTTACCCTAATCTCTGGTCTCTTCATCTCAAACCCTTCTTATAGTGTCCTAATGCACTATAATCATTAGGTGGCGACTCTTCAACTTCTAAACCCAATTCTCGAAAGGGAATAGAGTTGTCCTCCCAATGTTGTATACCCGATTTCTGACCCCACTGTCACATAGAAAAAGGAGGCGTCGACACACTAAAATGGTTTATAATATATATTTATCAATTTAAAATTATAAGATCCCATTTTATAAACATTAGACGAATTTAAACCTAAAAATGGCTAATATTGCAATTATGCAATTTTAACCTTAAAAATACTAAATAAATTTGTAAAAAATATGTAAAAAAATATCTTAGCTATATTTTAGTGTAAACATGATATTCTAATAAATGAATCACCATAAATGATAATTTTGGGGATAATTATTGGGTTTTTCTTGATTAAATAGGGCAGTGAATTGATTTAAAAATCTTTGAAAAAAAGAATTAAGGAAAAATAATGTAACCTTGGGATATAGTTATATATGTATATATAGGCTATTTTGAAGGTATTTTACATATTTAAAAATACAGGGAAAAATTGGGTATCAACAGCTGCCCCTCTTTACCTAGGAAGGATGAAAGAGTTGTCGGGTAAAGATATGACGGCTAATTTTGACCGAACGAAGTGGTTTAAGGAGGTTGGCCGTGCTTTGGTTCCTGAGCTGCCTACATATCCCTGGTTTTACAGGAATCAGGCCATATGAAGTTCAGGATCCATCGGCGGAATATGCCGATGGAGACCTTTTCAAGAACAGATGCAATATGCAAGTCGGGATGAATGGTTAAGGTCTAATAGGGCTATGGGAACTGGAGCGGGATTGCTCCTGCTGAGATGACCGTTGCTTGCCGGTTTACCTACAAATGGGCAATACAAGAATATATTGTGCATAAATTTAAACGTGATGCAAGTTCCCGTCGGACCATGAATGTTGTCTTTGGATGGTTAGGATGACGTCCTCAGACCATGACATCCTGGGCCATGAAGCGTATGATAAAGGATTCACAGACCATGAAATGATGCTCTCGGGATATGAGAATGATGCCTCCGAACTATGATGCCTTTGAATAATGATATGCAAAAGATAAAAGGGGGTCCTCAGGCCATGACATGACATTCTCGGGCTATGAAAATGGTGCCTCCAAACAATGACGCCATTGGAAAATTTGGCGATCTTTCAGCCCATGAGATGCACTATTTGGCGATCTTTCAGCCAATGCAAATGTGAATAAGGTGGCGATCTTTCAGCCCATGAGATGCAGTATTTGGCAATCTTTCAGTCATGCAGAATGTAAATAAGGTGGCGATCTTTCAGCCATGCAGGACGTAAAAAAGGTGGCGATCTTTCAGCCATGCAGAATGCAAATAAGGTGCCAATATTTCAGCCATGCAGAATGTAGATAAGGTGGCAATCTTTCAGCCATGCAAAATGTAAATAAGATGGCGATCTTTCAGCCATGCAGAATGTATATGGAGACAGTGTTTAGTCTCGGAAGGCAGAATGGTAGCCTTGTGCAATGCAGAAAATGTAGATGGAGATAGTGTTTAGTCTCGGAAGGCAGAATGGTAGCCTTGTGCAATGCAGAAAATGCAGATGGAGACAGTGTTTAGTCTCGGAAGGCAGAATGGTAGCCTTATGCAATGCAGAAAATGGAGATGGAGACAATGTTTAGTCTTGGAAGGCAGAATGGTAGCCTTATGCAATGCAAAAATAAAAAATAAAATGGAAAATGGTAATAGAGTTTCTTAGCTGATAGCAGGTTGTGACATTGTGACTGCTGTGGACGTTGGATATAGGGAATATCGTCGGCATGCGTGGATAGCAAATGCTGGTAAACGCGAACAATTCTGAGAGTTGTATTCCTGAGCAACGTTTATCTCGTGAATGTATAGCATGTCAGATGCTTTCGCAATCCAAATGTTTGCATCCAAAGAAAAATCGTGAGTTTTGTAAAAGGGAGGTTAGTTCGTATCCCTGTTGGCCTGGTCCGACCTGTTCAGCTTTGATCTGGTGATACGGTATGTATCATTATTGTAGCGTTGCTGAACAAAGCGATTTCGATAATAAACATGCACGAGTTTGTAAATATATGACATAAGTACATATTTTAAAAAATAGTTTTTTAGATGAACCAATGACTATTACGTGGTTCACGACATTGCAACCTCTCATGCTTCAGAATTTTGAGGGTCCTCCTCAAAATTCTGCCCCAGTTTAATGGGTTGATGTTTCTAACGGCTGCTTGCGATGACTAGCTGAAATTACTTCGGAATTTTGAGGGTCCTCCTCAAAATTCTGTTCTAGTTTCCAATTACGAGGGAAATGAAAATTTTATTGAATTGTGACCGAACCCATATGGTTGCCTATGTATCCCCTCTTAAACGGGAATCAGGTCAGGCATAGTTCAAATTATATCATATGGGAAAGCACATAGATTACACATAGTATCGCTTGACTACATCTGAATTGATCGGCTTTGGCCAGACTTCTCCATCCATTTCCGCAAGTATGAAGGCTCCTCCTGTTATAACCTGATGAACCATGTACGGACCCTGCCAGTTGGGAGAGAACTTCCCTTTGACTTCATCTTGATGCGGAAAAAGTTTCTTTAACACCAGCTGCCCTGTTATGAATTGTCTCAGCTTGACTCTTTTGTTGAAGGCTCTGGACATTCTGTTCTGATAGAGCTGACCATGGCAAACTGCATTCTTTCTCTTTCCATCTATAAAAGCTAGCTGCTCGTAACGACTCTTCACCCATTCTGCGTCGTCGAGCTCAACTTCTTGTATGATCCTCAAGGAAGGGATTTCTACTTCGGCGGGAATGATCGCTTCTGTACCATATACCAGCATGTAGGGGGTTGCCCCTATTGATGTGCGGACTGTGGTGCGGTACTCCAATAAAGCAAATGATAGATTCTCGTGCCACTTCTTATGCTTCTATGACTCCGTTCATATGACGTCTGTAGGTTGTAGAATTCTTGTGTTTGATCTTGAAGGTTTCACACATGGCTTTCATTTGGTCACTATTAAGGTTGGAGCCATTATCAGTAATGATTGACTCTGGAATCCCGAATCGACAAACAATGCGGTCACGGACAAAGTTTGCCACGACTTTCTTGGTTACTGCTCTGTAAGATGCTGCCTCGACCCATTTGGTGAAATAGTCGATTGCTACTAGGATAAACCTATGCCCGTTGGCGGCGCCATGCTCGATTGGTCCAATAACATCCATTCCCCAAGCGGCGAACGGCTACGGTGAGCTTGTTGCAGTAAGCTCATTTGGGGGTACCTTGATCATGTCTGCATGTATCTGGTAGCGGTGGCACTTCCGGACATACTGGATGCAGTCCATCTCTATAGTCATCCAAAAGTAACCAACTCGGAGTATCTTCTTTGCTAAGACAAAACCATTCATATGTGGACCGCAGGTCCCAGCGTGAATTTCCTTGAGTAGCCTGGATGCTTATTTTGCGTCGATACACCTTACCAATCCCAAATAAGGAGTCCTCCTATACAGGATTCCTCTGCTGTGAAAGAAATTGTTGGATAACCTCTGAAGTGTGCACTTCTGTGTAGGATTTGCGAGCTCCGAGTATTCTCCTTTCGTCAAATATTTCTTGATATCATGAAACCAAGGTTTTCCATCTGCTTCTTCCTCAACATGAGCACAATAAGCTGACTGATCATGGATCTTCAACGAAATGGGGTCAATAAAGTTCTTGTCTGGATGTTATATCATGGATGATAGGGTAGCCAATGCATCGGCGAACTCATTCTGGACTCTGGGAACATGCAGGAATTCTGTCTTTGTGAACCTCTTTCTCAATTCCTGTACACAATGCAGACACGGGAGTATCTTGGAGTTCTTGGTTGCCCATTCTTCTCGGACCTGATGTATGAGCAAGTCTGAATCCCCAATTACTAGTAACTCTTGAATGTTCATGTCAATGGCCATTTTAAGCCCTAGGATGCAGGCTTCATACTCGGCCATGTTGTTGGTGCAAGGAAATCTAAGTTTGGCAGACACCGGATAATATCGACCGGTTTTTGATACTAGGACTGCTCCTATGCCAAGTCCTTTGAAATTTGCTGCTCTATCGAAAAACATTCCCCAACCGTCATAGGATTCTGCAATATCTTCTCCTATGAATGATACCTCTTTGTCAGGAAAATACGTTTTTAGGGGTTCGTCCATCCACGGGATTTTTAGCAAGGTGATCTGCTAATGCCTGTCCTTTGATCGCTTTCTGGGTTACATAGACAATGTCAAATTCACTCAACAGGATTTGCCACTTGGCTAGCTTTCCAGTGGGCATGGGCTTCTGGAAGATGTACTTTAAAGGATCTATCCTTGATATGAGATATGTAGTATAGGCACAGAAGTAGTGCCTCAAGTTCTGAGCTACCCAAGTCAAAGCACAACAGGTGTGCTCTAACAGAGAATACCGGGCCCGTACGGGGTGAACTTCTAATAGATGGCCTGCTCCTTACTCCCCGTTTCGTCATGTTGCCCCAGAACACAACCGAACGCTCCATCTAATACTGTGGGGTAGAGTAATAGAGGTCTACCTGGCTCGGGCGGGACCAAAACTGGTGGTGTTGACAGGTACTCCTTGATTCTATCGAAGGCCTTTTGGCAGTAATCAGTCCATTTGGTAGCGGCATCCTTTTTCAACATCTTAAAGATTGGCTCACAGATAACTGTAGAATGTGCTATGAACCGGCTGATATCGTTAAGTCTGCCCAAGAAACTCATTACGTCCTTCTTGTTCTTTGGCGGTGGCAACTCTTGAATAGCTTTGACCTTTGATGGATCCATCTTTATCTCTCGGCTACTCACGATAAACCCAAGTAGTTTTCTGGTAGGAAACCCAAATACACACTTCGCAGGATTCAGTTTCAGGTTGAACCTTCGCAATCTATTGAAAAACTTCCTCAAATCTTCCATGTGATCAGTGGCTTTCTTGGACTTGATAATAACATCATCTACGTACACTTCTATCTCCTTGTGTATCATGTCGTGGAAGATGGTAGTCATGGCTCTCATGTAGGTGGCCCCTGCATTCTTTAACCCCAACAACATCATCTTGTAGCAGTACATCCACCATGGCGTGATGAAAGACGTTTTCTCAGCATCTTCTTTATCCATCCAGATCTGATGATACCCAGCAAAACAATCTACAAATGACTGCAACTAATGCTTGGTGTAATTGTCAATCAGGATGTGTATATTTGGTAAAGGGAAGTCGTCTTTTGGACTGGCCCGGTTGAGATCCCGGTAGTCGAAACAGACCCTAACCTTCCCATCCTTCTTCGACACTGGCACAATGTTAGCTAACCATGTTGAGTATTCCACTACCCTAGGAACCTTAGATTTTACCTACTTAGTGACTTCTTCCTTGATTTTCAAACTCATATAAGGCTTAAACGTCCTGAGATTTTGCTTTACCGGCAGACATGCTGGATTGGTTGGCAGTTTGTAGGCCATAATAGATGTACTCCGACCAGTCATATCATCATACAACCAGGCGAATATGTCCTCATATTCCCTTAGAAATTCTGTGTACCCTTCCTTTTCTGACGGTGATAAGTAAACACTGATTCGTGTTTCTTTGACATTTTCTGCATCTCCCAGGTTAACAATCTCAGTCTCGTCCAGGTTGGACGTCGGCCTATTCTCAAAGTTCTCAACTTCTTTACCAATCTCTTCTAGTATATCATCTTCCGCTGAATCTATGTTCGTTTGTTGCGTTGTCTCGTTGCATGTCACAGTCATTGGTTCATCAAGATAAGTAATAGTAATGATGTATAAGTAAAGTAATGAGAGAAAACAATAGTAATAAGCGTTGATTCATAAGAAAAGTTAAAATTCTTTGATAAATTGCATAATTGTTTTGAACATTGAAGGTCTCATTGTAGGAATTAAAACATGCGAGAAAATAAAATCTTTTAGTAAATCAAAAATAGTGCTTGTTTTAGCCTTGCTACCCCGAGGCTCGTCGAGATCTGGTTGTCCTGATGGTCTAGTTATTGAGGCAGACCCATCTACTTACGGCCTGTATGGAAGGGCCTTCCTCCCCCTCCTCCTTGAGAACAACACAACAGTCTATGTCATTGTCCTCTAAGAACAAGTTCTTCACCACCGCAAGGGCTTCTTCTTCTTCTGACCCATAGATAACATCGACCGGTTGGAAAGTCTGCTCCAAATGTGGTATTGGCTATTCCAGTGGATAGTAAGGACCATGCCATGGTGGCGTCCAGCTGTTGAATTCTTCCCAGGTATACTCATATCCCAGACCAAAAGTAGGGCCATGCTTCTTGAGCTTTATGTGCTTAGTAATTCCTTGGTGGTTCTTACCGAGCCCTTTGCTAGGTTCGTACCCATACCAATTCAGTATACTTTCAATCTTGTTGTACCACCATTTGTCTTTGTCAATGGCATTCACCCATTCGATGTGATGGTAAGTCTCTCCTCCTAGCTTCCTTCTTCCTTCAATCAATGGAGTGGTCTGGCGACTGTATATAGGGTTGCTACCATCATCATGAATGATCACCTCTTGATGATTCTATTCGAATTTCACTGCCTGATGTAGCGTTGATGCTACAACTCCAACGACATGGATCCACGACCATCCCAACATTAGATTGTAAGATGCTGGCACGTCTATCACTTGGAAGTCAACATCAAACCAAGTTGGTCCCATTGCAAACACAGACTAATTTCCCCAATAGTGGACCTCTAGGAACCGTCGAAGGCTTTTACATTGATAGCTCCGTCTTTTATCTCGTGCAATCCTTTGACCAATTTCTTGAGTGTTACCAGTGGACAAATATTGAGACTGGAACCCACGTCGATTAAGATTCTGGTGGTAAATTAGTCCTCGAATTGCACAGTGATGTGCATCGCTTTGTTGTGACTCAAACCTTCAGGTGGTAGCTTATCTTCATGAAAAGTAATTTTGTGACTTTCCAGCACCTGTCCAACCATGTTGACCATTTCTCCGTTGGTGATGTTGCTTGGCACGTATGGTTCACTTAATACCCTTAAGAAAGCATTCTTGTGTGCCTCAGAATTTTGTAGCAAAGCCAGGATGGAGATTTGCACCGGTGTTTTGTTCAGCTGATCAATGACCGAGTATTCCTTGGCTTGTATCCTTTTCCAAAGATCATCCGGACCGGTCTCAATGGTGGGTGACCGATTGGAGGCTTGCTTGCTTGACTCGGCTAAGTGTTCTGGGGTATAGACCCTACTAGTTCTCATCATGCCCTATGCAGCGACAGTTTCCTCGAACCTACCCTTGCCTTTCCTCCTTACCTCAGCTGTGTAGTCCCATGGTATATACTTGGTATGGAACGGTGTCATGGCCGACATTTCTACTGGAATTGGCATGGATATCTTTACTCCGAATAGAGCATGTGCTTTGGAAGGTAAAAACCGTAACTTCAGATGGTGCAGGTGCATTTGTTGGAGACATGAACTCGACCTCAATTGGCGATGGTGCCTTTGCAGTTGCTTCAAACTCGAATGGCACAAATATGTTTATATCAGCATCCCTAGAGGGCTGAATCTGGACCACAATTGGATTCAGGGTAACTATTGGCTTCTTTTGGTCGTCACCTTTTGCGATCAGCCCGATTGATCCCTCAGGATCCCAATCATCCTCTACTTCAATCATGTGCATGCCTCCACCCTTATAGTTTGGCAGAGGGTTATTGCGGACATTCAGAGCGGGCTCTTTCGCCACAATAATCTTGTCGTCAATGAGATCCTGGATCTTATCTTTCAGGGAGCGACATTCATTAATGGTGTGCCCTTTCATGCCGGAATGATATGCACAGGATTTGTTTGGGTTAAACCATTGAGAGGGGTTCTCAGAGGTTACAATAGGGATAGGAGTAGCATAACCAGCAGCTTTGAGTCTCTCGTACAACTGGTCAATAGGTTCAGCAATGGCGGTATACTGTTTGGGAGGTCTGCGGTCAAATTTGGTCGAGGTCTAGGAAAGTTTTGACTTATGGGAGGTGATTGATAGTGGGATGGTTGAGCATTGTAGGCTTGGTAAACATGTGTTGGTTCGGAATATCTGGATGAAGTAGGCTGATATGTGGGAGGTGGGGGTGATTGATAAGTGGGTGGTGGAGTTTGGTAGGAGGGTGAGGGTGCTTGGTAGTTCGGAGTAGGCTGATATGTGAGTGGAGGCATTGGATAAGTTTGGTATTTGATAGGGATTTGGTTCTCTGTGAAACCATTACGGCACCTATGTCCCTTTTCTTGGACGTACCACCAGACTGTAAGGCCTTATTGGTAGCTTGCAAAGCTTCAAAGTTTGTAACCATACCACTTTTGATGCCTTCTTCGATCCTTTCACCCAACTTGATGATGTCAGAAAATTTATGGTTCTCAATCAACATCAGTCTTTCATAGTATTGCGGGTCCTGAGATTGGACGAAAAATTTATTCATTTGTTCTTCCTCTAAGGTAGGTCTGACCTTAGCATCTTCGGATCTCCAGCGAGTCGCATACTCGCGGAATGTTTCTGTAGGATTCTTCTTTAGGTTCTGGATATAGAACACATCTGGTGCATTTTCTGTGTTGAACCTGAACCTGTCCATAAAATCGGACGCCATACATACCCAGTTTGACCATTTCTTCAGGTCTTGGCTGATGTACCAAGACAGAGCATCTCCTTTCAGACTCCTCATGAAAAGTTTTATGCGAATCCTCTCGTCTTTCCCTACTCCAACAAGCTTGTCGCAGTATGTTCTCAAATGGACTCTCGGATCCCCTGTACCATCAAACATCTCGAACTTTGGAGGTTTGTACCCCTCGGGCAGTTCGACATCTGGTTGTATGCAAAGATCTTCATAGTTCAGTCCTTCAATCCCCTTAATTCCTTCGACCCCCTGAATTCGGCTAGTTAATTTCTTAAGTTCTTCAGCCAAGTTTCTGATGAGTGAGTCTTTATCATTAGACTCGGGTGTGCTTGATATAGGTTGGGTGGAGTGTAGCATGGTCTCCACATAGATGGGGGTGTTATGATTAGTGTGGAAATGGTCATTTGTGGAGTTTAAAGGTTTTGGGATGAGCAGTGAAGTATTGTTGGAAGTGTGGCAAGTATTGCAGTGGTGGTGAGGAGTGGGATGGTTTTGTGGTTTTGGGATATTTTGTGGAGGTGCGGGGTTCTGAGTGTTTGGGAAATTAACATTTGGAGTAGTGAGGGAAAATGACAGATTTGCTAGATTCCGAACCTGATCAAATTTTTCTTGGAATTTTAGCAGCTTTTGTTTAAGTTGGGATGCACTTTCCTTAGGAACCAGAGTACCATGACAATGAGTGACCTCTACCCGTTCAGTTGAGTTCTCCTTTCTAGCGTTGTTCAAATCTTCCATTTTTCCTTTGTTCTTGTTTTTGACTGGACTAAGAGGAGGAGTGGGTGGAGGGCCCCTGGATCTCGTTGAATAAGATAATGTTGCCAGAGTGCACGAACTAACCTTTGAGGAGGGGAATAAAAGAAAAAGTAAAAACAAAAGGTAACAAGTTAGTGAGGAATATAAGAAAATGTTGCGATATTTAAACACATAGTGCAAGAATGTAAATCGTGTCCTAATTTGGGGAACCTCTTCGTGCCCGAGGTAGGCCTAGTGACAAATTGATTTGCAGAACTTAGAATGTTAAATGCCTCCTTTTATTGATAAAAAGTAGACGAATCCCAAAACAACACTAAATGACAGGAAATAAAATGTTACTAGTGTCCATTGGCTTTATTACATTTATCAAAGCAAAAACAAAAACAACTCCTCTCTATTTGATCTCAGAAGGACCTTCCCCAGACTCGGCATCTTTGGCTCCATCGAACAGCTTTACTAACTCGCAAAGCCCCAGCAATAGGTAGGCTCTGGCTAGGTGTCCGCCCTCTTTTCCTTCAGCATTCTGGCAATCCTCGATTCTTTTGAGAAATTTCCTTTCCAGCTCCACTAAACCCTGCTCCAAGTATCCCAGTCACTTGTTGGCACTGACAGCCATGTCTTTCCACTCTTCAATCAACTTTTGGTTGGCTTCTTATATCTTATAGTGCTCGCGTTCACATTCCCGAATCCTCTTGTGCAGTTGATTTTATTTGACCTGAGCCTTGGCCTTTTCATCTATGATTCTATGACCTCGAACAAACCCGAGTTGACCCAAACCATTATGATTATCCTCCAGCCAGCCTGAATAGTATGGAGTACAACCAGCATGGTATCTATCTGCTCGATGGTATCCCTTCCCATGACCATTTTGTAGTGCCACATATGCTGAGTTTGGCACTTGCACGGGCTATCATCATATTGAAATTCGGCCCGGAAGTGACTCATCTTGTCGACCCTTGGTATAATCTATTTCCTACCAGCCTATCTCATGACTCGGAGAGGGACGTAAGGGTAGGTTCCTCTCAAACCGATCAGTATCAAAAACGGTGCATCCCTAGATCGGGCAATGAATTCTTCAGTAGGGAACCACTCGAACATCCATTGTACTTGATCCTCAGTTGGATTTTCAAATAGCTCTAACACCCCTTGGCGACTTCCGACTGGGCAAACATGTTGGGCATGTAGTTCATTCGCCTTGGATGATGGAAGGCTGTATGATCATCCCAATCCCTTCGCTGAATCTCTTGACGATATTCACCCTTTTGGAGATGCTTCATGAGCCAGAGCTGGAGTAGCAAATTGCAGCCCTCAAAGTGTTTGGCTCCTTATTGACACTTCTCTAAGGGTCGGTATATCTCTGCAATGATCATGGGCACTATGTTGAATGGTTTCCCACTAATCCGCTCCATTAAAGTTTTGGTGACCATAGCTAGCCTGGTGTGGATCCTTACTTTCTTCATTGGGAACACTATCATCCCCAGTGAATATGCCCCAATGATGTGAGGGCGAACTCGTTAGGATAAGTACATTATGATTTGCTGTGACCGTACCTCTCGTACAAATAATCAAAGCGAATATATGACTCTGTCAAGTTTGGATTCTTCTTTAGACCCATTATTTTGAGGAAACCTCTACCCTTGTGGTTTTCCGGCATTAACAAACCCGGAGTTTCCCATGGTATACCAGCCAATCCTCCTATTACTTCTAGCAAGGGTGTCATTTCAATATCCCCGAAGCGGAACACAGACCTATCACAATCCCAGAATAGAGTATCATCTTCTATGATCTTGTTGCTGGGTTGGATTTCTAGGAGGGAAGGTAGATTTCCTAGGCATTTCCAGACAAGATTCTGATCACTGCAATGAAGATCCTCCCACCAGCTTAGCAATTTTGGATGGAAGTTGGTGACCATGTCGAATCTGGGAACTTCGTGCCTTATATTTCTGCAAGACAAAATGGTTAGACCCTTATCTCCACCGGAATCGCTTATTTAAATATCAATAATTGGCATAAAAGCATTTAGTTCTCCAAATAAATGCATAGAACGTGGTAGTGTCCGTTTGGGTTTTAGAGGAAACATAGTGGGCTTTGGACAAGGCTATTTTAAAGAGTCATTATGCGGACAACATAATTGACTCGGCTAAGTTTGACCATGATGCATGCACAGTTTAAATAGAGTAAGGTTTCTATGGGGTTTTAGACTGGTACCCTTGAGTGGACAACTCAAGGGGGAAAAGTACGGAACCATCGACTACACCGTTAATCGACTGGTTTTACCGCAAATACGCCTTTTTTCGGATTTAGGGGTGATAATATCGGAAGAGCGCAACCACTCATTATAAGCACTACTATGGTATTTTGTTTGGCACGAGTGGAATATGATATTGAAAACATGCTTATGCAATAATTAAAGCAGGTTGTCACGTATTTGCACGTTAAGAAAGCAGTAAGTACAATAGTTCTTCATAATTAAAAGCAGTAATAAATGAAAGAAATATAGGAAAGAAACAAAAAGATAAGTCAGTGTATTAAACAAATAAAGGCATATAAAGAAATGTCAAGTCACAATAATAGTCTAAAAATGGTAAAAGCCTAAAAGATCCCCAGCAGAGTCGCCATGCTATCGCGCCCTCTTTTTCTCGCGAAATCGGGTTTATGACATTTGGGAGGACAACTCATTCCTTTTGGGAATTGGGTTTGACTTGAAGAGTCGTCACCTAATGATTAAGGTGCAGTAGGACACCAAGAGGGTTTGATTTGAGTAACTAGAGATTGGGTAAGGGCTTGAAATTATCCCAAGAGGAAGGTGTTAGGCACCCATCAGGATCCATTAGTGTAGTTTCGGGCCAGACTATTGTTGTGAATTTAGGTGCAAATAACATGTAGGCAAATGAAACTTTAAATAAGAGGGGATTTTCACGTAATGGCTTACAAATAAACAAAGTTGGAAAGAACTAAAAGAAAGCTAATTTTTCTTAAAAGAAATAGTTTGAAATCTTTAAAAGAAACAAAGAAACAAAGGGAAAAGGGGGGGGGGTCCTAGGTTTATTAATAATATGGATCACCCCACACAATGCCCGGTAATCACTCCTCAATGATGGGCTACACGTGACATTATCGTGTGGTCATCATATCCATATATACCCTTCCCACCCCGTTAAGGTATTAAAGCGCGGAATGATCTCGATTACTTATTGCATGCTATTACCCATCCCAATCCTATCAGTCCCGGAGGTATTTAGGACTACTAATCCTAAAGGGGAGGGATATTAGGCTTATTTGTAGTTTCAAAGGCAAAAATTCTAAGGCGACATACAAAACACGTATTGCAAGTTGAGGAAAGTACATAAAGAGCAGAGGCTCAGAGATACCTCCTTACACAAAGAAACATGTAATTAGCATGACTTACATATACTGTTTAGGGTCTGATTAAATACTAGACATGAAAGAACTTAAAGGTTGAGGCAGACTGATTTATTACATAGTTCAGATAAGAAGCCCGAATCAGGCCTGCCTGCTGGTTGTAGTTAATAGAACAGATTCAGTTTATAACTTTACCCTAAGGCTTGCCTAAGTGTTGGACAAAGATCCTATAGGCATGATATCTACTAAATTCAAAAAGCAAAATAAACTGAATACGTACTGGTTAAAAGGGGTAGTCAGATTATTAAAAGAAAGGCAAGTTTTAACGAAGGTTATAAGTTCTGCAACTAATGGTACCTGTTATTACTGGTTTTAGCTCTATACGTGAATGAAGCAATTCAGATTCGATTAGGAATTCCTATAGACATCTTTCTACGCGTAGTTGATTTTGAACCTTGTAGACATGGTATAAAAATGCAGAAGACTCATTTTTAACCTATGAACATGATATCTAGATGCTGAATGAACATGATATCCAGGTGCAATTGGATGTTTAAGTCCTATGAGCATGATATCTAGGTGCAGAAATTTGTTTAAGACCTATGGACATGATATCTAGGTGCAATTGATCGTGCAGATTTAGACAATCCTGTAGGCATGATTTATATATGAATATAGTATCCCTATGATCATGATTTCTATATGAATGTAGGATATACAGAATTCAGAAGGAATTATAGGCATAATTTCTATTTGCATATGCAGATTTCCAAACACCTATAGGCATGATTTCTATATGCGGATTCAAAATTCCTATAGACATGGTATCTACCCTTTTTGCATACATAGTTACCTGCCCCTTTTTCACTAACCATCCACAAGAGTTTATTACAAATTATTACAGCCCGGAATAAAGTAAAAAATACATCAGAAAATATAAATAAAAGTACAACCAAAGGAGAGCCTGATTCAGACTTCATGTCTGAAATATGAGGTAAACCAACTCCATGAGATCATGATCCAAAGCCTTTCTCCCATTTGAGTGTGTCAAAGTTCCCTGAGAGCCTCAAAGGGATTCCGGGCAATGCTCACACCCAAATGTATAATTATATTAGGACAAGTACAGTGTGGAAGGACCAACTCCCAAGTTTCCAAGTTCAGAGGGAACTCAAAGGGTCCCAAGGCAAGGCTCACAAGAGGGGGTCAAAACTTAAAGACTAAGAAAGTGTACAAGTGCAGAATAGAATACTAAAGGGGAAAAGGAGAGGGAAACAACTACTAATAAACACACATAGGGGGGTTCAAGTGAATGGGGAGATTGTAAAGAGCCTATTGCTTAGGCAAGGGCAGGCTTTAGGCATGCCCAGCAATGGAGGATGCTAGCATACCCATAAGCCTGCTAGAACACACACATTATTAGAGGCTAGGATCCCAGGGGATCAAGTTTAATTCATGGACAATAATTTGCATATTGTCATGTCTCAAACCATAGCATGAACACATAGGGGGGGCAGTGGTTTGGGATTCATAACAGACAGGCAAAAAGAAATCAGTAATGTTGAATAACACAGAAGCAGTAAGCAGACAGAGATACAGAAACAGTAAATAAATACATTGTTGTGGTGCTAAAAAACTTAAATCATGACATACCAGTTTCAAAGAAGCAAAGAAAGAAAGGCAGGTAGTAGGTCTTGTGAACACGCCACAGTATAAGCAACAAGAGAGAATACTTTTGAGTGTAAGTGTAAGTTCAGAAAGACTACAAGTGATGGATGGTTTTTCTAATGAAAGAGTCGTGTATTTATAGTGTGAAAAAATAGGAAGAAATAAGGTAAAAAAAACAATTATGGAACTGGATATCAATTACAAATCAATCAATACAAGACTTCCTTTAATTAAGGAATTCAGACTTAAACAGTAAAAGTTATTTAAGGAAAGAAATCAAATAAGCATCTTGTGCAATGTAGGCAATTATGGGTAAATACATAGGGGTTTAATTAAGGGAAGAATTTTGAAATACACGGTTAAAACAAATAAGGTAAGGATCAATCAGTATAAAGTAAATCAAGGGGTAAGAGATTTTTGTAATCATTGGTCCATGAATGAACCAAGTCAGAAAATCTAAGGAAAGTTTTTGACTTAAATCGAGTAACAGGGAAGTCAGCAGACAAGGAAAGAAATCAATCAAACTTATACAAAGGAAGTCTGAAATCAATCAAAATTGAAAGCTTTTTTTAGAGGGAAGTTCAGCACAGATAAAGAGCACATAAATATGCTAGGGTGAATTTAGGGCAAAGAAAAAAACGTCATGCCATTGCAAAATCGGTAGGTAATAGACTGTAACATCATGGTAGTCACATAGGTCAGCAATGTAGAGGAGATAGTATCAAATAGCGTACAAAGGGTCTAGTATAAGGACCTTAGAAGAGTTTAGTAGAAAATCAGAATCGCTTAAAGTAACAGAGATTTCAAGACTCAGTTTAGAGACTCGAAATAAGTCTAAAGGAGTTAGGGTTTCTGGAATCAAACAAGTTCAAGCAAATCATACAGCCAATGGTCTCAAAACTCGGATGAACCCCTAAATTCTAGGGTTTTTACCATCAATCGAGTGCAGAGATGAGAGAACAAGTAATCAAGGAAAAAGATACTAATCGAGACAGGTTCAGAGGTCTCAGAAAGGAACTGAGACCTTTGACATGCTCTTTCAGTAGCAGGAACTCATGAGAAGCATTCAGAGGTCTCAGAAAGGAACTGAGACCTTTGACATGCTCTTTCAGTAGCAGGAACTCATGAGAAGCATAGTAAAAGAACAACATGAGACACACAGTAAAGAAACATAGTAGAAGAAACTAATAAGAAACCTAGTAGAAGAAACTAACAAGAACACAATAGTAGAAATATATAAAGAAGCATAGTAGAAGAAACTTAATAAGGACACAGTAGGAGAAACATATAAAAATACAGTAGAGGAAACTGATAAGAACATGGTAGAAGAAACCTAACAGGAACACAACAGAAGAAACATAGTAGAATAAACACACATAGAACACAGTAAAAGAAACATAGTAGAAGAAACACACAAGAGAAAAAGAAAATCAGAGAAACATCTAAATAACTCAAAAACCCTAGATCGGAAAAAATAAAGGTTTTGAAAGCATAGTTTTGAAAGATATATCAAGAAATCGTTTAAAAGTTTAGGAAAAACATGTATCTATAACAGATCTACAGAAATCAGAAGAACCTCAAAAGCTAGGGTTTCAGAGGAACCCAAACGGTGAGAAAGGCTTGGATAGTCGTTGATCTAAGCTGGAGGAGTCGAGGCCAGGCTCGAACAGACATGGCTTGCCAGAGGAAGGCTGGAGATGGCCATGGAACTTGAATCAAGCAAGGTATGGACCCAACTTCTTCGTGGTCAGGTCATGAGACTTCGGTAACCAGGCGTGGATGAGGCATAAAAGTCTGGTGGGTGGTGAAACCACCATGGATTAAGGCAAGAAAATGGCCGGAGAAGGTGAGTGAAGCTCATCAGAGCGGAGGGGAGGGGGAAGGTTCTAGAGAGAACCATAGATAGAGATAGAGAGATGAGATTCGATTGAGTGAGGAATGAGAGAGGTTTGGGGGGGGGGTCGTTTGGTTTAATATGGTAAGAACAAATCTGGGCCATTGATCAAAATTGATCAACGACCAAGATTTAATCCGGTTGGATTGGGTAGATTTAGGGATTGGGCTGGTTTAATTAGGTGATTGGGCTGGTTTAATTTGGGTTGGGGTCTGTTTGATTTTAGGCTAAATTTGAAAACCAAATTTGGCTACAAGTTAAATAGCCCCTTTTTTCTCGTTTAATTTATAGAAAAATAGTAAGTAAATTTCTGAAAACAAATTGAAAGCACTAAAATAGTTTATAATATATAATTATCAATTTAAAAATATAAGATCCCATTTTATAAACATGAGACGAATTTAAACCTAAAATGGCTAATATTGCAATTATGCAATTTTAACCTTACAAATACTAAATAAATTTGTAAAAAAAATATCTTAGCTATATTTTATTGTAAACATGAGATTCCAATAAATGAATCACCAAAAATGATAATTTTGGGGATAATTATTGGGTTTTTCTTGATAAAATAGGGGAGTGAATTGATTTAAAAATCTTTGAAAAAAAATTAACGACAAATAATGTAACCTTGGGATACAGTTATATATGCATATATAGGCTATTTTGAAGGTATTTTGCATATTTAAGAATACAGGAAAAAATTGTGTATCAACATCGTTCATTATAACGAGAGTGTTGTCGAATGGTGCTTTGTATTTAATAGATATAGAAGGCAAATGTGTAGACATGACTATCAATTCTGATGCAGTCAAAAGATATTATGTATGATTTCTTTTTGTGTGTACTTGGCATGTTTTGAAGATTGGATTGACGAAGGCATTTTGTTTTGCTATCTAAATACTTTAACCTTTATTACCTCTTTTGAGTCTTATTTATTTTCTTTCATACCCCTCTTTTGGAATCAGTAGCAAAATTCAAAAACATGAGCGCAAAAGGTGAGTAAAGAAGAAAAAGAGAAAAGAAAAGAGAAAAGAGAAAGAAAAGAATGGAAAAGTGAAAGAAAAAGAGAAAAGAAAAAGAAAATCAAAAGAGAAGAAAAGAAAAAGGGAAAAGAGAGAAAGAAAAGAAAAGAGAAAAATCACAACAACAGAGTAATTCCTATGACATGAACTACGTTCGACCTGATTCCTTTTAAGGATACGTAGGCAACCTCATGGTTCGGTTCCATCAAAATAAAAATCCAAAAAGTCCCCAAGTAAAGAAACTGGGGTAGAAAGTTGTGGTTGTTGTAAGAAATCTGATTCCAAAAGTTGTAATTTGGAACCCATTCAAGTTGTTTTGAGCCTTTGTAATACCCTTTCTTTCTAACCCTATCCAAAAGCCCACATTACGGTCCAAAGAAAGACCTTCTGACCAGTCTTCGAGAGATGCCGAGTCGAGCAAGTAGAGGTGACTCATACCAGGGGCAACACTCCGTTCTGAGCAACAAAATGAAAAATGAGAGTCTTATTGGTGAAAACCCTCACGGGCACCGTAAGGCGATGAGAAGCTGAGAGAAATTAAAATGAGAGAGTCTTATTGGTGAAAACCCTCACGGGCACCGTAAGGCGACAATGAGTTGAGAGATGAACAAATGAGAGAGATTTGTTGGTAAAAACCCTTAAGGGCACCGCAAGCTGAACAAGGTCAGTGATTTGGTGAAGAAATTGGGTTTTGGAGATCTCAGGGCATAAAGTATGACGACTGAAAGGTGATTGGTTGAATTGGATGGGCTGATTAAACCGAAATGCATGTCATGATCATTGGTACCAGTTGCTCCACTCAGATAAGTCTCTTTTCTTTTTCCCCATCAAACAGTCATCCAGTCGGATTTTCTTCTTTATTCCTAACTCTCAAAGTCATTGCATTTCATTTCTTTTGGGTTTATTTCAATAAGATTTTTCCAATGTCAGTTTTGTTTGAGCAAGTGAGAAGGGATTTCAAAGATTACTACCAACTTCCAAAATTGCACAAAGCAAAGTGCGGCCAAAGAATACCAAGAATAGCATGATGTAAAGTGGGAAATGAGGTGTCAGTGAAAGTTCCATTGGTTGAATGATTTAGTAATCTTGTGGGAGATACAGAGGTTCAGGTAGAAGGGTCAGAAATATAAAACAACGGTTTGGGTCCAAAGCACGCGGGTCATCAAAGGTCCTGCGGTTGAGAGTCACTAAGAAAGTTCAACGGATCTTGGCCACTTCAAGGCAACCAGTCAAAGCAAAGCACGACAGCAAAGAGGCTACCTTCAGCAAGAATGCCACAAACTAATCACCACATTTTAAACTGACAAGATTTTTCTTTGATTTGAAACAGGGGCAGAAAATTCCATTTGTTTCGGAGAAACCTTCCGTAAAGAAAGCAAGTACCAGATAGGTTCGACTGTAAATCCTCAGGACCCTCATGGACAATGGGACCTAGTTTAAAATTTAAAACATTCATGAGTAACAGATCTAGCATAAGCTTTACCTTGAGGAAATATAAGTTGGCTTTGAAGTTTTCATTCTTAGGATAGGATTCAATTTGAAATTTTCAGGACCCTCCTGAATAATGGAACTTAGCTTTAATACCTCCATTAGTTAACAAGATTTAGCGTAAGTTCTGCCATAGGGAAATATAATTTAGCCTTAAAGTTGTTACTCTTAAGATGAGATTTGACTTTAATTTTGAGGACCTTCCTGGATAATGGGATTTAGTTTTGAGACCTTCATAGATAACAAGATTTAGCAGAAGTCATACCTTTAGAAAATATAACTTAGCTTTAAAACTGTCATTTAACTAGGAGTTTTCAGGACCCTCCTGGATCATGGGATCTAGCTTTTGAACTTCTTTGAGATTTTCTGGTAACATGATTCAATTAACACTAATAGGTGTGCCCAACTATCAAACTGGGGCAGAAAAATTCCATTTGTTTTGTCTGTTTTGTTGAAATCAGGCACCCACCTGAAGAACCATAGAAGAAAATACGAGTTTCAAGAATAGAAGATAGTTAAAGCTCAAGCAATCAGGTACCCATATGGAAAAACAAGGGAAGACAGTTCAAAGGGAAAACAAATCAAGTCTCAAGGAATACATTTAAAGTTTGGCAATCAGGCGCCCAATTGGAAACCAAGGGAATGCAGTTAAAAGTTTTGGAAATCAGGAGCCTACCTGGAGAACAAAGGGAAAGCAGTTCAAGTGTTGGAAATCAGGAGCCTACCTGGAGAACAAAGAGAAAGCAGTTCAAGTGTTGGAAAGTGTTGGAAATCAGGAGCCTACCTAGAGAACAAAGAGAAAGCAGTTCAAGTGTTGGAAATCAGGAGCCCACCTGGAGAACAAAGGGAAAGCAGTTCAAGTGTTAGAAATCAGGAGCCCACATGGAGAACAAAGGG
Source organism: Nicotiana tabacum (assembly GCF_000715075.1). Classification (NCBI taxonomy): domain Eukaryota; kingdom Viridiplantae; phylum Streptophyta; class Magnoliopsida; order Solanales; family Solanaceae; genus Nicotiana; species Nicotiana tabacum. The sequence goes on from NC_134080.1 coordinate 204,701,830, forward strand.
AAAGCAATTTAAGTTTTGGTAATCAGGAGTCCACCTGGAGAACAAAGGGAAAACAATTCAAGTGTTGGTAATCAGGAGCCCACCTAAAGAACAAAGGGAAAGCAATTCAAGTGTTGGGAAAGCAATTCAAGTGTTGGAAATCAGGAGCCCACCTGGAGAACAAAGGGAAAGTAGTTCAAGTGTTGGAAATCAGGAGCCCACCTGGAGAACAAAGGGAAGCAGTTCAAGTATCGAGGAGAAACAGTTCAAGTAATGGAAAACAGGAGACCACATGGAGAACAAAGGGAAACAATTCAAGTCTCAAGGAAAAACAATGTAAATGTTGGTAATCAGGAGCCCACCTGGAGAACAAAGGGAAGCATCAATGTTCAAAGGAAGACGGTTCAAGTTCAGCAATCAGGAGCCCACCTGGAGAACAAAGGGAAATATCAATGTTCAAAGGAAGACGGTTCAAGTTCAGCAATCAGGAGCCCACCTGGAGAGCAAGGGAATACAGTTAAAGTCTTGGCAATCAGGCACCCACCCGAAGAGCAAGGGAATACAGTTAAAGTTTTGGTAATCAGGCGCCCACCTGGAGAGCAAGGGAACACAATTAAATTTTTGGAAATTAGGCGCCCACCTGGAGAACAAGGGAATACAGTTCAAGTTTTGGCAATCAGGCGCCCACCTGGAGAACAAGGGGATACAGTTCAAGTTTTGGTAATCAGGAACCCACCTGGAGAATAAGGAAAGCAGTTCAAGTTTCAAAGGAAGATAGCACAGGTTTTAAGGGAAAACTGTTTGAGGTAACAAAGGGAATACAATTCAAGTTTTGGTAATCAGGCGCTCACCTGGAAAACAAAGGAATACTGTTCAAATGTTTGCAATCAGGCGCCACCTGGAGAATAAGGGAATTCACTTCAAAATGCAATCAAGCCAGCAACAAAAGAAGCTCGCGGCAAGAATGCGAGTCAACAACCCGATATTATCAACGGAAGTTAGACACAACCTAGAATAAAAAAAGAAAGGCAAGAAGTGAATCTAAATGCAGTAGTTGATGAAAGATATGTGCTGCTCAACACATGACCGAAGTCACAAGCACTACATGTCCGGCCTTGATCCGGAAGCTGAAGAAGAACAAGCTAGCACCTACAACTAGCAAACGTTAGGTTCAAATCCAAAGTCTGCATGAAGAACCATTCAAGACTCAAGATCAAGCTTCAGAAGACTTATAGATAGGAATCTTGTAACTCATAGTTGATAGGCTTAGTTAGTCTTTTTTATTTTTTGATTTAGATGTAATAACAGGACCGCGGACCAGAACCTCGACGGAATGACACCTCGATCAGCTCTCCACCTTGGTACTCCATCACTCTTTCTACTTCTGAACTACACGTGGACTGATTCCTTTATAGCCAAGGATATGTAGGCAATTCAGATACCAGAGCTCGGTCACAATCTACTTTCTCTTTGTTTTGGTCTCCCTAAATAAGTGTCGGGTCAAAAAACATGTCTAGTTGTTCTTTGTCTGAAGATACTTCGTATTTCCAGTCAAAGAGGGGCAGCTGTAGACATGTGATTTTTTACTCTCCCCAAGATTTTTTATATTTTAGCGTAAAATATTTTATTTAGGTATAATATTATTATTTTAACTAATTTTGACTCTTTTACTACAAGAAAATGAAAATTACCAAAAAATAGTTTCATTAATGTTTTGTAGTCATCTTTAATCTTGAAAAATACCAAAAATAATTTTATTTTAACGGTCCGTCTTATTTTAATAGTTATTTTCTTAAGTAAGATTTAGTAGTATTCTTAATAGTTTATCTTTTTTGCTATATTATTTTTACATATAAAAAAAGGACGAGGGAATAAAATTAAATTTTTGGACTAATTTAATTATGCTTGTAGCCCAATTAAACCAATCTCTTAGCCTATAATCCCAAGCCCAATACCCAATACCCATTAAGCTAACCGTAGGGACCCTTCTAGACTATTCTTTGGAACAAAAATAAAGGAATGACCCCTAGACCCCAAAAAAACATAGACCTAAAAAAAGCTGAAGAGCGGCGCTGATTTTCAGAAACGAAAACGATTCCCACCCCAAGAACGACCCCCACTGTCTGCTTCTTCTTCAACCTTCCAACGATCTCACCCCTAAAAATGAACACAACACAAACGCACCCCTCCCTTCTCTAACCATTGCCGTCGCACCAGCCCCCCTCTTGTTCCATTCCATTTTGCTTAATACCTCTCATTTTCTCATGGAAAAAGCCAGCAGCACTCACAAAGAAAAACCAGTAGCCATCTCTTTGTATAAAAAATTGAGCACAAGCTTTCTGTCCCTAAAACCCAAAACATATTCCTGTGACCCTATCTCCCTTCACCTCACAGTTGCCGGCCTCCAGCCAGAAAAAATTTAAAAAAATGGCAATACTTCCTTCAACTATGGTGGCGACTTCTTTCTACCGCTTTTTTTGGAGTTTCTCCTTGATATATTCCACTCAAAATTCTGGTTAGCTTTCACAAAAGTTTGTTCTAGGTTGGATGTTCAATTGAGGCATTGTTCGAAGCTGAAGGTCGCGGTCATTGTCCTTTTTTTTAGCTAACCAAATTTTGTCGTCGGGTCATGCACAATCAGCCTGATCATATATTTGTAGTCACTGATTTTACTCATTTAAAAGAAGCAATGTCAGGTTCAATTCTTCCCACTCTTACTTCTATTTTGACGTCAATTTTGAATGTGATATGAAAACATGATACCTCTCTATTGTGTCTCAATTTTTCTTGGTTAAGTTATGCTGGAATTGCTAGAAGGATACTATCTAGTTTCATTTTGTAAAACTTGAGCTTCCATTGAGGTCGTAGGTTCAATTAGGTTCATCTTTTCTAGATCTCGTTATATTTGGATTAAAGCTCGATTGTCTGGTTCTGAGTCATATCTTAATACTTAAAGCTTAAATTAAGTCATTAGTTCATTCCTTAGTCATAATCAAGAATTCAACAGTGAGGACTCAGTTTATAAGGTCATTTTCTTTAGTTATATACAAGAAGGTTTGTAAGTAGTTTTGCTAGGATCCTATAAATTTCTTCCATTTTTCCTTAAACGATTTAAGTGTTGTGAATGTGTGTTCTAATGGGTTGGTCTTCTTGGTTAGGTTAATATTTTTAGGGTCAGTTGTTGGTAAGATATGGCTAGTAATCTTAGTATTTTAGTCACATGATCAAAAAGGATATTTGATTAAAAATGACGATTTTCCTTGGTAGAGTAGTAGATCCTCTTTGTGATAGTTGGCATTTATAAAATTGCTTTGATAACATTTGTGAGTTCCCGAGGGTCAGTGTCATGTGTTAATACACAAGCTTCTTTAACCGCTTCATATTTAGAATTACCATTTGCTAGAATTGTTTGGTTACTTCATGTTTGGACAGTTAGAATATTGTATATATCTCTACGGGCCATGGGATTCGAGGTTTAAACAGAATTAAAAAATTAGCATGAACTGAATTTCATTCATTCATTTTAGTTTATTTTATTTCTACTTTTCGTCCATAACCGCTAGGAGCATGGTTAGACCGACAATACGTGGGTAGGTAAACTTTTAGACGCGATTAATAATAAATCATCGTAACTATGGATACGGTTCCCGTGACATGGTCACGATACGTAATCCCCCAATTCGGGTGTGCATTTCATGTGACCCGACTTCAATTTCCAACAAGGCTAAATAGAATGTGTTGTGAACCACAAGTGCATTTCATGTAGCGTGGCTTACGATGTGTTTTAAATAACCTTGAATTTTCTTGAAATATTAAAAGCGGTTATAAAGCAAAAAATGCACAATAGGTTTAAAACATATAGTAAATCAAATAATTAGGCCAATAATAATAGTTGAGCGACCGTGATAGAACGATGAAACTCGGGAATACCTAACACCTTCTCCCAGGTTAACAGAATTCCTTACTCGGATTTTTGTGTTCGCAGACATAAACAGAGTCAAATCTTCCTCGATTCGGAATTCTAAACCGGTGACTTGGGACACCATAAATTATCCCAAGTGGCGACTCTGAATTTTAAATAAGTAATCCTGTTTCGATTGTCACTTAAATTGGAAAAACTCCCATATACCCTTCTGGGGGTAGGAAAAAGGAGGTGTGACAGCAAGTAGTGCCGAGGTCGTACGACCCGATCCAACATAAAAGTAAATTGTGCACTGCCGAGGGTCGAACGAAGCGAACCATAGATGCATCTATTACCCCGCTCGCGAATTAAATATGCGACGCGGTCAAATGTAATTAAACACAACAACAAGCAGACAAGAATATATAACTGGGGAGTAATTACTCACAGAAATATCAACTTCTCTTTAAAAAGGCCAAGAAAGATAATGTTCCTCTTACTAGTCTCATTTACCATAATCACCATGATTTAAACAATTCAAATTAAACATAAAGTTACAAGAACATCACGTAAAGCATGCTATTGGGTCCTAGAATACCTGGACTTAGCATAATAGTAGCTACGCACAGACTCTCGTTACCTAGTGCGTACATAGCCACCGCACTTAATAGCAAATTATTTTATTACATCACCGATGAGGACAATTCCCTCTTACAAGGTTAGATAGGAGACTCACCTCGCTCCAAAGCGTACTTCCAATACCAAGAACGAGCTCAAACTCTCAATTTGGAGCCGAACAATCCAAAACTAGATAAACGAGGTAGGAACTAGTCAATACAAGCTACCAAGATCGCATTCTAACTATTTAAGCAATTTCCCAACCTTAAATACAAGTTTCCTGAAATCTGACCCCGAGCCCACGTGCCCGGATTCCGAAATTTTTCGAAGAAATTTGTTCTTTATAACCTAAGGATCAATAATATATGATTTATAACACATTTTATAACAAATTTCGTGGTTAAGTCTGACTTTTATCAAAACCATAGGTTTTGCTCTAACCCCATGATTTTACCTTAATCTTTGTGTGTTAATTCACCAAGACTCAAGTATTAAAATAGAAATAAGCAGGGTAAACTTACCTCAAGATGCTAGGTGAAGGTCCTCTCTCAAGAGCTCCAAAATCGCCCAACGGGTGAGTGAAAAATGGCCAAAATGACTTAGAGCCCTTAATAAATGAAGCTCACTACTTCAGTGATTTCTTCATCTACGGTCAGGGGACCGCATCTGCGGATCCACTTCTGCGAGAGAAAAGACGTATCTGTGGAATTGTCCAAGTGGGCTGGGACCACTCCTGCGGTCTTGAAGCCGCTTCTGCGGTTTTGGGCCTGGCCTGCCATCGCCGCATCTACGAGAGGACGATCGCTTCTGCGGTATCGCACCTGCAGCTGACCAACCGCAGGTGCTGTTATGACAGCAACCTGAAGCTTCAGCTCTTCTCAAATTTTCCAACTTCACTCGAGCCTAGTTCGATTGACGCTCGGGGCTCTCGGGCCCTGCCCGAACATACCGACAAGTTTGAAATCATGAAACGGACCCGCTCGAACCTTCGGAATGCCCGAAACAGCGCTAAATCTAGGAATCACCCCCTAAAACATATTGGATAAAACTTATGAACTTCAAGTTCTTCAATTCACTTCTAACATGCCAAAACGTATTTATACTACTCGGATTGACACCAAATTTTGAGAGCAAGTCTTAAATGTTATATTAGAACTGTACTGGACTCTGGAACCAACATACGAGCCCGATACCAATGGGATCAATCATTATTTAGTTTCTTTAAATCCTTAGAATTTCAGTTTAACAATTTCTAATAAGAAATTCATTACTCGGGCTAGGGACCTCGGAATTCAATTCCGGGCATACGCCCAGGTCCCATATTTTCCTACGGAGCCTCTGAAACCGTCAAAATACGAATCTGAATCCATTTGCTAAAAATATTGACCAAAGTCAAACTTAGCCTTTTAAGAAAATATTAAGGAATCAAATGAGCCTATTCTAACCTAAACTCTTCCAAATCCTGAAACAACCATTCCCGTAGGTCGTAAATTAGTTAAAGCAAGCGCGGGAAGTTTTATTTAGGGGAACGTGGTTCTAAAAAGTAAAACGACCAATCAGGTCATTACTGTACTGTTTCTTTTAATTGGTGTCAGAGTTTATCGTATTATGGTCGAGTTTGTCGAGTCTCTCGCTATCGTATTTCCTGTTTTGTATTCGAAAATCAGAAAAAAAGTTATAAATGAAAAAATCCAAAAATATTTATGTTTTTAGTTTATTTTGTCCATTACTTTCCATAATTACGCTTGGTATGATTCATGTGGAACATGATACGTAGGCAACCTATATAGCGTTCGATCGAATCATTTTTGAAATTTGAAAAAAAAAACCAAGTTATGGGATGTGAGAAATGAGAGGGAAGAAAAGAGTGATAATCAGAAAGAAAAAGAGAGGAAAGAAAATGAGCAAACTAAGGAGTGCAAGAAAAAAATGAATGAAGAGGAAAAAGGGCAAGAAGAGTGAACCTGGGATGATGCCAATATAACCTTCATACCCTCGAGATCATTTTAGAACCGATAATTGTAACTAGATGCATTGCATATAGTATGATACTATTTGTTGTTAAATGCCCTAACAATAATATGATGACCTCATTTTGTTCCTCTTTGTTATCTTCATTATAGCAGAAGAGTGGTTGGTTTGTGGTTCTTAAACTGGTAACTCTTCCATACAACACAAGGTCAAAGAGCAAGGTATCCTTGGCTAGTAAGGACTTGGACACAGGTGTTGTTGATCCGTCTAAGGAGATTGTTGAATCAGAATCTGAGTTGAAAGAAGAGGTCCTAAGGTTGAAACGACAGATGGACAAAATATACCAAGCCTGGATTAGTAAGTGTCCTCCACCGTTATTCCCCACTAAGTACACCAAAAGCCTCATCACCATTCAGCCATTGTTACAAACCCAAATTCCCACTGCTGCTAATATCTCCCCACAACCTTTTCACACTTCACCCACCAAAACTACCTTATATCTCGCTCCTTTAACCACTTATGTTTTTGTAGCTCCTCCACAAGCTACTCTTACTGATCCTCTAGCAAGACTGTGTTCAAAGTCCCGATGCCCAATACTATGCTCCAGAACCAACTTTTAAGGTCTCAGATCCACACTCTTACACTCCTCATTTTGAGCCTCCCGGTGAAACTGAAAAGCCTGCTAAGACAGTAGAGCAAGATGAGATATCCAGGAAGGTGAAAATCGTAGAGCAGTATTTGAGGAACATGCAATGGATAGGAAGCCAAGTAAGTGTGGTTTACAAGGATTTATGCTTGTTCCCTCACGTCCAACTTCCTGTCGGATTCAAGATGCCCAAGTTTGACATGTACGATGGATATGGAGATCTCGTGGCCCATTTAAGAGTTTTTTTTAGTAAGATGAGAGGTGCCGTTGGAAGGACAAATTATTGATGGCGTATTTTAGTCAGAGTCTGAGTGGGGCTGCTCTGTAGTGGTACACTCGCCAAGACGCTAGCAGATGGTACACATGGGATGATATAGCTCAGGCCTTGCTCGATATTTTTAGTACAATATAGACATTGTTCTGGATCGCCTATCTCTGATCAAGATAGAAAAAGAAGCCTAGTGAAAGCTTTGGAAGAAGAAGGGTTCAGATGGAGAGAACAAGTTGCACGGTTCAATCCTCGGATGGAAGAAGACGAGATGGTCGATTACTTTTTTCAAGCCCTAGAGCCTACTTACTTTGGCCATTTGGTCACAGCCATAGGTAAGCCCCTTATTATACCCCGCAATATTACGTCAATATTATGACCTGCAGTATTATATTACGTCGATGTTATGCTTTGCACTAATATATTACGATGATGTTACCCTCTGCAATAATATATTACGATTGATGTTACGTCCTGCAGTATTAAGTTACGACAGTGTTATACCCTGCAGTATTTTACGTTGAGTTTATCGTAAGGTAATTGACATCAGTCCAAGGAAAAGATTATGTGGGGTTTATAAGGATTATGCTATTTCACAAGTGATTAGTAAATTCATGAAGGTGAATAGGGGAGCAAGTCAAAGAAAACGAATATTGTCGAAGTTTGGTATTTTGGGATAAAATACGGCCCGAGCTAAAATACTCGGTATTTATGGACTAGTACCATGCAGGGTACCATATGACCACGGTAGTATAAGGTATAAAGTATATTAAAAATAAGTAGAATTTTAAGTAATTTGGGGCATTTTTATTGTGCGGGTAATTGGTTAATTACCGGATAACGGAACATTGCCCAGTTAACTAATAAGTGAATAAAAATTAACTAAAACACACCACCCTCTCACGTGGCACAAAGCCACCATGACAAGAAAATGACTCTTATCTTAGTCATTGAGCCATGTGGCCACTAATGACCTAACTAAGTAAGACTTGAATTTAAGTCTTACCAAGTTAAGATAGGAACGTCCACTATTTCCAACTTCAAGTGTTTTTACCTTCAAATTTAAGCTAATGCTTTAATAGAAGAATATATACAGATAACCCATTAGGATATATCATTTTTGTCTTCAAAAAATGTTGGGTTCCTTTTTATTTAGTCCAAGTATAATTCTTGGTTTAATTTCAAGAACACCTTGTTTTGAGAAAAAACGTGAGGTAACAGAATCATAATCGTTGTTATCGTAATTCATTTTTGGTGTAAGGAACAGTAACGTGAGAAGCAGAAGCTTCATTCCGTTCAAATAATTCCAGGTATGTTAAGGCTACCCCTTCTTTCTCTTGGCATGATCCATACGATACGAACGAAACGTGCAAATGCGATTCCATGAATGACTCTATTCATAGAACTATTAGAGATATCTATGTTCTTGAATTTTCATATGTCATAATATTTTATCATCTGTTAATGGGTCTCGAAAAAAAATATGAAAGTTGAAAAGAGTTTACTTTATGATATTACTCAAAGGCAAAATGGTCTTATGACATTCCGAAAGATTTTCTTTACGTACTTTTCACGCATTGCATTCATGTGTATTGACCCATGACCAGATGACATTATATATGTGTATATATGTAAATATATGTATATAGGATATGGGAAAAGGTTACGGTGTTATATACACACCACCACTTGATCAGCTGGTATATGATGATGATGTTGCCCGCAATGGCTGAAATATGATTCAAACGGCGTTTATATACGCGTATATATATATATATATATATATATATATATATATATATATATATATATATATATATATATATATATATATATATATATATATACACACACACACACACACACACACATATATATATAGGAAAGGTTATGGCATTATATACGCACCACCACCTAATCAGCTGGTATACTATGATGATTTTGCCCACAGTGGCCGATATGAGATGATGGGATGCCCTCAGAGGCTGATGATGTTATGAAACATGTACATATGCACAACATCACATTCATGCGCATATGCATGACGCTAAAAGTAATTTATGATTTACAAAGTTATTCAGCCTTACATGTTGAGTCATGTACTCTATATTTCTTCCATGTCTCTTATGTACTTATTTATGTGCCTTACATACTCGGTACATTATTCGTACTGATGTCCCTTTTGCCTGAGGACGCTGCGTTTCATGCCCACAGGTCCCGATAGACAGGTCGAGAGCCCTCCAAGTAGGCTATCAGCTTAGTGTAAGATGTTGGTGCGCTCCATTTGCTTCGGAGTTGCTTGTTTGGTTAGTATGATTTATACGTGTATTGTTTGGTATGGCGTGGCTCTGTCCCGACCTTAATGACATTTATGTACTCTTAGAGGCTTGTAGACCTATGTCATGTATGTGAAAGATTGTACGGCCTTGTCGGCCTATGTTTGAGTTTATAAATAATTATGTTGGCCTATTAGGCCAGTAGGTATGTTACGTTGGTACTCGGTTGAGTAAAGTACCGGGTGCCCATCGAGGTCCATCGGTTTGGGTCGTGACAAAAGTGGTATCAGAGCAGTTCTGTCCTAGGGAGTCTGCAAGTCATGTCTAGTAGAGTCTTGTTTATGGGTATGTCGTGCACCGCACTTATAACCAGGAGGCTACAGGGCATTTAGGATTATCATTCTTTTTTCTTACTCTAGATCGTGTGGTAGAGCTCACTTATAAGAATTTAAATTCTGAAATTTTATTTTATTCATAATAAGACGATACCTACATCCTGAAAGAAGGTTTGAAAGAGAGATAGTTGTGGAAGAGTTGAGTCAGAGGAATTGGATTTTTGTATAATGCCTACGATAAGTAAATGTGAGGTCTTTGGCAGATCATGGGTGTACTGAAAGGTGTAAACTTTCCGATAAGAGACCTTAAGGAAAAAATGCATATCCACATTTATGGTGAAAGAAAATGAGAGATTAAGAAGATAAATACAAGTTTCAACAAGCAAAAGAATCAAGATGAAAAAGGGTACGAGGCGCCTAGTTAATGAAGGTTAACAACATTTATAATTGAGGCAGAGGAACATAAGCTTTTTGAGTTATATTCAACAGTAACAAAGGTATGTACAATTCTTCACACCCATTTCAGTTATGCCCTATGGGGGCTAACAGGTATAGTTAAGAGAAGGATGGGATATCAAGATCCGGCTGGGGTTAGAGTAACCCAAATTGGCAAAATGGATTACTTTCATTTGTTGGCATTTCTGATGGGTATTACAAATGTCCCAATAGATCTTCTTGTGAGACACCCAGATGGTATACCCTAGAATATTACGATTAGATGTGAATACTAGCATTCAGAAGATAGGCAGTAAAGGCCTGGATGAGATAAATATTACCTTAAGTGTGGCTCTCATCCCTAGTAGAGCGAGGATGTTGAGCAACCCAAAGAGCCATTGGATGGAGCAAAGCGAAACTAAAAGCGAAAGAATGTTGTATTGAAGTTTTCATAAGAAAAAGGATATGCAAAGTAATGAGAAGAGAGATAAGGAAGCATTATGAATAAGGTGTCATACATGGATGAAAACGGTAGAGTGTTACAGAACGTATAGTCAAATGAAGGAAGAGATGAAAGGTGGTAGGCCTTAAGACAACGAAAGAGTATAGGCCATAAGGTTATATCCTCATTTCGAGAAATAAGTTCTTGACTCCAACGCGACTACTAGAGGTGAGGGTTAATCCCAGAGTAACAAAAATCAGTATGGACTAGTAAACAAGATAAACTAAATATGAATTAGGAACTGAATGATTGGAAAGTACTCGGCATCATGGGAATTTCAGATTCTGTTCCGGTGGTAATAGAATGGACCATAGAAGAATATTTACAATGAATTCAGAGAATATTCATTCAGGGAGATGCTTCCCTAGAGCAAGAAATATGAGCAAAGTTAAGCTTAAGAGACTGTATGTGCCAGTTACGCTAAGTGTCACCCTCGCGAGTAAGGGAATTTGTCATCCTTGGTACATAAGAATTGCCGCAAGGCGAGTAAGGATCATTGATGTTGAGAAACGACGCCAAAGATGAAAAGGTAAAACATCTTTAGGTAGATCCTCATGGCTTCAACTTTTAGTACACCCCTAAAGGGGGAATATAGAGTAGTGTGGCATTAAGCCAGAATTAAGTGGTTCTAGTGACTATGGAATGGTAAAGGAAGAATGCGATAAATGAAAGAGGAATGAGATGGCACTTATCCAATTCTTACAAATACACTACGATTCAAGAATATTATGCAAGCACGACGTCAAAGAGAGGAAGCAAGGGTTCCTGCCCGAGCTGTTATTAATAAATAAGGAGCTAGTGCAAGACATAAGTTAAGAAAAAATAAATAACCCAAGAAAGATTACGCGGAATATGGATATGAGAATGGGCCGACAAGTAATTAGTAGTTGATTCAAGAAGATCCTAGTCATGACTAGACAAGAGGTTACAGACAAATCAACAGATCATGCAAGATAAATGTAGTAAACCCTAACATGGAGAATTCAGCCTCGCTATAATGTCATTATAATATGTGAGATATGTTCAAATAGGAGTCAGTGTACTTAAATGTACCTTATAAATGTTATGGAAATAAAAGAGAGTGCCACTGAGAAGACAGTTAAGTATCAATTCAGAAACAACCCTATAAGAACAAGGGTGAGGAGGTAAGTAACTATGGATAATTGTAGGCGAGGAAGGACATCAACAATTTTATTGGGTATACGATGTAATAAGCTCGCAACTTTACAAGAGTCAAAGGGTTCTCCGTAAGTACTATAGTGAAAGACTAGCTGAGGAAATGAGGAAGAGGATTCAACCTAAGCACAGTGACCTAAAGAGGAAATGGTCTTGTAACAATAGTTTCACAACAACATTGTACGTCCTCCATAAGAAAGAGGAACCTACCGTGGCTAGTGAACAAGAAGTAAAATTAAAAGTAATATTCGAGATCATATGAGTTGCACAAAAACTCTTGCATGTGTGGTCACTAAGATAAGCTAAGTATGGACGCAACAAGAGGGTAGAAAGTCCAGGAAAAGTAATAGCTTACACTGAAAAAAGGCTAAAATGGAACGAAAGAAATTATTCGATCAATGATCCAGAGTTCGTTATGTTATGAACTCACTTAAGGGTTCAGAGTTTTATACATGCAGCATATACAACCGTATAAGATTCTGGTATATGTTAAAAGAAAGAATTGAGCCTAGGTCATAGACGAAAGATTGAATTATTAAAGGATTTTATCATGAATATCCCTCAGCGCCTATGAAAGGTTAAAGTAATAACTAATACCAGGAGCCGCAGATCGGAAGATAGATTAAGCATACATAAAGACTTATCAGAAAGAAGAGGAAACTAAAAAGTTACATCGACTAAGTAAAACAGGAGTGGACCAAGAAAATCATAGACCTCGGGATTACTCGTAAATAGCAGAAGTATAAGAGAGATAGTAGAGTAGCCATATTTTATAACGGCTCTACGATGAAGCCAACTAAAGAGTACCAGCCTCATAAGAAGTCAGTGTGAAGCTCCCATCAGATTGTGTATGCACCAGAGGTGCAAGTATTATAATAGACCTTCAGATTGTGGAGATAAGTTATACCTATGTGGAAGGGAGGTTATGAAAGAGATAAAAGAATGTGAGGCAATATTTTAAGGTAAGTAAGGAAAAGGTGAAAAACGTACAAGATACTCAAACACAGAAGGTTATGAATAGTCCATACTGCAAATAAGGGGCTAGAAGTGTAGGGATTCAGTATCCAGGAATGATAGCAGCGTCGTCAGTGGCATACTTTCCAGCCCATGGTTTCTAGATACCGAAAGGTCTAATTAGAGAGTGAAAGAAGAGTTAGAGATGATGTGATGTCTCGATGTTCCATAAAAGCATAAGCAAATCGGTCGCAAGCTAAAGTATGATAGAACGCCAAGGATTTAGAAAGGCAGGAGTAAGGATAAGAAAAAGGAAAGTGAGAAAATGACGAAAATGGATAAGTCCTCGGGATTAAGCCCGTAAAAACAAGGGAGCTGATGGGTTCTATAAATTATATAAAGCTCAGTATAGCTGAATGAGCTCAAAGGAGTCTATGACTAGCAACATTTAGAAGAAACTGAATGCTGACATGGTAATAAAATGAGGTTGTAATTGTGACAGATAAAAGATGACGTTTGTGCAGTTGATTGAATAATGAATTGAAGAAAAAAAAGAGGGGGAGGAGGAGAAAAGATTTCGCGGACGACACGGGATTAGAATACCCCCATAAGGTGAATCACATTGAGATATTATGGTACGATTATGGAAATGACTTCAAGTATTTCTCGATACAACGTAAGCTCTACTGGTAAGATATTACGTAAGAGGTTTCAGTTATCAGTGGTAGATTGTGGATTGATATTGAGGTGAATCAATAATGGATGGATATAAGTTACAAAGTATGACATGAGATTAGGCCATGATTCTTAAGATGAATGGTAATGAAGGAACATTAAAGGACTGAGATTTATACCTAAAGGATAGGCAACAAAAGTAACTTGGAGTTTGGTAAGCATACCTCAATAACGATAAATTGAAGTAAATAAATAAATAAATTATTATGGTATAGAATGACCCATGTAGATGCAGTAAAGCCATATGAATGGATGACCAGATCTGTGAAATAAGATATGGCTATATTCACAAGTTCTACAAAGTATCGAGCAAAGAACATTAGGATACCTATAGATACCTAGAGATGCATCATATTAAGCCTTGTATATGTTTACCAAGTAAGACCTAGAGATTGACTAAAACCTAAAAGGAAAAATGAATCACATAAGCGCACTTACAAAGCCAGGGTCATACAGGCTGCATGACAGGAGGTAGCAATAGTTGCAAGATTAGAAAGATTTCGACCACAAGTCATGATATGAGCAAACAGACTAACGGAGGGGAATACCCTAGACTTTGGATTTATTTACAAAACAATTGCCTAAATGGAAAGAAGAGTATTAAGGTATTCACAAGAGCTACTAGTTATGAAAATGATAAGAGCATCAAGGGGGGGGGGGGATGATATTACGCCCCACAATATTACGTCAATATTACGTTCCGCAGTATTATATTACGTCAATCTTATGCTTTACAGTAATATATTACGATGATGTTACCCTCTACAGTAATATATTACGATTGATGTTACGTCCTGTAGTATTAAGTTACGACAGTGTTGTACCCTGTAGTATTTTACGTTGAATTTATCGTAAGGTAATTGACATCAGTCCAAGGAAAAGATTATGTAGGAATTATAAGGATTATGCTATTTCACAAGTGATTAGTAAATTCCTAAAGGTGAAAGGGGGAGCAAGTCAAAGAAAACAAATTTTGTCGAAGTTTGGCATTTTGGGATAAAATACTGTCCGAGCTAAAATACTCGGTATTTATGGACTAGTACCATGCAGGGTAGTATAAGGTATAATGTATATTAAAAATAAGCAAAATTTTTAGTAATTTGGGGCATTTTTATTATACGGGTAATTGGTTAATTACCGGATAATGGAACATTACCCAGTTAACTAATAAGTGGATAAAAATTAACTAAAATACACCACCCTCCCATGTGGCACAAAGCCATCATGATAAAAAATGACTCTTATCTTAGTCATTGTGCCATGTGGCCACTAATGACCTAACTAAGTAAGACTTGAATTTAAGTCTTACCTAGTTAAGATAGGAACATGCACTATTTCCAACTTCAAGTGTTTTTACCTTCAAATTTAAGCTAATGCTTTATTAGAAGAATATATAAAGATAACCCATTAGGATATATCATTTTGACTTCAAAAAATGTTGGGTTCCTTTTTGTTTAGTCCAAGTATAATTCTTGGTTTTATTTCAAGAACACCTTGTTTTGAGAAAAACGTGAAGGAACAGAATCATAATCGTTTTTGTCCTAATTCATTTTTGGGGTAAGGAGCAGTAACGTGAGAAGCAGAAGCTTCATTCCGTTCAAATAATTCCAGGTATGTTAAGGCTATCCCTTCTTTCTTTTGGCATGATCCATACGATACGAACGAAACGTGCAAATGCCCAAATTTCATGAATGACTCTATTCATAGAAGTATTAGAAATATCTATGTTCTTGAATTTTCATGTGTCATAATATTTATCATCTGTTCATGGGTCTCAGAAAAAAATATGAAAGCTAAAAAGAGTTTACTTTATGATATTACTCAAAGGCAAAATGGTCTTATGATATTCCGAAAGATGTACTCAACGTACTTTTGATGCATTATATTCATGTGCATTGACTCATGACCAGATGGCGTTATATACGCATATATATGTAAATATATGTATATATGATGTGGGAAAAGGTTACGGCGTTATATACGCACCACCACCTGATCAGCTGGTATATGGCGTTATATACGCATATATATGTATGTATTCAAACGGCTTTATATACGCATATATATGTATGTATATGTATGTATATGGGATATGGGAAAGGTTATGGCTTTATATACGCACCACCACCTGATCAGCTGGTATACGATGTTGATTTTGCCCACAATGGCCAATATGATATGATGGGATGCACTCAGAGGCTGATGATGTTATGAAACATGTACTTATGCACGACATGACATTCATACGCATATGCATGACGCTAAAAGTAATTTATGATTTACAAAGTTATTCAGACTTACAGGTTGAGTCATGTACTCTATATTTCTTTCATGTCTCTTATGTACTTATTTATGTGCCTTACATACTCGGTACATTATTCGTATTGACGTTCCTTTTGCCTGGGGATGCTGCATTTCATGCCCTCAGGTCCCGATAGACAGGCTGAGAGCCCTCCAAGTAGGCTATCAGCTCAGCGAAAGATGTTGGTGTGCTCCATTTGCTTCGGAGTTGCTTGTTTGGTCAGTATGATTTAGACGTGTATTGTTTGGTATGGCAGGACTCTGTCCCGGCCTTAATGACATTTATGTACTCTTAGAGGCTTGTAGACCTATGTCATGCACGTGAAAGATTATATAGCCTTGTTGGCCTATGTTTGAGTTTATAAATGATTATGTTGGCCTATTAGGCCCGTATGTCACGTGCATGTGATGATGTATTAAGAAAGATACATTACGTTGGTACTCGATTGAGTAAGGTACCGGGTGCCCACTGCGGCCCATTGGTTTGGATCATGACACCCTTCAATGATATGGTAAAGATGTGAGGAATGGTAGAAGATGGGTTGAATTCAATCAAGATCATGAGTTATTCTTCCTTAAATGCCACAACACAAGCAATTCAGAATGACACAGGAAGCTTGCTGGGTTCGAAGGAATATGATGATATTGCCATGGTTGTCCCAGGATCACGACATCGCCCCACGGGTCTGCCTCACCAATATACTCATCCTCAACCCCAACCCCAACCCCAACCCCAACACCAACCCCAACCCCAACCCCAAACCTATCCCCGAGCTCCACACAATCCACCCTAGTATTAGCCTCCGAACATCGTCCGGTCAACTATCCAACCACTGGGTCACTCCTTATGGAGAGCACCAGTACCGCATAATGCTCTTTCACCTTCCCAACATTTTTGAGCACCCAACAACCCTAGAAAATAGGGGCATGGAGGGGAATAAAGGCACTGAAATAGTTTCACGCCAATCGTAAAATCCTACACAAGCTTGTTTAAAAGGTTAAAATATTCTGGCCTGATTGAGCCGCTCCTTGGCTATACTCCAGACACATATGCAAAAGGTTTTGCTCCTACTGTACGGTGCATGTACAACTCTAATGTCCAAGGGCATATCACTGAAGATTGTTGTTCTTTCAAAAGGGAAATAGAAAGAATGATTCAAGAAGGAATAATTGTGATGCAAGATAGTAAAACCCAAAATATCGCGCAAAATCCTTTACCTGCACATGATGGTGCACACTTTGTGGGGATGATACGTGGTAGCATGGAGCATCAGAATCCTCTCGGGAACTTGTTGACTGAAGTTAATGATATTGAAACTAGAAATGGCCCTGGTGATTCTGATGAGCAGATTTGTGGCTAAATGTCAAGCTTAGTAATTGAAAAGTCATTCCCTCCTCACTAAGAAGGAATCTTGGTAGTTTTTTGATGTTTTTCTATTATTTTGGTTATTTATTGTGATCCAGATTTTATTTGTTTTATTGAGTCAAACCCTTCTATCCGTTTATTTTGCCTAGTTCGTTTAGTCGTAGTAACTCTTTTAGTGTTATCTAGGTTTGTTCCAGGGTTGTAACCCCAGTTTATTTTTCTTGTTTTGTTGTTCAAACCCTTTCGCCATCAGTCTAATGCAATCTCTTGTTTTCTGTTATTTCTAGTTAGTTTTGTTTAGTTTTCTTTTACTTTTATTGTTCTTTTCATGGTGACTCTAGTGACATGACACACACACAGAATTCTCAGCCCAGTCTTAAAAGTTAGTCTAATCATAAAAGAATAAAGCAAGATTTGAAGATAACATGGACATTTGAGGGAAATAAGTAAAGATTTGGACATTTTGAGATCATTTAAAGCCTAAATTGTATGAAACTGGGGCAGATAGTTTGTGAAGTTAATAGGACGACAAGAATTTATTACAAGAGAGTGTGTCCCAGACAGTTGAAGCAAACAACTTTGAGTTCAAGTGCACCTCAAGTTACAAGATAAAACCAAGAGAGTTTACTCCAAATTGATGGAGGACATCCATTGTGAAGAGGGAATCACCCAACAAGAGTTCTATACTTGACAAGGAACTAAAGAAAGGTGGATGGCATATCTGTGATATCAATGTCGATGCTGCAAAAGAAATGTTATGCATGATCTTCATTTTTTCTTCTCAAGTTGCATGTGTTATACATGGCATTTTCAGAGATAGGGAGTCCCTCTTTCAGCTACCCAAACACTTTATATCCTTCGGTACTCTTTTGAGCCTATGTTAATTTCTTTGACCTCCCCTTTTTCGAAATCAAGTTAGAGTTGTAAAAAAAAGGAAGAGAAAAAATCCATGTACCCATAGGTTTGTTTTAGAAAGTTCATTCCAAAAGAAAAATTAAAAAAAAAGCGATTACAAAAAAGGGAAAAAGAAAAAAAAAACAACAAAAAGTATTCTTTTGAACTACGTTTGACCTGATTCTTGTCACCACAAGATACACAGGCAGCCTTACGGTTTGGTCGCACCAAATAAAATGTTTCATAATTCCACGAAGTCAATAGTTGGGCAGTTTTTCTTAGAAATTCCATCTGAAAAAAAAGAATCAAATTCTCTTGTTTTAGAAATTGGGTCAGAATTTTAAAATGGATTCCAAAAGTTCTAAATAATTTAACCTTGTTATATTAATTATTTTGAGCCTTCATGATATCCTTTTTTTCTAACCCCGTCCAAAAAACCACATTACAATCCAAAAAAGACCTCCAGATAATCTTTGAAAGTGCCAAGCTAAACATGCCAAGAGAATATGATTTTTGTACTATGTTGAATGCCTTGTCATCTGCAAAATTAGAGGAAATAAGAAAAGAACAAAATGAGAGAATCTTATTGGTGAAAACCTCCACAGGTACCATAAGACGACAATAAGTTGAGAGAAAGAAAAAATGAGAGAGGCTTGATGGTGTAAACCCTTCGGGCATTACAAGTCAAATAAGGATCGTGAATCAGATAGGATAATCGGAGCATTGAAGCCTAGTTTCATGGCTTAGAAGTATAACAAGAGTTGAACATTAGACTTGATTGACAGATTAGGCCACTTAATCCAAGAATGCATGTCATGGTCATTAGAATTGGTATCCACATTTGATAAGTTTCTACTTTGTAATTTTCTTGTTAGATATCATCTCTTTCCATTGTCCCCTTACTCTATTCCTAAGTCCTCTTTTTGAGTCTGTTTCATAAGAACAAGTGAGAAATGACTTCAAAATTTGCTACCAGCTTTCCAATCGCACAAAGTGGAGTCTACCTAGCACCTCAAAGCAACATAAGTCAGGAAGGAGCAGTATGCACATTGAATTGATAACAATTGACGTGCTTTGGGATTCATGTAAAATGTAAAGGTTTGGTAAATGTCAATCCATGAGCACAATGCAACAACTAGAGGGTATTGGGCTTGAACGAATCAGAGGTGTTTGATAAGGGTTGACAGAAAGGTGGTTAGCCAATAACAAGCAAGGTCTTGCAAGTTGAAATCAAAGTTATCATGGAAAGTGTAGGAGAAATTGCCCTCAAGATCAAGACCACAAACCTACCACCATATTTTAAACTCACAAGTTTTCTTTATTTGAAACAGGGACAAAGATTATGTCCAAATCAAAGCTGGAAGCTTGAAACTTTCGGGTGTCATGCCCAGATTTTGTCAGCACAAAGGCTATTTGAGAAGGTTTTTACCTCTTAGACATTCCCCTAGTTGAGAAGACCATTACCTCCTAGGCATTTTCCCTAGTTGAGAAGATTTGTATCTCATAGGATTTTTCCTTAGTTGAGAAGAACCGTACCACCTAGGCAGTCTCCCTAGTCGGAAGAGTTTTCAGTTTTCCTTTAGTTCAGGGGTCCCGCCTGGAAAATAGGGTCAATTTCTAGTTTTCCTACGTTGTTAGTTTTCAGTTTTCCTTTAGTTCAGGGGTCCCGCCTGGAGAATAGGGTCATGTCTTAGTCTTCTTAAGTTGTTAATCTTTAGTTTTTCTTGAGTTTAGGGGCCCCGCCTGGAGAATAGGGCCAGTTTTAATTTTCTTAAGTTAATAGTCTATAGTTTCCTTAAGTTCAGGGGTCCTACTTGGAGAATAGGGTCAATTGTTTTAATTTTTCTTAAGTTGTTAATCTTTAGTTTTCCTTTAGTTCAGGGGTCCCGCCTGGAGAATAGGGTCAGTTTTTGTTTCCTTAAGAAGTTAGTATTTAGTTTTCCTTAAGTTCAGGGATCCCGCCTGGAGAATAGAGTCAATTTTTAGTTTCCTCTAGCTGTTAGTCCTTAGTTCTCTTAAGTTCAGGGGTCCTGCCTGGAGAAGAAGGTCAGTCTTTAGTTTGCTTAAGATGTTAGTCTTTGTTTTTCTTAAATTCAGGAGTCCCGCCTGGAGAATAGGGTCAATTTTTAGTTTAGTCAAGCTCAGTTTATAGTTATCCTCAAGCTTAATCTCAAATCTAGGAGACGCACTTCCTAGTTTGGGGTTTTTAGATTTTATTTCTTCAGGAGGCGCACTTCCTAATTTTAGGTAAAAGGTTTTACCCATAGGAGACACACTTCCTAGTCTGGGTCTTTCAGGATATACTTTTAGAAGACGCACTTCCTAAATTGAGATTTCACCCTTAGGAGACACACTTTCTAGTTTGGGTCATTTAAGTTCATCCCTAGGAGAGCACTTCCTAGTTAGAGTCATTGAAGTTTCACCCTTAGGAGACACACTTCCTAGTCTGGGTCTTTCAGGATATACTTTTAGGAGATGCACTTTCTAAATTGAGATTTCATCCTAGGAGACGCACATCCCAGTTTGGTTCATTCAAGTTTCACCCATAGAAGACGCACTTCCTAGCATAAGACTTTCAGGTTATACTTTTTAGAAGACGCACTTCCTAAATTGAGATTTCACCCCTAGGAGACGCACTTCCTAGTTTGGGTCATTTAAGTTCTTTTAGGAGATGTACTTCTTAGTTTGAGTCATTGAAGTTTCACCCCTAAGAGATGCACTTCCTAGTCTGGATCTTCCAGGATATACTTTTAGGAGACACACTTCCTAAATTGAGATTTCACTCCTAGGAGACACATTTCTTAGTTTTGGTCATTTGGATTCATCCCTAGGAGACGCACTTTCTAGTTTGGGTCATTCAGGTTTTTTAGCAGACGCATTTGCTAGTCAAATTTTCTTGATTTTGCTCACATGAGATGCACATCCTAGTCGGGTCTTTAATTTTAGTCTCCTCATTGCATCCTTCATCAATAGCATAGGCGATTTATAGTTGTGCTAACAACTTACAAATCTTCCTAGTGCAAACTGGGGCAGAAAAGTTTCTTTTGTTTTGTTTGTTTTGCTATAATGGGAGGCGCCCACCTGGAGAATGAGAGAATTTATTTCAAGTTCAAGTCATTAGTAGTCGCCCACCTGGAAAATGAGGGAATTTATTTCAAGTTCAAGTCATTAGCAGGCGCCCACCTTGAGAATGAGGAAATTTATTTCAAGTTTCAAGTCATTGGCAGGTGCCCACTTGGAGAACGATGGAATACATTTCAAGTTGTAAGTCAGTTGCAGGCGCCCACCTAGAGAACGAGGGAATTCATATCAAGTTTTAAGTCAGTTGCAAGCACCCACCTGGAGAACGATAGAATTCTTTTCAGAGTTATTTCAATTTTCAAGTCATTGGCAGGCGCCCACCTAGAGAATGAGGGAATTTATTTCAAGTTTCCAGTCAACAGCAGGTGCCCGCCTGGAGAATAAGGGAAGTTATTTCAAAATTTAATTCAGGTTAGAAGTAGCAGAAGCTTTCTTTCCAAAATACAAGTCGACAGTCCGAGATGACCAAAAGAAGCAGCCTCAATCCAAAATAAAATAAAAGAAAACAGAATTGAATCCAAAATGCAAAAGCAGATGAAAGATGTGAACTGCTCAAGACATGACTGAAGTCACGAGCACTGCATGTCTGGTATTGATCCGAAGAAGCCGTGGAAGAATGAATCAGTACCTGCAGCTAGCAAGAATCAAGGTTCAAATCAAAAGTCTGCATGAAGAACCATTCAAAACTCAAGATCAAACTTCAGAAGACTTATAGATAGGAATCTTGTAACTCACAGATGATAAGCTTGTTTAGTTCTTTTAGATTTTGATGTAATGACAGGAATCATGGATCGAAACCTCGACAGCACTTCACTCGACTCTCTCATCCTCTCCACATACTCTAAAACTTCATTCACCATGGCCTAATTCCTTTATAAGCCAAGGATATGTAGGTAGCTCAAATACCAAGGCTCGGTCACAATCTCTTGTCTACCTTTATTTCGTTTTGAATAAGCGTCGGGTCATAAATCAATTACGTTGCTTATTGTTCTTTGTTCCGAAAACTTTTTGCGTTTCCAAGCAAAGAGGGGAAGCTGTAAGCACATAATATTTGGCCCGCGCAACCTTTAAGAGTAGTATTTTTAAAAATATTTATTTATTTTCATTTTAATACGATTTCAGTCAACTTTTAATCTTAATTTTTATAACATAAGTTTAAAAACACAAAATAGTTTCATTTTTTATTGAGGTCATTAGTATTTTGTAGTAAAATCGTTTTAAGTTTATTATGATTTTATTTTATCTCTTCTATTTTGACCTTAATATAATCTTTGAAAAATATTAAAAATATATATATAAATATAATATAGGTTTCCTTTCATAAATCGGAATTAATTTTATGTTTAATAGTATATTTTATATTGTATTATTGAATAGGAGAATGAAATTTGAGTCGGTTTGTCTATCTTTGTCCAAAGGTCCAAAATTTGAACCCAAATTTGGATAGCCCTAAACCCAAGACCCATAAATCATCTAACCCATCTCCTCTCTAAATCCTAGCCACTCTTCCCAGTTAATCCTAGGGCTACCATTAATTCCCCACCCAAAATAAAAGTCCCAATTTCACAAACTCTAGAGGGATCGGCTAACTGAAGGAACCCTTAAGCCTAAAAACAACAGATCCCCTCTCCACGATGAACCCTAATTAATTCTCTCATACACTAGAGAGAAGCGGCCGAAGACTCTAACCTACACAGAGCAGCCACCTCCCTCGAAAACCCTTTCTCTCTCTCGTTATTCTATCGCCGGCGAATCAGCCACCCATCGCCACCTCCCTAGACCATACCGTCTACAATTCTCACCCTCATCTCCGTCTCAAATGCCGGAGATCCCATTAAAAATGGCCACTTTTAGTTTGATACTTGTAGATGCCGTTCAAATATGACCGGAAATGTGTAGCTCAAACCCAGCTCCAAAAACGCCCTGAAACTACATCAAATCAGTGTGAAAATCAGCTCAAAATCGTCATCCAACTCATTCGATTTGAATCGTTCGAGGCTCTATTACCGGTTCGAGGTTCAGGTCATTAGCTCATTTTTGGTCTAATGCATCGAAGATTTTCTTTCATTGTATACATTCAAGAATATGCAGAAATAAAGGGGTCTTACGGTTTTCAACAATGGAGAATGGGTTATTGTAAATTCAGTTTTATATGCTATCTATGTCATCTTAGCAGACCAAACTGAGGTACTGTTCCTCGTTATGGTTAGTGATTAATTCATAGCTTCTTGCACTGATTTTTCTGTGTTAGCCGTTGCTCTCTGTTTTCGTTTGGTTTGCTTTAGCTTTTTTTTTCTCTACAAATTTTGGACTTTGGCTGCGGTGTCCACTGGTTTGAAAGATCTTCTTTTGGTATTTTTCTTGGTTTTGCTATCGGGTTTCTCTGTCAATAAACAAATGAGTTCTACATTTAACAAAAGTTTGGCTGCAATAGCATACAAAATAAGAGAATCCTTTTCAGCGATACTAAAGCCAGGACATTTTGAATAAAATAGATATCATATGAAGTGGAGTAAAATGATAATAACAAACTGCAATATGTCATAAAGTTTTGTTTAATGGAGTCACTTTACTCAAAGGATCAGTTTGCAAGCAGCTCAGCAAGAAACAAAACATGTTGTTCGCGAATTTGCAAAACCAGTAAAGGAAGCTAGTAATACTATTATACTATTGTTGTTGCATCATACTGTTATGATATGCGTATAGCTTTTCTGTCATTTACTTTAAATCATAAAATGTTATTAATTGTGTACACGTTTGCGTTACACGAGTACGATTTAAAAATAAATATTCGTAAACAATGCTTTAGGCGCGATTTAATCTATCATCGTGATTGTGTACACGTTCGCATGACATAGTTACAATTTTTTAAATAAATCGAAGTATGCGTTCACGCGACATTGGCCAAGCTTTTCTTAAAATAATTAAGTGTTGTGAATTTTATACACGTACGCGTGACTAGATTCTTGACGCGCCAGATGAAATGAGTACACGTACACGTGACTCATTTCAAGATAATTCCATAATTGTGAATAATCAAGTAATGAAAAGTGTTAAAATGTTAAATATACATAGGTCTTAAAAATGAGTATTTAAACAATTTATGCCATGTATGATTAGAGCGACCGTGCTAAAATCACGGAATTCGGGAATGTCTAACACCTTCTCCCGGATTAACACAATTCCTTACTCGGTCTTCTGCATTCTTTAAAATAGAGTCCATTTTCCTTGATTTGGGATTTAAAATAAACAGGTGACTTGGGACACCATAAATATTCCAAGTGGAGACTCTGAAATGAAATAAACAATCCTATTTCGATTAGTGTCACTTTAATTGGAAAAACTCCCGATTCCTTCGGGAAAAAGGAGGTGTGACAATCACATATGCGTCAATATCAAGCACAATCGAGTGCACAAAAATATAATTATGGGAGAATTATTCGAAACAAACAATACTGAGAAGGACGAGCACAACTATGGTATAATAAGCAAATCAACATCACAAAGGCCACCTCGCCCATTGCGCCATGAGGCCTAAACAGAATCACGATACGCGCGTGAAGATTTATGTAACCTCACAACTTGTCATAGTATAAGAGAAAAACATATAACATAAACCAAGGTGCAAATAAAATCCATTCCGCCCGATGATATACATGTGGTAACAACTGCGCAAGAACAAACAAATCCGATCCGATACAGAATACACATTCTCATTAGGCTTAAAAGCAACCCCAAACCAATTTTCGATCATCCCAAAACATATAATTAACCTTACAAAAGTCTGTAGCAACCTTTCCATACCACCTACCATCAATCATCCATTCCTCAATATTTCTTCACAACTCAACAGTCAAGGAATAGTCTGCCAACGAGAACATCCAGTCTCTGAGCCTCACGAATACCAAAATCTTCATATCCAATCTCAATACCGCTACTCAAATGGATGACACGTATTTCATACTCCATCATCTCACTGAAAAAACCCATAAGTCAAAACACAAAGTACCTGCCAACAGGCGATCTCTCCTCCGGTGGAAACACATAGTGCCAGCAAAACCTTAAACACATGAGATCGCCCGTGTCATCAAGAACTCATATTCTTTCCTCCAAAACTAGACCTCAACCTCGTACATGCAACTTTTCAACCCTACACGGCGCATCGCCCCTAACATGCTAACTCGTAACACTACGAAAATTTCATGGTCAACTCTGAACCATAAGCAAATTGAACACCTCATCAATTGAGAACCTTTTATTTAACTCAATCCAGAGGAACACCACCACATGCAATATGGCTTCTATACCTGTAGAAAACATCAATTCCGACTGTGGTCATAACCATGATAAATTCTTCGGAACTCAGTAACACATAATCGAGTAATCAGAACCAATCGCCTCTAACTCAACCAAGTCATGCAGACCACCAACCAGAAAGTAACTCAATCCGATATGATCACCCTGAGGGAACTTCCTGGGAACCTGAAGCCATTTCTTGCATCACTCCAACATTGACACGTAGACCTTTCTTGACAAGGAAATACCGTAGATCCGATTATCATTCGCTACCATTTTCAAGCCCACCCGTAGAAACATTCAAAAGTCTTTGAAGGCTACATAAGACCTGGAACTCGCTAGAACCTTATCGATAATCGCTCATCTTACTCTGATCTTCAATACACAACTAATACACGTTGAGCAACCCATTCTTCACCAGCATATGCCCATTCAAAGAAATAACCAAGAAATCTCTCGATCCAGAAATTGATATGGCCCATGATCCTATAATCTGATCATTATTAGAAGACTCCACCACTTAGCTCAAAGCTATATGACACCTCATCAGCAACCCAAAGTACCATATCTTCATAGCATGCCCTGATCTCGCACGACTATTTAGCTGAATGCTTCAAAAACTCATGCAATGTCGATCATAGAACACCCTGAATACTCTTCCAAGAGCTTACCCATCATTGCAATGGTCAAACAACTTCCCCAATTGCTCTAAATTGATAAAAGTTTCACCCTACCAAATGGAAACCTCATACGAGACACACGATCCAAACTCATCATGCCGGAGATGGCCCGCCGGTTATACTCAAATTGACACCTTGCCATGAACCAACCTTAAATACAATAGCCAGGCCACCAGCCAATCTTCCCAAAGTTGTGCTTACAAATCAGGCATATGAACCCACCTCATACCATAAATGAACAACTAGAAGATTTAACACTACATCTGCTTCTGAGGCTAGACAACACATCGCGATGATAATCAAGCATTTGTAGCCCTTCCTAATCTATCTGCACCATCACCTATCATTGGTACATATCGAATACTGAGTGTACAATATCACATATGAGCGATTGGAAGGAGTCAAAGTCGTAGATTTCAAGTTGAAACTAGGTAACGCGACAAGGAAAGAAGAAAGGGAAATTTTTCCTAAATGCCCTGTAGCCTCCCAAAGATAGGTATGGACGTCATCATACCGATCCGTAGGACTCTACTAGACACTTTCTCATGATTCGTAGAACCTACGAACCAAGTGCTCTGATACCACCATGTCACGATCAAAAAATCTCTAGTCATGATGGCACCTAACTCGATCCGCTAGGTAAGACAACTAACAGAAAATAAAATCTAAAAAAGACTATAGGGAAATAGTAAAAATTATCTAAACATTTACATATTTGACCCAAGCACTAGTAGTAAAAATCACGAGCTTCTAAGACTTGGAATTTCAAAACTAATATAAATAATTACCCGTTCTGTTTGAAAGTTACATAAACAGATTTGTAAAATCTAATCCGGAATGCACGACTAAAATCTAAGCTACCAAGGACAAGTGGAAACTATATCCGGAATGCATGAACATCTTTAGAGTCAGCACCCGACATCACCAACAATTCTACTCCAAAAATTTGTACGCAATGTACAGAAGTGTTGTATCAGTACAACTGATCCTATGTACTGGTAAGTATTTTGTGTAACCTCATCGAAGTAGTGACGAGGCTTTTAGTTAAAAGATGCTTACTGATAAAAACCTACACTGTGAATCAGCAATAGAACTATAACACAATATAATCAAGAAGAACACATGAAACGGATACGCAAGACAATAACCGAGTGTTAACAGAGATCACAATTTGGCATTTTCAAATACCTCGACCAATCCTTTTCTTAGAATGAAACATATAAACCACAACAGTCAATTCTTAACTTTCATAGCATGATAAATGTACTCAGATATCAAGTCAACTTTATGGCATCACTCTTCGTGATTTTATCTCATCCTCACCCAATATACGTATAACATAACCAACCAGATGACAGAAATATCGATAATAGGAATCACAACGTAGGAAATACGCAAGTGGCAATAATGAACAATGATAATTATATGGGCAATAATAAAAGACTAGGCGGAAAGCATGTGAGTGATGACAGCAATTGAAAACAAGGAATATCAACTTCAACTAACTAGCATGATGAAGGCCTAAATACAAGTATAACAAATAAGAAGGAAACACATTATCTTTACAAGTTAATAAGTAGAGGCATGAATGACTAACATAGAAAAGGGCTTGTACTAAAGTGTAATTGAATAAATACAACATGGGTGTGATTATAGCAACAGAAAATAGACATGGTATTTGCAAGTTAAACAAGTAGAAGACATGGACAACACAACAACAATTGAGATAGAGATCAAGGACAGAACAATAACAACAAGTCACACAAGATCTATAAGCACGACAATAACACCAAAAGCTAAAGGTATAAATGTATACACGAGAAATAGATATCACATTATAATGCATGTCCCTCATCCTCACCTACACGGAAATACCGTGTCACAACCTGAATTCCCACCGTCGGGATCGTGATGGGGCCTACTCGTGAAAGCTAGGCAAGCCAACTTCTATGATTTTAACACATTAGCAATTAACCCAAACAGAAATAAATAATTATTAAAGCTAAACAGATATAAAGTGCGGAAGTGTTATAATAGTTCAAAATATTCCAATACATGTCTACCCCAATGATCTATTGTCACAATTTCACGAACATCTACGAATTTCTACAAATACTGGTTTAGAAAGAAAAATACAATTGTTCTCGAAATGAAATGAGACATGAAATCTAAAACTGCAGGAAGGGGACTCCGGGGTCTGCGAACGCCGACAGATCTACCTCGGGTCTCCTGTGGATTGAAGGCAGCAACCCACGATCTACTCACGAGGTTCGGCATCGAAATCTGCATGGAAAATGCAGAGTGCAGTATCAGTACAACCGACCCCATGTACTGGTAAGTGTCGAGCCTAACCTTTGCGAAGTAGTGACGAGGCTAGGACACGACAACCATATAAAGTTGTGTAGTTAAATCATATACGAGAAGCAATAATAACAAGAATTTAACAGATAAAGACGGAAAAAGGGGGAACGTGCTGAGGGGATATCAGGTTATGACAATAATAGAGTAAAGCAACAAAGTACATATCAAACTTGAATCAACGGAAATGATAACACAGTAACAAGTTTACGGCATCACCCTTCGTGCTTTTACTCTCGTCCTCACCATAGAAATCAATAGAAACGGCACGACATCACCCTTCGTGCTTTTACTCTCTCATAATCATGGCACGGCATCACACTTCGTGCTTTTACTCTCAATAATGTGGCATGACATCACCCTTTGTGCTTTTACACTCACAGAATATGGCACGACATCACCCTTCGTGCATTAACTCTCATAATATCGGCACGACATCACCCTTCGTGCATTAACACTCACTAACAATATCATGCACGACATCACCCTTCGTGTTTTACACTCTTCCTCACCCCAAACAATGGAAATAATGACATCCCGGCAAGGGAATCAAAAATAAAAACAATACCGTCCTGATAAGGGAGTTAGTAATAGAAACAATACCGTCCCGGCAAGGGAGTCAACAATAGAGACAATAACATCCCGGAAAGGGAATCAACTATAACCATTTTAGTTTCAACAGTTACTTCACAAATAAAACTCAACTTGAGCCAGTACTCGACAATGGTTAATTACCAAGAATTTATCATAAGTCTTGTACCACAGTGATAATCATCAATTTAACCTTGAACAATACATAATAAAAGTCACAACAATCATAGTTTAAGACTCACTTGCATGCTCGACACCAACGTATAGATAATCGTCACCACACCTATATGTCGTACTCTACACTAACACGTAGCAATTAAGACACAATACCTATTCCCTCAAGCTAAGATTAGGCCAAACACTGACCTCGATTCCACGACCAAACTCAAGCCTCAAATACCGCTTTCAGTTTAGATTTCGCCTCTAATTCACTTGTATCTAGCCATAATTAACTTAACAACATCAATAAGTTCAAAAGAATTCAACTCCAATGCTTAATTATAGGTTTTCTATCATTTTCCCTAAAACGTCGAAAATCAACCCCGGGCCCGCTTGGTCAAAACTCGAGGTTCGGACCAAAACCCAATTTCCCATTCACCTACAAGCCCGAATATGTAATTAGTTCCGGAATTCGACCCCAAATTGAGGTCTAAATTCCCAAATTTGCAAAATCCCCAATTCTCATAAAATCCCTAATTTCTACCCTTAAAGAATAAGATTTAGGCCTAGAAATCTAATGGGTGTTGATAGAAAATGAAAGAAATGAGTTTAAGAATACAAACCTATAACTTGGTGATGAAATCCCTCTTCAAAAACCGCCCAAGGTCAAGTTCTATGGAAGAAATATGAAATTATGGCCTTTTTCCCATTTCTGCTTCTGTTTTAAGTGTTGGGCGATAGTGTTCATCGCGATCGCGTGAGCACTATCACATTCGCGAAGAGCATCCTCCTAAGAACTTATGCGATCGCGGGAAAGGCTGCGCGTTCGCGAAGGTTTAGCCTGCCCTACCTTCGCGTACGCGATAAGGGGTTCGCGATCGCATAGGGTTTCTCTAGGTCCCCTGACCAGCCCTCCTAAAGCTACGCGTTCGCAGTTGACCGGTTGCGTTGGGGTAGAGCAGTTCCCCCCAATGATCCGCGTTTGCGACCTTGGTCTCGCATTCGCGTAGATTAATATCCTTCCCCAGCCCAGTTTCCCCTTCGCAATCGCGAGAGTGACTAAGCGATCGCGAAGTACAAAGCAACAGACACCAGATACAACAATCTCACACAACATTTTCTAAGTCAAAAACACCCCGAAGCCTATCCGAATCTCCCGAGCCCTCGGGGCTCCAAACCAAACATGCACACAAGTCTAAAAATATCATACGGACTTGTTCGTGCGATCAAATCGCCAAAATAACATCTTAAAATATGAGTTTAGCATCAAAATCATTGAAAATCTCAAGAACTCTTAAAGTTTTCATTTTCTCAACTGAGGGTCCGAATCACGCCATATGAATTCCGTTTCTTACCAAATTTTACAGACACAACTTATATACCATATTAAACCTGTACCGTGTTCTAGAACCAAAGTACGGGCTCGATACCATCAAATTCAAATATTTTTCAATTTCTAAACTCCTTATATTTTTTAGTTAAATAATTTTCTTCTAAAATTCATTTCTTGGGCTAGGGACCTCGAAATTCAATTTCGGGCATACGTCCAAGTCCCAAATTTTTCTACGGATCCTTCGGGACCGTCAAATCATGCGTCCGGGTTCGTTTACTCAAAATGTTGACCGAAGTCACTTAATTCAATTTTAAAGGCAAAATTTAACATCTTTCTCAAATTTTTACATAAAGGCTTTATGAAAATGCGCCCGGACTGAGCACGAAAATTGAGGAGAAGGAAAATGAGGTTTTCAAGGCCTCGGAACCTGGATTCGTATTCTAATACAAAAGATGACCCTTTGGGTCATCACACACCCATCGTGCCATGATCTCACGATAATAAAAGCAGGGTCATCACACACCCATCGTGCCATGATCTCACAATAATAAAAGCATAACAATATAAATGAAATGACACGACATCACCCTTCGTGCTTTAACTCTCAAATGACATGGTACGACATCACCCTTCGTGCTTTTACTCTCAATAACATGGCACGACATCACATTTCGGCCTTATACTCTAAATAATATGGCACGACATCACCCTTCATACTTTAAACTCTCCCGCACATGATAATGTATATACAATGGTACGGCATCACCCTTCGTGCTTTACACTCTTCCTTACAAGCATATATATACCAATGACAAACACGACAGGAAGCATAAATAAATAATATCAAGGAGAGTGTTTTAACGAATATTCCAAAAGATTCACAATCACAACTTTCCAAGCCAACGATGATTCAATAAACCCTCAAGAACCGTATTATTCAAATACTTCCACAAATCTCACAAATGATCCACAACACAAGTATGGAATCTAGTATCTCAAGAAGATTGGCTGTAGCAATGTATTAATGATTAAGCATAGAGATGACCGAATTAGATACATCAATGTATTCTCGGAATTTCCGTCAAATTTGATCAAGTTATAATAAGCTAAGTATTGATTTCTAACATTTAATATTATATTCTTAGTATCTAAGAGTCAACTAAGGCATGAAGCAGGAAGGTCACGTAATTTTACAAACAAAAATATATCATAATCTACACCCCGAGCATGATTAACCCTGGCACATACATATACGCTCGTCACCTCATATATGTATCACCCCCGTATGTAGCAAACAATGTCAAATAGGAGGAAAAAATTTCCCAACAAAGTTAGGCAAGGACTTACTCAAATTCGGCTAACTCAACACTCAGTTTTAGCCTTTTCCTTTACAAATTTGCCTCCGCCTGGCTCAATCTAGCCAACGACGACTTGAATACATCGCACAATGCAAGAGAAAATAATTTCAATTAATAAAACTGTGATTTTTATTAGATTTTTAAAAAGTCAACAAAAGTCATACACCAGGCCCGCCGGTCAAAACCCGGGTCCAAGGGTAGGTCTTGACTACCCATAGCCTCACAAATCCAAATATGTGTTTTGTTTTCAAATCCGAGACCTATTCGACTCCCAAATCCCAAATTTTTATTTTTCAAAACTTTGACAAAATCCCAAAATTTTTCCATAGATTTCTCATAAATTTGATGTTAAATCTTATATAAAATCATGAAATATAATTGACAATTGATTAGAGGCACTTACCTAATGATTTTGTATGAAAATCCCTTCACAAAATCACCGCTCATCGAAGCGAGGTTTCAAAATATATCAAAATGAAGCTATAATTTGGCATGAAATCCCTTTACAAAATCACCTCTCATTGAAGGTAGGGTTCAAAATATATCAAAATGAAGCTAAGTCTCGGAATTCTCTGCATTTAACATGTTGCAGACATCGCATATGTGACATGGAGTTCGCAAATGCGAACATCTTATCGCAAATGCGAGCCAGAAGTTTCCTGTCAAGGTCGCATTTGCGACCCCATACTTCGCAAATGCGAAGACCATCTCTTCACAAAAGCGGCAGGGTCCCTCGTAAATGCGGATAACCCCACATCACAAATGCGATAAGTTTTTTCGCAAATGCAAATCTACCCCAGCAACCCTATATTTGCAAATGTGATGGTTGCTTCGCAATTGCGACTGTCACATTTACGACCAAAACATCGCAAATACGATGATACTAGTACCAGAAATTATAGATTATGAAAAATCATTTCGAAACCAATCTGAAACTCACCGGAGCCCTCGGGGGGCTTGGGGCTCCAAACCAATCATGCACCCAGGTCCAGAAACACAACACGAACTCGCTCGCGTGCTCAAATCATCAAAATAACCTCTAAAACCCCGAATCGGACACCAAAACACATGAAGATCAAACTAAACTTCAAGAACATCTAGAATCGCAACCAAACGTTCGAACCGTATTAAATCAACTCCAAATGGCACCAAATTTTGAAGACAAGTTCTATATGACAAAACAAACCTACTCGAAGCTTCAAATCACTTATAACAACCTCGAAATGATGAATCACTCATAACTTTGAAACTTCAACTTCTACAATCGAAACCTATCAAATCACGTCCAATTGACCTCAAATTTTGCACACAAGTCACATTTTCCATTACGGACCTATTCCAACTTCCGAAATAAGAATGAGAATCTGACCCCGATATCAAAAAGTCCACGATTAAACATCCCAAAAATCCAACATTCGCCAATTCCAGACTAATTCGACTATGGACCTCTAATTTACAATCCGGACGCGCTCCCAAAATCACCCAACGGAGCTAATGGAACTCCATTTCGAGATCAAATGATAAAAAGTTAAACTTGGTCAACTCTTCCAACTTAGAGCTTTCTTGAAGTTCATTCTTCCAAATCGATTCCGGATAATTTGAAAACCAACACCAACAATTTATGAAAGTCATAATACATCATGCAGAGATACTCGAGCCCTCAAAATACCGAGAGAAGTACAGATACTCAAAATGACCAGTCAGCTCGTTACAGAAACTTTGACTAGCAGTAAATACAAATATGGAAACATGATGTTGAAATAGTGTTAGGTCTGATGGACCTGGACTTTGCATTGACTAAACAGAAACCTGCTGAACCTACAACTACTAGCAATGCTGATGAAAAAGTTAAGTATGAGAAATGGATGAAGGCTAACAAATTGAACTTTATGATCATGAAGAGATCCATTTCTGATCACATAAAAGGTGCAATTAAGGATAATGAAAATGTAAAGGATTTCTTGATTGCCATTGGACAGAAACTCCTAGAATCTGATAAAGCTGAGATAGGTAGTTTGCGTGATCATATTATGAAATTCCTAGCCTGATTGATTCCCCGTCTACCATAAAGTATGACCTTGTAGGTAGTTTTCGTGATCATATTATGAAATTGGTTAATATTTCTATCATAACTGAATTATTTAGGTGTGACCATTACCGATGATTTTTTTATTCACCAATCCCTAAGGTCCCTTCCTGAGCAGTTTAACCAGCTTAAAACAACATATACACAAACGAATAAATGGAGTATTGATGAGCATATTACTATTTGTGTGGTAGAGGAAGAGAGGATCCAAAAGGAGAAAGTTGAGGGTGTAGCGAACCTTGTTAGTTCATCTAGATCAGCTGATTATCCCTCTTATAAAAGAAAATGTGGACCCAAATTTCATTAAAAAAACATGGCCAGTATCATCGTCCAAGTGGTAATAGTGATCATACTAATAAGCCTGGTGTTAACCAAGGTCAGTCTCATAATCCTCTTGGTCCTCAAGCTGTAATTAAGAAAGAAATCAAGTGTTGGGATTTCAAACAAGGAGGTTATAAGAAAACTGGTTATCCTCTAAAAAAGAAACCAGGATCTAGTAAGTAGATGGAAGCCAAAAGAGGATGAAGCCAGTGTTGTTATGGGCAATGGACTCAAAGCAAAAGTAGGTTCATATGGACATCTATTTTACCTTTTAAAAATTATTCTAGTATTCGTTTAGAAAATATTATTTTTGTACCGTCTATGGTATGCAAATTAGTTTCAGTTTCACTTTTGGACAAAGCTAGTTATTCATTTCAACAAAATAATGGTATTATTAAAATTTCCTATGATTCACATGTTGTTGTTGATGCCTGTTTTATTGATGGTCTATATCGCTTGAATGTGTTAAATAAAATTTTTTTTGGAATGCATGTTGAAAATATTGCCCACAAAAGGTCTGCTATGAGTAAAACATCTTACTTGTTATGGCATAGGCGTCTTGGTCATATTTCTAAAGAAAGAACTGAATGATTGGTAAAAAAATATTTTACCTGTTCTTCATGCAAAAGATTTTGAAACTTGTGTGGATTGTGTTAAGGGTAAAATGACCAAGGTTAAGAGAAACGGTTCCACGAGAAGCTCTAAGCTCTTATAAATTATTCATACTGATATTAGTGGACCTTATGTACCTACATTGACCAATCATAAATATTTTATTACTTTTATTGATGACTTTTCAAGATACTATTATATATATCTTTTAAAAGAAAAATCTGAAGCACTCGATAGGTTTAAAATTTACAAGACTGAAGTTGAAAAATAGTTTGGGAAGTCCATTAAGATAGTGATATCTGACTGTGATGGTGAGTACTATAGAAAATATGATGAGTTCGGTCAATGTATGGGGCTGTTTTGCTTTATTTTTGCAAGAATATAGGATAATAGCACAATATACCATGCCATGTACTCCTGAGAAGAATGGTGTGGCTGAAAGACGAAATCGTACTCTCATGAAAATGGTTAGAAGTATGATGTCAAGAACTAGCCTGCCTGAGTCTCTTTGGGGGGAAACCTTAAAAACATCTACCTATATCCTTAATAGACTTCCAACAAAATCTATACTAAAAACTCCTTTTGAACTATGGACAACCCGAAAACCTAGCTTGAATCATTTTCACATTTGGGGTTGTCCAGCTGAAGTTCGTATTTATTCACCCACAGAAAAGAAAACTGACCATAAAACTACCAGTTGTTTTTCTATAGGCTATCCTGATCTCTCTAAAAAATTTAGGTTTTTCTATCCTGGGCGTGAAACTAGAATCATTGAGTCTATTAATGCAAAATTTCTTGAGCATGATGTTTCTGATTGTGATTGTCCATGTGGGAATGAAATTGTATTGAAAGAGAAGGAAGTCATTGTCCAAGTACCTGTTGTACATGAAAAGATGGTAAACCAACCTATTCATGTGGGGGAGAATCAAGGGAACAATGACGCATATCCCATGGTCCCTGAGCCAATGAACACAATAAACCACTTTGTAGGTCACAAAGAAAAAGAAAATTTGTCATCTCTGATAATTTTATCGTATATGTGACTAAAAATCTTAGTGATACTGGAGAGTTGACTAATCCTTTATCATATGCTCAAGTTATTTCTTCTCCATATGTTGATAAATGACATGAGGCAATGGAAGATGAAATGCGCTCCATAGAGCACAATAGAGTGTGGGAGTTAGTTGAATTGCCTATAGGTTTTAGACCTATTGATTGCAAATGGGTGTTTAAAACTAAAAGAGACCCCAACGGAAATATAGACCATTATAAAGTAAGGTTGGTTGCTAAAGGTTACACTCAGAAAAAAGGTATTGGTTATAAAGAAACATTTTCTCCTGTTTCATATAAGGATGAATTTAGAGTTGTGATGACTCTTGTGGTTCATTTTAATTTCGAGTTGCACCAGTTAGATGTTAAAACCGATTTCCTAAATGGGAGTCTACTTGAAGAAGTTTACATGGTTCAACCTGAAGGGTTTATAGAAGCTGGTAAAGGACATCTAGTGTGGAAGCTTAACAAATCTATATATGGGCTTAAACAAGCCTCTAGGCAGTGGTATTTAAAATTCGATGATATTATTACAAAATTTGGATTTGTGAAAAATAATCTTGATGAATGTGTTTATCTCAAAATAGGTAATGACAATTTTATTATTATGGTTCTCTATTTTGATGACATTCTGCTTGCCACAAATGATTTGGGCTTGATAAATGATACCAAGCAATTTTTGTCTAGGTCTTTTGATATGAAAGATCTTGGTGCAACCTATTTTGTTCTTGGGATAGAAATTAAAAGAGATAGGTCACGTGGTTTGTTGGGTTTATCACAATGTTATTATATTGAGAATGTTCTTAAAACTTTCATATGCAAGATTATAGACCTGGTGTTGCACCTGTTATAAAAGGGGACAAACTTAGCAAGGATGAATGTCCAAAAAATGATGTTGAAAAGAGAACTATGAAAGATGTGCCATATGCAAGAGTTGTTGGCTACTTGATCTATATACTGGTTTGTACAAGGACTGATATATCATTTGTTGTTAATATGTTGGGAATATTTTTCTCTAATCCTGGGTAGGCACATAGGTGGCTGCAAAGAAAGTGATGAGATATCTACAACGCACCAAAGACTTCATGCTAGACCTGCTGGTATATTCAGATTTTGATTTTGCAGGTTGTCAAGACACTAGAAATCAACTTCTGGGTATTTTTTTTATGTTGGTTGGAGGTGTTGTTTATTGGAAAAGTGAAAAACAGAGTGTCACTGCTACATCCACAATGGAAGCTGAGTTTATTGCTTATTTTGAGACTGCTTCACATGTTGTCTGGATGAAGAATTTTCTTACTAAATTACAAATTGTGAATTTTATATCTAAGCAGGTAACTATATTCTGTGACAACAGTGCAACTGTGTTCTTCTCTATGAATAATAAGAGAACAAGAGGCTCTAAGCATGTTAGCCTTAAGTTTCTTAAGATTAAAGACATGGTAAAAGAAGGTGATATACGTATTGAGCATATTATCATGGAATCTATGTTGGGTGATCCTTTGACTAAAGGTCTTAGGCCTTAGTGTTTAATGAACTTCCTAAAAATATGGGTATTTTAGAGTCTTTTGATGTGCTTTAGTCAGTGGGAGTTACTTTGTAATTGCTGACAGAGATATTGCTTTTAATAAATTCTATTTTTATACAAGCTTGTGTTATTTTATATTTGTTATGCTTATTGACTAACATGATAATTTATTTATTTTTATTCCCAATTGGATATTGCATAAACTCATGGTATCTTTGAGTTTTGCTGCTTGTTGCCTTGATTATCCCCAAAGGCACAAGGAAAACCTCCTGAGGTAATATGATTTTTGTGTCACTTGGAGGCTCCTGAGGTGATATAGTCATAATATCACTTGGATGATTTCTATGAGGTGCGTCTTTGTTCACCTTGATTAGAAAGATATCATGCTTAGCACACATGTTTGATCCATGTTGATGGAAATTCTAGCACATGTGATCATAGAGAGAATTAAATAGTGTGGTGCTTGCTACGTTTCATTCTTAGTGTTCTCCATTAAGACTGGATGGATTGTTATATGGGTTATTGTATCCTTGGCTATGTGAGTAGTGGGGCCACTATAGACTCTAAAATCCTTTTTAAAATGTTTTTCTCAAAACTCAAAAATTTTGAAATTGTTTTCTTGTCCTCAATTAACGTTAGTGTCCAACTGGGAGAATGTTGGAATTAAGACTTCCGTTAATTGGTTATAGCCTGAATGGATAGTGACATGGCTCAAGTGGTAGATAAATAAAAGGCCTAATATTAAATATTGTGTGTGTGGATAAATGAGGCCCAATAAAAATTGGTCTGTGATCGGTAGACACTCTTTATAAATAGAGGTCAACCCCCCTTTTCCTAGGTATTAGAAAAACCTAACGTATTCTGTCTCTTAAATACGTGGTAAAGGTAGGTGTCTCATCGGTCAAGTTTTTCGGGCTATGAGAGCGCGTAGCTAGTGGATCGTGAAAGTTGGTCTCAGGCTTAATCGCAGTTTGTTGTTGCTGCTGAATCGATGGAGTTTAACGGTACACTTACTTAAATTCTAACTCTAGATTGATTTTGTAATTGTGTCTTAATCTTTGATATGACTACGAATTAATTATCTTACATATTTGACTTATTTTTCCAAAAATTATTATCTAACCTATATTTGTGAATAATATGAATGGATAACTATTTTTTATTCATTTTGCCACGCCACTTCACATATCCGAGATATAGAGAGAAAGAAAGGAAGAAGAGAAATGGTTATGTGGGGTAGTGATTGCGGAAATAGAGGAAAGGTTTTTTGTTTATAAAACATCATTTTGGTGAAAAAGATGTGTGTCAAAAGAATTTAGGTATAACTTGCCAGTATGTATTAAGACTTTCATTATGGCAAAGCTTGGGGAGGAAAATAACAATTAGAATAGAAGTAAATGATGCTATAAAATATTTTGTATATTATTGCAAATCTTCAATACCATTTGTAATTGATAAAAATCTCCAATAGAAAGTGCCTTCACACTAAAATAACATTTGTAATTGATAAAAAACAAACCCTCCTTCACCCCAAAGTTTTTTGGGTTCAGCTATTACTCTTCAAATATCGTGAAAGCGCAATATAAGGCAAATCAATTAATTCCCGCAATTGTATTTGTCAATCGGGTGTTCGCTAGGTCGCCCTCAAGACAATAAGTTTGAATATCAAAGCGATACACTTAGAGTGACGGGTCAATGTCAAGAAAATAGCATGCACAAAAAAATTAAATTAAAACTTGATTGTATTAAAAGAGCAACGATTACAAGTGAGTTATCGTGATAAAGGGAGCGAATGTAAAATATTTATTTTTTTTACTCTAACTCTATATAATTTCTAATTGTAAATAATAATATTTATTTATACTAAATTTGAGCACATGTTTCAAAAGGCAGGGGCGTGATGCGAGACGTTTTACCTCTGACAAGGCGAGGCGTAAACCCTGAGACATGGGACGTAAGTCCCACGAATCTTTCAATTTTACTAATTTCAAGAATTTTAAGATAGTATAAAATAAAAAATAATTATAAAAACGGAAAATGGCCAAAAACACCTATATCGTTTAATAAATGATTTACTATCGAGCTTCATCTACCTATTTGTCTAAAAATACATCTAACGTTATCTTGAGGTCTGAAATTACCTCCGCGACTAACGAAATATTGTGTGGCCCATTTTTTAATGAGCTGCTGGCATAATTTTATTAGGCCACGTGGCACCTCAGTCCGGATTGAGCAAACCCGCCCCATATTTCGACCTGCCCCAACTCTAATTTAACCCAAGTTAATAAAACATAACGCCCTCATATCATTCATTTTTGTAACGACCCGACAGTTGTTTTGAGATCTAGTACGTCGTCCA
This sequence comes from Nicotiana tabacum, assembly GCF_000715075.1. Taxonomy (NCBI): domain Eukaryota; kingdom Viridiplantae; phylum Streptophyta; class Magnoliopsida; order Solanales; family Solanaceae; genus Nicotiana; species Nicotiana tabacum. The sequence continues at coordinate 204,741,996 of NC_134080.1, forward strand.
ATGGTTTGAGGCCTTGAGTATCTTCACTTCATGTATTATGACTTGTACACATGGTCGGAGTTGAATTTCAGGAAGTTCAGAGTTGATTCGGATGGAAAATTCTAATTTCGGAAGCTTTAAGTTGGAAGAGTTGACTAAGGTTTGATTTTTGAGCAAACGACTTCGGAATCGGGATTTGAAGGTTCCAATAGGACCGTATGATGATTTCAAACTTGATCGTATATTTGGATTGAGTATCGGGTCGCACGGGAGAATTTCAGCACTTATTGTGGAAAGTTGATATTTTGAAGGTTTTAGAATTTCCTAAGTTTTGTTTGAGGTAAACTTTGGTGTTATCGATGTCTGTTTGGAGTTCTGAGTCTTGAAATAGGTTTGTATCATAATTTGTGACTTGTGCGTAAATTTTGGTGTCATTCTGGAATGTTTAAGTATAATTCAGACGCGTTCGTCGAAGTTTGAATGTTAGAAAGTTGAAAAAAAAGTTTTGATCGTCAATTCGTACTTTTTGATGTTGTTTGGTGTGATTTGAGGCCTCGAGTAAGTTTGTGTTATATTTTGGGACTTGTTGGTGTGATCAAGCGGGGTCCCGAGGGCCTCGGGTGTATTTCATAATGGTTTCGGGTCATTTCTCGCTGTTTTTGTTGCTTCCCTTGCTGGTTCTGGTTTTTGTTCTTCGCGAACGCAAAGGAATTAATGCGTTCGTGAAGATGGACTATTGGCTACTGAGATTTTGTACTTCACGTTCGCGACTAGGAGCTCACTTTCTCATACATTTGGGCGGCAATCCTATGCGTTCGTGATGTCAGCTTCGCGTTCCCGCTGGAGAAGCTGGCCTAGGGGAGATTGGTATTCGCGTCCGCGATGGAGTGGATGCGTTCGCAAAGAAGAGTTTTGTGTCCTGAGTTTGTTGAGCTTCGCGAACGCAAGGGCAGTGCCGTGTTCGCGATGAACGCCGCCTAGGCAGTGTATAAGTTTGCAAAAAATGGATTTTGGCTCGTTTTATCTCAAATCTTTCATGGGAGCCGAGCTTGGGGCGATTTTGGAGGAGCTTCTTCGTTACCCATCACTAGGTAAGTGATTCTTCACATAGTGAGTTAAATATATGAAGTATACAAGGATTTAAAGATGAAAATTGGTGGAAATTGTGAGATTTTGAAGAAAACCTAGAATTTGGTATTTTTGGATTTTTACCACGAAATTGAACATGGAACTAGGAATAAATCATGTATTTGAGTTCATAATGTTATGGGTAATATTTATCTTCGAAAATTTTCAGAATCTGAGCATGTGAGCCCGAGGGTTGACTTTATTGACTTTTCAAGCAGTGTTGGAAATTGTTATAAATTGATTTATTATGAGCATTAGAGAATATTTTTATTGGTTTGCGCATTGTTTGACTAGTTTTGGAATGACGTGAATCGGTTTAAGGTGTTAGAGTTGTGTTGGAGCCGGTTATGGAACTTCGGAGCGAGGTAAGTCTTATGTCTAACCCTGTGAGGGGGAATTTACCCTGTAGGTGTTATAATCTTATGTGCTACATGTTGTGGGAGCTACGCACGAATGAGGTGACAGGTAGCCATGCATATGCTAGAATTCGTGATTATATCCTGGGAGACTTAGGTTCACACCATGCTATAATTGTACTATTTGAGTTAATTTTGCTCGTTTAATTCCTTTATTTCACGTTACAACTTGATACTAGACTTGCATAGGATGATAGAGTCGCTATTTTAGAGATGTGACGAGCTACTTGATAATCCGCGGAAGAAATTATGCTTCCTTAATGAATTTCTCCCGTGTTGTACGTATTCATTGCTACGTTTTCCTCAAATTTCATAACTCACACGTATGATCGTGAGTGGGGACAAGGACTCATTAAAATTGCTTATTCTAATGGGATATGGTTGTTCGCCTCAGCAGGATTTTTTACCACACTCTTATGGGATCCGACCGTTCATCTCGGTAGTATAATAGATGCACCTATAGTTCGTGCTGCTCGACATTCGGTAGTGTACATATTATTATGAGATCAGGCCATTCGCCTCGACAGTATCATATTCCTTATGGGATCAGGTCGTACGACCTCGGCCTAATCGTGCGTTTTATCGGTAGCAGTCTGTCACGACCCTAAACCCGGATCCGGTCGTGATGGCGCCTATCGTGAAATAAGGCCAGCCGACACAAATTCTCAATCCATTTAAACAGTTATAATAATTCAATTTAAGTCATTAATAAATGATAAATCCTAAAATATAGTACAACAGAACAATTGCGGAAATAAACACAGCCCGACATCGGGGTATTACCAGTCATGAGCATCTAAAACATCCGTCTAAGAGTACGAATAGTCTACACAGTCTAGTACAGAACTAATACAATGGAAAGTAAGATAAGAGGGAGAAACACTAGGCTGCAAATGCCGAGCAACTACCTAGTGAGCTCCAAACAGCCTGCTGGAAGCAATCAGCCCTCGCTAACGGGACCCGAAGATCCTGAATTTGCGCACAGGGTGCAGGGAGTAATGTGAGTATGCCAACTCAGTGAGTAATAAAAGTAAAGGCAATTGAGTGATATGAAAACACGTAAAACACAGCAAAATGCTACAAAGAGGCAGTGTAAAACCAATACAATGCAATAAAATATTGAAAAACTTGTAAAAACACCATAGTTCAGTATAAGCTTCTTTAAAACATCTTTTAACAGTTAAATGAGTGAATGGAAAATAGTGAGAAAAGATAACCACAAAAAACCATCCCCTCGGGCAAAGTACCAACAGATTCAGCCTCACGGGCTATCTCACAATCACTTGCATCAGCCCCTCGGGCAATAACATGGAATAACATCAGCCCCTCGGGCTATAACATATCTCACACTAGGTACCCGAGCTCACTAGGGGTGTACAGACTCCAGGAGGGGCCCTTACGGCCCAAGCGCAATATCAAGCCATCTCGTGGCATAATCAATTTGCTCTCGGCCTTATATTAAGCCACCTTGTAGCGTACAACTCAGGCTCTCGGTCTCAAAATCATGAATTAGCACAATACTGCTGCGGCGCGCAACTCGATCCCATAATAACCTCACAATACAGGCCCTCGGCCCTACTCAATCAGAAGTCTCTAAAAGCCACTCGGGCACAATAAAATATGATGCTCAGCTCAAAATATCATTTAAGATGTCAAAACAGAGTAAACATGGCTGAGTTATGAAAACAGTAGAATGGGCATGACTGAGTACAAGTATAAAGTCAAAACAGTAAGGAATAGTAGTAAAGATCCTATTAAGGGTCCAAAATAGTTGGCACGAGGCCCAAATATAGCATTCAGCCCCAAAACATGACGATGACAAACAGTTTTCAATCAAATACGCAGTAAAATAGTCATTTAGGACGGACTAAATCACAATCCTCAACAGTGCACGACCTCATACTCGTCATCAAGTGTGTGTGTCACCTCAAAATAGCACAATGATGTGAAATCTAGGGTTTCATACCCTCAGGACAACATTTACAATCATTACTCACCTCTATCCGGTCCAAACTCTAGCCCACGATGCCTTTTCCTCTCGAATCGGCCTCCGGATGCTACAAATCTAACCAAAATCAGTACATAACGATCAAAATATGCTAAGGTAACAAAGCCCACTCGAAAGTAATCAAATTACAACACAAATCCCGAAATTGATAAAACCTGACCCCCGGGACCACATCTCGGAATTCGATAAAAATTACATCAATAGACTCCTTGTCTTTGCACGAGTTCATACATATCAATCACATCAAAATCCGACCACAGATGACCCCTCAAATCCCTAGATTTAGGTCTCCAGTTTTCAAGCCCCAACTTCCAATTTTTAGGCTTAAATTCCACAAATTCTATGATTAATTAGGTAGAAATCACATTAGGATTGAGTATTAAGTCCATAAATCTTACCTCCAAGTGTTTCCCCTTGATTCCCTCTTCAATCTTCCTCAAAAAGCTTTAAAATTGTCCAATAATGGTGAAACTTAGGCTAAAAATCGCGGAATTGGTCTTTTAAAACATTATGCCCAGCACTTAAAACCTCCTCTTCGCCAACGCGGTGAATGCCTCGCGTTCGCGAAGCATAACCTTGCGTTGACCACTTTTTCCTTCATCGCAATCGCAACTCCCCATACGCAAACGCGAAAGCTTAACTTCCCCACTCATCGTGAATGCGACTCCCCACCCGCAAACGCATAGAACAAACCCTCCAGGACCCCATCTGCTCACTTACCTCTACGGAACGCGGTAAGAACCTCGCGAACGCGACGAGCCTCAAACTTTCGCAAACGTTGGACCACCTTTGCGAACGTGAAGGCCAACTTCCCAGCCTCACATTTCAACCCTTCGCGAACGCGGGGCATGCATCGCGAATGCGAAGGTCAAAAACCTGCAACACCAACAGTAGTTTTTCTACAATCTATTTCAACTTGAAATGATCCGTTCAACCACCCGAAACTCACCCGAGGCTATTGGGACCTCAACCAAACCTGTCAACATATCCCATAACTTCATTAAAACTTGTTCCAACCTTCGGGACGCTCAAAACAACATCAAAACACCAAAATCACATCGGATTCAAGCCAAAAATTCCAAAACTACCAAATTCCGCTTTCGATCAAAAAGTCTATCAACCCACGTCTGAATGACCTGAAATTTTGCACACACATCCCAAATGACACAACGGACCTACTACAACTCCCAAAATTCTATTCCGACCCCTATATCAAAATCTCACCTATCAACAGGAAAATGCCAAAATTCCAATTTCGCCAATTGAAGCCTAAATCTACTCCGAACCTCCAAAACACATTCCGACCACGCTTTTAATTCCACATCCTGTTGACTTTTCCAACTTAAGCTCACTCAAAAGAGACTAAGTATCTCAAACCTTACCAAAACCTATCCCAACCCAAGCCAACCAACCCAATAACACATAATACAGCTAAACAAGGCAACAAGAAGCAGAAATTGGGGAAACAGAGTGGTAACTCATGAAACGATGTGATGACCCGTCTGTGGTCTTAAGAATTAATGCCCTGATCCCCTATTAACTGCTTTCCCCGTGTTTTTTTCTGCTATTGAGAGTTGCCAGGAGGAATTATTTGGTGTTTCAAAGAGTTTTGGGACACTTAGTCCCTAAATGAGAGCTTAAGTTTTTGGAAATTTGATCGTAGTTGGAACAGTGTGAAGACGGCCTCGGAATGGAATTTTGATGGTTTCGTTAGCTTTATTGGGTGATTTTGGGCTTAGAGGCGTGTTCGAATTGTGTTTTGGAGGTCCGTAGCTAATTTAGGCTTGAAATGCCGAAAGTCAAATTTTGAAGTTTTCGGTTTGATAGTGAGATTTTGATCTGAGGGCCGGTATGGAATTCCGGAAGTTGGAATAGCTTCGTAGTGCTAAATGTGACATGTATGCAAAATTCATGGTTGATTCATCGTTTCAATGTTGTTTTAGGTATTTTAAGGATTGGTATAAGTTTGGACAGTGGTATTAGACTTGTTTGTGTTTTTGGTTAAGGTCCCCGGAGGCCTCGAAATGGTTTCGGAAGGTTGTCGAAAGAATTGGGAGTTGTTTGAGCAGCTTCAACTACTGATCTTCTGTCATAATCGCACCTGCGGTTGGGTCCCGTAGTTGCATAGCTACAAAAGCGGCGGTATCATCACAGAAGCAGAAAAGGGGAGAACCAGCAGGAGCCGCAGAAGCGGGAGCTTCACCGCAGAAGTTGTACCGCATCTGCGTATGGGGAGTCGCAGGTGCGGAAAGCTAAGTTTAGTGATTTTTCGCCGATGCGACCTTTGTTCCACAAAAGCGGGACCGCAGGTGCGGTCCCATTACCGCAAAAGCATATTAGTTGGGCAGAACATATAAATAGTTGCCTTCGCGAATTTGAGTTATTTTCACCTCTTTTCAAATGGGAAGAAGCCTTGGGGAGCATTTTCAAGGGAGATTTTTAGAGGAATTCATTGGGGTTAGGTCTTTGGTCTTTAAACTCGTCATTGAGGTGAATTTTGTCATTATAAGCATGGAAATTTAAGGAAAATCAGTGGTAATTTGGGGGTTAGGACTTGATTAATTATAGACATTTGAGTGATGTTTTGAGGGACTATTTGAGGTTCAATTTTGGTACTTCTAGTATGGTTAAACTCGTGAGAGTGTGAGGATTCTAAAAATATAAATTTTACCCGATTCCGAGACGTGGGCCCGAGGGGCGTTTTGATCATTTTACTTAATTTCACGTATTAGCTTAGAATTTCTTTGTAAAATCAATTACTTGAAGTATTTTTTACATTATGAAATTGAATTGAATAGATTTGGGCCATTTGGAGTCGAGTACTCGGGGTAAGAGCGTGGTTTTGGATTGATTTGAGCTGGTTCGAGGTAAGTGTCTTGCCTAACCTTGTGTGGGGGACATTCCCCTTAGGATTTGGTATTTGTGCTAATTGTTGAAAATCCTATTTTCACTCAAGTAGCTTTAATTGTGCTTTCCTTTCCTGCTTAGTCTACTTGAAATATAAGCCTGTTGTTAGCTTAGAGAAGCATGTTTAATTGACTTAATTGCCTTATTGCTTGAACTGCCTTATTTGTATTATGTGAAGCATGTTAGGTTAGAATTACCTATTTTGCTTTGGCACGAAATTGAGTTTAATTGAGTATTCTTTGTGTTATTGCTGTGTGTTTTACTTTGAGACTACGAGACGACATCCGAAGAGATCCCCTGTACATATTTTATGATTATAGCTGAGGTGCGGGATGTCGAGAGATCCCCAGCACGTATATTGAGAATACCAAGAGATCCTTGAGATACAAAGAGAACCCTAGGATATATTGAGGATCCCAAGAGATCCTCGGGATACCAAGAGATCTATAGCATATATTGAAGATACCAAGAGATCCTCGGGATATCAAGAGATCCCTGGCATATATTGAGGGTACTAAGATATCCTCGAGATACTGAGAGATCCCCGGTTATGATCCTTGTGTAGAGTGGTATTCCTGGTGATTGTTTTTGCCTCAGTTTCAGTTGTAGTTATCCTTATTATCCTTTATTAATTCTTATTGTTATTTTGCAACTGTATTGTTTTACCTTATACTGCCGCATCTTATATTTCATTTAATCTCAGTAGGGCCCTGACCTTCCTCGTCACTACATGACCGAGGTTAGGCTTGGCACTTACTGAGTACCGCTGTGGTGTACTCATGCCCTTTCTGTGAATGTTTATAATGTGCAGATCCAGGTACCTCCACTCAGAGTTATTACGCTTGAGACGAGGCAATTGTAGAGACTTCTAGATATATCTGCCGCGTCCGCAGACCGAAGAGTCCCTTTCCACTCTCCCTTTTAAGTATTATACCTTATGTATTTTCTTTCCTTTGTTAGATATTCTGGAGTTAAATACTTGTAGACATTCAAAGGCTTGTGATCATGAGATTCCGTATTTTAGGAAATGTATTTAGTTTTCGAGAGTTGATATTATGTACGCCAAGCGGCACTTTTAAACACCATTTTATTCACAATTTTGGTTTTTATTATTTCTTCCACAAATTGGTTTGTTTTCCGCATTATTAGGCTTACCTAGTCGTAGAGACTAGGTGTCGTCATGATGGTTAACAGAGGGCAAACCGGGGTCGTGACAAACGACCGACCCGGTCGTTACACAGACAGAATATTCACGAGATTTTCCTTCCATTGATGCCTTGCGCTTTATATGGTATTTCTTATTCATTTTTTATTGGAACTTAATATTTTCCGAGTTGTTGAGATAGGATATGAGATTGAGAAGTTTATATCGTTAAAAGAAATTTTGAAAGATTATGTTGGTTACCGTTTCTTCCTACCATTACTATTGTTCTTCATATCTATTTAGGGTTTAACATACTGCTTTATTGGACCTTTAGTAAGTGTCGACATCGACTCCTCGTCACCATGTTACGTTGAGTTGCATTCCATGTTACGATCCGCAACATATAGAGTCTCCATTAGAGTTATTTATATTCTCCTGTCTAACTTGTATTCCAGACAGATGTTCATGCACTTGTGACACTAGGTTTTGGGGGTTCTTACCGGATATTCGTTATTATAAATCACGTAATTCTTATCATTTAACCTTGTAATTACATTTTATACAAAAGTTAAAAATAAAAATCACAGGTTTTCTATGAGTACTAGACCTTACTCTACTTATTTAACGGGATTAATGATTTCAAAAATAATAAAATGAGTAACTAAGTTGATTAAGCACCGTTGGCTTGCCTGACGGTGGCGTTAGGCGCCATCATGACCTATAGTGGATTTTGGGTCGTTACAGCTTGGTATTAGAGCTCTAGGTTCACACGGGTCTCACGAGTCATGAACGGGTCTAGTAGAGTCTTGTGGATCAATACAGAGACGTCTGTACTTATCATTGAGAGGCTACAGAGTTGTTAGGTTCACTTTCCTTCTTGATTACTTGTCGTGCGATTTGATTACATCGATGCTTATTCCTTCATTTCCTCCCTACTCACTCTTACATGATGTTAAGAGTTTGTTATCAATGGGGCACCAAAAATTTGCAGTGGTACTACAGATTAGTGCATGATGTATCTCCCTACATATTCAAACGAGCTATTATGGTCATCCTGTGGATGGGTGTTCTATCGTTTCAGCCCGGTGTTAGTATTGCCTACGGTTTTGAGGCTATGCACGGATTGCTATGATGTTCATTAGTGGTTATCGCATAGTGTTGTGTGATAGTAGGGTTTTTGTTTATGTGTTGAGGCAAGGAATCACTCGAAAGGTGGATTTTTCAGTCATGGTTTAGAGGTTCAGCATTTAATTCTAGCGAAGAAAAGGCAATCAGACTATGGATGTCTAGGATTTGGTTGATGAAACGAGACTTAATATTTTCGAGCATGGTGGAATTCTCAATTGTGATGTGGGGTCGTCGCCCTTGTTGAACGCGTTAAGACTCATCGGTGTTATGGTATTCTTGATTTGCCTACAGGGTAGGGTGTTGTGAAATGGTGCTTGAGAAGCGGTTGTTAGAGATAGCAGTGTGTAATGGTTTCATAATCGAATCAGTGTTTCTAATGATGATGGCTCGAGAAAGATGATTTTTGAGGAGGCTTAGAATTGGTAGAAATGTATCAGTTCAGGTGCTACAGAGATGGATTTCAATTTGAGGCGGCAGCAGCGAGGGATGAGGAAAGACATGGTGGTAGGTGTCTCGTGGTGGTTGAATTGCTAGCAGGTCAAGTATGAAAAAGTAGAGATAGTGTCACGACCTTAACCGATGGGCTGTAACGGGCACCCGGTACCTTACTCAACCGAGTACCTACGTAACGTTATCTTTCATATCATACTATCATAGGTAAATGAGCTAGAGAGGCTATCGTGAGATAAGTACAATAAAACATGGAGAAATACTCGACATTGGACGATCCAACATGTAATCCAAACTTATACATATGACGTACGGGCCTATAAGGCAAAAATAACCACTCGTATACTGAACATAGGCTGACAAGGCCATACAATTTTTTACGTACATGATATCTGTCTACAAGCCTCTAAGTGTACATAATTGTCATAAAGGTCGGGATAGAGTCTCGCCATATGAAATAATGCACATATAAATCATACTGACCAAACAAGCAACTCTGGAGAAAATGGAGTGCATCAACATCTTCCACTGAGTTGATCGCCTACTTGGAGGACTCTCGACCGGTATATCAAGACCCGCGGGCATGAAATCCAGCATCTCCAGGAAAAAGGGATGTCAGTACGATAATGTACCAAGTATGTAAGGCACATAAATAAGTACATAACAGACATAGAAGGAATATAGAGTAAATGACTCAACCTGTGAGTCTTGATAACTATGAAATAATTATAGGGTCATGCATATGTGTATGAATGTCTTGTCGTGCATAGGTACATGTTTCATAACATCATCAGACCTCTGAGGGCATCCCATCATATCATCATGGCCACTGTGGGCAAAATCATCAATGTATACCAGCTGATCAGGTGGTGGTGCGTACATAACTCCATAACTTTTTCTCATATCCCATATATATATATATATATACGCATATATAACGCCATATGGTCATGGGTCAATGTGCATGTATAAATGCATAAGAAATATGTTAATAAGATTTTCTCGGAATGCCATAAAAATCCATATGCCTTTCAGATAAACTTTATCAAATACGTATTTTTTAGAGACCCAAAAATAGAAGATATAATAATAATCCACATGGGGAATCAAGAATATAGACACCCCTAGTATTTCTATGAATAGAGTCATTTATGAAATTTGTATATTTTACTCGTTTCATTTGTATTATTTGGATCATGCAAAAAAGAAAGAAGGGATAGTCTTAACATACCTGGAGTAGGGAAAATTCGTATGATATTCATGGAAAAGGTTGCACAATACTCCTTTCGAATCGCAAAATCTCACGTTGCTAGTGTACTAAGAAATCTTGTTGGATTTTGATTGAAGAATGAAAATCTTCACTGCTGCAGTGAACTTAATTTGCTAAAGAATGATTTGAAGTTGGTAAACATTGAGTGATCATTCGCTGCTAAGAGTGACAGAGAGGGGTTACGTTTGAAATCTTTGAATTCTCTTCTCATCAGATGCAAGTTTGTTACTTGGATTCTTACATTCCAAGACTTATATTGGCTTTCTATTATTAAATGAATGCCAAGTCTTATAGTCTTTAATTTTGCCACATACTATAATGCTTTAAAGAGTCATCATGGATTTGAGGGGCGCTGCCACATTACTCTTCCATCTTTATTCAAAGTTTTTCAATTAATTTAATTAGGTAATATTCCGCTCCCCGGTAATTAATCAATTACCCGCATAATTAAGAATTGTCTCAAATTACTTAAAATTCTACTTATTTTTAATACACTTTATATATCCCACTATCATGGTCTCATGGTACCTTGTATGTTGCTAGTCTGTAAATATCAGGTATTAACGCTCGACCCGTATTTTACCCCCACAATGCCAAACTTGGACGAAAATTCATTTTTTTTGACTTGCTTCCCCTTTCATCTTCACGAGTTTTCTCATCACTTGTGAAATAGAAAAATCCTTATAATCTCAAAATAATCTTTTGCTTGGGCTGATGTCAATTATCTTACGACAAATTCAACGTACAATACTACAGGGTGCGACATCGTTGTAATTTAGTACAGCGAAGCGTAACATCATCGTAATATTGCGGGGCGTAATATCATTCCCCCTTTTGGAACATTCGTCCTCGAATGTTGGCTGATGCACTTATCATTTTCATAACCCGTAGCTCTTGCGAATACTTTAATATTTTCCTTTCCATTTAGGCAAATGTTCTTTGAATAAATGCAAAGGCCAGGGCATTCCCCCTTGTGACGACGCGACCAGTCATCTCATGAGTTACCGCTATGTTTCCCCCATTTCTGCTTCTTATTGCTTTGCTTATCAGTTCTATTATGATCGGGTTGGTTGGCTCGGGTTCGGAAAGGTTTTAGTAAGGTTTGAGACACTTAGTCTCTTTTGAGGAAGCTTAAGTTGGAAAAGTCAACCGGATGTTGACTTATGTGTTATAGGGCTCGAATGTGAGTTTCGATGGTTCAGTTAGCTTTGGGAGGTGACTTGGGACTTAGGAGCGTGTTCAGAATGTGTTTTGGAGGTCTGGAATGGATTTAGGCTTGAATTGGCAAAATTGAAATTTTGGCGTTATCCGGTTGATAGGTGAGATTTTGATATAGGGGTCGGAATGGAATTCCGGTAGTTGTAGTTGTGTCATTTAGGATGTGTGTGCAAAATTTTAGGTCATTCGGACGTGGTTTGGTATACGTTTTGATCAAAAGCGTAATTCGGAAGATTTTTGAAACTTAGGCTTGAATCCGATGTGTTTTGGTTGATTCGATATTGTTTGAGGTATTTTGAAGATTGGTATAAGTTTGAGTAGTGGTATATGATATGTTGGTGCTTTTGAGGTCCCCGGGGCCTCGAGGTGATTCCGGATGGTTGGCAGAAAGTTTGGAAATTTGGTTTGGCAGCTGAAGTGTTGGAATTGTTGTCATAACCGCACCTGTGGCTAGGGGACTGCAGGTGTGGTCTCGCAGAAGTGAAAAGGGGGCCGCATATGCGGCCAAGTGGAAGGTTGGTAGGAACCACACCTGCGATGGTGCAGGTGCGGGTTAGGCATCGCAAATGCAGTGTTTGAGGGGCTTAAGTGAAAACCGCAGAAGCGGTCCATAGACCGCAAAAGCGATACTGCAGAAATGGTTAAAGGGCAGCAGATGCGGAATCCTTGGGCCAGAAGATATAAAATGTTTCCTTCGTGAATTTTTGGCTAGGTTCTCCATTTTTTAAGACGGGAAGCGAGCTAAGGCAGTGAATTCAAGGGAGAATCGAAGGAAATCAATTGGGTAAGTTCACTATGCTTCATTACTTGAGTTTATGATCATTTTTCTATCGGTTAATCATGGTAGTAGTGGAGATTAAGGGTTGAAAATGGGAAAACTAGGGTTTGGTATTGGAGACCTACACTTGAGGATTTGAGGGGCCATTTGTGGTCGGATTTTTGGACTTTTGATATGTATGAACTCGTGGGGAGGTAAGGAATATATTGATGTGAATTTTATCGACTTCCGAAACGTGGGCTCGGGGGTCGGGTTTTGGTAATTTCAAGAATTGTGTTGTAAATTGATTATTTTCGCATGGGCTTCGTTCTCTTAGCGTATTTTGATGTCGTGATTCTGATTTTGAATAGATTTGACGCGAGTTGAGGCTGATTCGAGGGGAAAAGGCGTCGCGGACTAGAGTTTGGACCGGATTAAGGTGAGTAATGATTTTAAATGTTGTCCTGAGGGTATAAAAGCCCGAATTGCACATCATGGTGCTATATTGAGGTGACACACACTCCAGATGACAAGCGTGGGGTCGTGCACTATTGGGTATTGTGACTTAGTCCGTCCCGAATGACTGTTTTACCGCTTATTTGATTGAAAACTATTTGCTATCATCATGTTTTGGGCTGAAAGCCATATTTGGGGCTCGTGCCAACTATTTGGACCCTTAGGGGATTTTTACTAATATTTCCTCACTATTTTGACTTTATACTTGTACTCAGTCATGCTATATTCTACTGTTTTCATAACTCAGTCATGTTTACTTTGTTTTAAACATTAAATGATATTTTCAATGATAAATTGGGCTTAATATCATGTTTTACTGTTGCCCGAGTGCCTTATGAGATTCTGATTGAGTAAGGCCGAGGGCCATCGCAGCAGTGATACACTGATTATGATTATGAGGTTGAGGGCTTGAGTTATACGCCACGAGGTATCTTGATATGAGGCTGAGAGCCTATGGATTATGCCACGAGATGGCTTGATATTGCGTTGGGCAGTAAGGGGTCCCTCCAAGAGTCTGCACACCCCAGTGAGCGCGGGTACCCATTGTGATGTGAGATATAGCCGGGGGAGGGGGCTGGTATTGTCCGTGTGTTTCCCGAGGGGCTGATTCTGTTGGTATTGTGCCCGAGGGGCAGTTCTTTATGTGTTTAACTTTCCTAATTGCATGTCATTTACTTGCTTAACTGTTAAAAAGGCATTCCAAAGAAGTTTTAACTGAACTAAAGTGACTTTACCTATTTTTCACTATTTCATTACTTTTACTGCTTCTTTATAGTCTATTAATGTGCCTTTACATGGTTTCTTATTACTCAGTCTACATTTATTATTATTACTCACTGAGTTGGAGTAATCACTTTACTCCCTGCACCCTGTGTGTAGATTCAGGCGCATCAGGTCCTGTTTGCGAGGGTTGAGAGCTGTCCAGCAGATTCCGGAGATTTACTAGGTAGCTGCCCGGCGATTTGCAGCCCAGTGCTTCTCCCTCTATCTTATTTCCTTCTGTTTTAATTATGTAATAGTGGAGTAGACTCTTTTAGACTGTTAATATTATTATAGATACTCATGACTGGTTACACCCCATTGTCGGGCTATGTCTTTTTCCACAAAGTGCATTATTTACCTTATTTTTGGGGATTTATTATTATAATTAAGGCTTAGTTATATTATTTAATTGCTTAAAAATGAATAGGGAGTGTTTAAGGTTGTGACACCCCTTTAGGCCTCTTTCTCATGCCATGACTTGTGATCGACTTCCTTCCAATCTTGTAACTGTTGCTACCTCCTATCATGTAGCCTCTACGATACTAACCTTATAAGTGTGCCTATGCGACTTTTCTCTTCTTTTCCTTCAAATTTTAGCGAATCTCTAGGCCTTACTTTGTAAACATATACAAGGCTTAATAAGATACTTCTCTGGGCATTTATAGGTTTACTGAATTTCTTCGCTCGGTACTTTGTAGAACTTGCGAATATTGCTACATCTTATTTCATAAACCACGTTATCTATCCATCTGATTTTACTGCATCCAGGTAGGTCATACTATACCATAACTCTTACTTTGATTTATCTTTGCGAAGGTCTGCTACCAAATTCCAACTCACTCTTGTTGCTTATCCCATATGTATAAATCCCAGTCCTTTAACGCCCCCTACTACTGTTCATCTTAAGAATTATGGCCTAATCTCAGCTCAAACTTTGTGAATTTTGTCCACCCATTATGACTTGCCTCAATACTAATCTACGATATGCCACTGATAACATAAAAATTCTTACGTAATACATTGTCACTAGGGCTTACGTTGCATCGAGGAATATATGAAGTGATTTCCATAATCGTAGTTAATAGTATCTCGATGTGATTCACCTTATAGGGGTATTCTAATCTCGTGCCGTCTGCGAAATCTTTTCTCCTTCTCCCTTTTTTTCCTTCAAATCAGTATTCAATCGAAGGATCAAATGTCATCCTTTATATATTACAATCACACCTTTATTTCACTACTAGGGAAGCATTCCATCTCTTCTAAATGCTACTAGTCTTATACTCCTTTGAGTTTATTTAGGCCGCCAGCTCTTATTGTTTCCATGGGCTTAATCCTGAGGACTTATTCATTTTCTTCACCTTCTTACTTGCCCTCTTCTTATCCTTACTCTTGTCTTTTAAAACCTTGCCACTCTATCATACTTTAGCTTGCGATTAATTCCCTTATGCTTTTATGGAACATCAAGCAAGACATCACATCGCTTTTAACTCTTTTTTTACTCTCTAATTAGAACTTTCCGTACTTAGAAGCCATAGGCTGGAAGGTATGCCACTGACAACGCTGCTATCATTCCTGGATACTGAATCCCCACCTTTCTAGCCTTTTATACGTAGTATGGACTATTCACAATCTTCTGTATTTGAGTATCTCGTACGTTGTTCACCTTTACCTTTCTTACCTTAAAATCTTGCATCGTATCTTTTATCTCTCTCATTACCTCCCTTACACACAGGTATAATTCACATTTACAACTTGAAACTTTATTATAATACTTGCACTTCTGGTGCCTATACAATCTGATGGAAGATTCATACTGACTTCTGATGAGGCTGGTACTCTTCTAACCGGCTTTATCGTAGAGTAGTTCTAGAATATGGTTGTTGTACTATCTGTTTTGTACCTATGATATTAAGAGTGATCCTGCAATATTCTTAATCATGAGGTCTATAATTTTCTGGGTCCAATAATCAGACTCCTGATTTACTCCGTTGATATAACTTTTTATTTTCTTCTTTCTTCTGATCAGCCTTTATGTCGGCTTAGATTATCTCCTGATCCACGGTTCATGGTATAAGTTATTATGTTTAGCCTTTCATGGGTGTTATGGAATATCCATGATATAATCCTTCATTTATGACCTGGGCTCAATTCTTTCTTTTAACATATACCGAAACCTTCTATGGCTATATATGCTGCATGTATAAAACTCTGAACCCTTAAGTGCATTCATAACATAGCCAATTCTGGATCATTGATCGAATAATTTCTTTCGTTCCATCTTAGCTTTCTTTCAACGTAAGCTATTACTTTTCATGATCTTTCCGCCCCTTGTTGCGCCCATACTTAGCTTATCTTAGCTCTCATGCATGCTGCAATTTTTGTGCAACTCATATGATCTTCGAATACTACTTTTTATTTTACTTCCTGTCCACTAGCCACAGTAGGTTCCTCTTTCTTATGGAGGACGTACAATGTTGTTGTGAAACTGTTGTTACAAGACCATTTCCTCTTTAGGTCACTAATGTATCCATTATTACTCATAATTTAGCATGATCTGCTGAATTCACAAGTATTATGAGTACTATTATGAGCATGATCTGCTGATTTATCTGTAACTTCTTGTCTAGTCATGACTAGGCTTTTCCTGAATCAACTACTAACTACTCGTCAACCTATTCTCATATCCATATTCTGCGTAATCTCTCTTGGGTTATTTCTTTTGTCTAACTTACCTCTTGCACTGGCTCCTTATTTATCAATAACCTTCCGGGCAGGAACTCTTGCTTTCTTTCTCTGACGGCGTGCCTACATAACATTCTTGAATCGAAGCATATCTGTAGGAATCGGATAAGTGCAATCTCATTCCTTTCTCATTTTTATCGCACTCTTCCATTACCATTCCATAGTTAGTAAAACAACTTAATTCTATCTTAATGCCATATCACTTCATATTCCCCCCTTTAGGGGAGTACTAAGATTTAGTGCCATGATGATCTACGTATAGATATTTTACCTTTTCACCTCTGGTGTCTTTTCATATCGTCGATGACCCTTACTCACCTTGCGATAATCCTTTTGTACCAAGGATAACAAAATTCCTTACTCGCGAGGGTGACACTTAATGTAACTGGTACATACAGTCCCTTAAGCTTAATTTTGCTCACATTACTTGCTTTAGGGAAGCGTCTTCCTGAATGACCATTCTCTAAATTTCTCCTGAATCTTCTTCTGTTGTCCATTCTACTATCGCCGGAACAAAATCTGAAATTCTTGTGATGTTGACTATTATCAAATCACTCAATCCCTAATTCATGTTTAGTTTATCTTGTTCACCAATCTATACTTGTTTCTATTACTCTGAGGTCTAACTTTTCCTTTTGGTAATCGTGTTAGAGTTGCGAACGTATTTCTCGAAATGAGGATATGACTTTATAGCCTATATTATATTGTTGTCTCAAGGCCTGTCACCTTTCGTTTCTTTCTTTACTTGAATATAGATTCTGTAATACTGTCATCTTTTGATCTACCGTTTGTCATCCATGTATCCATTATTACTCATAATACTTCCTTATCTCTCTATTCTTAATTTCATGCTAATATTTGTGCCTATCCTTTTCTTTTGATAGCTTCAACAAGACATTCTTTCGCTTTTTACCTTCCCTTGCTCCATCTAATGGATCTTCAAGCTGCCTAAAATTCTCCCTTTACTAGGGATGGGAGCCATACTAAGGTAATATTTATCCCTTCAAGGTTTTCCGTTCCTATCTTTATAGTATTCATATCTAGCTGTACTATTTTAGAGTACACCATCTGGGTGTCTCACAAGGAAATCTATTAGCACATTTGCAATATCCTTCGAAAATATCAACCAACGCAAATGATCAATTCACCATTTTGGGTTACTCTATCCCAGCCGGATCATGATATTATGTCTTTTTCTTAAACCATATTTGTTAGCTCCCATAGAGCATAACCCAGATCGGGGTGGCCAATTATACATACCTCTATTACTGTTGAAGGTAACTCAAAATACTTATATCTTTCTTCCTGAATGGTAAATAAGGATAATCTTTATTAAATGGGTACTCGTACCCTTCTTCACCTTGCTTCTTTTACTTGCTGCAACTCGTGTCTAACTTTCGATTCTGTTATTCCTTTTTATCGTAAGACTGGATAAGTATTCTTTCCTAAAAGCTCCTTATCAAGAACCGTACACCTTTTAGTATACACATGATCTACTGAAGACCTCTCATTTACTCATCATAAGCAAGATGCAAAAATTAAGCTCCTCTAACTCAACACTTTCACAGCTATATCTATTATCGATTGTCTTTCTTAATGTAGGCATCGTCTTATTACGAATAGAAGTTCAGGATTTGAATTCTTATAAGTGAGCTCTACCACATGATCTATAGTAAGAAGAAAGAGTGACAATCCTAAATACCCTATAGACTCCTGCTTATAAGTGTGGTTCACAACATACCCATAAACAAGACTCTACTAGACAAGTCTTGTAGACTCCCTAGGACAGAACTGTTGTGATACCACTTTTGTCACGACCCAAACGGATCGGCTGCAATATGCATGTATAAATGCCATCAGCTCATGGGTCAATATGCATGTATAAATGCATGAAATACATAAGAAATACGTTAATAAGATTTTCTCGGAATGCCATAAAAACCCTATGCCTTTCGGATAAACTTTATAAAATACGTATTTTTCTAAGACCCATGGATAGAAGATATAATAATAATCCACATGGGGAATCAAGAATATAGACACCCCTAGTATTTCTATGAATAGAGTCATTTATGAAATTTGTGTATTTTACTCGTTTCATTTGTATTATTTGAATCATGCCAAAAAGAAAGAAGGGATAGCCTTAACATACCTGGAGTAGGGAAAAATTCGTATGATATTCTTGGAAAAGGTTGCACCGTACTCCCTTAGAATCGTAAAATCTCACGTTGATAGCGTGCTAAGAAATCTCATTGGATTTTGGTTGAAGAATGA
The DNA here is from genome assembly GCF_000715075.1 of Nicotiana tabacum. Classification (NCBI taxonomy): domain Eukaryota; kingdom Viridiplantae; phylum Streptophyta; class Magnoliopsida; order Solanales; family Solanaceae; genus Nicotiana; species Nicotiana tabacum. Next base: position 204,760,695 of record NC_134080.1, read on the forward strand.
AAATCATCACTGTCGCAATGAACTTAATTAGCTAAAGAATGATTTGAAGTTGGTAAACATTGGGTGATCGTTAGCTGCTAAGAGTGACAGAGAGGCGTTACGTTTGAATCCTTTGAATTCTCTTTTCATCATATGCAAGTTTGTTACTTGGATTCTTACATTCCAAGACTTATATTGGCTTTCTATTATTAAATGAATGCCAAGTCTTATAGTCTTTAATTTTGCCACATACTATAATGCTTTAAAGAGTCATCATGGATTTGAGGGGTGCAGCCACGTTACTCTGTCATCTTTATCCAAAGTTTTTCAATTAATTTTATTAGGTAATATTCCGCTACCCGGTAATTAATCAATTACCTGTATAATTAAGAATTATCTCAAATTACTTAAAATTCTACTTATATTTAATACACTTTATATATCCCACTATCATGATCACATGATACCTTTTATGGTACTAGTCCTTAAATATCGGTTATTAACGCCTGACCCGTATTTTACCCCCACATGTCAAACTTGGACGAAAATTCATTTTATTTCACTTGCTTCTCCTTTCACCTTCACGAATTTACTCATCACTGAAATAGCAAAATCCTTATAATCTCCAAATAATCTTTTTCTTGGACTAATGTCAATTACCTTATGACAAATTCAACGTGCAATGCAACAGGGTGCGACATCGTCGTAATTTAGTACTGTGAGGCGTAACATCATAGGTAATATCATGTTATCTGGTAATTAATTAATTACTCGCATAATTAAGAATAGTCTCAAATTATTTAAAATTTTACTTATTTTTAATACACTTTATATATCCCACTATCATGGTCACATGGTACCTTGTATGGTACTAGTCCGTAAATATCAGGTATTAATGCTCGACCCGTATTTTACCCCCACATGCCAAACTTGAACGAAAATTCATTTTCTTTGACTTGCTTCCCTTTAACCTTCACGAATTTACTCATCAATTGTGAAATAGCAAAATCCTTATAATCTCCAAATAATCTTTTACTTAAACTGATGTCAATTACCTTACGACAAATTCAACGTACAATACTATAGGGTGCGACACTGTCATAATTTAGTACTGCGAAGCGTAACATTATCGTAATATTGCGGGGCGTAACATCGAAAAGTTGCTTAAAAGAGATGGTTTAACCGAAGTGGGAGTGGTAGAGTAGCATATGGATTTTGTGGCAGGATAGCAACGTGCCTTGAGAAAAGCTTAGAGGTATTTGGGAATCATGGTGGACAATGACTCGGTCTATGGATTTTATTTGGGATGGTGGCTATTGTACTGAGGATGATTCAATATGGCAGAGAGGAGTTTGCTTGAAATGAAGAGGGGTGTGAAAACTTGATTATCATTATTGGGACGCAACGTGACTTCAAGTTTGGAATGTATTGTCAGTCTTTGGGGAAAGAACAGACTCTTACAACTGGCGGGCGAGCATGGGCTCAAGAGGGTTTAATGATTTCGGGGTTGGTTGTACCCAATGCAGCGTCGTTGGAAGATGCCGGTATGGAAATTCCACAGGCAAGCTATCTCCTGTGAGCAGGTCAGCGGTTGCATGATTTCTGGTGAAGCTTCTACAAGGAGTTCTACTTACTACCCAGTGGGAGGTCGAATAGTCAATTATGGATGATAATTCGGGATGTTTTATAAAGAGTTTAACAAGAGATTTCGAGAGTTTTGGCAAGTTAATGGTGTGAATGAAATTGGGAAGGAGGAATCTTTGTGGATTCTAGATTTATGTGCTTGTAGCTTAAAGCTAAGTAGGGGATCCCACCACCTACGACACTTGGCGGCTCTTTCCCACTATTCCAGTCGTCCAGCATTTCCAACATGCGGAGCCGTAGGATTCTATTTTCTTCCGCAGTCGCGGATTCAGGTGTGAGGACGGCTGAGATCGAGCTTTCCTCAGAAACAGGGATTGTTTGCAATGGAATTTCTGAAGACATTTCCACACTTCCTTTTGACCTGGTGAAGTAAGTGTGAGTACTGCTTCTGGTCCTAACAACAGGTAGTTGAACACCTCTCCTTGACCTCTTGAAGTATGAGTGCGAGGCCAGACTTTCACCAAACCAACCGTCTTTCCAAAAACCCTGGAAAAATGCTCAATGACAAACACACGGTTAATTTGCAGCAAATAACAAATAGTTAATCTCACGTTGGGCATGATGCACCTATACAGTTAAGTGGATTACTATATGTTTGCTACGAGAGCATGCGTCATTCCGGCATTTTTTCCTCTTATTAGTTTTTCCCCCTTTTTCTTTTCTTTTCTTTTTCTCTTTTGTTTTCCTTTTATTTTTATATTTTTTTTATTTTCGTAATAAAAGAAATGCGACCGGATCCGATGAGGATTGCCTACGTATCACGATGCCTACGTGAATCAGATCATTACGTAGTTCGAAAAACACAAATGAGCGTAAAAGAAACAACCTCTTTATTGTTGAAACGTTCTATTACAAGCTACATTTTGTAAAAGAAAGAGCAAACTTTGAAAATAAACCTAGACTCAAAATAGACTGAAAATCACCTTGATGAAAAAACAGGCAGAAAATGCTAAAATATAGATTTGACCTATGAATGCATTATGGTTTTAAAAATTGGTTTCCGCGGGGCATCGTTCGTCCTCGCCGCGGTCCTAGGCGTGAGATCCCTCTCAAGTTGCTCCAGCTCGTGCATAGTCTGCTTGACATAAACCATTACTGCCGAGGGGAAGGTAACACTGGACATGTTCTCACATCGCAGACATCGTCTGGTGATGGCATGGGCAATGGCTTTGATTCTATCTCTGGTTTGCTTCTTTTCTATGAGTAGGCGTTTTATCTGATCGCTGCATATCTCGAATACTTGAATATCCTGTATATGCTGATGCTCCAATCGCCGTACTTCCAACTTCATCTGGGCTATTGAGTCATACCAGTATCTGCTCTCAATTTGGAAATCCTTGGCCTGACTAGCTGCTTTGATCTCAAGTGCTGCCATCTCTCTCTTTATCTTAGCAACAGTCTTCTCGTGGTCGCCTTCCAATTGATTCAGGTATCTGCGATGCTTATCTGTTCTTGTATCCCACTGTGCTTTGAGCTCTGCTATGACGTTTTCAGATTTCTCCAAACCATCTCGCCACTCTCTGATCTCGCTTTTTAGCCTTTTTATCAGGTGCTCGTCTGATCGACGCCTTGGCTGTTTATCTGCATCCAACCTTATCTGTTTGATCTGGGCTCTAAGCTTTTCATTTTCTTGAATCAACCTGTTCCGCTCTCCCAGATTGGTAGCAACTTGTACGTTGTGTTCATATTTCAAGTTTTCCACTTGTTGCTTTAACCTGCTGATTTCGGCGCAATAGCCTCTTTCTTTCGCTAACCAATCCCACTGCTTTTGTGATGATTCGGTAAAATTCCGGATGTGGGGTCTCTTAGCTGGCCTTTCATGCTCGAGTTCCCTTCTGTACCATGCAAGGTAACCTGGCGTCGTTTCTCCTTTAGCTTGATCCCGCACGCAAGTATCTGATTTCAAATATTGACCCTCATTCCAGATTTGGCGAATCTTTGCTTCTGGGAACTGTCCGTTAGGACTTATCTCAACTGCTTGAGTGCTTAGATCTTCCTCATGAGGTACTGTCTGGCATCTTCCAAACTGTCTTAAAACTCGGCAGGGTGCGTAAGGTTGAATGCTCTTAAGCCCCATCAGTAAGAAATGAATTTTAGCTGCAGACATATATAGGATCTCATTAACAGGCAACCATCCCAACGTCCATTGTATTTGGCTGGCGGTAAGAGCTTGGAAGAACGAGGTCCATGCCAGGACTCCTTTGGGCAATTTGATCTCTTTGGTTCTCGTGTAAGATTCTTCTATGCGGGTCTTTTCCGGGGAACCATGGCTCAAAATCTCGGAATGATGGCAGAGGTGCTCGGTCATCCATATCTGTAGGAGCAAGTTACAACCTTCGAAGAAATTTCCCCCAGCTTTACAAGCTGTGAGAGCTCGAAAGATGTCGGATACCACCATAGGCGCGAGAGTACTGTCACTTTGTGTGAGTAAAGTGCTGACGACCCCAGATATCTTCAAATCAATGTTTCCATCTTTCCTCGGAAATACCAGAAGACCCAGGAACATTATCATGAACGCTACCCGTCTGTGCTCGTCCCACTTCAGACGAACTCCTTTGCTGCACAGTTTGTTGATTGGATTATTGAATCCCCCCTTGTGACCGTATCTATCATATATGAAGCATGGAGTACAAAATCTAGCTGCCAGATCCGGGTTGTGGACTGTTCTAGGTATCTTCAATGAATCTAGGAATCGATGTACCGTGACGACTCTTGGGGCGACCAAGTATTTTTCCCTCAAGGGAAACTCAGTATTCCCGATGTATCCGGCCACTTCTTCCAAAGTCGGGGTGAGTTCAAAATCAGAGAAATGAAAAACATTGTGCGCCGGGTCCCAATAGGTAACCAAAGCTCTTATGATATCTCCCCGAGGCTGGATTTCCAACAGACCCACAAGACCTTTCAGATATTTCTTAACCTCATTTTGTCCTTCAACACCTAGATCATTCCACCATAGCCGTAACTTGACAGGGATTTTGGTCATTATTGAAAAATGTTCATTTTGCATCGTGCTCATCCTGCACATTTATTAAGGTGATTTTAACAAAATTGACTGACTCAAAAAATATTTTTACAGAGAGGATCAAGTTTTGAACACGGCCTTTAAACACTTCGGAGACGAAGATTTTAAGGCTGTGCGGGTCTATTGGATAAAAACGCTAAACAAGACCCAAAGGTGGCTGTTTATGCAAAGTCAGCCTTCCGGCGTCCCTTTCGGGAACATTCGGCTATTTATGATAAAACAATGTCACCTGACTTATTTACGACTCTTTTAAAAATTTGACACATCTTTTATTTATTTATTTACTGATTTTTGGCTATTTAGAAAAAATGGGGTCGAACCCGACGAGGGTTGCCTACGTATCTCACATCCGGTGAGAATCAAACCGGCGTAGTTCGGGATATCGTAAAATAGGAAAAAATCGAATAAACCTAGAAATCAGGAATGCGTATTTTTTTACATTTTTTTTGAAAAGAGATAAAGATTAAAGTAACTATTTATTATTTTTTTTTATATTATTATTTTTTTTAAGAAAAATTTGGACTATTAGTCTGAATTCATAAAAGGGGTACTACGAAAGAAACAACACATTTTTTGAATTATGAATTTTCGATTTTTTTTTTTACTTTTAAAATAAATACCTTTTCTTTTTTTTTTGATTTTGAAAGTGATAAAAGAAAATTTTTATATATATTTTTTTAATAACTCTCAATAAACAAGACAGTTTTTTTTTAGAAAAATTCCGGCGAGGTTTTGACACTACTTGGACATTGGTTTTATTTTCCAAAAATAAGTAATTATCTCCCCTACGCTGCTATTTTCCCCTTTTTTTTAGGAACTAGGAACCGGTCGACATGCGGAACCGAAGCAAATAAATGCACAACACAGATAGGAATGCAGCATGATGGTCTTTTCCATTCCAGGTTGCCTGTCCTAGACGGACCCAACCCCGGTGTTGAGTCCCCTAAGTCAAATGCAATATGATGCAAATAAGTGTTCCTACTAGGGATCCGGCATGAAATTTCGTTATACTAGGTTTAAACCTTGGTATTTGTTCTAGACTGTGTACCCGAGCGGACAACTCGAGTCGAGGAGGGGGCTACGTACCGGGGACCCGCGAGATCGTCCGGCTTTGTAACTTGTCCGACCTCTTTCTTATTTCAGGTATTGACACTAACAGAATAGGGAGTCTCGACCAGCGAGCTTCTCCCCGGAGGTAAGAAAAGAAGGGTTTCGGCACAGTTTATATACAGTTCAGATAATATCAAAAGCGGTAAAAGACAACATTTAGCACTTTTATGCAAAACATGTAATAAAGATCAGATAATAAAGCCAAATATAACAATTATTCTAAGCTCGAATTCTTGGACCCTGAACCAGTGGTTCTGGGTCAATTCCCCAGCGGAGTCGCCAGAGCTGTCACACCTCCTTTTTGCGCGCCCTCCCCAGAAGGGTTAAATGCGCGGGTGGAGTTTTTCCAATTTAAGTGACAATATTCGAAATGGGATTATTTATTTAATTCAGAGTCGCCACTTGGGAAAGGTTTGGCTTTTGGTGTCCCAAGTCACCGGTTTATCTTGAATCCCAAATCGAGGAAATTTTCGACTTTTCCAAATGAAGTCTGCGAACCAGAAATTCTAAGTAAGGAATTCTGTTGACCCAAGGGAAGGTGTTAGGCACCCTCGAATCCCGTGGTTCTAGCACGGTCGCTTAAATTGTTATAATGGCTAAATATCTGATTTAAATACATGTTAGGACTTACGTGCTTTTATTAAGTTTAAACCGCTTTTATTATTATCAATTATTTTTATAGAATTGCAACGTCGTGAAAATGCATCTCGAACCACGTCACAATCAATGCACCCGTGATCGTCGACACATTTGGACTTCGTTGAGATTTGGATTTGGGTCACATCAATGTGCACCCGAATTTAAGAATATAATTTACTTAAAGTCGCGCCTAAAGAATCTAACGCGTTATTCTCTTTAGGGAGGGCAGTGGTATTCACTAAACCGTCCGTCCCAAATTCTAAGTATTTATCATGATCAATTATTGAGGGCCCCGCAATTTGCTTTTTATTTGGCGAGGCTCGTCTCATTATTTTAGAAGGGAACCCTACAGTGGCTACATTTCTATTACGTTTGTCCCTAAAACTAAAAGAAAAAAGAACATGCTAATTTAACTATATGCTTTTGCCTAATCCGGATTCTTATCAATTTCTGATTAATTATTTACAAAGTAGAGAAAACACTACACTTCAATGGAAAATTGCTTTAGTTTGACAGAAGAAATCCGCTTAGTCTAATGAAATACGACACTTAATCCGAACAAACATCTTTAGGTCAAAGTTAGATTAACTTGCTTAAACAGGGTTAATAGAATTCCTTATTGAAGAATACCCCCGATAACATTCAAAACTAATCCTATAAAGGCCTAAAGAAATCAAAAACCGGGCAGTTCAAAACCACATTATATTTGGCTAGGTTTAATAGCCATTTGCCCTTACTTATTCAATACATGCTGAAAGAGTGAATTTAATTTTAACAATCACATTAAATAGTTTCACATTCCAAGAGTTCTATTTACATTTTGTATGCCACTAAACGAATCGAACACCACAGTTCAAATCAACATAGTACAAGTTTAACAATGTATTCCCTATCAGCTATAAACTACAATTTACATAAACTTAACAACATTTATGAAAAGGCAGTCAGTAAACGGGTGATTATAACTCCTTCAAATCTTTCTATTCATGCTTTTTCAATGTTACATTCAGCTACACCAATGTGAGACTTGAGATGTGTACCTGGAAACAACTGAAAATGCCAAAGAGAAGAGGAAGAAGATAGGGAAATCAGCAACAGCAGGGAACAAAATAGCAGCAGCAGCAAGGCAAGATAGCAGCAGACAAAGCAATACAGCAAGAACAGGCTCGAGTGCAGAAATGCAACTATGGCCAATAGAAAGCAGTAGCCAAATGACAGCCACACCCAGTGGAATAGAATCAGGACTCCAGACAGACCAAACCAGTAGCAAACCAATGAAAACACTCGACTAGTAGACACAACTGGAACTTCAAAGAATCAGAATTGATTTTGAACAAATTGAACAGCTGAAACCCAAACAATAATAGGAGGAAACAGTTTCTGATTGTTGATTGTACACCTTCTATCCCTTAACCTCTCTCTATCTGTGTTTGTGTTTTTCTTTTTCAGCTCTTAAGGTTTAGTCTCTATCCCCCCCTGTGTATCTATTTGTATTTCAGCTTTCTCTTTCAGAAATTCCTCACAGTCTGTCTATTTTCTTTTTTTTTTTAATTCTGTCTATGTCCCTCTTCTGTATGTCTATCTCCTAATTCTGTATCTCCTCCTCTCTTCTTAGTCAAGATGCCCCCTCTTTTATAAGCCTTTCTTACCCCTTTTAACAGCCTGTTTAGACTATCACCATGCCCCTTGTGCCTTTTACATTTTCAGATTCCAATTAGTTATTTAAGTATATACCCCCATCAACATTCCCTGGCAGATTTAACTTTTAAAAGGTTTAAATACTTCTTTAAACTAAAGCCAAGTATGGGCAGTAGAATGTATCTGACAGCATATGCTGTCAAATTGTTTAACACTTAACAAAGACCTTTATGCAGGCCACAGGCTGTGCACAAAGCACATGAGGTGCACCAATGCACATGCTGTGCACGAGTGCACATGCCTCCCAATTCAGAATTTCCCAATCAGAATTTAAACCAAACATCCCTTTTTACATTACTGATCAATTCAACAGCTATAAGTAAACAAAAACTGGTTCTTAATTGACTCAGGCAAATGTTCAACAGAAGCAAATCGATTTAACTTTGTTCAGCCAGTTGAAACTAATTGACGACACACGTAGACTCGACTATATTAGCATTAACATACACAAACGTAGCCAAAAATCAGACATTCAAAAGCATGGGACACATGACTCGTCTTATACTGATTAAACAGAATTATACTTTGAGGAATCAGTTAGTCAGTACAAATTTGGAATACAACCAATACACATGTCTTATCAGAATATGAGGGGTTCAAACAAAACACAGTGGTTCAGGCAAAGTGGACGGGCCACAGTTGACAAAATTCAAAGACACAAAATCAAAGCATGAACAGACTTTTAACACAATCAGATGGGCCAAAACAAATAAAGAAAAGAAAGAACTCACCTTAAACTTGAAAAGTTAAAAGTTTCAACCCGGATTTGGACAGACCTTTCTTAAGGATGAACGAACTTTAATCGAAGTGTTTCTCAGATGAGAAACACCTCGATTAAGGTCCATTAGGCCTTAAATTCTTTGGCTCGAACAAAACACGGACCAGTGACGAAGGATCTCAAAGCTTCAAAACTCAGATCTGGGATTCATGCTTCCCTGATCTGATTCGGACCAAACCAAGTATGGTTTGGTCACGAGGGGGGTCTGGGGAGTGTCTGGTATGATTTTAGGGTTAAACCGTGTAGATCAAGTTTTGACTCGAATCTTCAAATGAAGATTCGAGAAGGTGGGAAGGGATTCGAACTACCTGGTTGATAGATTTGGGTTCAGGATGGCAAGGGCGTTCTAGGGTGTTAAGGGGAAGGTAACCGGCGTCCGTGCCGCCGGCTTTCATGGCGAAAGTACGCAGGGGCGGCTAGGGTTTTAGGGCTGTTTGTTTGGAGACGAAGGCTGGGGTTCAGATAGGGGGGCAGGGTAAGATTATGGTCTTATATAGTTAATGGGTGGATTGATCTCGACCGTTAGATCAATCTAGATCTACGGTCTGGATCTGATAGCTTAAGTGGAACGGTGTCGTTTCAAGGGTAAAAGGTTGGGGTCGGTCCGGGTGAGACGGGTCGGGTTTATTGGTGGGTTATGGGGAATTGATCTTGGCCGTTGATCAATTTGAGATCAACGGCCCAGATCAACCTGTACCAAAACGACGTCGTTTGGATTCTCTGGGCATCAGGTGGTCCGGACCGGGCAGGCCTGGGTTTTGGGTTGTTTGTTTGGGCCAATTTTAATAAATTGGCCCAAGTCCGGAAAGGCAGGGTCCTTTTCTTTTTTTTTTCTTTTTTTTTTATTGTAAAAATACAAAACCAAGTAAAATCAAATTAAAATAAACACCTAATACAATTATTCACACACATATTAAAGTAATTCAAAATGGGTAAAATTAAACAAAAATTAAAATCACGGATGAAGATGCCTATTTATGATTTTCTTATTTAACGACCGGATTACGGTTCGAATTATGCATGACACACACACATTTTTTTTTTTTGCATTTTGTTTTAATAATAAAAAAAAATAAAAAAAAACGGGCAAAAATTGCAAATGAACAACAAAGTGCCATGTGAAAATCCAAAATTTGTACAGCAGGGCCAATTATTGTTATTTTTATTTCTTTTGGAGCGATTGTCGTGCGAAGCAAAAATCACGTGCTCACAGTTAGTTATGTGTAAAGTAGTAGCGTTCGATGCCATTTCTTAGTTTCTTGTGTGGTAGTCATATGTAGAGTAGTTGATTTAAATATTTATGCTGCTTGAATGCTATATTAATCCTGAAAGCTCCTAAAAGTCTCATGTTTAAAGCAGTGTTATTAAAAGCGAGCGCTTCTAGCTTAAAGCGCAAAATCAAGGCGATTTTCTTGAGTTTTAGCTGGATTTTGGCTATACATGAAGGATAATGATATAACACATGCATGTATTTGTGGTTGTTTCATTTTAATAAGCTTCAAGATCATTCCATTATTTTAGTTTGTATCAGTTCCTTGTATATTAAGCTTGTTTTTGCCGGTTAATATAGCAGTCATATATACCATCTTTTCTTGTTTAAATGTCTTTGTATGCAATACTTAGTCTTTTTACTATGCTAAAGCTACTAAATGGTGTAGGTAGTCTAGGAGCATGAATAATTTACAAGTTTGAGAGTCACTGCAGCAACACTATCTGAACTTTCTGTTGCACCTGAATTATTGGAAAGCACAGGAGGCTGATAACAGGTTGTGGCTTAGCTTCTAATACCTCTTTGTTCTATTGTAGTAACTTCATATATGTACGCATACTAGTTAGTGCTTTTGGTTGATTGTTTTTCAACATTCTGTTATGCTTTTTTCTATCTTTTTTTGGAATTTTAATTTTTTAATGTTGCAAAGTTCCGAAGCTCGATTTGCACTCCTTTGGCCATTTGTCTTTGAATTGTTTTTTGATGTAAAAAATAGAGCTCTGATGTATTAAGAAATTAGTTGTTGACTGTTGTTAAGATAGATATTAGTGTTATTTACAGCAGTATTTTGCAAATCTGGATAGTGTTTTTTTTGCAAATCTGGATAGTGTTAGACAGTGTTGTTTACAACAGTATTTTTTTTGCAAATCTGGACAGTTTTTTTTTTGCAAATCTGGATAGTGTTTTTTACAGCAGTGTTTTTGTTTTTGCAAATTTAGACAGTTTTGGATAGTGTTGTTTACGACAGTGTTTTTTTGCAAATATAGACAGTTTTGGACAGTGCTGGACAGCTTTTTGACTTAGTTTGCACAACAGTGTTTCGTTTTGTTAATTTTCCAAGGTTGTTGGTTCATGAACATGTGATTTAACCTGTTGCTATTGAGTTGGGGTGATTTAGAGGTCAAAATTGTGGCTGTTGAAATGGAAAATAGCCTGATGGCCTCTTCTTTGCAAGTTCTTCCTTCTGCACTCTTTAGCAACACTGGACTGTAGAGTAGGAGGACCATATACTATCACACCAATATCTACACTTCCCCAACTCTTTGCGTGTGATCCAAATATCTCTGTAGAAAAAGAAGTTAAAACACATTGTCATGAAAATATAGTGGTACACATTTCAATGTTTCTCCAAATGTACCTTGGAAATCTGGTCTTTCACCATATCGGATAGTATTAACAAATCGAGCCTCTTCCAGATTCTTATGTAAAGAGGCCTCAAAATTCTGCTGCAGGATGTCGACCTTCTTTATGCTGTCCTCCGGTTCCTCCTTTAGTGAGGTATTCCTTTTCCAAAGATGCCATAAAGCGATCACGAGACCCCTAAATATAACAATACTTGCAACCATGCATCCAATCAACAAAAGCCCCTTGTACCACCAGTAATATATGTTGTGTAGATTTATGTAGAAAACGAAATTGAGAACCCCTTATTTATCTTTGACAAGTGAATAAGAAAAGAAGAAACTCATGTTCCGAACACTCTTCAAATTCCACAAATTGTTTGCAAAAAATGGAGGAGAAAATACAGAGAATGGAAGAAAAAATTGAGGAACAAAAGGCAACTACTCGTCAAGAAGTTGTTGCGGATGTTCTTGCATGACTTAAACATTCAGGAATTAATATTGATGCTAACATTATTCTAGCGGCATTGGGTGATAATTCACCAAGAGAAGTTTCATCTTCACAACAAACAACTTTGCAACCAATTCATCGTCCATCTACTGGTAGCATCAAAGAAGGCCAGCTCATTACAGGTATTAACTCATTGACAATTTAATAATTTTTGTGAGTTTCTGATGCCTTAGGTTGTTGAGATAATCTATTCATGTGGTAATCTCTGGAGAGTTGAATTATATCATTTGTCTATTGCTGATTCTGGACTTTTGGGCAGATTGTTTTATGTGTCAGTTAGCATAGTAAAGTGACCTTTGGTTGTTGTATATGTACGCATTATGTTAGTTAACATGTGTGTTTGTGTTCGTTTATTTTCAATTGTCAAATGTTAGATTTTGTAGTGTAAATTGACAGGAGCTAGAGTGTTCCTTCGTTATTTTGGTCTGCTGTTGGAATTGAGTTGCTTTGAAATGGAGTTGAGGCTTTGAATACTTATGTCATTTGAGAATGTAAAACCTTTCAGTTGTCTTATGGAAATATTGGAAGTTAGAAAATATTTAGCTTCTTGTTTGACATTCAGGCTTTGAATCAATTACTTTGTGATTCAAACATCTTAAAATTTTCTTTGTTTAATCATTTATTGATCGTCATCTGTAGGTGTAACGATTTTAGATGAAAGCAGTGATGAAGACCTTACGTGAGTGTTGTTGATTGTTGCTAGACTTTCTCATTATGTTCCAGGATATTTTAGTTTAGAACTTTTTGTACGCAAACTCATCTATTTCAACTTAGATATTGTTGATCAAACAATGTATTCATATTTTGTTTTTGTATATGGATAATGCTAGTTTGATATTTCAATGTTATTTTGTAGTTTATATAAAATATGGTGTATAAAATCTTGTTATATAAGTTATGGTGTATAAAATTTTATTGCAAGGGAAATTTCCTAGCTATAAATATATAAAATCGTTGCAATAAACCATATAACCATTGCAATAGACCTAGCAAACAATAATAGCAGCCCCTAATAACTGTTACAATAGACTATAGATAATTGTTGCAATAGATCACAAAAACTGTTACAATATATTATAAAAACCGTTGTGATAGTCGTAAAATATTGTTGGCACAAATATATCAGAACGGTTTATAATCGTCCCAACAAAATAAAAAATCGTTCCACAAATTGATGTAACGGTTTCATAACCATTACAATATCAATATATGGGGCCGGTTTTGTAACCGTTCCACATAACCGTTCTAATAGACCTATGGTAACAGCAAATCCAGGAACGAGTGCTAAACCGTCCCAGTAGCGCTATAGGGTCGGTTAGTGTATTTACTGCAACGGTTTTAGAAGGGTTGCCATAGGCCTTATTTCTAGTAGTGTCAAGGTCTTTCTGATTTTTAAATGTTTAATAGATTATCCTTTAGTGTTCTTCACTTATTTATGTAAAAGTTGCTTAAACCCTAGTCGATATATGTGAAACTCTGATTTTCTGATTTTTTGCTTCGATTCTGAGTTTTTCAATGTTACCAGTTGTATTGATTCACTCTGTATCTTTGACCTACACGATTTTTCTTTGTCAAATGCATTGCTCTGTGATTTTTTCCCTAACTAATCTCTATTAGGGTTTTTGAATTAATTTTCAGGTTAACTTCTCTGTGTTTATAAAGTTTTACTTGGTCTACTTTATTTATGAGAATCGATATATTCTATCTAGAATTGTTGTTAATCTGGTTGATTGATTTTCTCTGTTAAGAATATGTACTCCTAAGTCTTGCCTATTTCTATGATTACGACCTTAAATAGTCGTTCTTGCCTTATTTGATTGCTGTATATTTACATGATTCTTTCCTTAATTATGCCTCTGATTATTTACTTCTTTATTTGGTCTGATTTGAACCTCTTGCCTTTATTAATCATGTCATTACCGTTGGCTAATTGCCCTTAATTAAGGGAATGGACTATGCTGAACTCTTTGTATGATTAGATTCTGAGATCCCTTAATTGTTGATTATTGATTCCTTTACCTTAGTTTCTTTACTCTTGAACTACTATATAAACTCTCTTATTTTACTTCTTAACACACTAACACAAGTTCAAAGAACACACACCCACACTAAAACTCTCTTTTTTTTCCCTATTACTTGTGATAATTACTGGTCTAGCCGGCTAAAACCCAAGGCTAATCATTGGAACTGCACATGCTTTACATTTTGTACTCTTCTCTTCAATTGTTATGTCTCTAGTTCAATTTTGAAACTCCACTCTGTTTGTTCTATGTTTACTCTTGCATTAGTTCGATTGGTTATGCATTCAAGTTGTCTTTTTGTTTACTGCTTTACCCTGCATGTCTAAATTTTGTCTCCTTTTGCTCAAGCATGTAATCAGTATGTCCTGACTTCATTTGATGGTTTGATATTGGCTAAGCATGTTTCTGTTACTCCCTTAGATTGGTGAGATCATGATTAGTAACTTAATCCCCTAATGAACTTAACTGTATGTCTAATCCTGTCTAAGACACCCTTGTTTTCCACATGATCTTACTACTTCTTTGCTATATGTCTTAATTGCCTATTATCATGGCTAGCCAATTAAGTCTCTAAGACTCCTAAGTGTCATGTGAACTTGTTATCTATATGTCTTCCCTGTGTCCGTTCATGTGGCCCCTTAATGTGATTTTTATATGTTCCCAACCCCATTCACCCTTATGTGAGATATGCCTGTCTCTGAATCTGAGTATTCTGTGACTGGTTACTTGTTTGCTGAATTTGCTCTCTCCTGAACTGATTTCAAAATGTTCTTAGTATTCTTCTAAAAACTGGTTTTCATTCTTAGTATCTTCTTAAAACTGGACTATTTTAGAAAATCTTGTTCACTCCTAAAAGTTATCTCCACACTGTTTTTCACTAAGTCTTTTAAAACTATGTCAAACTGTCACATCCCAAAATCCACTAAGGATCGTGATGGCGCCGGACACCGCTGTCAGGCAAGCCAACCATAAATACTTAATTAAATTCTCATTTAAACAACTGTGAAAAACTCATTTTTCTTCAATTTTTACTAGTAAAATATACTCAATTCAAAGTTAATATACATGTTAAGAGGTCAATACAAAATACCCCATAACTATCCCAGAACCCGGTGTCACAAGTGCATGAGCATTTACTAGGAATGAAATAAAATAAAGTAACTGTCCAGAATACAAGTGGACAGAAATGAAAATACAATACAATACTCTGAAGGAAACTCTACTGGCTATGGACGTCTCGATAAATGCAACTCACCTAAGTCTCCGTATCAACCATGTAGCTATGCCACTCATAAACCTGTGCAACAAAAATGCAAAGCAAGTGTAGTACGAGTACGAAAACAACGTGTACCCAATGAGTATCCCGTCTAATCTCAAAGAAGTAGAGACGAGAGGTCAACTTTGACACTTACCAGTGGTCCAATAATGTTATTTCAATAATAGAGTAAATCGGTGACTTTTATAAACATGATTGTCATTCAATGGAATGAAGCAAGTAAGAAATTCTTTCCTTTATAGAAAATTTCCAAATTCCTTTTCATCGTTTAGACAAATATTCTCAACCGGGAAGAGGCAATAATAACTTCAACAAGTTTCAAGGCAAGCAATACAAGCTTGCGCAAATCATGCTGAGGTTGTACGGCCCGATCCAATAATATTTAAACTGTGCACCGCTAGAGGGTTGAATGGTGCGAACCATAGATGCATCTATTTAATCTACCAAGGCATTCGGTCCGTTCCAAAATTTAAGCACGCATAGACAATCAATCAAGAAGTCATCAGGAAATAATTATCCAAAGAAAACCACTTCTCTTTTAGCAATTTAGAAAATTGAATTTTAATTCTTTTTAGAAATTCATTTACTAATTCGATAGGATTTAAGCAATTCAACTGTCAATAAAGTTACAGATATTTCAAGTATAGCATGCTTTTGGGTCCTAGACTACCCGGACTTACTCATATTAGTAGCTACGCACAGACTCTCATTACCTAGTGCATATGTAGCCCCCACAAATAGGAGCACATAACCAATTATTTCACCTATGGGTACAATTCCGTCTTACAAGGTAAGAAAGGAGACTCACCTCGCTTTGAAGATCCACAATCGGCATTCCTCGTCCTTCCGAAGACTCGAATCGATGTGCAAAACTCCAAAACTAATCAATAATAATACAAATCCATTAATATATGCTCAATTACCCCTAATGATCCAATTTATAACAATTTCTAACTCGATCGAAAAGTTGACCAATACGCCTTCGAGCCAACGTGCCCAGATTTCGAAAGTTTTCGAAAAATAAGTTTCCCCACAACCTCACGAGCTCAAATGTATAATTTACTCTCAATTTCCTACCTAAAATCGCGGCAAAAATCAAATAATACCATTTCTAGGTCTTCCCACCAAAACCCCAAATTTATACCAAATTTCATGCTCATATCCGTACATAATCAATGTATTTAACTCAAGATAGGTGGGGATAGCTTACCTTGTTGTTGATGATGAAAACCCCCTCTTGAAACCCTTCAAGAATCGCCCAAACCAATAGAAAGATGAATGAAAAGGGCCAAATCCCGACTTTAAAACAACCCACTGCCTCCAGCACTTTCCGCACATGCGGTCTCTTGACCGCTTCTGCGCTCTCGCAAGTGCGAACCAAATGTCGCTTCTGCGGTCCAGGTCTCCCAGCCCATTCTGCTTCTACGTGCTCTCCTCCGCAGATGCGGTCCCGTATCTACGACAGAACAACCGCATCTGCGGTCCCAGCCTAACCGCCCATTTCTGCTTTTGCTGCACGAAGGTCGCTTCTACGGCTCTGCACCTGCGTCCCTAGTCTCGCAGGTGCGATTACACCAGCAACCAGCAACTTTAGTCCTTTCCAAAATTCCATTTTCGATCCATTAACCACCCGGAATCCATCTGAGGCTCCCGGAACCCCAACCAATCATACCAACAAGTCCCAAATCACATTACAGACTTGCTCGAGGCCTCAAATCATATCAAACAATGCTAAAATTATGAATCGACCTCCAATCCAAACTTAATGAATTTTAGAAATTCAAACTTCTACATTCGATGACGAAACCTATCATATCACGTCCGATTGACCTCAAATTTTGCACACATCATATTTGTCATTACAGACTACTCCAACTTCTGAAATTTGATTCCGAACCCAATATCAAAAAGTCCACTTCCGGTCAAACTTCTCAAAAACTTTAAATTTCTATCTTTAGCCAAATGGCTCCAAAATGACCTACGGACCTCCGAATTCATTTTCGATCGCGCTTCCAATACCAGAATCACCATATAGAGCTATTCCCAGACTCAAAATCTCAAACAGACATTGATAACCCTGAAACGCGCTTCAATCTAAACTAATGAGATCCTTCCAAAAATGCTAACTTCCACAATAGGCGCCGAAACGTTCCCGGGTCCTCCAAAACTCAGTTTGGATATACGCCCAAGTCCGAAATCATCATACAAACCTGTTGGGATCTTCGAATCCCGATTGCGAGGTCATTTACTCAACAATCCATCATTAGTCAATTCTTTCAACTTAAAGCTTCCGAAATGAGAATTCTCTTTCCAAATCAACTCTGAACTTCCTGAAATTCAATTCCGATCACGCGCACAAGTCATAATACCTGAAGTGAAGCTGCTCATGGCCTTAAACTGCTGAACGACGCACTAGAGCTCAAAACTACCAGTCGGGTCGTTACACAAACACTCTTACCCTACTCCTAAATTAATAAGTTTTGCCCCTCTAGTATGTGCACTGCTTAGGGATCCTTGAGATCTCTCTGAACTCTGGCATACCAGAATTGGCCCTTCTGTACTGCACATAATCGATCCCCATTTGAGAAATGACCTTGGTGTAAGCACTGCCCAGGATCCTTGAGGTCCCTAGGGCACTCTGACACACCAAGGCACACATTATTGGCTGTGAAATCTTTGGCTTCTAAGACTCTGTTGAAGGGCTGGCATTCCCAGGTTTACTTTGGGCTTGATTTAGGCTCCCTATAGTATAGTTTCATTTACTTATGTAATTTATTTGATCCTGGTCTGTAATAATATTATTTGTAAACAGATGTTACGGTAATTAGTAAAAAGGGAGGGTTCCATATATGATGTTTGTGGGAAAACTGGGTAGATACCATGCTTTAGGTTGATTCATAAGTAGAGATCATGTTTAGATCTGTGTGATGCACTAGATACCATGCTTAGGATTCATATGGCTATTTGCATTATATCATACTAAATTTGTGCATTAGATATCTTGTTTTAGAGCACTCATGTTTATTGCTTTGCATACTAGAAACATGAGGTAGATCATCACTCTATTTCTAATTCTGTATAATTCATGATAACTTAGAAATCTTGTCACTAGATTATTAAAACTGCTTAATAAACAACCTTCTCCATGTGCATTAGAGATCTTTTTTTTAGGACTACACGTGCATTTGCTTCATGTCGCTCAAATAAAACAGGTTAAAATAGTTTCACACATAGGTATTATGTTCCAGCAGCAATCTATATAAAATCACATGTTCACTTAGACCAGCATGCCTATAGTTTGAAACAACTTCAAATTGTTTAAACGTCCCATATAACTATAATTGCATATAGCCCCACGCCTAGGCAAACCTTAGGTGATTAATGTCCTTGTAAAAACTGAGAAACTATGCTCTGATTATTTATAAATTGCTCAGGTTTAGCAGGTTTTTTTAAAAGTTAGTAGGCAAACTGATTAGGGTTCTGCCACTTCACTTTAAACATTGCTGCATATTTTGTATCTATGATGTTCATCTAGATATCATGTTCTAAGGCTTTCTGAATTTCTTTAAAAATAGTTGTTTTGAGACGTGCTATGTATCTGATTATGTGTGGAGGCAAACATGAGCCCCTAATTGTTTCCTATTTGACAGTCCTATGTGTTGTTTGTTGTCGCTTAGATTTTTGTCACGACCCCAAATACCAGTCATGATGGAGCCTATCACATTACTAGGCAAGCCAACCCAAACATTTAATCACAACCCTTTTCCTTATAATAAGCCATTTTCTAACACTGTTTTAAATACCAAATTTTTATTATAAGCGTTTAAAGCAACAAAATATATATGCGGAATTCAAATAAACATGAAACTACACAGCCCCAAATATCTGGCATCACGAGTCTAAAGCCTCTACTACATAACTGACTGTCTGATACAATATAAGTCTAGAAAATGCGGAAAAGAACAAGATAAGAAGGAGAAAACAGGGTTGCGGATGCCATGTAGCTACCTTGAAATCTCTAGCAACCTTTGGATCAGCTGAGGACCCTCACTCTGCCACTCGGGCACCTAGATCTGCACACAAAGTACAGGGAGTAACATGCGTACGCCAACTCAGTAAGTAACTAAAGTAAATAAAGTCTAAAAGTAGTGACGAGCAATTAAAATCATATAACTGAATAAACAATAGGATAACATGTCAACTTCACAATTTAAAACCAGTTTCGCCGTAAAATCATCAATTTCAGTTTAAACACTTGAAATCATATACTTAGAAATTTTCCAACAGAGGCTTATTTTAAAAGAATAGTGAAATCCTTGAAAACATAACAATTGGGCCCCTCGGGCAAGGTATCATTCATAACATGACCTCTCGGGCAGCCTCTCAGTCACTCGTGACTCACTCTCGTCACCCAGTATTCACTCTCAACACTCAGGCTCATTAATATCTCATAATAATAGAAATCATAGTAACCGCTGTGGCGTGTAGCCCGATCCATAATTTATAGTTGACTACGCTCAATGGGGGTGTACAGATTCCAGAGGGTCTCTTACAGCCCAAGTGTCATATCACTGCGGCGCGCATCCCGATCCAATATATATATCGCCGCGGAATGCAGCCCGATCCATATAAGCATCGCTGTGGCGTGCAACTTGATCCATAACTCACACATATATAAATATCCTCACCATTAGGTTCTCAACCTCTCTCGGTCATTAACCTCATAGCCTCTCGGGCACAACAGTAGTAATTAGGGAACTCAGTCCGAACAATCCTCATATTTAGAAGTGGAGTGATAAAACTAGTTTTAAACTTTTAACAGGTAAAACATGACCGAGGATATGCTTTCAACAAGTAAAGTGGGGAAAAATAGTAAAAATGCCCCTAAGGGTCTCAACAGGTCGGCACAAGGTCCCAAACATGGCATACAACCCATAGTACAGTATAAATGACTAAAGTATGAAATAATATAAGATTCCAAATCAAATACGCGGCTTAATAGTCGCTACAGGACGGACCAAGTTACAATCCCTACCGGTGCACGCCCACACGCTCGTCACCTAGCATGTGTGTCACCGCATTTATCAAAACAAGTCAAATACCGAGGTTTTGTACCCTTGATTCTAGATTTACAATGGTTACTTACCTCAAACCGGTGAAAATACAACTCCGTGATGCCTTTGACCCTCGAATCGGCCTCTACTAGCATCGAATCTATCCAAAATCAAAATCATAGCGTCAAAATATGCTAACGGACAAAGCCCAAACGAAAATAATCAAATTATACCAAAAATCTCGAAATTGGCAAAACCTGACCCCCGGGCCCACATTTCTAAACTCGATAAAAATAACATCAATGAAATCCTTATCCTCCCACGAGTCCATACATACCAAGAACACTGAAATCGGAGTCCAAATGACCACTCAAATTCTCATTTTAAAGTCTCTTAATCTCAAGCCCTAATACCCTATTTTTAGGCTTAGATTCTATGATTTATTAGGTAGATTTCACAAAAGAATCGGGTTTTAAGTCCAAAATTCTTACCTCCAAGTGATTCCCCTTGAATCCCTCTTCAATCACCTTCACATATCTCCAAAAACAACCAACAGTGAAAGAAATAAACCTCACATTCACAGATAAGACGACCTTTTAAACCTTCTACCCAGGCCTGAAATCCTTATTCGGGAACGCGGTCAAAGCCTAACATTCGCGAAGCACAAATTAACTTTGACCAATTTTACTCTATCGCGATCGCGACAACCCCATCGCGAACATGATGCTTTACTCAAACCAACCTTCACGATCGCGTTCCGTCTCTCGCGAATGCGATGAACAAATTCCCTCGTGAAGCTCAACTTCCCATTCCTTCTATGAAAACGTGACAATACCCCCGTGAACGCGGTGCATAGATGCCCAGCCCTTCGCGAACGCGGAGCCTCCCTCGCGAACGCGAAGGTCATTTTTCTGCAGCACTGACCTACTATTTTCTGCAGGTTCCAACTTCATGGAATGGCCCGATTGACAACCCGAAACTCACCTGAGGCCTCTGGTACCTCAACCAAAGGCACCAATATATCCCAAAACCTTATTGAAACTTGGACTAATCTTCAAAACACCTCAAACAACATCAAATCGACCAAAACATATCAGATTCAAGCCTAAGTTTCCAAAACTTCTAAATTCCGATTTTGATAAAAAACCCGACCAAACCACGTCCGAATGACCTGAAATTTTGCACACATGTCCCAAATGACACAACGAAACTACTGCAACTCTCGGAATTCCATTCCGACCCTTATATCAAAATCTTACCTATCAACCGAAAATCGCCAAAAATCCGATTTCACCAATTCAAGCCTAAATCTACTCCGAACCTCCAAAACTCACTACGATCACGCTCCTAAGTCCCAAATCACCTCCCAAAGCTTACCGAACCATTAAAACTAACATCCGAGAACTCTAACACACAAGTCAACATTCGGTTGACTTTTCCAACTTAAACTTACTCTAAAGAGACTAAGTGTCTCAAACCTTACCAAATCCTTTCCGAACTCGATCCGATCGACCTAATACCAAATAACACGAATAAACAAAACATAAAGAAGCAGAAATAGGGGAAACTGAGTGGTAACTCATGAGTCGACTGGCCAGGTCATCACATCCTCCCCAACTTAAACAAACATTTGTCCTCGAACGAGTCAAGAAATATACCTGAAGCCTCAAACAAGTGAGGATATCTGCTCCGCATCTCCTGCTCAATCTCCCAGGTAGGCTCCTACACGGGCCGACCTCTCCACTGCACTTTCACTGAAGCTATATCCTTTGACCTCAACTTTCGAACTTGACGACCCAAAATAGCTACTGGTTCCTCATCATAAGTCAAATCATTATCCAACTGAACCGTGTTGAAATCCAAAACATGAGATAGATACCCAATATACTTCTGGAGTATAGAAACATGAAACAACGGGTGCATACTCAACAAGCTGGGTGGCAAAGCAAGCTCATAAGCCACCTCCCCAATCCTTCGAAGTATCTCAAAAGGCCCAATGAACCGAGGACTCAATTTCTCCTTCTTCCCAAATATCATAACACCCTTCATGGGTGAAACCTTCAGCAGAACCTTCTCGCCATCCATGTAGGATATATCCCAAACCTTCCTATCAGCATAGCTCTTCTACCTCGGCTGCACTGTACGAAGCCTCTCCTGAATCACCTTCACCTTTTCTAATGCATCCTACACTTGGTCTGTCCCCAATAGCCTAGCCTCACTGGGCTCGAACCAAAAACTGGAGATCTACACCGTCTCCCATACAAAGCCTCATACGGAGCCATCTGAATACTTGACTGGTAGCTGTTATTATAAGCAAACTCTGTAAGCGGTAGAAACTGATCCCATGACCCTCCAAAATCAATGACATAAGCACGCAACATGTCCTCTAATATTTCGATGGTGCGCTCGGACTGTCCGTCCGTCTGAGGGTGAAAATCTATGCTCAACTCAACCCGAGTACCCAACTCTCACTGCACAGACCTCCACAATCACCCAAATAACATTGAACTTTCTCAAAGTTCGTGGATGTCCAACAATAAGTCCATAGTGATCCTCTCCCACTTCCACTCAGGAATATCCATTTGCTGAAGCAAGCCACCCGATCTTTGATGCTCATATTTCACCTACTGACAATTGATACACCGAGCTACAATTCCAACAATGTCTTTCTTCATTCTTCTCTACCAATAATGCTGCCTCAAATCATGATACATCTTCGCGGCACCCGGATGAATGGAATACCGCGAGCTATGGACCTTTTCCAAAATTAACTCCCGAAGCCCATCTACATTGGGAACATAAATCCGGCCCTGCATCCTCAACACCCCATCATCACCAATGGTCACATCTCTGGAATCATCATGCCGAAATCTGTCCTTAAGGACAAGAAAATGCAGATTATCATACTGGCGCTCTCTGATGCGATCATATAAGGAAAACCGAGAAACCACGCAAGCCAATACTCGACTGGGCTCCGAAACGTGTAGCCTCACGAACTGATTGGACAAGGCCTGAACATCAACTGCAAGAGATCTCTCCCCAACTGGAATATGTGCCAAACTCCCCATACTCACCACCTTTCGGCTCAAAGAATTGGCCACAACATTGGCCTTCCCCGGATGGTACAATATAGTGATATCATAATCCTTAAGCAACTCCAACCACCTCTGCTGCCTCAAATTGAGATACTTTTGTTTGAACAAGTGCTGGAGGCTACGATGATCAGTAAACACCTCACAAGACACACCATACAAGTAATGCCTCCAAATTTTCAATGTGTGAACTATGGCAGCCAACTCCAAATCATGAATGAGGTAGTTCTTCTCATGGGGCTTCAATTGACGAGAAGCATAAGCAATAACTCTACCCTCCTACATCAAAACACAACCAACACCCACTCTCGATGCATCACAATACACGGTATATGAACCTTAAGCTGATGGAAAAACTAACACTAGAGCTGTGCTCAAAGCTGTCTTGAGCTTTTGAAAGCTCTCCCCACACTCGTCCGACCATACAAATAAAACACCCTTCTGAGTCAACTTGGTCAAGGGTGATGCGATAGATGAGAATCCCTGAACAAACCGACGATAATAGCCTACCAACACAAAGAAGCTATGAATCTCTGTAGTTGAGAATGGTCTAGGCCAACTCTGAACCGCCTCTATCTTCTTCGGATCAACCTGAATACCCTCGCTGGACACCACGTGTCCCAAGAAAGCCACTAAACGGAGCCAAAACTCATACTTTGAGAATTTTGCATAAAGTTTCTCCTCCCTCAATCTCTGCAACACAACTCTCAAATGCTCTGCGTGCTCCTTCTGACTACGTGAATACACCAAAATATCATCAATGAAGAATATGACAAACGAATCGAGATAAGATCGAAACACGTTGTTCATCAAATGCATGAACACTACTGGGGCATTGGTCAGCCCAAAAGACATTGCCAAGAACTCATAATGACCATATCAGGTCCTGAAAGTTGTCTTAAGAATATCCGAGTCCCTGATCATCAACTTATGATAACCCGAACGGAGATCAATCTTGGAGAACACACTCGCTCCCTGAAGCTGGTCGAATAAATCATCCATGTGAGGCAAAGGATACTTGTTCTTAATTGTTACTTAGTTCAATTGCTTATAATCAATGCACATCCTCACAGTGCCATCCATCTTCTTCACAAATAGAACCGGTGCACCCCAAGGTGACACACTAGGCCAAATGAACCCCTTATCGAGGAGTTCCTGAAGTTGTTCCTTTAACTCTTTCAACTCCGCTGATGCTATATGATACGGCGGGATAGAAATAGGTTAAGTGCCTAGCACTAGGTCAATACCAAAATCAATATCCCTGTCCGGTGGCATGCCTGCCAGGTCTGTAGGAAACACATCAAGAAAATACCTCGCAACTGGAATAGAATCAATACTGGGAGTCTCAGCTCCGACATCCCTCACAAAGGCTAGATACGAAAGACATCCCTTCCCAACCATATGTTGGGCCTTCAAGAATAAGATCACTCTAATGGGAACATAATCAATCAAACCTCGCCACTCAATCCATGGCACACCCGGTATAGCCAATGTAACTGTCTTTGCATGACAGTCCAGAATAGCATGACACGGAGATAACCAATCCATGCCCAAAATGATATCAAAATCCACCATACACAATAATAAAAGATCCACTTGGGTCTCCAGACCCCCAATAGTCATCACACACGACTGGTGCACACGGTCTACAATAATAGTATCGCCCACTAGAGTAGATACATAAACATATGAAACAAGACACTCACGGGGCTTATCCAGATAACGGTCAAAGTATGATGACACATAAGAAAAGGTGGAACCGGGATCAAATAATACAGAGGCGTCTCTGTGGTAGATTTAAATAATACCTGAAATCACGACATCTGAAGCGACAACATTTGGTCTACCTGGGAGGGCATAGAAACGAGCCTAACCATCACCTGATCGACCTCCCCCTCTAGGGCGACCCCTAGCTGACTAACCTCCACCCCTAGCTGGCTAGGCTAGTGGTGACGTAACTGGAGTAGAAGTCGAGGGCTGACCCCTCTGCTGAGACAGACCATCAGGAAGACGAGGACACTGTCTCCTCATATGCCTAAACTCTCCACACTCATAACAACTCCCCGATGCTGGAGATGGGACTGAAGGGAACCCCTGGAACCGGAATGACAAGTAGAAGGACCTAGCTTGTAAGAACCCTGCACTGATGGAGCACGGGATGAAATCTGGGCTGGAAGGGCACTGAGTGATGAGTAGCCCTAATGAGAACTGTGAGAACCATGACCCGATGATGCCCTGTGATAACCTAGGCAAGCTGAATGAGCCTGTTTGAATGGACGGCCTCTGCCCTGCTAGAACTGACCCCTCGAAGGTGCACTACTAAAGCTACTAGATCCCCGAGGCCGCATGGCCTCCCTCTCCTCTCGCTCCTGGTGGCGAACCGACTCAATCTCATGGGCGATGTCAACAACCTCCTTGAAAGTAGAACCTATCACCCTCTCCCTAGTCATGAGAATCCGAAGATCATATGTGAGGCCATCAACGAACCTCTTAATCCTCTCTCGATCAGTGGGAACCAGCCAAACCGCATGACGAGCTAACTCAGAGAACCGCATCTCATACTGTGTCATAGTCATCTCTCCCTAACGCAACTGCTCAAACTGCCTATGCAGCTCCTCTCGGCGAGACTGTGGCACATACTTCTCCTGAAAGAGAACAGAGAACTATTACCAAGTAAGGAGTGCTGCACCAACAGGCCGACGCCTCTCATACGCCTCCCACAAAGTGAAGGCAGCCCCAGAACACTGAAAGGTGGTAAAAGCCACACTATTGGTCTCTAGAATACCCGCTGTACGAAGCATCCACTGGCACTTATCCAAGAAACCCTGGGTATCCTCGCCCTCTACACCGCTAACAGTCAGAGGCTGAGTCTGCCAAACCTCTCTAGTTGATGCTGCTCATCGTCCGACGTAACTGGTACCATAAACTCCCGAGCTGGTGCAACCAGCTGGGCTAGAGGTTCCCCCGATGTCTGGAGTCCCTGCATAACCTGCTCAGGTGTGCGAGCAACGGGAGTCTGGGTGCCTCCCCAGGCTTGAGAAATAGCTGCGGCCGTAGTAACTGAGACCGCCTGAGCCAAACCGGTACACACTGAAAAGATCTAAGCTAAAGCCTCCTGAATGCTTGGAATCACAATGGGCACAGCTAGTTCCTGAGCTGGTGCTGCTTTAGCGCCCATAACAGGGACCTAATCCTGAACTGGGGCAGCTGGTGGATTTGCAGGTGCTGCCCTAGCTGCTCTGCCCCTACCACGACCTCGACCGCATCTTCGACCTCTGGTGGCCCCAGCTGGTGGTACTGGTGGTCGTCCATCCTGACCAGTAGCACGTGTCCTTACCATTTGTGAGAGAATAGAATAACAAAAGTTTAGTACTCGGATCAACAAATTCCCTCGACAAGAATTTCAAAAATATTAAGTTTCTCCTAAAGGTTTTGTAGCCTCTTGAGGATAAATACAAACATCTCCGTACCGATCTACGAGACTCTAGTAAATCGGCTCATGACTCACGAGACCTATATTACCTATGCTCTGATACCAACTTGTCACGACCCCAAATACCAATAGTGATGACGCCTATCACAGTACTAGGCAAGCCAACCCAAACATTTAATCGCAACCCTTTTCCTTATAATAAGCCATTTTCTAACACAAGTTTTCAATACCAAAATTTTCATTATAAACATTTAAAGCAACAAAATATATATGCGGAAGTCAAATAAACATGAAACTACATATATCCAAATATCTGGTGTCATGAGTCTAGAGCCTCTACTACATAAATGACTGTCTGATACAACATTAGTCTAGAAAATGCAAAAAAGAACAAGATAAGAAGGAGAAAATAGGGCTGCGGATGCCATCCAGCTACCTTAAAATCTCCGGCAACCTCTGGATCAGCTGAGGACCCTCACTCTGCCACTCGGGCACCTAGATCTGCACACAAGGTGCAGGGAGTAACGTGAGTAGGCTAACTTAGTAAGTAACTAAAGTAAATAAGGTCTCATTAATATCTCATAATAATAGAAATCATAGTAACCGCTACGGCGTGCAGCCCGATCCATAATTTATAGTCGACTACGCTCACTGGGGGGTGTACAGACTTCGGAGGGGCTCCTACAGCCCAAGCATCACATCACTGCGGCACGCAGCCTGATCTAATATATATATCGCTACAACGTGCAGCCTGATCTATATAAGTATGGTTGCAGCGTGCAGCCCCGATTCATAACTCACACATATATAAATATCCTCACCATTAGGTTCTCAACCTCTCTTGGTCATTAACCTCACAGCCTCTCGGGAACAACAGTAGAAATTAGGGAACTCAGTCTGAACAGTCCTCACATTTAAAAGTGGAGTGATAAAACCAGTGTTAAACATTTAAACTGGTAAAACATGACCAAAGATATTCTTTCAACAAGTAAACTGAGGAAAAATAGTAAAAATACCCCTAAGGGCCTCAACAGGTCGGCACAAGGCCCCAAATATGGCATACAGCCCATAGTACAGTATAAATGACTAAAGTACGGAATAATTTAAGATTCCAAATCAAATACGCGGTTTAATAGTCGCTACAGGACGGACCAAGTCACAATCCCTGCCGGTGCACGCCCACACACTCATCACCTAGCATGTGTGTCACCACATTTATAAAAATAAGTCAAATATCGGGGTTTTATACCCTCAGTTCCAGATTTACAATGGTTACGTACCTCAAACCAGTGAAAATATTACTCTGCAATGCCTTTGTCCATCGAATCGCCCTCCACTAGTGTCGAATCTATCCAAAATCAGAATAACGGCGTCAAAATATGCTAAGGGAACGAAGCCCAAATGAAAATAATCAAATTATACCAAAAATCTCGAAACTGGCAAAACCCGACCCCCGGGCCCTCATTTCTAAACTCAATAAAAATAACATCAATGAAATCCTTATCCTCCCACGAGTCTATATATACCAAGAACACTGAAATCAGAGTCCAAATGACCCCTAAAATTCTCATTTTAAAGTCTTTTAATCTCAAGCCCTAATTCCTCAATTTTAGGCTTAGATTCTATGATTTATTAGGTAGATTTCACAATAGAATCGAGTTTTAAGTCCAAAATTCTTACCTCCAAGTGATTCCCCTTGAATATCTCTTCAATATCCTTCAAATAGCTCCAAAAACAACCAACAATTGAAGAAATAAACCCCACATTTGTGGACAAGACGACCTTTTAAACCTTCTGCTTGAAATCCTTCTTCGCGAACGCGGTCAAAGCCTCGCGTTCGCGAAGCACAAATTAACTTTGACCAATTTTCCTTTTTCGCGATCACGACAACCCCATCATGAATTCAATGGTTTGCTCAGACCAACCTTCGCGATCGCGTTCCGCCTCTCGCAAATGCGATGAACAAATTCCCCTAAAGCTTAGCTACACATTCCTTCTATGCGAACGCGACAACACCCACGCGAATGCGGTGCACAGATGCCCAGCCCTTTGCAAACGAGGATCCTCCCTCATGAACGCGAAGGCTAAATTTCCAGCTTCCTCAACTAACCCTTCACGAACGCAAGGATCCTTCTCGCGAATGCGAAGGTCATTTTTCTGTAGCACTGACCTGCAATTTTCTGCAGGTTCCAACTTCATTGAATGGCCTGATTGACCACCCAAAACTCACCCGAGGCCGCCGAAACCTTATCCAAAGGCACCAATATATCCCAAAACCTTATTCAAACTTGTACCAATCTTCAAAATACTTCAAACAACATCAAATCGACCAAAACACATCGGATTCAAGCCTAAGTTTCCAAAAACTTCTAAACTCCGCTTTTGATCAAAAACCCGACTAAACCACGTACGTATGACCTAAAATTTTGTACACACGTCCTAAATGACACGACGGAACTACGACAACTCTCAGAATTCCATTCTGACCCCTATATCAAAATCTCACCTTTCAACCGGAAATCGCCAAAATCCGATTTTGCCAATTCAAGCCTAAATATACTCTGAACCTCCAAAACTCATTCCGATTATGCTCCTAAGTCACAAATAACCTCCTAAAGCTAACCGAACCATCGGAATTCAGATCTGATCCCTCTAACACACAAGTCAACATCCGGTTGACTTTTCCAACTTAAACTCACTATAAAGAGACTAAGTATCTCAAACCTTACCAAATCCTTTCTGAACTCGATCCAACCGACCCGATACCACATAACACGAATAAACAAAGTATACAGAAAGATAAATGGGGAAAACGGAGCGGTAACTCATGAGATGACTGGCGGGGTCGTCACAATTTTACCTTTTAAATACCTTAGGAGTGTCTAGAACTGCCTAAGTATAGAGGTCCTAAACGCCTCCGGGACCACAAGGAAGGGCTGGGTAAAGCATGCTTAGAGTTAGTTAATTAAACTCGCTTATATAACCACTAAGGGGAGGGTAATGGGTAGTAAAAGGATATGATGACTGGTGCGCTAATGTCACGTGTAGCCCCTCTAGTTGAGTAGTATTACCGGGCCTTGCACAGATTGATCCTATAGGCCAATCAACTTAGGACTTTCCTTTCCCAATTCACATATGTGTGCTTAGACTGCCTTGGTTTATGTATGCTTGGACTGTTCAAACCTCCTTAATTTACACATGCTTAGATCAATCTAAACTTTCTTGATTGTATTTGTGCTTAGACTATACAAACATCACTTATTTGCAAATGGGTTCTTAGACTGTTTACCTATTAATGACTAATTCACATAACTAAGTTCAGTCAGGACCCACCGTCGTGGACCGCGAGAGGTGCCTAACACTTCTCCCTCAAGGTTATTTCGAGCCCTTACCCTAATCTCTGGTAATGCAAACTGGTTACATGAGTTAATTTCTCTAGGTGACCTAACGCACCTTAATCCGTTAGGTGGGGACTCTTAAAATACCCAATTCCCAAAAGGAAACGAGTTGTTCCCCAATGAATATCGAAACCCGGACTCCGTGGAGGAAAAAGGGGGTGCGACAGCATGGCGACTCTGTTGGGGATTTTTAGGCTCTTACCATAACAAATTTATTTTTATGAATTAGTCTTAAGCATGCCTTATCTCGTGCACCCTCCCCCTTATTTGGATTTAACTGCCTATTTCAAGCACTTAAGATTTCCTTTATTTCATGAAACTAACTTGTCTATTTGTTTCTTTTCCGTAACAGTCTTTCAATTATTTAAATATTGCATTTGTCATTTTTTTTAAACGTGCAAATACTTGATAACATGTTATTTATTGTTGCATAAATCATGCTCAACATCATATTCTACTCGTGCATAATCAATACTATAGCAACGCTTGATGAGTGTTTGTGCCCTTCCTATATATTACCCTTTTAAATTTGGAAAGGCATATTTGCGGTAAAACTAGTCGATCAACGGTGCATTCGATGGTTCTCTACCTTTACCCTTCAAGTTGTCCACTTGAGAGTCCCATTCTAGACCTCTATAGCAACCTTACTCTGATTACTTGTACATGCATCATGGTCAAACCTAGTCGGGTTAATATGTTGTCCACATAATGACCCTTTAAGACAAACCTCACCCAAAAGTCCATAAGGTTTTCCATAATCCCAACGGACGCAACCACGATTGTGTGCATTAATTTGGAGAAATAAATGCCAATATGCTAATCATTGTTGTATAACTAGACAAACCTGGAGAGGCAAAGGGCCTAACTATCTTTTGTTTTGTAGAAAAATGAGGCACGAAGTCCCCAGATTTTGTATGGTCGGTAGCATACCCTCACTTTTGCTAGATTAGTGGAGAAAGCTTCCTTCATATGACCAAAATCATGTGAAACGAGTCTTAGAAAACTTGCCTTCTCTGTTGGATCTTCAACCAAACAAAATGTTGATCGAGGCTGTCACTATATTTTCAGACAAGGAAAGGGTCGTATTCTTCTTTGGGGACATAGAAATGACTCCCCTTCTTGAAAAAATAGGAGGATTTTCTGGGTTGCCTTGGGATAGCCCTGGTCTGTTAGCACCTGAAAATCGCACCGCTAGGGGATTTCTAAAAATGATGGGGCTAAAGAAGAATGAAAACTTGAAGTGCCTGAAAGACTCCTACATACCTTTCGACTTCCTTTATGAATGATACGGTCATAGTCGCTCTTACCATATTTTTAATGATGAGTTCTCAATCACCTTATTGGGTTGGATTCATCGTAAGGTCTTTGTGTTTATCGTGTGTGTCTTGGGCATGCTAGTGTTCCCGATCCAAGGGGACAAAATCCACACTAGGCTGGCCATGGTGGCCAAAACTTTAATGGACAGGATAGACATACACCATTGTCCCTATGATCATTGCGGACATGTACTGAGCTTTTAGAACGATGTCAGAAGGGGTTCAGATTCTTCGAGGGTTGCAATTTGCTATTACAGGTTTAGTTGTTGGAGCATCTCCAAAAGGGACAATATCGTCAGGAATTTTCGCAAAGGTCGTGGAATGATCACATAGCCTTCCATCATGCCAAAAGAATGACCTATATTCCAGACATGTTTGCTCAACCGGAAGACACTGTGGTATGAGTACAGCTTTTCAACAATTTGACCGAAGACCAGGTTCAGTGGATGTTCGAGTGGTTCCCTACCAATGAATTCATCATCAGATGCAGAGACGTGCCACACTTGGTATTGATTGGGTTGAGGGGCATATACCCTTATGCTCCCCTCAGGGTTATGAGGCAGATAGATAGTAGAAAGGTCATACCACGAGTCGCCAAGATGAGTCACTTCATAGATGATTTTCAGGGTGACACTATCCCATATAAGAATGAAGCACAACATATATGGACTTTGAAGATTATTGTGGAAAAAGATACCGTCGAGCTAGACCAATATCATGCGGGTCACTCATACTTTTACCCCTCGTGGTTGGAGGACAACATAGCCGAGATCTTCGAGCCAAGGGTTGGTCCAGGAAACAGGGTCATAGACGAGGTTGCCAAGGGAGAGGTGAAGTATAACAAGCTGCGAAAAAGGGTTCGTGAGTCTGAAGCCAATAATATGGAGCAGGATAAGGCCGACATGGAAATGATCAATGAGTGGAAAGAGAGAGCTGCTAAATCCAATGAAAGGCTAGAATATGTGGAGTATAGTCTGATGGAGTTGGAAGGGAAGATGAGAAAAAGGGTCACCGATTGCCAGAACGCTGAGGGAAATGAAGGAGGACATTGAGCAAGGTCTTTCTTGCTGCTGAACTTGCGCGAGCTGGGGGAAATGATCTACAAGAGCATTCAGTCTGGAGAGGGTCCTTCTGGGACCAAGTAGATTAGGTTTACTTGATTTCTACTTAAAATGTAATAAGGCCAAGTGTCATTAGTAACATTATCTTATTTAGTGTCATTTTGGGTCGTTTATTTTTACATTAATGAAATGAGGCAATTATTGGCATTGAATTTCTCCAAACCTATTTATCTCTAGGCCTACCTCGAGCACAACAAGGCTCCCAAATTAGGATGCGAATTCATATTCCCACAATATGTGTTTAAATACTTCAAACATTACAGAATCCTTACTAACGGGTTTACCTTTTTGCTTTTCTTTATTCTTTATTATTCCCATCCCCTAATATTGGTTCGCACATACTAGCATCATCAGCATATCACACCAGATATAGAGGCCCTCCACCTCATCCTCCTCTAAGTAATACGAGAAGCAAAGGGAAAACTAAAATGGACGACTTAAGAGGTATTCGAAAGGAAAATGCTGAGAATGCAGAAACTTCAGATGGTCGGAGTACTCCGACACCAAATGATTTGGTTTTACGGTTAGAACAAAAGATAATGGAGCTACAGGGAGAACTTGAGTAGGTCCGCAACTTGGCAAACCTATCCCTCACCCTGAATGTCCCCGATATCAACCAGCAAAACACCAAAAATCCAGCGCCTCCACAAAACACACCAAACCAGCATCCACAAAACCCTTCCGCACCGCATCAATATGCAACTCCACCTCAAAATCTCAATCCCTTACCGATACCAACTCCGCCACAACACCACCATCAGCCAATCCAGTACCCACCAACTGCTAGTTATCATACTCCTCAGAACAAACCACAACCCATTCCCGATCCTCAAACCTCAACTAAGTCCCTGGAACTCACCAAAACAACCCTATATATGTGAAAATCGTACCTCACTCTACACAATAAACCTCATATACACCGCAATCCGCTGAGAAGGACCTGTTCATCAAGAACATGACTGAGGAACACAAGAAATTGACAAGTCGAGTTCAGGGTGTCGAAGGAGGCAAAGGGATAGAAGGTTTGAATTATGAAGACCTATGCATACAGCCGGATGTAGAACTGCTAGAGGGTTACAAACCCCCCAAGTTCGAGATGTTTGACGGCACAGGTGATCCCAGGGTTCATCTAAGGACCTATTGTGACAAACCTATGAGGGTTGGAAAGGATGAAAAGATCCAGATGAAGCTTTTTTTGAGGAGTACTACGGGAGATACTTTGTCCTGGTACATCACCTAGGATCCTAAGAAATGGTCAAACTGGGTGAGTATGGCATTTGATTTCATAGACCGATTCAGGTTAAACAAAGAAAATACACCTGATGTTTTCTACATTCAGAATCTCAAGAAGAAGCCCATCAAGACTTTTCGCGAGTATGCTACTCGATGGAGGTTGTAAGCGGCCAAGGTCAGGCTAGCATTGTACAAAGAACAGATGAACAAATTCTTCGTCAGAGCACAGGATCTGCAATACTATGAGAGGTTGATGGTTATTGAAAACCATAAATTCTCTGGTATCATCAAACTTGGTGAAAGGATCGAAGAAGGCATTAAGTGCGGGATGGTGACAAACTTTGAGGCACTACAGGCCATAAATAAAGCACTACAAACAGGCGGCATATCGAATAAGAAAGACGTCGGGGCAGTAATGGTGGCTCAAGGCCCAAAATCTCCACTCACATATCAAACACCTCCACCCACATACCAAACACCTCCACCCACATACCAAGCACCTCCGCCCATATACCAAACACCTCCACCAACATATCAACCTTCACCTCCTAGATATTCCCAACCAACCACTATTTATCACACATATAATTCCCAACCATCTCATTTCCAGTACCTCCAACTCATCAAAATTACCCAAGACCACAACCCAATTTCGACTGCGAACCACCCAGACAATACAATGCTATTGCTGAACCCATTGACCAGTTGTATGAAAGGTTGAAAACTGCTAGTTACGTCATTCATATTCCCGCTGTGGCAGTAGAGAACCCATCCCAATGGGTCAACCCAAATAAAATATGTGCATACTATTCCAGTATGAAGGGGCATACCATTGACTAGTGTCGAACAATGAAAGATAAAATCCAGACACTAATTGACAACAAGGTCATACAGGCGAAAGAAGCTGCACCTAATGTCTGAAACAATCCTCTCCAGGATCATAGGGGTGGAGGGATACATGTGATAGAGATGGATGAAGAATGGGATCCTGAGGGGTCAATCAGGCTTATTCGAGAAGGCGATGACTTTAAACCTGTAGT
This sequence comes from Nicotiana tabacum, assembly GCF_000715075.1. Classification (NCBI taxonomy): domain Eukaryota; kingdom Viridiplantae; phylum Streptophyta; class Magnoliopsida; order Solanales; family Solanaceae; genus Nicotiana; species Nicotiana tabacum. The sequence goes on from NC_134080.1 coordinate 204,795,670, forward strand.
CACACTTACTCATATTATAGTACAGACTCAGCCACCAATCGAGGTTGAGGTAGCTGCATCGGTTCCATTTGAGGTAGAAGTAGCTCCACCAGTGGCCACCCATGTTCCATTTGAAGTAGAAGTGGCCACACCTTTCGATTCAAAAGAAATACCCTAGGATTATGTTGCCGAAGCTAGGCAAAAAGGAAAGGCAAAGATGGAGGAATCTGATGCTGTATAAGGAATGACTAGGACCAGAAGAATCTATACACCTGAACACTTGGGAGGACCAAGTAAGGATGCCACTACCAAGCAGCCTGTCATTGAAACAGGACCAGATGACCTTTGGAGAAAAGTACAATCAAGAGAATACTCTGTCATTGATCATTTGAAAAAAACCGCAGCTCAGATATCCATCTTGTCACTGTTACAAAATTCAGAGGTGACTTTGATGAAGGTGTTAAGTGAAGCTTACGTACCCAACAATATCACCTGCGGAGAGATGGCCAACATGGTAGGGCAGGTGCTGGAAAGTCATAAGATAATCTTCCACGAGGACGAACTACCACCTCAAGGGTTGAATCATAACCGAGCATTGCATATCACGGCACAATTTGAAGACAAATTCAATACAAGGGTTCTGATCAATGGAGGTTCAAGCCTCAACATTTATCTGTTGGATACTCTGAAAAGGTTGGGCAAAGGTTCCCATGAAATACGGGCAGGAAACATGAATGTGAAAACCTTTAATGTGTGTCAAAGGGCCACAATTGGGGAGATCAGTCTTTGTCTGTAGATGGGGCCAACTTGGTTCGACGTCGAATTCCAAATGCTTGACATATCAACTTCATATAATCTTCTATTGGTCCGACCTTGGATACATGTCGCTGGGGCTGTGGCTTCCACACAACACCATGCCATGAAGTTCGAATGGAACTATCAAGAGGTAATCATTCACGGAGATGGGAGTAACCCTATTTACACCAGTCAAACCATCTCGGTTATCAGGAATAGAAGAAGGCTGATCAAGGCAAACCCTGTACTACTATTAAGTAGCAAGAGAGGCCAAAGTAGCTTTTACCCTAGAAGGTCGGGATCGATTTCCACAGGGAGCTAGATATTGGAGTTGAGTTCCTATCAAAATGGGAGTTGTGTAATTATTCCTAATTGCACTTCTAAACATTGTTTGTTTTGCTTTCACTTCTAATTTTATATTACTACGATAATAAATTAAGCTAAGCAAAGCTAAGATTAAACTATTGAGAGTTGATCAAATAGATAAAAGGCACTAGGGTAGTGACTTTCTCCTAGGTGGTTAATTGACATATTCTTGAGTTTAAGGCTAGATTGTCACATTTGGGGAGTATGTTATAAACATTGCATGATTTTACTCACTCTATACCTCTCGGTAGTTCGAGTGATTTTGCCCGAATTGACTTTCTCAAGACCAATTGGGTATGCAAATTTGTGCAAGCAATTGAGGTTCAAGTCGGGTATTACTATCTCTAGGTTTAACCTTTTAATTGGGGCTATCAATTTCTTGAATACACCCCAATTCCTTATTGTACCAATTTCATGGACTTAGGCTCTCTTTCTCAAGAAGAACCAAAGTCTACTACGCATAAACTAGTGTTTGCAACCATTAAGTCAACATTAAAACCCGAAATTAGTCCAAATATCAAACACTCATAGACAATCAAGCATCAAAACACAAGACCCATCAATTATCCACACTAGGGTTGAGCCACAACCCTAGCTAATGGGTCTAGCTACTCATAATTATAGAAGAAAACAAAGAAATAGATGAAGAAAAGCCCATAATAATTAATTACTAAATAAATCTTGAAGATTCAATGTTGAAACTAAGCTAAAATTATTCAAAATGGTAAAAGAAATTAGTTCACGAGCGCAGCTCTACATCCAAAACTATCTGATGACCTAAAATGAGAAAAGAAACTATTTATACTAGGCTAAAAATTTTGGACAAAAATACCCCTGCGGGGCTAGTGCGGACCGCACAAAATCAAGTGCAGCCATACTAAGGCTCTTGGCTTGACTAATCTGCTCTCTAAAGTTGGCCACCGCGGACCGCACAAAATGCACCGCGGCCACAGTTGCTTCTATTGCGGTCCACATAAAATGGACCGCGGAACGCATTGACCAGGTTCCCCAAAATGCCACCTCTCTAAACTTTGGCTTTGCGGATAGCACGAAATCGAGTGCGGCCGCAGTGGAATCAATGCAGACCGCACAAAGTCCTTTGCGGCTGCATTGCCTGTCTGACTGAGAAGCATACTCTCTGATCTTCATCTTTGCGGACCGCACAAAATGGTGTGCGGCCGCATTGGTTCTGTTTGACTGAGCTTGGTCTTGGTCTTAGTACTTGTGCAAGTTTTACTCCTTTTTGAGCTGGTTTTTTGACACCTTGTCACCTTGTTGATCAAACCTGCAATCAAGTACAACTTGTGAGCCTATGGGACTAATTTGTACACATTTTTAATCAAAACTTAAGCAAGAATGAGTGTAAAATGCATCATAATCCCTAGTTATCAACTCCCCCAAATTTAAGCTTTTGCTTGTCCTCAAGCAAACAAAATAAGACCCACCTTTTAAGAGTCAATCCAAGAAAATTCAGCCGACCTAAAGTGACCTCATCTAGCATCAGTTGGGACTAACAATTGCCCTCAATTCAAATGAATCATTAATAGCATTCACTCTTTTAAACACCGTGGATTTAGTGCGACACAAGAGCATCAAGAGTTGACTCAACACATCAAAGAAACTCTTTCTATTACTTTGGTCGTTGTGGAACCCAAACTCACATATCCTCAACTCTCCCTAAGCAAACCTCACCTTTATGATATTGTCACTCAAAATGAGGTTAATGGAACTACACTCATCTCTCTCAAGGAAAAGTCACAAGTCCGACTCTAAGTACCATATGCTTGCCCCTTATGTAAGTCACCACTAATGAAAGTTTCATTCAACTCAAGATCATATAGGGCTTTTGTGGAGACATAGTGAAGGTTTTTGGTTCAGGGTAGGAAATGTTTGGTCTAAGTAGGTTCCATCTTCCCAATAGCACTTCTTTTGCTTCATTTTGGCGCAAATTCACTTGCCTTTTTAAGTCATACCACTTCTTTCTAAGGGGTTAGAGAGACACACAATCACTCTTTTTTGTTCATTTCAAATCTTTTCTCTTTTATCAACTTCCCACACCTTTCATTCTTTGCTTTTATTGAATCCCTTTATTCATTTCTGGATTAAACATTCTTTTTGTCTTTTTTCTTTTCTTTCTTTTTTATTGCCTTTCCTTTTCTTCCTTTTGTAACTTTTTACCACTTTGTTTCAATCCTCATCTCTCCCCCCAAACTTATACTTTTTCCATGTGCTAAGGAAAGATCGGATGCCAAGAGAGGGTATCTTTAGAACGGGTAAAAGCTTGTATCATGGTTCTTGAAGAAAAAGGTCTAAGGCTCAAAAGGGTTGACTAGAGATTTTATCATTGGTAGGCTATGGAAGTGTTCAAGATATCATTTGGATCAAGGAGAGCCTATAATCATGTCTCAAGTCAAATTACACTTAGGATTTCGCCTAGACAAACATTCAAGGCAAGTTCTAGACCAATGGCTCCGGACTTGGACTTGCAATGCAATTTCTCGCCACACAAGCTATGGGATTGCTAAAGACATAGAGTTGGGGCCCACAACAACCTTAGATAAGATTTGAGCACACAATGGTCCCGAAAAACCACTTAATGATTATCGGCCAACACAAGAATCTCAAGGTCACAACTTTCACCATCCTATACACAACGATTTGTTTTTTACCATAGGATCAAAGGCAAATGTGTTTGGCCCAAGTGAAGCTTTTCTTGAGGCACCCTTACCACTAACCACTAAAAATCAAAAAGAAAAGAAAAACAGACTCAAACCCTTAAGAAGGTTGTCATGTCATCCATCATCGGGAAGAGCCACCTGGTTCACACAAATTCCACCTTTGGAAAGAACCGCGGCATTAAGAAAACCAAAGGCTTATTGCAAAAACTCAAAACAAGAAGCTACGAGTATAAAATAAGAAGCTAAGAAAAGAAAAATGTGGAAAGTAGAATGAATATGTACAATGGGGGACTTAATCGAATATACAATAGGGGAGATGAATATATACAATGAAACGTAACTTTTATATACAGACGCAAGGTAAAAGTACAAAAACTGTATTGAAATACTGAAATTCTATACATAAAGATTAAAAAAAAGGAAAGAAATAAATCATAAAATCTGTCATATAGATACAGTCATCCAAATCCAAATAGGGCCTACCCCCTCAAATGAAAGTCGGCATTTTCCTCAATACCAACTAAGCAAAAGAAGCACAAAAATAGAGGAAAGAGGAAAAAGGAACTCCGTATAAGTCGTTCGTCTGCATGGGGTCCTCTCTGGGCCCCTAGGTCCTCTCTATGCTCGGGAACCTGAGACTGGATCCCTGTGATCTGTGGCTCTGCTTCTGGGACCTGGGGCTGGCTGGAGGAATCTCCTAGCGGGTCCTCCAATTGAATGACTGCATCATCGGACTAGGGGATCACCCTCTTCCTCTTAGGAGGCCTCTCGGACTTCTATGGCTGGGGATGGGCTACTGGTACAGGGTCATGTAGTACCAAATCTAAAGGCAGGTGATCTGCCTTTAATCTCTCAACCTCAATCAGTAACTCCTTCACGGACTCTTTGGAAGCGCGAGTCTTCCTCATCTTCTTTACCTCCCTAGAAAGCTCCTTAATAGACTTTCCGTGTGAATCAACAACGTTCGTGAGCAATATCTGGTTCTCAAGGATCTTCTTCTGGTTGTCTAGAAGATCTTTGAGAGTGTCCTCAATGGACTGTGGGACCTGTGGAGGAGGGGGTGCTGAGTGAGCTGCCACAGTAGTAGATAATACAGACAGCTTAGAAGTAGTTGTCTGCATCTAGTTGTTGATGCTGGTGAGGAACTGGCTCAAACGGTGGGCAGTCAATGGATAGGCAGTGGTGGAGGGTATCTCTGGCTCTGCTGAAGTGGATGGGCCTGGGGCCATGTCTGCTGAAGTAGAAGGAGGCTGTGGAGTAGTTACTACCACGACTGGCTCTTCAGACTGGCCAGTTGAAGTAATGGATTTTTCCTTGAAGTGCTTGCCCTTAGGGTTGTCATCACCTTGTAGGCTATACCACGAGAAAGGTGCCTTTGCTTTCACTTTCACGTCAAATAAGTGCTTCTCCACATTTTGTTCCTTCAGGTACATGGTTAGGAAGTTGGGGAATGGGTAAGACCTGTCACCCTCATTCACTACCCGTGTAATGACCCGAGACATCACATTCCCGACATTGATTGGGTACCCCGCCATGATGGATGCTACTAAGATCGCCCGGTGAATTGGGAGTGAGTTGTCATGGGTGGTAGGATCTAGCCTGCTGCACACAAATGTCTCCCACCCCTTCGTCTCGAAGTTCAGTGTCCTCCTCAATATCTCCACCCCCGCAATCAACCACTTGGGGGTGGTACCTGGGATTGCCAAGTACTCCGCCAACCACGGACGAGCTTCTTCACCCAACTTCATTTTATCCAAGTATAAGGACTCATCCTCCTCCGTGAAGCCCAAATAGTCATTGATGGTCTTGTCATCAAACTTCACTTTCAGATTCCGCACTTTGGTGACCATGGTACCCTTTTTGATGTGGTCCACGTTGGTGTAGAATTCTTTCACCAAGTGCTTATTGGCGTCATCCACCTGCCCTATGAAGTAGTCCCTTCCAGTTCTTTCTCTGAATTACCTCAGCACATTGGGATTGTATGGCAAAAGATCCCGAGTGATAATTTTTCTCTCAAGTATTAACCTCTTTTCTGGCCACCACTCTCTGAATTTTTGATAGGCAATATCACTGACGAACCGGTCCTCCCATGCCTCCGGGTTCCTAGTCCTCTCAACCCCACAAACTTGAGGCTCACCCCCTTCTGCTTCTTCCCCTTCTTCTGCTACTTCACTTTCTCCAGATAATGAAGCTATATAAGAGGTGGAGTACTATCCCCACTGCCTTCACCTAAGCCTCTAGACGACTCAGAAGATATATGAACTGAGTCTTGGGCAGTGGGGGATACTGAAGGTGTATCTCGCAATCGGTTCCTCTCCGGCCAGTCAAGAACATACTCTGGCACGGAATCTGAAGATGCCTCCTTAGAGGGCTCATACTCACTCCCCGACTGATCAATTGCTCTGTCTGCATCTTTAATGATTTTCCTTGTGTTTTTAATGTTTTGTCGGGCTTGTGGGGTTAATCTTATCATTGCTTGCTTCCTACCCCGGGAGGACTCTCCTCTTCCTATTTGTTTACCACCTTTTCCTCTTGATCTCACCATTGTGTGCAAACAACATTCATTCAGACTTTGTTAGTATCTAGCAAAATAATGAAGTTCATAGTTACAGAAAAAAATATTGCAGACAGTATGAAAATTGCAGAGTGCGGACCGCACAAAATGCAGTGCAGTCGCAAAGAGGGCATTGCGGACTACATAAAATCCATTGCGGTCTGCACAGAGGTGGGGTTCATACTACCCACTCTCTGAATCTATGCACCGCTGACCGCACATAATGCCATTGCGGTCCACATTGAGGCACCGCAGAACGCACAAAATCCAATGCGGTTGCGGTCCTCAAATGTTCAGCTTGCAGGACTTTGTCATTGCGGTCCACACATAATACCATTGCAGACTGCACAGGGGCACCGCGGTCCGCACTGAACGCCCAACAGCAATACCAACCTAGGGTTCATGTTTTGATCAATTTTAGTCCAATTTTACACCTATTGATGAGTCCCTAAGTGTTGGTTCAGTTTTTTAACTACCTAATCCTAATTTAAAACAAAATATTAACTAACCTAAGCTACAAACTTGGAAGAAATACGGACAGGGAAAGAAGAAGACCTAAGGAAAATAAAAATTCAAAGAAAATAAATAAATTAAACAACTAAGAAGAAGTTAATGTTACCCAAGATGAGATGAAATGCTGAGTATTGAACTTGAGCAGTTAATTTCATGCAGATTAACAAGAGGAATAGTAACTTTTATGTTCTGAGAGTAAAGGGGTCGAAAAGTTTGAATATAGGGCCTCAGGTCATATTTATAGAAAAGGTCCTGGGGCCCAGCTTACCTACCCACTGCGGACCACATAAGATGGCATGTCAAAACCAAAGGACACTGACAAATTTGCCACTGCGGACCGCACAAAATGTAATACGGCCGCAGTGGACCACCGCGGACCGCAGAAAATGCAATGCGGCCGTTGTGGTAAACTTCAGAGAACTCCCACTTTTTGTCAAATCATCAGTGCGGTCCACATTGATTTCTTGCCCCCACATAAAAGCCTTGCGGCTGCACAAAATGAGTGCGGTCCGCATTGACAACTTCAGAGAGTGGTCATTTTCCAACTTTTTCCTGCACTGCATCAACACAATCCTACAACATCTCACAACCAGTCAGTCCAACAATAAATCCTACACTACAATGAAAATCAAAGAAAAATAAAAAGAAAAACACATGGGTTGCCTCCCAATAAGCGCCTGATTTAACGTCACGGCACAACGCAGGTTACCATCAAATTATTTGAGGTAAAGAAGTGCCACTACGTGGCTATCATCAATCTTTCCCAAGTAATGCTTGACCTTGTGCCCATTCACTCTAAAACTTCCCCATTTTTGTTCTTCAAATTAGGTGCATCAAACGAGGTCGCAAATACCACTTCAAAAGGTCCACTCCATTTTGACTTAAGCTTTCCCGGAAACAGACTTAACCGTGAGTTGAACAAGAGAACCAAATCACCCACTTTGAACTCCTTTCTATGAGCATACTTATCATGAAGATACTTCATCTTATCCTTGTACAAGGACGAACTGGAGTAGGCATGGAATCGGAATTCATCAAGTTCATTAAGCTGCTCCACATGAAGATTTGTTGCCACACCCATTCAAGATTCAGCTTCCTCAAAGCCCACATGGCCTTGTGCTCTAACTCAACCGGTAGATGGAAAGCTTTCCTAAACACCAACCGATACGGAGGCATACCAATCGGAGTCTTGTAAGCAGTCTTAAAAGATCATAGAGCAACATCCAACTTCTTTGACCAATCGGTCCTATTTGCATTGACCATCTTTGACAATATACTCTTGATTTACCTGTTTGAGACTTCAACTTGGTCACTTGCTTGAGGATGATACAGAGTAGAAACTTTGTGGTTGACACCATACTTTGCAAGCAAAGTGTCAAAAGCTCTATTACAAAAAAGAGACCCCCCATTACTTATGATTGCACGAGGAGTGTCAAACCTTATAAAATGCTCTTCTTAAGAAATGCAACAACACTCTGGGCCTCATTGTTGGGTAAAGCCACGGCTTCAACCCACTTTAAAACATATTCCACCGCCATAAAAATGTATGTGTTCCCACACGAGCTAACAAATGGGCCCTTAAAATCAATGCCCCATATATCAAAAATATCAACCTCAAGAAAGGTATTGAGAGGCATCTCATCTTTCTTTGAAATTCCACCCGCTCTTTGACATTCGTCACACCTCTTCACAAGTTCACTTGCATCTTTGTACAAAGTTGGCCAATAAAACACACACTAAGAACTTTGGAAGCCGTCCTCGCCCCGCCATAATGGCCATCATAGGGAGAGGAATGACAAGCCTCTAAGATACTCAATTTCTCTTCCTCGGGGACACACCTTCGGATCACACCATCCGTGCAAATCTTGAACAAGTATGGCTCATCCCAACAGAAATCCAAACTATCCCATTTGAGCTTCTTCCTTTGGTTAGAAAAGAGCTCACACGGGATTATACCAGTCACAAGGAAATTAGGAACGTCCACAAACCATGGCATACCATTCACCGACACCGAAAGTAGTTGTTCTTAGGGAAATGAGTCATTGATCTCTAGGCCATCACGAGTCCTCCCCTCCTCCTCCAAGCGGGACAAGTGGTCCACCACTTGGTTTTCACTACCCTTCCGGTCCACAATATCCAAATCAAACTCTTGAAGTAACATGACTCATCGCATCAGTCTAGCTTTGGAATCCTTCTTCATCATCAAGTACCGGAGTGCGGCATGATCGGTATGGACTATGACCTTGGCACCCATAAGATACAGCCGAAATTTCTCCATTGCCAACACAATAGCCAAAAGTTCTTTTTCGGTCACCGTGTACTTCACTTGAGCATCATTCATTGTCTTGCTTGCATAGTACACCGGATGAAACATTTTGTTCACTCTTTGACCCAAAAGCGCCCCAACCGCAACATCGCTCGCATCACACATGAGCTCAAAGGGAAAGCTCCAATTAGGTGCGGTAATGTTGAGAAGTTCAAAGGCTTGCATACATCTCTCATCGAACACAAACTTGGCATACTTTTCCAATAACTTGCATAAGGGGTTCACTACCTTCAAAAAGTCTTTAATAAATCTCAGGTAGAACCCCGCATGCCCAAGAAAACTTCTAACTCCCTTGACAGAAGTAGGGGAGGGAGCCTTGAAATCGCATCAATTTTTGCTTTGTCTACATTAATACCGTGCTTTGAAATTTTATGCCCAAGAACTATGCCCTCTTCCACCATGAAATGGCATTTCTCCCAATTAAGAACAAGATTGGCTTCTTCACAACGGGCCAAAACTCTATCAAGATATTTTAAAACTCATCAAATGAATCACCCACAACACTGAAGTAGTCCATGAACACCTCCAAAATATCTTCCACCATATCGGTGAAAATGGCCATCATACACCGCTGAAACGTAGCCGGTGCATTACACAACCCAAAAGGCATCTGAGGAAAAGCAAAGGTGTCATATGGACAAGTGAATGTGGTCTTCTCCTAATCTTCTGGAGCAATCAAGATTTGGTTTTACCCAAAATACCCATCCAAGAAATAGTAGAAGGCATTCTCAGCAAGTCGATCTAACATCTGGTCAAGAAAAGGCAATGGAAAGTGATCCTTGCAGGTCACTTTATTCAACTTGCGGTAGTCCATGCATACCCTCCAATCGGTGACAGTTCTGGTAGCAATCAACTCATTTTTTGAATTTGCAACCACGGTCATGCCACCCTTCTTCGGTACACATTGCACCGGCGAAGTCCAAAAGATATCAGAGATGGGATACACAACCCCGACATCCAACCACTTGATCACCTCCTTTTTCACAACTTCTTGCATTGCTTCGTTCAACCTCCTTTGATGTTCCAAGAAGGGCTTTGCATCTTCTTCCAGAATAATCTTGTGCATACAGAATGCGGGGCTTATCCCCCGAATATTAGCTAGAGTCTATCTAATTGCCTTTTTCCGCTTTTGAAGCACTGCCAATGTGGCATCAACCTGCATGTTATTAAGACAAGAGGAAAGAATAACTGGCAAAGTAGAACTAGGGCCTAAGAACTCATACCTGAGGTGTGGAGGCAACGGCTTCAACTCCAATACCGGAGGCTCCTCAATTCAAGGTTTTGTTGGTGGAGTCTTCTGATTCTCAAGGTCCAAAGATAGTTTTCTAGGCTCATAAGAGTAAGAGCCCATCCCATGTAAAGCATTCACACACTCCACTCGGCCCTCATCATCATTGACATCAAGATTCAATAATATGGCCTCTAGTGGGTCCTCCACATTGATCATTGCAATGTTATCATCAAATATCACTGTCGTGACAAGGTCCACAAAAGAGCACACCTCGGAACTGTTGGGCTGCTTCATTGACTTGCATACATGAAATACCACTTTTTCATCACCCACCCGGAAGGTGAGTTCTCCTGCTTCCACATCAACTAAGGCCTTCTCAGTAGCAAGGAAAGGTCTCCCCAATATGATTGGAACTTCATCATCCACCTCACAATCCAAGATCACAAAGTCAGCTGGCAAGACAAATTTGTCCACCCAGACAAGAACATCATTAATAATACCCAATGGTCTTTCCATCATTCTATTTGCCATTTGCAATCTCATAGAAGTCGGCCTTGGTTGCCCAATACCCAAAGTCTTAAAAACTGAGTAGGGCATCAAGTTGATACTTGCCCCCAAATCACATAGAGCCTTAGCAAAGTTCGCACTCCCAATGGTGCAAGGAATGGTGAAAGCATCGGGATCTTCAAGCTTCGAGGCCATTGAATGCACTATTGCACTAACTTGGTGGGTCATCTTTATAGTTTCACAATGCATGGATAGTTTCTTTGTCACCAAGTCCTTCATGAATTTAGCATAGCCCGGCATTTGTTCAAGTGCCTCAACCAAGGGCACATTAATAGATAAGCTCTTCATCATATCAATGAACTTTTTAAATTGATTCCCATTTTTCTGTTTCGCAAGCCTTTGAGGATAAGGTGGAGGTGGCTTTGGCAAAGGAGCCTTGGCTTTAGGCACAAACGGCTCCACCATGTCTATTATGTGTTCCCTAGACGGGTTCACGTCATTTTGAGTTTCCACCTCGGCATTTTGAATATCAACCCTCACTTCTTCATTCATATTCTCATCAATCATATTTTCAACCACCAAAGGAACTTCATCTTCTTTCAACTCAACTTCATCACTCAAAATTTACTTTTGTTTGGAGGCATTCACATCACCGCCTCGTCCACTCCTTGTAGTTACAACCATAACATAATTGTTCCCACCCTTCAGTTTTACTACCGTATCACTTGGTAGAGCACCCTTAGCGCGAGTATTCAAGGACTGTGAGATTTGTCCTAACTACACCTTCAAATTTCTAATTGAAGTATTATGGGAAGACAACTGAGCATCGGAATATGCACTCTTCTTCATTATCTGTTCAAACATCATTTCAATTCTGCCCATGTCAGTGTTAGAAGAACTAGGACCTTGGGATGGAAATGGGGGCGAATTGTTTGGTTGTTGATACATTGGGGGCCTTTGAAAGCCTTGCCCCCAATTTTCTTGATTGCCATTGTTCCACCCACCTTGATTGTTGTTACCACCCTAGTTGTTGTTGTTCCCATTCCAATTACCCTGATTGTTCTGATTATTGTTCTGATTGCCCAGTTGGAGTTTTGGTTGTTGTTCCCCCAATTACCATTGCCTTGTTGTTGTTGATTTCCCCAATTGCCATGGGGTCTCCATTGTTGTTGGTTGGAAGAATTTCCCTTTTGGCCTTGATAATTATTCATGTATTGCACCTCTTCATTATGCCCATCATAACTATCATCTTGGAATCCACCATAATCATTGTCAAATTGCTCCGAATTCCCTTGGTTCTTTGACCTCTGTGTCTTCTTTTGTTGACTAACATGTTGACACCCTCTATGGCATTCACTTGGCGAGGATTTTGAACTTGTTGCAACTATGACTTTGCTAGTTGGTTTATTGTAGTTGTCAACTCCGCTATAGCCAGCCTATGATCATGTAACTCCTTGTGCAAATGAGTGACCGTGGGGTCACCCTGGGGCACATTGGCTCTACTTTGCCAAGCATAATAAGTGTCAGCCATCTCGTCAAGAATGTCACAAGCCTCATCATAAGACAACTTCATGAAGTTGCCCCCAGCAAGTTGGTTCACTAAGCATTGGTTTGTTGTGTTAATGCCCCGGTAGAAAGTCTATTGGATCATCGCCTCAGTCATATCATTGTTGGGGCATTCCTTTACCATTGTTCTATAGCTCTCCCAAATCTCATGCAAAGGTTCAGTGGGCTCCTGCTTGAAAGCCAAGATCTCATCTCTCAATGCTGCCATATGACCTGGTGAGAAAATTTTTGCAATGAAAGTGTCTGCCAACTCATCCCAAGTAGTGATGGAATGGTTGGGAAGTCGCTCAAGCCAATCCAATGCCTTCCCTCTAAGTGAAAATGGGAAGATTCTCAACCGAAGTGCATCCTCGGACACATTTGTTTCCTTGCTCCCCTAACAGGTATCCATGAACCCCTTGAGTTTTGTAAGCATTTTGATTGGCAACGCCCGTGAAATACCCACGCTGCTCCAGCAATGTCAGCATCACATTGGTAATTTGAAAATTGCCTGCCCGAATCCGGGGTGGGACAATTGTACTTGCATAGCCTTGGTTTGGAAGCACTCGAGGAGCCACTCTTGGAGGTGGCGGGGGAGGGTCTGGAATATTCTCATTGGCCTGGCGGCCTCTCCTTTGACCTTGAGGCACAATAGGGACCTCATCTTCAACATTGTCATCTACTTCCTCCCCCGGTGGAAGACCTCCAAGAGGTGTGTTGTTTAAGTTTGCTGCCATTTTGTACTTGAAGTTTTGACACTCACAAATTAGTAACACGAAAGGAAAGAAGAGATATACACAAAACTATTTAGATAGATCACAAAAATCGTTAGCTCCCCGGCAACAATGCCAAAAAGTGAACGAGGCCAACTCTGTAATACTATTAAGTAGCAAGAGAGGTCGAAGCGGCTTTTACCCGAGAAGGTCGGGATTGATTTCCACAGGGAGCTAGTTATTAAAGTTGAGTTCCTATCTAAATGGGAGTTGTGTAATTGTTCCTAATTGCACTTCTAAACATTGTTTGTTTTAGTTTCACTTCTAATTTTATATTACTACGATGCTAAATTATGCTAAGTAAAGCTAAGATTAAACTATTGAGAGTTGATCAAATAGATAAAAGGCACTAGGCTAGTGACTTTCTCCTAAGTGGTTAACTAATGGATTCTTGAGTCTAAGGCTAGATTGTCACATTTGGGGAGTATGTTATAACCATTGCACGATTTTACTCACTCTATACCTCTCGGTAGTTTGAGTGATTTTGCGCAAATTGACTTTCTCAAGACCAATTGGGTATGCAAATTTGTGCAAGAAATTGAGGTTCAAGTCGGGTATTACTATCTCTAGATTTAACCTTTTAATTGGGGCTATCAATTTCTTGAATACGCCCCAATTCCTTATTGGACCAATTTCATGGACTTAGGATCTCTTTCTCAAGAAGAACCAAAGTCTACTAGGCATAAACTAGTGTTTGCAACCACTAAGTCAACATTAAAACCCTAAATTAGTCAAAATATCAAACACTCATAGACAATCAAACATCAAAATACAAGACCCATCAATTACTCACACTAGGTTTGAGCCACAACCCTAGCTAATGGGTCTAGCTACTCATAATTATAGAAGAAAACAAAGAAATAGATAAAGAAAAGACCATAATAATTAATTACTAAATAAAACTTGAAGATTTAATGTTGAAACTAAGCTAAAATTACTCAAAATGGTAAAAGAAATGAGTTCACGAGCGCAGCTCTACGTCCAAAACTATCTGATGACCTAAAAATGAGAAAAGAAACTATTTATACTAGGCTGAAAATTCTGGACAAAAATACTCCTACGGGGCTAGTGCAGGACAGCACAAAATAGAGTGTGGCGGCACTAAGGCTCTTGGCTTGACTAATCTGCTCTCTAAAGTTGGCCATCGCGGATCGCACAAAATGCACCGCGGCCGAGGTGGCTTCTATTGCGGTCCGCACAAAATGGACCGCGGACCGCATTGACCAGATTCCCCAAAATGCCACCTCTCTAAACTTTGGCTTTGCGGACCGCACGAAATCGAGTGTGGCCACAGTGGAATCAATGCGAACCGCACAAAGTCCTTTGTTGTTGCATTGCCTAGATGACTGAGAAGCATACTCTCTGATCTTCATCTTTGTGGACCGCACAAAAGAGTGTGCAGCCGCATTGGTTCTGTTTGACTGAGCTTGGTTTTGGTCTTGGTAGTTGTGCAAGTTTTACTCCTTTTTGTGCTGGTTTTTTGACACCTTGTCACCTTGTTGATCAACCCTGCAATCAAGTACAACTTGTGAGCTTGTGGGACTAATTTTTACACATTTCTAATCAAAACTTAAGCTAGAAGGAATGTAAAATGCATCATAATCCCTAGTTATCAAAGGCTAGGAGGGGTAACTTATCATCACATCAAATGTGTCAATGCCGTTGAAAAAGCCAAATGGTGGAGTAACAAGATAGAAAGCATACTAGCATGGTCTGGATATGAACCCGGCAAAGGGATTGGGAAGAATCTCCAAGGCATTACCAAACCAATACAGCTAAAACGTCATGTACTACCTTCGGACTAGGATACCAGTATGCATGGCAATAGTATGATGACTGGTCGCCTCCATGGCGTGGACCTTATTACCCTCTCGAGCAACCAGTGCCACATTTGGGTCAGACTTTTCACCAAGATTATACAATATGGGGAACTACAGAAGAAGCATTAACTGGGTTGAGAAATCTGTTCCTAGAGGACGAAGACATGGATTGCAGTGCAATAATTGAGGAGGAGAAGGAAGAAGGCCTCACTATTCAGACTGTGGAGAATGGAGTTGTTCTCAGGAACTGGACTGCCATACCATCCCGGGCCTACTGAGTCCCTGGGTATCTTGACAATCAACTTAATTTTACTTCTATAGCCATGCTAGGCATCTAAGATTTTCAGTAGTTTTGTTTTTAAAGACTTACTTGTTTCAAATAAATGCTCGGTTCATCGAGCCGTACTTGTTTTGGATTTTTTTAGTTCTAATGAATGCATTGCTATTTATTATTCATTATTACCTTTCACACTTTTCTTTCTACAGCATTATTGTTACTTTTGCTGATGAACCGGTGACTGTGACATGTAATGAGGCAACGCAATATAAGGATAGTGACTTAGATGAAGAAGATGAAATACCTGAGGAGATTGTCAGGGAGGTTGAGAAATTTGAGATAAGCCTAAGTCTAACCTGGACGAAACCGAAGTAGTAAATTTGGGCGACGCCGAAACCGTCAAGGAGACTCGCATCAGCATTCACTTATCACCGACAGAGAAGAAGGAGTACATTCATTTCTTGAAGGAGTATGAGGATATATTTGCATGGTCATATTATGACATGATCGGTTTGAGCACGTCCATAGTGGCTCACAAGTTGCCTACCAATCCTATATGTCCGCCAGTGAAGCAGAAACTTAGTAAATTCAAACCAGATATGAGCCTGAAAATCAAGGAGGAAGTTACTAAGCAAATCAAAGCCAAAGTCCTCAGAGTGGTTGAGTACCTAACCTGGTTAGCCAACATTTTACCAGTTTCGAAGAAAGACAGGAAAGTCAGAGTATGTAGTGACTATCGAGACTTGAATAGAGAAAGTCCTAAGGACGACTTCCCACTACCAAATATACACATTCTGATCGACAATTGCGCCAAGCATGAGCTCCAATCCTTTGTAGATTACTTCGCGGGTTATCACTAGATCTGGATGGATGAAGACGACGCAGAGAAAACAGCTTTTATTACACTATGGGGGATGTATTGCTACAAGATAATGCCATTTGGTCTAAAGAATGTTGGGGCTACTTACATGAGGGCCATGACAACCATCTTCCATGATATGATACATAAAGAAATAGAGGTGTATGTGGACGACGTCATTATCAAATCCAAGAGGGCCGCAGATCACATAGCGGACTTGAGAAAGTTCTTTGACAGATTAGAGATGTACAACTTAAAACTGAACCTCACAAAGTGTGCATTCAAGGTTCCCGTAGGAAAGTTACTAGGATTCATTGCCAGTTGTCGAGGGATCGAGATGGACTCGTCTAAGGTTAAGGCTATTCAGGAGTTATCGCCGCCTAGGAGCAAAAGGACGTGATGAGCTTCCTAGGACGTCTCAACTATATCAGTCACTTCATAGCGCAGTCCACAGTTATATGTGAACCCATCTTCAAAATGTTGAGGAAAGATGCCGAAACAAGCTGGACTGAGTATTGTCATAAAGCTTTTGACAAAATCAAGAGTACATGTCCACACCACCGGTCTTGGTCCCTCCAGAGCCAAGTCGACCTTTGCTACTCTATTTATTTGTATTAGATGGAGCCTTCGGATGCGTTTTTGGACAACATGATGAGATAGGGATAAAATAGCAAGCCATATACTACCTAAGTAAGAAATTCACACCTTATGAAGCACGATACTCTCTGCTGGAACACACTTGTTGTGTTTTGACCTGGACAGCTCAGAAATTGAGGCATTACTTTTATGCCTACACTACATACCTTATATCCAGGATGGACCGTCTAAAGTACATATTTCAGAAACCCATGCCGACTGGGAAGTTAGCCAAGTGGTAGGTACTGTTAAGTGAGTTTAATATCGTCTATGTAACCCAAAAGGTGGTCAAAGGACAAGCATTAGCAGACCATCTTGATGAAAATCCTGTGGGAGGAGAATACGAACCCTTGAAAACATATTTTCCTGATGAAGAAGTGTCATTCGTAGAAGAGGACATTATGGAAGCATACAATAGTTGGAGGATGTTCTTTGATAGAGCTACAAATTTCAAAGGAGTGGCCATTGGAGTGGTTTTAGTATCAAAAACTGGCCAGCATTATCCGGTGTCTGCTAAACTCAGATTTCCCTGCACCAACAACATGGCAGAGTATGAAGCCTGCATACTGGGGCTCAACATGGCAATTGACATGAATATTTAGGAGCTGCTGGTAATTGGTGATTCAAATTTTCTCGTGCACCAGGTACAAGGAGAGTGGGCCACCAACAATTCCAAGATATTGCCATATCTGCTCCATGTGCAGGAATTGATAAAAAGGTTCACGAAGATAGAGTTTCAGCATGTGCCCAGAATGCAGAATGGGTTTTTCGATGCATTGGCCACTTTGTCATCTATGATACAGCATCTAGATAAGAATTTCATTGATCCCATTGAGAATTCATAATCAGCCGGTGCATTGTGTCCATGTTGAAGAGGATACGGACGGAAAACCTTGGTTTCACAATATCAAAGAATATTTGGCAAAGGGAGAATATCCGGAGCATGCGAACCATACTCAGAAACACACACTTCAGAGATTGTCCAATCACTTCTTCCACAACAGAGGAAACTTGTACAGAAGAACCCCTGATTTGGGATTGCTAAGATCTGTCAATGCAAAAGAGGCTTCTAAGCTACTTGAGGAGATACATATTGGGTCCTGCCGCCCGCATATGAATGATTTTGTCTTGGCCAAGAAAATACTTAAAGCCGATTATTTTTGGATGACCATGGAGATAGATTGTGTCCAGTATGTCCAAAAATGCAACCAATGTCAAGTACATGCCGATATGATAAAAGTGCTACCAAATGAACTCAATGCCACAAGCTCACCTTGGCCATTCACCGCCTAGGGAATGGATGTCATCAATTCTATCGAGCTCACTGCTTCAAATGGGCACAGGTTTATTCTAGTAGCCATTGACTACTTCACAAAATGGGTAGAGGCTGCATCCTACAAAGTTGTAACAAAGAAAGTCGTCACAGACTTTATCAAGGATCGTATTGTTTGTCGATTAGGAGTTCCCGAGTCCATTGTCACTGATAATGCCGCCAATATGAACAGTGATATAATAAAAGCCATGTGTGAGACCTTCAAAATCAAGCACAAGAACTCCACAGCACATAGACCTCAAATGAACGGAGCCGTAGAAACCGCCAATAAGAACATCAAGAAGATACTAAGGAAAATGGTAGAAAACCACAAACAATGGTATGAGAAGTTACTCGTTGCCTTATTGGGGTACCGCACTACAGTCTGTACATCAACTGGGGCAAATCCCTACTTATTGGTTTATGGTACTGAAGTTGTCATCCCAGCCGAGGTAGAGATTCCTTCTTTAAGGATCATACAGGAAGCCGAACTCAGCGATCCAGAATGGATGAGGAGCCGCTATGAGCAATTGGCCCTTATAGATGGAAAAAGAATGAACGCAGTATGTCACGGTCAGCTTATTAGAACAAAATGTCCCGAGCTTTCAATAAAAAGGTCAAACCATAACAGTTTGCACCAGGACAGCTGATGCCAAAGAAGATCTTCTCACATCAAAATGAAGCCAAAGGGAAATTCTCTCCAAAATGGCAAGGCCCCTACATGGTTCATAGGGTGTTAACAGGAGGAGCACTCATACTTGTAGAAATGGACGGAGAAGTTTGGTCGAAACCAATCAATTCAGACGCAGTCAAGAGATACTATATTTAGACTATTTACACTTCTTCATCTGATGTAATTGAACTACGCTTGACCTGATTCCCATTTAAGAGAGGATACGTAGGCAGCCCTGTTGGTTTGGTCATATCATAATAAAATTTCCATTTCCCCCCAGAAACAGAAATTGGGGTAGAATTTTAAGGAGGACCCTCAAAATTCCAGAGTAAGTCCATCCGACGTCACGTACCAGAAAGTCGGAAATTGGTTAAGAAAATGGGGCAAAATTTTTAGAAGGATTCTCAAAATTCGGAAGAAGGTTCAACAAGCTCGTTGCTCGCAAACGGCCGAAGAATCATCTACCAAAATAGGGCAAAATTTTGAGGAAAACCCTCAAAACTCTAACATAAGGAAGTTGCAATGTCTCTTAAATGTGTTACAGTCATTAGTTCATCTAAAATTACTTGATATTTCACCATGTTTCAAAAAATAACATTATTTTTCATCAATAATTGCATATTTTTTCGAAAACTCTACTCCCGTAATAGCCAGGTCTTATCCAGGGAAACTCAAACAAGGCATCCAGAGCGGAGGAGTAAGGCCATCAAACGGAGGCACGAACCAACCTCCCCTTACAAAACTTACAATTTTTCTTTTAGCGCAGGCACATTAAACATAACAGTAGCAATTGCAAACATACGCACGTAGCAAAATCACCATCAATCGGGCCACTAGACACTGAATACATCTCCAGCTAAGAAATATTCTACTCTTATTTTGCTACTTGTTCCTTGCATGGGACTAAGCCCTGTCACGCATCTTGCATGAGGTTAAGCTCTACATCCATCTCGCATGAGGCTAAGCCCTTCTTCCATATCTGCATAAGGCTAAGCTCTGCCTTCGCTTGCATGGGGCTAAGCACTGTCCCATATCTTGCATGAGGTTAAGCTCTACCTCCATCTCGCATGGGGCTAAGCCCTGCCTTCATATCTACATAAGGCTAAGCTCTGCCTTCTCTTGCATGGGACTAAGCCCTATCCCACATCTTGAATGAGGTTAAGCTCTACCTCCATACTTGCATGAGGCTAAGCCCTGCCTCCATATCTGCATAAGGCTAAGATTTGCCTTCTATTTGCATGAGACTAAGCCCTGTCCCGCATCTTGCATGAGATTAAGCTCTGTCTCCAATCTTGCATGAGGCTAAGCCCTACCTCCATATTTGCATAAGGCTAAGCTCTGCCTTTCATTTGAATGGGACTAAGCCCTATCCCGAATCTCGCATAAGGCTAAACCCTGCCTCCATATCTGCATAAGGCTAAGCTCTGCCTTTTATTTGCATGGGACTAAGCCTTGTACTCTTCTTGCATGAGACTAAGCTCTGTCTCTATTTTGCATAAGGCTAAGCCCTGCCTTCCATGGGACTAAGCATCGTCCCTCTTCGCATAAATATTGCTCTATTCCATCACTATCTATTTGTTCCTCTTTCGGGCTAAGCTCTGCCCTCAGCCTCACAAGACTAAGCCTTGTCTTGTTAATTTTAGCATCATATTATTACATCTTATGGGCTGAAATATCGCCGACTTGTCCAAAGGCGTCATTGTCTAAAGGCATCATCCTCATAGTCGGAAGACACCATACCATGGCCTAAGGATCTCTCAAATTTGCATATCATTATTCAAAGGTGTCATGGTTCGGAGTCACCATTTTCATGGCCCGAGAACATCATTTCATGGCCTGCGAATCTCCTACTCACAATTCATGGCCCAGGACATCATAGTCTAAGGAAATCATCTGCACCGTCCAAAGGCAATCTTTCATGGTCCAAAGGGAATTTGCATCACGTTTAATTTTTGCAGTAATCTACGTACTTTCATGCATTGTATTTTGAGTTTGCATATGGTCCCAAAGGTAACCGTTTTCAAACAGGAGCAACCTTCACTCCGATTTCCGCTCATGCCTTTTTCACTTTGCCATTCATAACCGATTCTCATTAGTTACCCATCTTACTTTGTGATATCCATCTATCTGCCCAATAATATATCCGATAAACTCCAAACCCAAAATCATAACTCCGTCCGACCTTACCATTCACAAAAGAACCTTTGCTAAAATTGGCCACCCTTCCCATAACAACTCCATCGCCTTCATTCACCGGTGGATCCGGAACTACACATGGCCTGATTCCTATAAAATCAAAGATATGTAGGAAGGTCAAAAACCAGAGTTCGGCCTCTATTTTTCTGAAAAAATACCCCATTCGGTCAAAATTGGCCATCATTTCTTTACCCGAAAACTCTTTCATCCTTTCCGGATAAAGAGGGCAGTTGTTGATACTCAATTTTTCCGTATAATATTTTCAAAGTGCATATACACCTTCAAAATTATGCATTAGCATCAATTAATATTTTTCCATAATTTCTATATTTTAATTTAATTTATTCTAGTATTTTATTTATATAAATAATTACAAAATTGCATCACAAACGGCTCTATAATACCTCATTGATTTAATTTTGCTATTTATAACCCTATTAAGTTCAAACCATTTCACAAATGGCCGGATTTATTCCTTTTGGTTACAATTGCAATAGTTTTGCAATTATAGACTATGCATGCCTCACTGCATTATTTTACATGAAATTGGTCCATTATATTTTTAAAATATTGAATAATTATTTTAAAATATTTCTATGCATCAAAATCATTTTTTTATATAATTAGTTAATTATTTTATAAATTAATCTTATTCAATTACTTGGGTATTTAACAAATAGCCCTTTTGTTTTCAATTTTAACCCAAGTGACCAGCCCAAGACCCCTTATAATTTGGCCCAACTCCTTATGCCCAAAACTAAGCCTGCCCGACCCAATACCATGGCCAATCCTGGTCGTTGATTATATTTTGATCAACGGTCCAGATTTTCCCTACCATAATTAAACCCTAATGACCTCCCCCCCCCCTCCCCGTATTACCCTCTCTCTTCTCTCTCAAACGCTTTCTACCTAAACCCTAATCCTCAGGCGCCGTCACCGGCTTAGCCCTCCGTTCTATGATGTTTCTTTGTCATCTCAGGCCTATACTGGCCTCCTACTTTCTATGGTTCATCAGTTTCCTAGATCCTTGAGAAGATCTCAAGGGACCTAGGTGGTCCGGTTTGCACCTTTAATTTCTTTGCCTGTTTCAGAATGTTTGCTCGACCATGAGTAAGAAACCTTTCTTATTTTGCTATGAATCCATGGTTTTCTAGGCCTCTGTTCTCGTCTCAGTTATGCTTTCTAAAAAACTCTAATTTATTATCTCTGATCTTCTCAGGTTTGTATAGATATGAGACGAATCGAGCAACTCTTACATGATTTCCTTGAAATTTTCCGGTTTCAACTAATTTTTCGACTTTTCCCTAAACTAGGGTTCATTATAAGTCATTTTCTCAAGGTATTTCTAATTTTTAAATGTTTAATCGATTATCCTTTAGTGTTCTTGACTTATTTAGGCAAATGTTGCTTAAACCCTAGTCGATTTATGTGAAACTCTGATTTTTTGATTTTTTGCTTTGATTTTGAGTTTTTCAATGTTACTAGTTGTATTGATTCACTCTGTATCTTTGACCTACATGATTTTCCTTCGTCAAATAACTAATCTCTATTAGGATTTTTGAATCAATTTTCCAATTAACTTCTTTGTGTTTATAAAGTTTTACTTAGTCTACTTTATTTATGGGAATCGATATATTCTTTCCAGAATTGTTGTTAATCTGGTTGATTGATTTGCACTGTTAAGAATCTGTACTCCTAAGTCTTGCCTATTTCTATGATTACGACCTTAATTAGTCATTCTTGCCTTATTTTATTGATGAATATTTACTGATTCTTTCCTTAATTAGATCCTTGATTATTTACTCCTTTATTTGGTCTGATTTGAACCACTTGCCTTAATTAATCGTGTCATTACCATTGGCTAATTGCCCTTAATTAAGGGAAGACTATGTTAAACTCTTTGTAAGATTATATTCTGAGATCCCTTAATTGCTGATTATTGATTCCTTTATCTTATTTTCTCTACTCTTGAACTACTATATAAACTCTCTTATTTACCTTTCAACACACGAACACAAGTTCAAAGAACACACATGAACACTCAAACTCTCTTTTCTTTCTCTGTTACTTGTGATAATTACTGGTCTAGCCGGCTGAAAGCCAAGGCTAAACATTGGAACTGCACATGCATTACATTTTGTACTCTTTTCTTCAACTGGTATGTCTCTAGTTCAATTTTGAAACTCCACTCTATTTGTTCTATGTTTACTCTTGCACTAGTTCGATTGGTTATGCATTCAAGTTGTACTTTTGTTTACTGCTTTACCCTGCATGTCTAAATTTTGTCTCCATTTACTCAAGCATGTAATCAGTATGCCCTGACTTCATTTAATGGTTTGATACTAACTAAGCATGTTTCTGTTACTCCCTTAGATTGGTGTGATCATGATTAGTAGCTTAATTCCCTAATGAACTTAACTGTATGTCTAATCCTATCTAAGACACCCTTGTTTTCCACATGATTTTACTACATCTTTGCTCTATGTCTTAATTGCCTTATTATCATGGCTAGCCTATTAAGTCTCTAAGACTCCTAAGTGTCATGTGCATTTGTTGTCTATATGTCTTCCCTGTGCCCTATTCATGTGCCCCCTTAATGTGATTTTAATATGTTCCCAACCCCTTTCACCCTTGTGTGAGATCTGCATGTCTTTGAATATGGGTATTATGTGACTGATTGCTTGTTTGCTGAATTTGCTCTCTTCAGAACTAATTTCAAAATGTTCTTAGTATTCTTCTAAAAATTTGTTTTCATTCTTAGCATCTTCTTAAATCTGGACTATTTTAGAAATCTTTTACACTCCTAAAAGTTATCTCCACACTGTTTTTCACTAAGTCTTTCAAAACTATGTCAAACACTCTCACCCTACTCCTAGATTATTAAGTTTTGCCCCTCTAGTATGTGTACTGCTTAGGAAATCCTTGAGATCTCTCTAAACTCTAGCATACCAGAGTTGGCCCTTCCACACTCCATATAATCAATCCCCATTTGAGAAATGGCCTTGATATGAACACTGCCCGGGATCCTTGAGGTCCCTAGGGCACTCTGACACACCAAGCCACACATTATTGGCTGTGAATTTTTTGGCTTCTAAGACTTTGTTGAAGGGCTGGCATTTCCAAGTTTACTTTGGGCCTGATTTAGGCTCCATATAGTATAGTTTCATTTACTTATGTAATTCATTTGATCCTAGTCTGTAATAATATTATTTGTAAACAGATGTTAGGGTGATTAGTAAAAATGGAGGATTCCATATATGATGTATGTGGGAAAACTGGGTAGATCCCATGTTTTAGGTTGACGCATAAGTAGAGATCATGTTTAGATCTGTGTGATGCACTAGATACCATGCTTAGGATTGATATGGTTGTTTGCATTAAATCATGCTAAATCAGTACATTAGATATCTTGTTTTAAAGCACTCACGTTTACTGCTTTGCATACTTGAAACATGAGGTAGATCATCACTTTATTTCTGATTCTGTATAATTCGTGATCACTTAGAAATCCTGTCACTTGATTATTAAAACTGCTTAATAAACAACCTTCTCCATGTGCACTAGAGATCCTATTTTTAGGACTATACGTGCATTTGCTTCATATCGCTCAAATAAAATGGGTTAAAATAGTTTCACACATAGGTATCATGTTCCAACATCAATCTGTATAAAATCACTTGTTCACTTAGACCAGCATATGTATAGTTTGAAACAACTTCAAATTGTTTAAACGTCCCCTATAACTATGATTGCATATAGCCCCACGCCTAGGCAAACCTTAGGTGATTAATGACCTTGTAAAACTGAGAAATTATGCTCTGATTATTTATAAACTGCTCAGGTTTCACATGTTTTTTTAAAAGTTAGTAGGCAAACTGATTAGGGTTCTGCCACTTCACTTTAAACATTGTTGCATATTCTATATATGTGATGTTCATCTAGATATCATGTTCTAAGGCTTTCTGAATTTCATTAAAAACAATATTTTTGAGACGTGCTATGTATCTGATTATTTGTAGAGGCAAACATGAGCCCCCAATTGTTTCCTATTTGACAGTTCTATGTGTTTTTTGTTGTCTCTTAGATTTCACCTTTTAAATACCTTAGGAGTGTCTAGAACTGCCTAAGTATAGAGGTCCTAAACGCTTCCGGGACCACAAGGAAAGGATGGGTAAAGCACGCTTGGAGTTCGTTAATTAAACTCGCTTATATAACCACTAAGGGGAGGGTAATGGGTAGTAAAAGGATATGATGACCTGTGCGCTAATGTCACGTGTAGCCTCTCTAGTTGATGAGGATTACTGAGAATCGCACAGATTGATCCTATAGGCTAATCAACTTAGGACTTCCCTTTCCCAATTCACATAGGTGTGCTTAGACTGCCTTGGTTTATGTATGTTTGGACTGTTCAAACCTCCTTAATTTACATATGCTTAGATCAATCTAAACTTTCTTGATTGTATATGTGCTTAAATTATATAAACTTCCCTTATTTTCAAATGGGTGCTTAGACTATTTACCTATTAATGACTAATTCACATAACTAAGTTCGGTCGGGACCCACCATTGTGGACCGCGAGGGATGTCTAACACCTTCCCCTCAAGGTTATTTCGAGCCCTTACCCTAATCTCTGGTAGTGCAAACTGATTACATGAGTTAATTGCTCTAGGTGCCCTAACGCACCTTAATCCGTTAGGTGGCGACTTTTCAAATACCCAATTCCCAAAAGGAAATGAGTTTTTCCCCAATGAATGTCGAAACCCGGACTCTGTGGAGGAAAAAGAGGGCGCGACAGCCAGAACGGTATCATATGTGGATCGGGTTGCACACCGCAATAGTGAGATGTTGAGTACGATTCCCTATATCTATTCTTGTGTATTTTGTTTCTCATTCTCTGAGAAGGGTTCATAGCATATATTCAACCATTTTATTCATTTTACGGGCTGGGTAGTTCTTTGCAAAAGTTTGTTCTTCCTTATAAGTTATATTCGGGTTGTAGCTTGTTGGCACATTGATGGCGTCATATAAGATTTAGATGGTGTTTGAGGTAGTTTATTGCCCGAGCAGCTTGTACTAGGTGAGACGAGATTATTGGACCTGAGATCAGTGCGATTGGAGTTATATAGGGTATATTAAAGAGAAAATATCGTTATTCAGTTTAGAATGAGGTATTGTTCGTGTTAGGAGGAGAGACTCCATGATTTATTAATTTGGCAGGTGGTTATGAGTTTCTACACATATCTTTCGTCTTGGCAGTATTGCGAGAGTTGGAACGGGGCTTACATGTGTTATAAGGTGTATTGCGGGCATTGGGTTAGTGAATTTGCAGTTGTTGTGCTTGGAGGAGGTTACCATGGGAAAATGAGTTATGCGGTGCATTGTGTGGTATCAGCATAGTTCTTGTGGAAGCACGGATAGGTGGACGAGGTGATAAACAGTAATTTAGGACAACCCCAGAATAGTTTTTGGCACGTTCGAGGATGAACGTATGTTTAAGTGGGGGAGAATGTAACAACCCAACCGATCATTTTGAGCTCTAGATCGTCGTTCGACGGTTTGAGGCCTTGAGTAGCTTCACTTCATGTATTATGACTTGTACGCGTGGTCGGAGTTGAATTTTGGGAAGTTCAGAGTTGATTCGGATGGAAAATTCTAATTTTGAAAGCTTTAAGTTGGAAGAATTATCTAAGGTTTGACTTTTGAGTAAACGACCTCGGAATCGGTATTTGAAGGTTCTAATAGGTTCGTATGATGATTTCGTACTTGGGCGTATGTTCGGGTTGAGTATCAGGTCGCCCGGGAGCATTTCGGCGCTTATTATGGAAAGTTGGCATTTAGAAGGTTTTAGAATGTCCTAAGTTTGGTTTGAGGTGGACTTTGGTGTTATCAATGTACGTTTGGGGTTCCGAGCCTTCGAATAGGTTTGTATCATGATATGTGATTTGTGCGTAAAGTTTGGCATCCTTCCGGAATACAACAACAACAAGAACCACCCAGTATAATCCCACAAGTGGGGTCTGGAGAGGGTAGGATCTATGCAGCCTTACCCCTACCCTAGAAGGAAAGGGAGATTGTTTCCGATAGACCCTAGGCTAAAGAGGCGTCATTCCGGAATGTTTAAGTTTAATTTGGACGCGTTCATCAAAATTTGAATGTTAGAAAGTTTAAAGAAGGTTTCGATCGTCGATTCATAGTTTTGATGTTGTTTGGCGTGATTTGAGGCCTTAAGTAAGTTCATGTTATATTTTGAGACTTGTTAGTGTGATCGGGAGGGGTCATGGGGGCCTCAGGTGTATTTCATGATGGTTTAGGGTAATTTCTCCCTTTTTGCTCTGTGTTGCTAGTTCTGGTTTTGTCCTTCGCAAACGCGAAGGGTTTTATGTGTTCACGAAGAAGGACTAATGGCTGCTAAGATTTTTTGCTTTGCATTCGCGACTAGAAGCTCGCATTCGTGTATGCTTGGAAAAAATTCTATGCGTTCGCATTGGAGAAGCTGGCCTGGGGAAGATTGGTCTTCGTGTTCGCGAAGGAGTGGAAGTGTCCGCGATAGAGAAGCCTGGTGAAGCATCGCGTTTGAGAGACAACCACGCGTTCGCGAAGAAGAGTTTTGTGTCCTGAGTTTGTTGAGCTTCACAAATGCGAGGGCAGTGCCGTGTTTGTGATAAAGGACACCTAGGTAGTGTAAAAGTTTGCAAAAAACGTGTTTTTGCTCATTTTATCTCAAATCTTTCATGGGAGCCGAGCTTGAGCGATTTTGGAGGAGCTTCATCATCACCCATCATTAGATAAGTAATTTCTTCACATTATGAGTTAAATACATGAATTATACATGGATTTAAAGATGAAAATTGGTGGAAATTGTGAAACTTTGAAGAAAACCTAGAATTTGATATTTTTGAATTTTTACAATGAAATTGGACATGGAATTAGGAATAAATCATGTATTTGAGTTCGTAATATTATGGGTAACGTTTATCTTCGAATATTTTTGAAATCCGGGTACGTGGGCCCGAGGGTTGACTTTATTTAGTTTTCAAGCGGTGTTGGGAATTGTTATAAATTGATTTATTATGAGCATTAGGGTATATCTTTATTGGTTTGAACATTATTTGACTAGTTTTGGAGTGACGGGCATCAGTTGGAGGTGTTAGAGTTGCGTTGGAGCCGGTTATGGAACTTCAAAGCGAGATAAGTCTCCTGTCTAACCCTTTGAGGGAGAATTTACCTTGTAGGTGTTATAATCTTATGTTCTGCATGTTATGGGAGCTACGCACGAATGAGTTGATGGGTGGCCGTGCGTATGCTAGAATTCGTGATTATATCCTGGTAGACGTAGGTTCATGTCATGCTATAATTGTACTATTTGAGTTATCTTCTCTTGTTTAATTCCTTTATTTCGCATTACGACTTGAGACTGCTATTTTAGAGATGTGACGAGTTACTTGATAATCTACGGAATAATTTGTGCTTCCCTTAAGAATTTCTCCCGCGTTGTGCATATTCATTGCTAAGTTTCTCTTAAATTTTATAACTCACACGTATATTTATGAGTGGGGTCAATGACGCGCTAAAGTTTCTTATTCTAATGGGATCGGACCGTTTGCTTCGGCAGGATTTTGTACCACACTCTTATGGGAGCGGGTCGTTTGCCTCTGTAGTATAATAGATGCATCTATGGTTCGTGTCGCTCGACCCTCGACAATGTACACATTATTATGGGATCGGGTCATTCGCCTCAGCAGTATCATGATCCTTTTGGTATCGGGCCGCACGACCTCAGCATAATCGTGCGTTATATCACTAGCATCCGAATATTTATGAGATTTTCAATACAAGGATCCTTGCATTTTATATAGTATTTCTTATTCATTTGTTATTGGCACTTCATATTTTCCGAGTTGTTGAGATAGGATACGAGATTGAGAAGTTTATATTGTTAAAAGAAATTTTGAAAGATTATGTTGGTTACCATTTCATCCTACTATTATTGTTGTGCTTTATATCTGTTTAGGATTTAGCATACTGCTTTATTGGACCTCTAGTAAGTGTCGGCGTCGACCCCTCGTCACTACTTCTCCAGGGTTAGGCTAGATACTTACTGGGTACGTATTGATTTATGTACTCATGCTACACTTGTATATATATATATATGTGTGTGTGTGTGTGTGTGTGTGTGTGTGTGTGTGTGTGTGTGTGTGTGTGTGTGTTTGGTGGTCTTTTGGGTGCAAAGGCGCGGTTGTTGCAGGGACTTTATGGTGAGTTGCATTCCATGTTATGATCTGCAGCATATAGAGTCTCCATTAGAGTTATTTATATTCTCCTATCTAACTTGTATTCTAGACAGATATTGCATTATTAATGTAATCCTTACTAGATGCTCATGCACTTGTGACATCGGGTTTTGGGGATTCATACTGGATGTTCATTATTGTAGATCACGTAATTCTTATCATTTTACCTTGTAATTATATTTTTCTACAGAAGCTAGAAATAAAAATCACGGGTTTCTATGAGTACCAGATCTTACTCTACTTATTTAATGGGATTCGTGATTTCAAAAATAATAAAATGAGTAACTAAGTTGATTAAGCACCGTTAGCTTGCCTGACGGCGGCGTTAAATGTTATCACGACCTATAGTGGATTTTGGGTCATGACAATCTTCTTCCTCACAATGATTCAAGCTCAAACAACACCAGAACATAGGCTTCGGTACTTTGTTTTGCAGCAAATTTGCAATCCGAAATATGAATTAAGGTTATCCCAAATCATCTTTAACCTTCTCAAACTTCATATTTAGGTTCTTAAAATTAATTCCAATGCATTCAAATCATACCATTCAATTTGGAGAAACAAATTTAGATCTAGAGATTTCAAATCGAGCTACAAGTCCCTTTAATGAAAATTTTTGCCCACTCTTCTTCTTTCTTTCCACTGCCTCTTCAAATCGAATATCACCAATTCCTACAAAAAACCAACACTAACTCACTGCTATTCTTAGAAGTGAGGAGGATAGGGAGATTAATTTCTTTTAATTCTTCTTTGTCGTCTTAGCCATCCATTCAAGACTCTTTATACCAAACTCATAAATACTACATCTAACCCCAACTACCATCCTATAAGCCAAAGAAAGTTGATCCTAACATTAAAACCTCAACTTTGCTATAACTTTCAGAATTTGCAAATTCAACAAGAAAATCCTAGCCCGTCCTAGTTTCAGATTCTTGTGTTAGTGAAGAAGAAAGTAGTCACCTGAAAAACGGAAGATGATTCGAGCAGTAATAGTGGTAAATTAGATAAGTCGGGTGCATTAGTTCTCTTAGGAAAGATTATAGTGGCTGAAACCATATTTCTATTCCAAAAAAGGGGGCGGGTCGAAATTTGGGGCGGGTTTGTTCAATCAGAACTGAGGTTTCACGTGGCCCAATAAAATTATGCCAGCTCATCAAAAAAGGGGCCACACAATATTTTGTTAGTCGCGGGGGTAATTTCGGACCTCAAGATAACGTTAGATGTATTTTCAGACAAATAGGTGGATGGAACTCGATAGTAAACCATTTGTTAAACGATAGAGGTTTTTTTGCTCTTTTCCGTTATAAAAATTACATTAAAATCATAAAATGATAACAAATAATCTATTTAAAACTTATAAATTATAATTCAACTATGAATAATATGAAAAGTATGATATATATCTCTTTTTTTGGTCAAAAACAAAAATTTTATATTTAGCCAAGTGTAAATATGTACATCCACTAGCCCAAAGTATGAGATATATCATAATATGCAAATTAGTTGGAACATTGTTACAACTCAAAAATCAAAAATAATGTATTTGATGCAAAATCTTATATGTATCTCTTAAGGAGTAATGAATCTTGAAAGAATTTCGATATTATAATTTGATATTTTTTTAAAATACTTCTTTTGTTTAATATATTTTCTATTTGAAAAAGAATTTATATAAAAATATAATTCACAATTTAAATATAATTCTCTAGCATCATTTGCTTTTAGGTTTTAACAAGTTAATAAAGTGACACATAATTCTCCATGATAACTAATTATTTGTAAATAGTTACTAGCTAATACTAAGCTATTAAATTAATAAGTATTATATCTCGTAAACATGAAAAAAAATATTTAGGAAAATAATTATAAAAAAAGTGTGAATTATTATATAATAAAGACATAACAAAAGTTAATAAATAAATAAATACTTTTAAATTAAAAATTTACTATCATAGCAGTTTTAGTGGATAACGTGTAATAATTTTTATTTTAATTATGATATAAAATACTCTCAACTTAATAATTTATAATTAAGAAAAAAGTAATTCTGAATAGTCAACGATTTATTAAGAAAATTTGAGGATTTATAAGGTTTGTTTCACACAATTGCATAAAGTTCTATTAGGCGAGCCCAATACGTCGGGCGCTGAGCGTGTCACGGGACGTAAGCCCCAGCGGCCGAGGCGTAAGTCTTACGGAACTAAGCCTCACACATAAGCTCATGTGTGTTTTACAAGCTCTTCATACCAGGGTGAGCCCCGAACAAATCCTAATTCTGCCTTTTAAAACAAAGATTTGAGCTCATTATCATAATCCGAAGTGGTAGGTAGGTATTACAGATTTAGAGTCGTCAATATCTCACATTCTTTTCAAAAGGTGGACCTAATTTACTGTTTATCATGTTGTGGATAACTTTTCACTTTACCTTGTGGAAATTTGAGATAAAGAGAAGAGGGTGTATATTTTATTTAATTTTGAGAAATTAACTTAAATAGTTGTCTGCGGGCTTTTAACATATTTGGTTAATCGGTCAAAAAATATTTACAATATATATATATACGACCGGTCGGTTGTTTCGAGAGTTGAAGCCTCGTTCCTCCATTTATTGCTCTATTTGTACTCTACAACTGTTGTGTGACTTATCGAGTTAGCTGGTTCAGGTCCAGAGAGATTTCAGAGTGAATTGAGACAATTAGTCTCACAATTGTAAGCTTAAGTTGAAAAAGTTAACCGAATGTTGACTTACATGGATACGACCTCGGATTTAAATTTTTATGATTTTATTAGCTCTGTTGGGTAATTCTTGACTTAGGAGCGTGACTGGATTGTGATTTGGCGGTCCGTAGTAGAATTAGGCTTGAAATGGCGAAAGTTGGAATTTTGAAAAGTTTGACAGGGAGTGGACTTTTTGATATCGCGGTCGGATTGAATTTTCGGAAGTTGGAGTATGTTCGCGGTGTCATTTGTGACTTGTGTGCAAATTTTGGGGTCAATCGGACGTGATTTGATAAGTTTCGGCGTCGTTTGTAGAATTTGAAAATTGCAAAGTTTATTAGGCTTGAATTGGGGTGCGATTCGTTTTTTTGATGTTGTTTGGGGTGGTTTGAAGGCTCAACTAAGTTCATATCGTGTTTTAGGACTTGTTGGTATATTTGATTGAGGTCTTGGGGGCCTCGGCTTGCTTTTGGGTGGTAAACGGACTTGGAATTGAATTGGAGAAGCAGCTGAAGTTTGGTTTCTGCTAGTGTAATCGCACTAGCGGATGGGGAACCGCAGGTGCGAGCTCGCAGATGCGGAGAGGGTGGCGCAAATGTGGAGTTTGTGTGAGGTAGCATATGGTCGCAGGTGCGAGGTATTTTCCGCACCTGCATGACCGCAGATGCGGCAGAAGGACCGCAGGTGCGGAGTTAGCCGTAGAAGCGGGCTCTGAGGCACTCCTGCGAGGCCGCAAAAGCATCTAAGTGAGCCGCAGAAGTTGTTGACTTGACAGAACCTATATAAGCGAGGGTTCTGAGATTTTCACTATTTCTAACATTTTGAGTTCGGATTTTGGAGATTTTTGGGTGGATTTTCAAGGGGATTCTTGAGGTAAGTTTCTTGTGTTCATTGTTTATTCAATAATTATATTTTCTCACTGATTTTCCACCTAGTTGATGTATTTTTTAGGTGAAATTTAGGGATTTGAGGCTAGGGATTTGGAGAGTTAATTTTGGGGGTTTGAGTGGCGATTTGATGTCGGATTTTGATAAATTTGGTATGGTGAGACTCGTGGTTGAATGGGCTTTCGGATTTTGTAACTTTCGTTGGATTTCGAAAGGTGGGCCCAGGGGGGACGGGTTTGGCCGATTATGAATTTTTGAGATATAACTTCGTAATTTCTTGTAGAATTGATTTCTTTAGCCCGTATTGATTGTATTATACTGCTTGTGGCTAGATTTGGGACGTTTGGAGGCCGATTTGAGAGGCAAAGGCATGTTGGAGTAGAGTTTTACTCAGATTGAGGTAAGTAACACTTCTAATCTTGGTTCTGAGGGTTCGAAATCCTGAATTATGTGATATGTGATTGGTATTGAGGTGACGCACATGCCAATTAACGTGCGTGCACCATGAGAATTGTAACCTGGTCGATTTCATGGCGCTGTATAGTGGTCATATCTTAGTTATATCCGTGTTTTCACCATGTGATAAAGTAATTGAGCTGTTAATCATGCTAGAGATCATGTTTAGGCCATATACTGGTACTATTGGGACCCCTAGTGGTCGTTTCTTGCTATTGACTTGCTAATTTCATTAATATGCCGTACTTAATCATATTTTCATTTATTTGATATCATATCTTAGTCTCTATTGTTATTTATTGATACATCATATCATCATGTTCGGACTAGTTTCATAACATTGTGAGCCCGTAAGAGAGACTGGAGATTGATGACTAAGTGAGGCCGAGAGCCTGATTATGAGTGATATTTATGGGATCGGGTTGCACGACGCAACGGTTATACTAATTTATGATAAGCGCTTGGGCTGAAGGAGCCTCTCCGAAGTCTGCACACACCACAGTGAGTGCGGTTGATTATATTGAGGGATGGATCTTCCCTGGACATGGATCTTGACCGAAACATTATATACTTGGAGATAGATCTTCTCCACGGGCTGGATTGGCCCTATTCGGTACTGGGTGGATGATGGTCAGTGATGTATATATTCCAGGAACGATCTTCCCTGGGCTGTATGGGCCATATACAACACCAAGTGATTAAGCATTTGAGAGTGTGAGAACATGAGGCTGTCAGCATGGTGCATCACATACAACATGTGCATTGGTATTACACCACATATTTTCGTACGTAAAAGTATGTCATAAACAAATTGGTGAAAGCTCGGAAATAAGATATTACATCCCGTAAAGTTTTATCATAAGTTAATCGACGTAAGTTCGGGAATGGATTATTTTAAGATTTTAAGCATTTTATGCTATTTCAAACAAGTAATGGGTAAATTCGTGAAGGTGAGAAGATAAGCAAATCTAAGAAAAAGAATCTCGTCGAAATATGGCATTTTGGGATAAAATACGACCCGAGCTAAAATACCCGGTATTTATGGACTAATATCATACAAGGTACCCCATGGTCATGATAATAAGGTGTACGAAAAAGGGTCAAAACTGTCCCTAGACTATTGGAGTTGGTACAATAATGCCCTCCGTCCACCTATTTTGAAAAAATTGCCCTCACCGTTATCTTTTCGGCTCAATAATGCCCTTACGACTAATGGACATGTTAGATAAAAAAAAATTTAATTAATTTCCACGTGCCATAATGGAAAAAAGGTCAAACCTGCTCCTACACTATTGGAGTTGGTACAATAATACCCCCCATCTCAAAAAATCTCTCCCCCATCCCTCCACCCTCCCCTATCTAGCGTGTGTACGTTCATATTCTTCTTGTTCCTCTCATCCTTTTTTTGACCTTGCACTCTATTTTAATAATCACTACAAATATCATTAAAGTTTTATTTTCAGACAACAGAAATTTTTAGTCACCAATACTTTACGTCATATAACTTTCACCTGAATTTGCAATATTTTTTGTTGTATATTTCCTGACAACTCCACATCCAATTTTGATTATACCAATGATTTATTTGGTCTCTTCTCGGACCTCGACCTTTTTCTTCTTCATTGGCTCACCATAGTCTGAACATCCGACCATGTCCATAAATTAAGCTATTGTACGAGGATGCTCTTCAGGCTATATCAAACCGCCAATTTTAAAAAAGAGACGGTTAAATCAAGAGAAATATTTGAGATCATATGCCTAAGAATATGAGAGAATACGACTTATTGGTGAATGTGACTGTAATAAACACTTGATTGAGCTTATTGTATGAAGCAGTAAAGTGTAGTAAGAAAAATTGATGATGGTATTTCTGTGATGGAAAAAATAGGAGTATTGATGTGTACATTTAATATAAAAAAGTAGGAAGAGGAAGGTGATTAACTATACGAGAGAGTTTTGTTTGCTTAGGGAAAAAAATGGGTGAATGAGAGTTCTAGTTGGTGGAATAATTTTTTAAAAAAAGAGGAGAAAGAAACGGAGGAAAAGGGTCTTAGAATGTGGGTGAGTTTATTTTAATTTAGGTGAGTCTTAAGTTAGGCCAATGGGACGATGACACATGAAAATTAATTAAGTTTTTTTTGCCTAACAGGGTCTTTGAAAGTTGTATGATGTAAAGTATTGGTGACAAAACAATTTGGTTGTCTGAAAATAAAACTTTAATTATATTTGTAGTGATTATTCAAATAGAGTGCAAGGTCAAAAAAATGATGAGAAGAACAAGAAGAATATGAACGCAGACACGCTAGAGGGGGAGCACGGAGGGGGTGGGGGGAGAGATTTTTTGAGATAGGGATATTATTGTACCAACTCCAATAGTTGTTTTGACCTTTTTCCCGTTATGACACGTGAAAATTAATTAAATTTTTTTTTCATCTAACATGGTTGTTAGTCGTAAGGGCATTCTTGAACCGAAAATATAACGGTGAGGGCAATTTTTTCAAAATAGGTGGACGGAGGACATTATTGTACCAACTCCAATAGTCTAGGGGCAGTTTTGACCCTTTTCCGTAAGGTGTATAAGGTGTGTTAAAAATAAATAGTATTTTAAGTAATTTGAGATAATTCTCAATTATGTGGATAATTGATTAATAGTGGAGATAATTGTGGTATTAAGTGTATAAGAGCTTTTTTTTGGATTGCCACTTGGCATAAGCTTAGCCAAGGTGGCAAAGTATACAAATGAGTCATTTAGACCAAATACTATCTTGGTAACACGTGAGGATGGCTGATCTCTTTTGGAGAAAGTTAGGCAAAAATAACATTTCACTATCATTCTTACATCAAAAGCCCCTTTCAACCAAAAACCAACGTTAGCCATCTTACATCTTTCAACAAAAATTCTCAATATCTAGAACATTAGCAAGCTTAAACAAGACATTTTCCAACCCAAAAATCCAACGAGAAGTTTTTTTTAGAAGCTTAACAACGTACAAATTTTGTTGTTCTAAAGGGGTACGGTGTAATCTTTTTCAAGAATATCATACGGATTTTTTTCCTACCCCAGGTATATTAAGACTAAGCTCTTCCTTCATTTTGCATGATCTCGTAATTACAAAAGTTTGATAACGAGTCATAAAGAAAAATTTATATTCCAGAATTTACGTATATTTTCCTAGTCTTGTAAGTTACAATATTCTCCTTATCGAAACTTCATATTCAATTGAGTATGTCCTTCTTCCGGTCAAGAGAGCAAAGAGTTTATATATACAGTATTAAAGTATTTTCATTACCATCGAGCTATAATCAATGGGCAGGCCCTAATTGGGAAACCTCTGATCAGATGGTAAGTTATATACCAAGCCTACTGTGGCCGAGTGCCTATGAGCGAGCCCAGCATGGTCGAGATACAGAGCCTAGTATGGCCGAGCGCTTATGAGCGAGCCTACTACGGAAGAGCAGTTATATATATATATATATATATATATATATATATATATATATATATATATATATATATATATATATATATATATATACACACACATATAGGGTTGGACAACTATTTTACTTACTATATTGAGAGAGTTGAGTCAGTATCAACAGGTAAGCATATCTTCAGATTATCTTTGACTTCCAGCTACTTGCAGTTATTAGATTAAAAGTTCAGTTTCAGCTTTCAGTATATTGTCTTACATACTCGGTACATTATTTCGTACTGACGTCCCTTTTGCCTGGAGGTGCTGTGTTTCATGCCCGTAGGTCCAGACAGACAGGTCAAGAGCCCTCCAAGTAGGCTATCAGCTCAGCGGAATATGTTGGTGCGCTCCATTTGCTTCGGAGTTGCGTGTTGGGTTATTATGATTTAGACGTGTATTGTTTGGTATGGCGGGACTTTGTCCCGACCTTTATGATATTTATGTACTCTTAGAGGCTTGTAGATATATGTCGTGTACGTGAAAGATTGTACGCCTTGTCGGCCTATGTTTTGAATTTATAAATGATCATGTTGGCCTATTAGGACCGTATGCCACGTGTATATGATGATGTAATAAGAAAGATACGTTACGTTAGTACTCGATTGAGTAAGGTACCGGGTGCCCGCCACAGCCCATCGGTTTGGGTCGTGACAAAACTTGAAAAAGCTCTTATGCACTTAATACCACAATTACCTCCACCATTAATCAATTATTCACATAATTGAGAATTTCTCAAATTACTTAAAATACTACTCATTTTTAACACACCTTATACACCTTATTATCATGGCCATGGGGTACCTTGTATGGTACTAGTCCATAAATATCGGGTGTTTTAACTCGGACCGTATTTTATCCCAAAATGCCATATTTCGACGAGATTCTTTTTCTTCTATTTGCTTATCTTCTCACCTTCACGAATTTACCCATTACTTATTTGAAATAGCATAAAATGCTTAAAATCTTAAAATAATCTGATTCCCGAACTTACGTCAATTAACTTACTATAAAACTTTAACGTACAAAAAATGCGGGATGTAATATCTTATTTCCGAGATTTCACCAATTTTCTTATGGCATACTTTTATGTACGAAAACATAAGGTGTAACAATTGGCATGTAGAAGTAGATGAGTTATGTTCTTCATATCGTTCAGATTTGAACTACTTTGCTGTTTTGAGTTATCTATTGAACTTGAAAGCATGCCTACGTTTCTGCATTGTTATTTTTATATTGAACTGTGCCGGTTGAGTTCGTCACTACCTTTCAGTCCAAAGATTGGATTTGTTACTTATTGAGTTGGTTGTACTTACGCTACACCATGCACCTCGTGTGCAGATCCAGGTGCTTTCGATCATAGCGGCTACTGAGTGAGGAGACAGGATCTCAGAGAACTATCAAGGTATCTGCAAGGCATTCGCAGGCCTTGACTCTCCTTCATTATCTTTATTGGTATTTTAGTTCTTATTCCTTAGACTTTGTAGCAGACTGTATCCCGGTATAAATGCTCATGTACTCAATAACACTCCGATTTTGGGATAGATTGTATTGTGTTGTTGATTTTATTTCTATTTCAAAAAGGTTCTCTTAAATATTAATTGCTTCTGTATACATTTTCAAAGCTTTTACTGTGTTGAGATGGTTGAGTAGTGACTTTCCTAGTTCCACGATAGACGCCATCACGATGGTTGATTTTGGGTCGTGACATAAATATACATTTATCGGCTATTATTTTAATTTTGAGACAGCTATACTAACGTAAATTTCCCTAGACGCCTATGAAATTTTAAAGAGGTTCTATATTTCTCTTAGGGTGTGTTTGGTATAACGGAAAATGTTTTCCGTGGAAAATGTTTTCTTGGAAAACAAGTAGTAATCTTATTCATTTTCCGGTGTTTGGTATGCAAATTAAGGAAAATGACTTCTCAAGAGTATTCATAAATAATTTAGATATAATAAACATGAAGCCATAAACTTTCAAACCAACAACTTTCTGAACCCACAATTTCATAAACTTTCGAACCGCTAAACTTTTAAAATCGCGGAATTTCGAACCTGTAAACTTTATAATTTCTAAACCCGTAAACTTCCAAACACATAAACCTCCGAACTCATAATTTTGGAACTTGTAAAGTTTTGAACCTTTAAACCGATAAATAAAAAATTAAAACTGAAAAATATATTTAAAAATATTTTTTCAGGGGGGGAGAGGGCGGGGATGACAGTAAAACGAAAAAAAACAGAAATTTAAATTACAAAAAAAAAGTTAAAAAAATTTATGCGGGTGGGGGGATGGGGTAGGTGAGGGGGGTTTGGGATGGGGTGGTGGGTAATGCAGAAAAAGGATAAAGCAGAAATTTGAAATTGCAAAAAAAAAAAAAATTAAGGTAAAAAAAATAATTTTTTTTTTCGGGGTGAGGGTGAGGTAGAGGAGTAGTAGGGTAGGTGGTAACGGAAAAACTGAAATTTGAAAAGAAAAAAAAAGCTTTGGAGAGAGGGGATGGGGTGGGTTGGTGAGGGTGGGGAAGATCGAGAAGGAGTTTTAAAAAATATTTTTCCTTGTCTTAATAAGGAAAATATTTTCCTCCGATTGGAGAAAAATGAGTTCATAAGGAAAATGTTTTCCAAAATATTTAAGCCAACCAAACATGGAAAAATTAGAAAATATTTTCTGAAAAATATTTTCCGTCATACCAAACACACCCTTAGTGTCCGTCATTTTTTCTGTTTAGTTGAGTTGTCAATGCTTTTATATATTTCTCAGTTTTCACCTTTTTCTTTTTTGTTGAACTGCCTTTGTTGTGAATTGCTATTTTGTTTGACTTTCATTTACACGGGATTTGGAATTCCACTTGGAAATCTTGATGAAGTTGCTATGGTCGGAAAATGGGTTTGTTGTAAGTGACTTTTAAGCTAAAAGCCATAAGTTAAGAATTTTACCTTTTGGCTTTTGGCTTATTTTTGTCATTTTAGCTTAAAAACAAGTGCTTAAAAGCACTTTTTTACTTTATCCAAACACTACAAAATGACTTAAAAACGATTTTAGCTTAAAAGCACTTAAAATAAGTCAATCCAAATGGGCTCTAAGTCAGAAAATCAGTTATACATTCTAACTGATAATGTTGGAAACTTGGAATTGGTCTCGAAGAAGCGATTTGCCTGATACCCCTATAGCTTGTTTGAATTGTTGTTACAAGTCGTTTCATAACGAATCATATTGTATTGTACTGCATCGTATTGTATTGTATTGTTTGATAAATGCAATATAATGTTTGAATAGAATGTATCATTTGTCGTCGTTTCATGATGTCATGCACCAATTATATGAAGAATAAACTTGCAAAATTACTAAGAAAAAATAGGATACGAAATAAAATTATATATTATATAAAAAAGTAGGGTGATAAGTATGATTATTTAATAATAAAGAAGGGCAAGATGGGAGAAAAAAGCAAGGAAACGACGCCACTACATCAAATTCATCGTTCTATAGAGTGACACTTTTCGTCATTACGTAACGATGGATTAAACGATACAATACAACAAAAATTTAAGTAACAATCAAAACAAATATTGTATTAGTTATAGCAGCCATTCAGTACTGTTCTGGCGATCAATTCGTTGATTATTGTCCAAGTTGTAAATTTTGGGTTTTAGAACAACTATACAAAATTGATTCATTTATTGTTGCAATTGCGAAATATCGTTGGTTAACTAGCACACAATCACACACAAAGCAAATAGAGAAGAAAAATCAACACATAGATTTAACGAGGTTCGGCTAAGCCTAATCCTCGGGGCAAGCAGAGAGAGTTTTTCACTATGAATGAGAAGAAAAGCACAATACAATCTATAGAATCCCTAAATACAACCCCTATATATAGATCCCAAAATGTCTCAAACATTTATGAGAAAAGTTTCCCAATTTGACAAGGACTATAGGTTTTTCTTTCCCAAATCTATTAGGACAAATGAGTTTTCCTAAACCTATAGGGACTATGGGTTTCCTAAAAATACAAGGAAATAATTCAAGCCACAAATAACAAATCTTCCCCTTGGTTTGAATTCTCTTCATCAATAGGAACAACGTCTCTCTACCTTGCCCTCAGCCCTCGCAAGGGCTCTATTGATTGCCGCACGCATCAACCAAGTGTAAGCAACGCCTAAAATTGTTAAGAGACTTAATCTATTCAGCCATAGCACTAATCCGCGATTTGGCTCTATACCCGAAATAGCTTTTGGATAGCTATAACACCCAAATGCATCATCAGTCTCTATAACTACCAAAGCAAATCCCACTGGATTTGTATATCCAAGAAGATTCCCATCAACTACATTTGCAAACTTTTGCGGTCGGTTGATCACTCTCTTCTCTCTGCCTGTTGCAATGCTATATGGTTGTTGTTGCGCACGTGCATCAATATTATCATCTTGATTAATACTTTGCACCTCCTCCACTTCCTCTACTTTAGAGCTACTGGGCTGAGCTAGTGGAGATTCAATTTCTAGATCTATACAGTCACTGACACCACGATCTATTTCTGCTATTGCCTTCTCCCTGACTGTCCAGTGAGGCAAATTCATTGAATGTTACATCCCTACTGATAATTAGCCCTGGAGTCTTTTGATCTGTGCATCACAACCTATAACCTTTCACTCCAGTTGCATACCCTAGAAATATGAACTTCTTTGCCCTCGGCTTAAGTTTACCATCCCTTATATGAGCATAAGCAGGACAACAAATATCCTTAAATTTGAATAATCAGCAGGAGAATCG
This sequence comes from Nicotiana tabacum, assembly GCF_000715075.1. Classification (NCBI taxonomy): domain Eukaryota; kingdom Viridiplantae; phylum Streptophyta; class Magnoliopsida; order Solanales; family Solanaceae; genus Nicotiana; species Nicotiana tabacum. The sequence continues at coordinate 204,837,313 of NC_134080.1, forward strand.
GACCATATCTCAAAAATAGTTTTGAACTCAATAGTTGTGGATAGAAACCTATTGACCAAATAACAAGCTGTATTGATTGTTTTAACCCAAAAATCTTTGCTAATACATGAGTATGAAAGCATGCTCTGTGCCCTATCATAAAGCGTTCTATTCATACGTTCTGCAACACCATTTTATTATGGTGTTCCGACACAAGTGCGGTGTCTCACTATGTCGTCCCTGCTGCAGAAACTATCGAACCCAGAATCGCAAAATTCCAACCCATTGTCAGTTTGAAGACGCTTAACTTTTCTTTCCGTCTACCTCTCAACCATCGTCTTTCATTTAACAAATGTCAAAAATGCCTCATCTTTTGTTTTCAAAAAATACACCCACACCATCCTTGAGTAATCATCAATCAAAGTCATAAAATACCTGGCACCACTCTTGGAGGGAACTCTGTTTGGACCTCATAAGTCAGAGTGTATATAATCTAACTTGTCTCTGGTCTTGTGCTCGGCCTTCTTGATGAACTTTACCCTTGTCTACTTACCAAACACACAATGCTCACAAAAATTCTGCATACTCAACAAAGACAATCCATTATCACTCATATGGCCAAGTCGCAAGTGCCACAACTGAGACTGATTCAGATCACTTTTCCCAGAAGCTACAGCAGCTTCCCCTTCAACTACACTGGCCTGAAGATGATACAATTTAGAATGTAGTTTACCCTTCATGAGTACCATGGAGCCTTTACACACTTTAAGTATTCCATTCTCGAAATGAAATTTATACCCTTTATCATCCAGAGTAGAAAGAGAAATTAAATTTCTCTTTATTCGAGGAATATGCCAACACTCAATGTTTCTGATAATTCCGTCAAACATTCTCAATTTGATGTTACAAACCCCCTCTACTAGTAATGGATTATTATCTCCCATATAGACAGTTTCACTCATTTGTTTGTAAGTTGCAAACCAATTCTTATGTGGACACATGTGGAAAGTAGCACCAGAATCAAGAACCCAAGAATTTTGCCCATGACTAGAACTCACAGCACAAACTTTCCCTACATAGTCACTAGCATCAGAATTATTGCCAGTGTCAATAATATTTGTCGAATTATCTATTTTTTGCTTCCCTCTTTTCTCCTTTAGCTTAGGACAATCTTTCTTGTAGTGACTTTGCTCCCCGCACTCACAACAATATTTATTATTTGTGGCTTGAATTATTTCCTTGTATTTTTAGGAAACACATAATCCCTATAGGCAAGTAACTTGAGAAATTAAAAATCATATGCGAAAACTTCATCCCACTTGGTTGTGAGACTAAAAACTAATTTGCTTCATAATGTATGGAAAGGTATAACAAAAAACGACAAATGGCATATTTTAAAACCAAGTTGTCCCAACTATGATAATGTTGTTTTACTAACACGTACTCATATGTTAGTCTCTCCAATTATGTTAGGATCTTTCTTGCATGCACAAGCAAGATTCGGATTGTAATTAAATTCTAAAGTGACATGGGTAATGCTTCCAAATTAAAAGCCCCTAAATTTGGAGGGAAAATTACTTCTTACTTCATAGTGCAAATGCTCTTTGGCAGCAAAATGTAGAATTGTCCTTTAATGTTCAAATCATAATTACTTCCAACTGCGTAAGTCCATACATTACATTTTTACATGTTAGAAATGTGTTAATTATATCATTTTCAAACTCATTTCTAGAATTCCGTTGGGTAGTTTGATTTACTAATTTCAGGAATATGCAAAGCAGAGAATATTTTCATTATGGTTTCATCTTTCTTTCAGGCAACCGTGATTGTTAATTTATAATATTCTTGCTCCCAAGGATACAGAAAACTATGTTAACGGTTATATCTAAAAAGATATTTTAATTTTCTTCCCATCGTTTTTCCTTCTTACGGAAGGAAAATTTGTTGCTTCATATTTATTTCACTTCTTTTCCCCTTCGGAAGAGAGGAAGTAAATATAATTCTGGTAGAATGAATATCACACGGAGGGGAAATTCCTTGCTTATTTAAGTCTCTAACTTTTTACCTATTTGTGGGAGGAAATCAAATTGGTTCTGATAAGAGGCTAAAGTACATTTAATAATACTAGCTTCTAGTCACATGTTGCACGTGCATCTTGCCTCGTGCGTAATCTTGACATGTGTATGAGGTATATATAAAAAATAAAATTAAAAGGAAAAAAGTGCAAGTTCAAACATCGAAGGATATATGCACACAAAGTTAAACCCAAAATTAGTACTATAATTGCTAAGTATAACTTAGAGTGGAGCTAATTTTGTCATGACTCAAAGATCTATTATAGTAGGAATTAGGAAGAAAAGATAGAAAAGGAGGTGAAGAAGGTATAGTATATAATTTCTTTTGTATAATACAATGACTCCAATAGTTGTATTAATGTCATACATCTGCCAAAATATGGCCACAGACATATTCTTTCGCAGCCATGTAACTAATAATAATTTGGTTGCTGGTTCGCCTCAAGATGCAGTCTTCTCTATTTTGATGTCAAGTTTCTTTTCCTCATATGATCAGACTTTATGAATTTCCATTCTCACTAGCTTGTGTCCCATTATGACTTTACAACGATTTTAAAATTAGTAAAAAGGTCAAAAAGATTTTAATCTCAACAAAGGAGTAGAAAATTTAAAAATTTTAAAACGAGAGTAGAAATTACAAGAATTAGTCTCCCACAGACAAAATATAAGATAAACACAGAAATAAAATTAAGTTCCTTAAGCTTGTTATCTTTCTGTGTTCAAAAAATAAATTCAGTAACCTGTGAACGAAACAGAAAACTATATATTTTACATTAATATCTAAAAACATATTTCAATTTTCTTCCCATCATTTTCCCTTCTTATGGAAGGAAAATTTGTTGCTTCGTATTTATTTCTCCTCTTTTCACCTTCTGAAGAGAGGAAGTAAATGTGATTCCGGTAGAATAAATATCATATGAAAGGGAAAAATTCTTGCTTTTTTATTCAAGTCTCTAACTTTTTGCATATTTGATATTTGTGGGAGGAAATCAAATTGGTTCTGATTAGAATAATGAGTAGTTAATGATAAGGGTAAAATAGGAAGAAAAAAATATATTATTTTTCTCTTAATTTAGTATAGAAAATAAATAAAAATAAAAATATATTTTTAATATAATGGATAACTAAAAATGAACGGAGGAAATATTTGTTAATAAAGCTTCCCTTAATGTGCCAAGTAATAAATTGATGAGATTGAAAAATTAGTGGTCCCAAATGAGTGGCCACGTAAAAGTTTTGTCATGGCAAAGATAAGAATAAAATCTTTTGACAGGGGCACTTTGCGTTGATTCTTTTGTTTTTTATTTTTATTTTCTTTTTTTTTCTAAAGATGAACCAAAAATATTATTTATATAAAATAATAGGGAATATTAAAAAGATAAACATGATAGCTATATTAAAAAAATCTAACTACTATTTAATATTTACTAAAGCCTACTTCTTACAAATAAACTTAAGTAAAAGTATTTTTGAAACATTTCTTTATTTTTTCAAAAATAAAATGTGAAGACTATTTTGGTATTTTTTTTACTTTTAATAAAAGTAAGATAAACCAAATATAACTAGACGAAATACCAATTCGCTAAATAAAGGAAAATATTTTTGTAGCTTTTATTTTTAAAATAATAATAAAGCAAAAAGTTAAAAATATTTAAAATAGCAGTATTAGACCTAAAACAAACATTTAAACATTAAAAGGCGTAAACTTTCAAGGAGGATTAAAAATTATGTGTCTACAAAGAGGCTAAAGTATATTTAGTAATACTAGTTTCTAGTGACAAGTTGCATGTGCATCCCATCTTGTGCGTCTTACGTACATCTTGCCATGTGCGTTTCACGTGCATCTCGTATCGATTAGTAATTTTATTTTACAAATCACATCATTAAAATTTTTAAAACATGTGTGTGAGGTATATATAGAATAAAATTAAAAGGAAAAAAAGTACAAGGTCAAATATCGAAGGATATATGCACACGAAGTTGAACCCAAAATTACAAATATACTATAATTGCTATAACTGAGACGTGGAGCTAATTTTGCCATGATTCAATGATCTATTATAGTAGAAATTAGGAAGAAAAGATAGAAAAGGAGGTGAAGAAGGTATAGTATATAATTTCTTTTGTATTCTACAATGGATGTAGCAGTTGTAATAGCATCTTACATTTGCCAACTAAGGCCATTGACATCTTCTTTTGCAACCATGTAATTAATAATAATTTTGTCACGACCCAATTCTCCCTCCGTAAGACGTTGTGATGGCACCTAGTTGTTACGATTAGGTAAGCCTAACAAATTGCAAAATAATGAAAATAAAAGCTGAATTTTAACAGCTAAACTTCAACAGATAACCATATAATTGAAAGGTGTCGTTCGGCATGTGCAAGTAAACCAATACTCGAATATAAACAATATTCCCAAAACCTAGTAGTCACAAGTCACAAGCTCTATGAATTTGTCCTAACAATCTCTATACATCAGTAACTAAGAGAAATAAAGGAGGAACAACATAAGGGATAGAGGGGGACTTCGAGGTCTGCGGACGCTGGCAAATATACCTTGAAGTCTCCGAAGCAGCAGCAAGTACACAATTAATAGCGGGGCTGGTAGGAGGTACCTGAATCTGCACACAAAACATGTGCAGAAGAGTAGCATGGGTACACCACAACGGTACCCAACAAGTGCCAAGCCTAACCTCGGTAGAATAGTGACGAGGTCAGGTCAGGCCCTACTAAATATAATAATAAGACAGAATATTTAACAACATGATGAGAGACTGAGAATTTAACAAAAGAGAATTTACAGGAAATAACAACACAGCACATAGAGGTAAATAACATGGGCGATCCCGAGATACCGTCTCGTAGTCCCAAAAGTAAATATACAGGGGGATCTCCCGAGGTACCGCCTCGTAGTCCCAAAAGTAAATGTGCATGGGGATCTGCCGAGGTACCGCCTCGTAGTCCCAAAGTAAATACAAAGCTCGAAATCAATAGCAACAACAATTAACAGCAAGAAATCCTACAGTTTAAGACTAAATACGAGTAAAGGAAAAACAGAAAAATTAACTAAGCATGCTCCACAGTTGCAAATAGGTATTTAAGACACGTAGGCATGCGATATTAAGCTAAATAGGATAACTACACGAACTGGGATAACTCATTAAAGACATAACAGGTTATTGCTCAACGTAAAACTAGATTTTACAACAATTAGCCCGTGTATGCACTCGTCACCTCGCGTACACGGCACCCATATATCACATAAATGTCACAACAGTACCAAATCCTAAGAGGATTTCCCGCACACAAGGTTAGGCAAACCACTTACCTCGATCCAAGCTCAAACAATCAACAATAATGCCTTTTCCTCGACTTTCCGACTCCGAATTGCCCAAATTTGGCCAAAAATAATTACATACTATAAATACAATTATAATAAACTAATCTGATTAATGAAATCAAGACTTTAACAAGAATTTCAAAAATCGACCCGGGACCACGTCTCGGAATCGGCTAAAAATCATAAAATACAAATACCCATTCGACCACGAGTTCACTCATACCAAAATTACTCAAATCCGATACTAAAATCTCAATCAAAACCCAAATATTTGGAGGAAGAACTTCTTCCACTTTTTCCCAAATTTCTTAACTCAAATCTTAAATTAGAAGGTGAAATTAATGATAGATTATTGGGATACAACTAAAAACAAGTGAAGAATCATTAGCCAATCAATGCCTATGAAAATCCCTCAAAATCTTGTCCAAATTCGAGCTTTCGATCTCAAGGTTTGATAAAAATGGCAAAACCCTCAATTTGAAATGTTTATATCTGCCCAGTGAAATCCTTCTTCGCGAACGCAGAATCCCTCTCGCGTTCGCAAAGCATAACAATTCCTTCAGTCCAAAACCTCCTTCGTGAAAGCGAGGTCCCGATCGCGAACACGTAGGCTAAATGCTCCAACGCTTCGCGAACACAGGAACCACATTGCGAACGTGAAGAACAAAGACTCAGCTGGCGTCTGATGATGGGCTATAATTACATATTTTAGTCGTTTATTACACTCAAATTTACGGCACTTTAATTGAATTTGAGCTTTAATCGCTAGTGTCTTGAATTAATTTTGTGTTTTATGCCTTGTATGAGGGATTCCAAGCTATGTAGATGTTATGGAATAAATTCGAGTGATTTTGAGCTTTGAAGTATGAGTAAAATCCCAAGGAATTAAGCCGGGATCGTATTCGGGGATCAACGAATGATAGAGCAACAAAACGTAGAATCGAGTAGGTATATTGCACACTGTCTAGTAGAATGCACATAACTTTTCACTCAAGGCTACATTTGAGCTCCATAATATATTGTTGGAAAGCTACCTTAAAGGGTTACAACTTTCATGTTTTACGTTTTTCCAAATTCCAAACGGAACAGGGTGAATAATATGGTCGAAACCACGATTGCGGACCTGAGGCGGGTTGAGGCAGTACACTAGGAAAATACCGCGCCCATACCGTGCCAGGACCGCGGCCGCGGACGTCCAGGCCTGGAAACTTGTCCTTTTTCGCGTAGGAGAAGGTATAATAGTTTGGGCCTGACCCTACTTGATATATATGCATGGAAAAATGATATTTTTAAGGGAGAAACCAATTTTTGACACAGATTCGACCTAAGGAGGCAGAGACACAATAGGAGCAAGGCGGAAAATTCTTCTACGAGTTTTTCCTTCCTCTTCCTATTTTTTCATTGTTGGTTATGAATTTTAGTATTGTAGTTTTACATACTATTAAGAATAGCTAATTTATTATCTAGGGTTTTGATGGAACCTTTTGTAGGATAAATTCTTGTTATGTTTTTATATAATTGAACCGTAGTATTTTCTCTATTTGTTCAACTATATTATTCTTGTGGTTGATTGAAGGGCCCTCAATTAGCTGTGCTTATTTCGTATGTATTACTTGGGAGAGAGTGCATATTTAGGTAGTTGTTGAACAACATCACTCCCGACGTATGTGAGGAATCAATAACCAAGGGTTTAAAGGTGGGATTAGGGTTAACGAAACTTTGGGTGCGATCTAAGTGAGCTGTAATTAAAGCCAGCTATCGTAACTTGGGATAGTATGTCTAGTAAATTGTCGTAATTACTCGGGAGAGATTTACGGTATTAAGAGTGCTCATGATCGGTAGAGAATACTTAAGCGAAATTATAGAAGACATAGCGGGAAGGATTCCGACAATTGGGGAAATCATAACTCTAGACATCCTTAATCTCTTCTCCAACCTGTAGTATCTTTAGTGTTAATTTATTATTTTAATTTGTTAGTTAGTTAGTTAAACACAATAATCTTAATATCTATAAGTTAGGAATTGTTCAAGCTTGTATTCTTGGTGATAGTGAATAGCTGTAGCTAAGCCTTAGTTCTCTATGGTATTCGACTCTAGACTTTTTGACCGGATTATATTTGCAGCGACCGCTTATCCTTTTTAGGACTAGAGTTGGACGTGATCAAATTTTGGCGACGTTGCCGGGGAACTAACGGTGTAGTTGTAGTTGTATATATTGCTAGGGTTCAAGTTTGAACTTTTATTTTGTTTTTCTTATAACCGTTGATTTGAGAAACATGACATCTTGGAATTATGGGAATTTAGGTGTAGATAATTCTACTATTGATCCTCATACATATTGTGAAGGAAAACACCCGTATCAAAATTATCAAAATATTTCCGAGAGCGAGTTATGTGCACCAACTCAATCTTATTTATGGAATGTGTGTGATGTGTGTGGTGGTAAAAATGGTCACTTTAATGGTTGTGCTTATATTTCTTATCTTCCCCCAAGCCCTTACTATGATGGTTCTACCTTTTCTTATGAAGCTAATAGGAACAAAGAACCTGGGGATGCAGACCTGAAGGAGATCAAGGATATGAAGTGCCTTGTGAAACAAAATAATGAAAAACAATTGCAGATAGAAAGGCAAGAGGCAACTATTCGCAAGTTGGAGGCTCAATTGAGTCAAGTGGTTGGAGCTGTTAATGCTCAACAAGCTAATATTGATGATAGTAGCCAAGAAGAGCATGAATTTGAGGTGTTAATTGAGGAGGTCAGAGTAGAACATCAACAACCTAGCCAACTACAATTTGAGGATGTCAATATTGAAGAAGTGAGACTAGAGTCAGCCAAGGACATTGAGGATATAAATTTTGTTGACTCTAGTATCATTGATGTTGAGGATGTTGAAAGTCTTGAAGTTCATGTGTTTGAGCGCATTGGTCCATGCTCCAAACGTTTTTCTACATTGTGCTTAGATGACGATATAGAAATAGAATCATCCGAGCCGATTGAGAAGTCAAGGAATGAGGAACAAGGTGCCTACATTCTGGAATGTTTCTTGCCAGAAAGACAGGACTACATACCTCATCAAAAAGCCAAGAAGTGTAGAATAGTACAATGGTTGCTTGGGCCAATTAGATTTGTTCCTCCACCCCTGGAGCATGTCGAAAACTTGATGCCAAATTGGGGGTTCAATTCATAAGCTCGAGGTGGAGGCAAAAAGTGATTCACGTCGTGCCACGACGTTAAATCAAACACTTGTTGGGAGGTAACCCAGCTTTATTTTTTTATTTTTTAATTTAGTTTATTTTATTTATTTTTATTGTATTATTCTTGTAGTGTCGATTTTTTATTTCTAGGAACATGGAAAGCAACGCTATTGGAAGGATGCAACAACAAACCAAATGGTTGGAAATAAGTGTGAGGTACCCGCACGAAGGACCAAACTTGGGAGAAGTCTGAGTACTCTATGAGTTGTTAGTGCTTCGGCCTTTGACCTACCAGGGAGTCTCTTTTACCCTTTTATTAGTTATGGTGTGCATTGGGGACAATGAACAATTTTAAGTGTGGGGTGAGGAGATTGTTTGAGTGACTTTCTATGCTATTTTAGTTATGTTAGTTTAATTGAATATTTTTTTAAATAGAAAAGATTGGACTTTTCCCGACGATGGATCTATTAGATAATTTTTTTGAGGGATTTAAGTCTAAAGAAAAAAAACAAAAAGATTTTCTTTTGTTAGGTAGTGTAGCAATTACCCCTTGGTTTTTCTTTAAACCAAGGTTCTTTTCCAAGGGTTTTGTTTGAACCGAGTGTAGTTAGTCTTTTTTTGGGAGCAGGAGCCATTGTGTTGTGTTTTGCATTGAAGCAATATCTCTTGACTTTGTTATGCCTTGAGAATAGTGAGTACTTTGGTTGTGACGCTTAGGCTCAGTTTTGACTCTTGTATAAGTACCTTAAATTTTATGATCTTAACTTTGCTTAACTTCTTTGACTAGAGTGTCTTAATGAAACCAATCCTGAGTGAGTTATGTGTCATGTGTGTGTAAGGATTTGTTATATTTTGTGCATTGCATTTGATGCCTAGAACTTGCCATGTGTGTTTGCAAAGCGAAATAGTAGTTTTATTTAGTATAGGAAGTGATATAGGCATTTCTTTGTTGAGCCAGATATGTATATTTTACCCGCCTAATCATTATGTATTGTAATTAACACCTTTGAGCATGTAATCTTGTTTCTTTGGCAACCACATTACAAGCCTTACCCATTTATTTGAATTAATCATCTATTTGAACCTTGTAACCTCTCATGAGCACTTGAATTGTTTATGAACTTTGTAAAAGTTAAAGTGTGGGGTGGTTGGTTTGGCTTTTGAGTGGAACTAATTAAATAAGGAGAAAGATGCACTGTTTTGAAAAAGTAAGAGCCACTTGAATTGAAAAAAAAATAGTTGGATTGTTGTAAAAAAAATTCCTTGATAAGTGGTGGCTCTTGATGTAAGTGTGTTAAAGAAGAATGAGGTAATATACATTGATGTGAAGGTAGAGTTTTGGTTTGACATAAGTATGAGGTTTGAATGTTAAAGTATATGTATTAAAGTGCTTAGGGAGGTGTAGTCACTCGTATATCTAGATGTATCATACCCGTCCTGTAGCCTACATTACAACTAAATAAAGTCCTAATTGATCCTAGATTGAATGAGCTTGATTAGTAGAATAATACACTACGGGCAAGCTTATGGTGCATCTTTTGTGGCATATGAATGTTATTTCTCGGAGTGAGTGAATTCTTTCTATCTTGAGTTCCTAAGTGCTCTTAAATTTTATTGTGTGGAACTACTCTCTTTTGTTGTGTGAGGGTACTTGATTCATGAAGGACAGATAATGTCAATGACCTCTATGTTAGAGTAAGTGGGTGAGTTGTGAATAATGTGTGGTACTTATGAGTCAAATCTTGAGGTGAAGATGTTACGTTTTTGTGCTTAGCCTATTTTAAATACTCTTGGTGTGATGAGTTAGGAGAATTGATTAAAAATGTCGTGTCTATAAAAAGTATAGTTTGATTGCTCGAGGACGAGCAATGGTTCAAGTGTGGGGTGTTGATTATAGGTTATAATTACGTATTTTAGTCGCTTATTACACTCAAATTTACCGCACTTTAATTGAGTTTGAGCTTTAATCGCTAGTGTCTTGAATTAATTTTGTGTTTTATGCCTTGTATGAGTGATTCCGAGCTATGTAGATATTATGGAATAAATTCGAGTGATTTGGAGCTTTGAAGTATGAGTAAAATCCCAAGGAATTAAGCCGGAATCGTATTCGGGGATCAACGAATGATAGAGCAACAAAACGGAGAATCGAGTAGGCATATTGCACACTGTCTAGTAGAATGCACATACCTTTTCACTCAAGGCTACATTTGAGCTCCATAATATATGGTTGGAAAGCTACCTTAAAGGACTACAACTTGCATGTTTTACGTTTTTCCAAATTCCAAACGGAACAGGGTGAATAATACGGTCGAAACCACGATCGCTGACCTGAGGCGGGCTGAGGCAGTACACTAGGAAAATACCGCGCCCGTACCGCGCCAGGGCCGCGGCCGCGGACGTCCAAGCCTGGAAACTTGTCCTTTTTCCCGTAGGAGAAGGTATAATAGTTTGGGCCTGACCCTACTTTATATATATGCATGGAAAAATGATATTTTGAAGGGAGAGACCAATTTTTGACACAGATTCGACCTAAGGAGGCAGAGACACAATAGGAGCAAGGCGGAGAATTCTTCTACGAGTTTTTCCTTCCTCTTCCTATTTTTTCATTGTTGGTTATGACTTTTAGTATTGTAGTTTTACATACTATTAAGAATAGCTAATTTATTATCTAGGGTTTTGATGGAACCTTTTGTAGGATAAATTCTTGTTATGTTTTTATATAATTGAACCGTAGTATTTTCTCTATTTGTTCAACTATATTATTCTTGTGGTTGATTGAAGGGCCCTCAATTAGCTGTGTTTATTTCGTATGTATTACTTGGGAGAGAGTGCATATTTAGGTAGTTGTTGAACAACATCACTCCCGACGTATGTGAGGAATCAATAACCAAGGGTTTAAAGGTGGGATTAGGGATAACGAAATATTGGGTGCGATCTAAGTGAGCTGTAATTAAAGCCAGCTATCGTAACTCGGGAGAGTATGTCTAGTAAATTGTCGTAATTACACGGGAGAGAATTACAACACACAGAGCGCTCATGATCAGGCGAAATTATAGAAGACATAGCGGAAAGTATTCCGACAATTAGGAAAATCACAACTCTAGACATCCTTAATCTTTTCTCCAACCTGTAGAATCTTTAGTGTTAATTTATTATTTTAATTTATTAGTTAGTTAGTTAAACACAAGAATCTTAATATCTATAAGTTAGGAATTGTTCAAGCTTGTATTCTTGGTGATAGTGAACAGTTGTAGCTAAGCTTTAGTTCTCTGTGGGATTCGACGCTGGACTTTTAGACCGGATTATATTCGCAGCGACCGCTTATCCTTTTTAGTACTAAAGTTGGGCATGACCAGCGTCCCTGATGCCTTACGCGAACGCGTGACGTCTCTCGCGAATGCGATGAAGGAAACCAGCAACTGATGCTCCAAATTTTCTATAATTCCAACAAGTTCAAATCTAGTCCGTTAACCACTGGGAAGCCACCTGAGGCCCCTGGGACCTCAACAAAATATACCAACAAGTCCTAAAACATCATACGAACTTAGTTGAGCCCTTAAATCACATCAAACAACAACAAAAACACGAGTCACACTCCAATCCAAACTTAATGAACTTTGAAACTTCAAACTTCTACAACCGATGCCAAAACCTATCAAATCACGTCCGATTGACCTCAAATTTTGCACACAAGTCATATTCAACATTACAGACCTACTCCAACTTTCGTAATCGGAATCCGACCCTGATATCAAAAAGTCCACTCCTGGTCAAACTTCCCAAGAATCCAACTTTTGTCATTTCAAGCCTAACTTGGCTACAGACCTCCAATTCACAATCCGGACATACTCCTAAGTCCAAAATCACCCAACGAAGCTGACGAAACTCCATTCCGGAGTCATCTTTACATAGTTCCAACTACGGTCAAAATCCTAGAACTTAAACTTCCATTTTAGGGACTAAGTGTCTCATTCCACTCCAAAACCAAAAACAAATCCTCCCGGAAAGTCACATAAGCATAAAACAATACGGGAAAAACAGAAAATAGGGGATCGGGGCTAATACTCTCAAAACGACTGGCCGCATTATTACAAATCTGTTGCTGGTTCGCCTCAAAGATGCAATCCATCGATTTGCATTGATCTCGACATAGTCGCTTGTAAATGGCTTTGTAATAAGGTGCCCAAAGACACTCTTCTCTATTTGTAATGTCAAGTTTTTTTTTTCTCTTTTGATAATAGGTTAGTCTTTATAATTAATTGCCATTATTATCACTAGCTTGTGCCCCATTTACGACATTACAATGATTAGAAGGTCTTAAAGACTTTAATTTCAATAAAGGAGTAGAAAATTCGAAAATTTTAATCTCTAAAATGAATGTAGAAATTACAAGGACTTAGTCTCTTAAGAGCATAATATAAGATGAACATAGAAATAAAATTAAGTTCCTTAAGCTTATTACCTTTTTGTATTCAAAAAATAAATTCTACAACCTATAAACAAAACAGAAACAGAAATGTAGAAGAGATAGAATTAAATCAGAGCCAATTGAATTCACAGTGAGTACTTAACGGACTTAATCCCATTCTAATACTCGAAGTTTAGGATTGTTTTCTCCCAGGATACAACGGATTAACCTTACTTATGTAACGGTACTTTAAACACAGTGTTCAGCGAACTCAATAAGGCAGCAACAAAATTACACTTACTTTTTGTTTGTCAAAAATAATGCAAGAAAAAAGAAGAGAACTCAGAAATTTCGCAGGAAAATCTGAGAGAATTACAAGGCAATTATAGTCAATAGGTTGAGTTAAAACCGAAGAGTTGCAACTCTTCAAAAGTAGTTGTTTACGAAATGAATATTTATGCAAAATAGCCAATTTCGAGTTATTAACAGAAAAATCAAAACGGAGAAAACTTAAATTGCTATTACAAACGGTCAGAATGCTAATAAAATATCAATATTAACGAATAAATTTGGTCCAAAAAATTAATTAATCAAATCAAAAGTCGAGCGATGACGCGATGCTTGTCTTCTTTTCAACTCTTTAAGAGCTAGAAGAAGTGCAATTTTATATAAACCCATCAAACTACTTTTCCTCCTCCAATATGTGATAATGTTCCATTTTAAATAAGTAAAATTTAAAATTCGGAAAAGGGCCTAAACTATCCCTATGGTTTGCTCTATGGTGTACTTTTTTGGATGAATAAATAGACGAAATGTATTTATAGACCATTTAGCAAAACGTAGGAGTAGTTCATGCCCTTTTTCGATTAAAATTTTATTTTCTCTCCATTTCCCCATCACATCACTTTTAAGCCAAAAATCCAATAGAAGGCAGAGCAGAGTTGTGGTGTGTGATCGTGTAGTTATGGTTGTCCAAATATTTGTCATGGTGTTTGAGTAGGGGATGAAATAGTGGTGTAATAGAAGTGAAGCATAAAAGAATGATTCAGCATAAGTGGCGGTGGAAAATCAATGGAGAAATGGGCAGTTGGTGGTGGCTGTTCAACTTCAACGGATGAAGGTGCTGTAGCGAGTTGGTTAAGTTTAACGGAAGATTTTACTTTTACTGTTAGTTTTAGGTTCTAGGACCAAAACAATTCCATTAGGTATATTAGGGACCAAATTGATCCAAAGCCAATACATTAGGGAACATTTTGATAATTTTCCAAGCATATATATATATGTATGTATGTATTTCATAATTTTGCACTATCCTTAGATTAAGAAGAGCGCCTTACATGCTGCCCGAGCAGAGCTTGCACTAGCACTTGCACTTTTTTGTTCGATAATAATGGTATTGTCTGACCTGTGAGGATTGCGTATGGGTGTTCGTAACACGCAGTGGAAGACAATAACAGTTATAGGTAGATCTTTTCGTGTTTAAAATTTATTTACATGTCAAAGATTGAGTCTGAGACGTACCTGGTGAAGAGAGTCTCGTTTTAAAATTTCTTCGATAGTGTGAAGATTCTATGCGTATCCACACCGAGACCGATCTTTGCTATCAACTCTTTGATCAATGAAACCCGCGAACAAATTGAACAAAATATTGCGTTAAAAATTGTCACAAAAATCTCAACTCAATATTAGAGAAACAAGAAACACTTTTCTTGTAATTATATTTTCTCTCTTGGTTTTGTATTGTATTCTCACTTTCACAAAGTAATTTTCTTCTAAAGAATTAGTCCAGCAAATTTTCTCCATTACCCAATATATATAGCATCACCTATAAACCTTTTCCCTATTTGGTTGAGGTAATAATTTTCTTAGGGTAAAAGTTTATTCCAAAATAAATTTATATGGAAAATTTGAGATTCCAATCAACGGTTAGCGTGACCATTGGATCTTTATGGACTTTCCATAAGTCCAATTGCTAATTGGACTTTCTCAAGTATTACTGAATACTTTTCCATTAAAAGAACTCAAATTCTACAACGAATTGTTCACGTAGCCGACGTTTCTTTTAAATCCAATACCAAATTGGTTTTACATGATAAGACTATTACTATTTATATACATTACGTAAATAAATAATAATTATAAATACTAAATATATATTACATATATATTTCAACCAAGAGATATATTTTAATTTTCTATCCCAAATAGAAACTTCAATTTGTTCACAATATTAATTATATCCACTGTGCTAGCAAAGAATATAATAATATTTTATTGGACTAACTAACTAAATTTATTTGACTAATTAAATTCTTTAATTTAATTAACAAATAATAAAGTAATTAATCCTTTAGCAAAGATCAGAACACTCGTTAGTGTGCGACCCCATAGGTTCAATACTAAACCGGTAGTAAATTGACCGCATCAATATACTAATCAAGGGTGGCGTCTAGCAATACTCCTTTACGACCGGATAACATGAAGTATACAATTTACTCTCAAGAACCAGTAGAAGAACAATGTAGTAATTCCTCCTGTCCTTATAGCTCTGGATCACCCTAGGATATGGTTCAACTGTCAAATCCTAATAGGCGACCAACTATGTGTTCATGTCAGATATAATCGACCATTGAATGACCTAAGAAACTCATTTCTTCTTTCATTCAATTGCCCTGACCAAGGTCTTAGTTTGGTCATTTATAATTCATGACAACATGGAGCTTAAACTCATTACCAAGAGTTGACAGATTCCATCTTGATCAATCACTAATCTACAAGTATTTAATCGTACACAATATCCTTTCAACTATCGCCCTAGGGCCATAGGTATCTGGTATCAAAGTACAATAAATAACTTGTCAATTACTATGAGGTCAAAGGAAACTCTTACATCAAATCCTTCAAGAGAATATCCTATTGACAATTTATGGTAATTCTAACCACTAGGAATTATCCAATGAGTCGGTTCAATGATCGTATCTCTATATGCATCATCTATCTATGTGATTCAGTTAATGAGATCAACTAATCTTTATCCCATAAAAACAACCACATAAATATTGATCTAACCGGATTACTAATGTCCAAATTAATAATCCTATGACCAAGAACAAATTTAGATTAAATTATAAAAAACTTTACTCTCATTATCATGATCTCCATCACAATGACAAGTCTCAAAATTTAATCAAGGACCTTATCAAATTAATCAAGCAATTAATAATAACTATGATAAAAAAATATCAAATTCCATATATATTTTATATCAAATAATGTTCACAAAAATATGTTCAATCGCTCTTGTACTTCATTCCCAATTTTCAGTTGTGCTTGACAAACTCCTTTGCTCCAAGTGCTTTAGTGAATGGGTTTGCAACATTTTCCTTTCTATCTACCTTTTGATTCTCGACGTCTCCACGTTCAATGATCTCTCTTATCAAGTGATACCTTTGCAGAACGTGTTTGGATTTTTGGTGTGATCTTGGTTCTTTTGCTTGAGCAATGGCTCCAGTATTGTCACACAACAGTGGAACCACACCTTTTATTGAAGGAACCACATCAAGTTTAGTTAAGAACTTTTTCATCCATACAGCTTCCTTAGCAGCTTCACTGGCTTCTATATATTCTGCTTCAGTCACTGAATCACTACTGTAGCTTGTTTGGAACTTTTCCAACTCACCGCACCAGCATTTAAGGTGAATACATAACCAGAAATAGATTTGCTATCATCTCTATCTGAAGAGAAACTTGCATCAGTATAACCTTCAAGTTTCAACTCAGAATCTCCATAGATGAGGAATTGGTCTTTTGTCACGACCCCAAAAATCCATCCAAAGGAGTCATGATGGCACCTAGTCTCTAAACTAGGTAAGCCTAACATTTTCTGTAATAACATGGATATTTACTAACTTTAAATTAAATTACTCTAAACAAATTACAATTCCAAAAACCAGTGGTACAAGTCACAAACCTTTTTAAGAGTAGTTATACAAAATAAATACATCACTGCTTCAAAACAAAAGAAACAAATGGAATTAAGTACAAATGAAGGTGACTCTGAGGCCTGCGAATGTTGTAGTAGGTTTACCTTGAATCTGCACCGCAACGACCTGCACAACTACTATCAATCAAATACCTAGATTTGTACACAAAAATATACAAAAGTATAGTATGAGCACACCACGACGGTGCCCAGTAAGTATCAAGACTAACCTCGGTGGAGTAGTGATGAGGAACAATCAAGACACCTACTGGTCAAATGAAATGAATAGGATATGATAGTAAAATATCGAGATAAAGATGACGTGGTAATACCAACAACAGAGAGAAATCAAAACACAAACAGTAGGAGCAATAAAGGGAGAACACGGGTAGTAACGAACGATAACCAAGTAAATTAGTTAACCAAGTAAATCAACACTAACATAACAGGAACAGAGACAAGTAAGAATGTATCCAAATAAAGAAGGCAATGCCAACTAAATCAATCGCATCATGTCTAGTACACAATCCCGATCATCTCAACCCTCGATTTCTCATATCATAATCTCAACTTCCGAATCTTCAGCACACATGGAACCTTGTGCCCCCATATTTCATTTTCCATTTCACTTTTAACAACAAAATCCACATGCTATACAATACATAACGTCTGTACAATGCACTCAATATGTCCAAGAAGTCCCATTTACCTAATATAAGTAAAATTACAATTTCTAAGCTAATTAGGAAAGCCACCGACAAAAGATGAAGTTGTTTATTTGGAAATCCTTTGAGTAAAGAAGGTACCCCTTTTGATTTAAAATACAACATCGAATGGATTATTGCCTTTAAAAGTAGAGTTAATAACTTAAGACTTAGTAGAAATTCCTTTTTAAGAAAAATACAACCTCAGACGGTTTAAAGGGATATAATTGAGAAACTAATTGAATTAAAGATGTAACAATTATTGAAGTTTGAAGTAATGGAACGTGTATATATATATATATATATATATATATATATATATATATATATATATATATATATATATATATATATATAAGGTATTGAAAACATTGTGGGTTCTAACACAAAAGATCATAGCAATAAAGGAATTAAATAGTTTAAACATTTGAATTGATAACAACAAATAAACACAGCAGTAGAAAGTGCACAACATCACCCTTTGTGCTTTTACTCTCGTTCTCACCACAAGAATCAATATTTACTTTTATTCTTTCTTGTTGCGGCGTGCAACCCGATCCCAATCATATAGTACTGCTGCGGCGTGCAACCCGATCCAAATCATATAGTGATGTTGCGGCGTGCAACCCGATCCAAATCATATAATATTGTTTCGGCGTGCAACCCAATCCAAATCATATAATATTGTTGCGACGTGCAACCCCATCCCATATAATATTGTTGCGGCGTGCAACCCGATCCCATATACAAATCAACACCAATCACAAAAGAATCCCGACAAGGGAATAATAAGGAAACAACAATATCCCGACAAAGGAGTCAACAACAAGAATCAACACGTCCCCGGCAAGGGAACCAACAGTAAGAATTAAATATGCCCCGGCAAGGGAATCAACTATAACCAAATTTGTACCAACAATTAACTTCACAATGAAACCTCAACTAAACAACAAGACATAATAAGCACGTAATAACTACACCAGTAACCACAACAATTGTACATGTAACATATTTGCGTGAAGTCATAAAGGAACTCACAATCAAGAAGTATCAAAACTCCAATTAAGGCAATTAAGGGTCAATGTAACACGTAAGAATTAGAGGAAAGCTAACAACGTCATATGGAGCATATAGAGGCAATTTAAGCAACTAGGTGACCCAATCATAACGGGGTACTTTCCACATAAGGACCTAAGAACCATAGAGGCAAATTTCCCACAAATAAGTCCGAGCACACACTCGTCACCTCGCATGCAGGGACTACAATTAGCATAGAAGACTCAATTCCTAAGGGGAAGTCCCCCACACAAGGTTAGGCAAGATACTTACCTCAATCCGGCTAATTCAATACTCAATTTAGCTTTTCCTTTACCAATTCATCAACGCTCGGCTCAATCTAGCCAAAAATGACTTGAATACATCAAACAATGCAAGAGAAAACAATTTCAATTGACAAAACTATGATTCTTATACAATTTGCAAAACGTATGTCAACTCCCTGGGCCCGCACCTCGGAATCCGACAAAATTTACAAAAATCGAACACCTATTCCGCTATGAGTTCACCCTAATTATCTAATTCTGATACCATTTGGTCATTCAAATCATCATTTTACATTTTTGTAAGATTTCACAATATTCCCCGAATTTCCTTTAGATTCTCATGAATTTGCTGTTAAATCTAAGATATAATCACAAAATATATTTAGAAATTGATTAGAGACACTTACCCAATGATTTGGAGAAGTTTGGGTCCTTGTAAATCGCCCATGGAGGTTTAGGGTTTGAGAAAATTGAAAAAATGGGTGAAAATCTCGTCAAAAACCTCACTTAACAGGCCTCAGATGTCGCATTTGCCACCCACGGTTTGAATTTACGAATTCCTCGCAATTAAAAACAACACAGGGCTGGCAAAAGTTGCATTTGCGAACTGGGCATCGCAAATGCGATAAAAAGTTTGCATTTGCGACCACACTAGAACCAACAATTTGTTCTCACACAAAAATGAGCATAACATCCTCATATGATGTCCAAATTTAATGATTCTTTTTCCTATGACTCCATAATTTCGATACGGATCTAATAATTCAAACAAAACTGAATTTGGATCTCATTTGCTTAATGTGGTATTATTGTTGTTGAAGAAACGACGATGAAGCATCCAAAAACAAGCGCAACATAGCCTAAACCTATCCAAAACTCACTCAAGCCTTCGGGACTCCAAAACAAACATGCACGCAATTCTAAAAACATCATACGGACTTGCTCGTGCAATCAAATCATCAAAATAATATCAAAAACTATGAATTTAACCTCAAAACTCATGATTTTCAAACTTTTCAACCGGACGTCCAAATCACGTCAAATCAATTCCGATTTTCACCAAATTGTACAGATAGGACTTAAATATCATAACAAACTTGTACCGGTCTCCGGAACCAAAATACGAGCCCGATACCAATGAGTTCAAACATTAATTCATTTCTTTATTTCCTTTAAAAACCAGCACAACAATTTTCTTCAAAAATTGTTTTCTAATGCTAGGGACCTCGAAATTCAATTCCGGGTATACGCCCAAGTCCCATAGTTTACCGCAGACTTACTGGGATTGTCGGAACACAGATCCGGGTCCTTTGACCAAATACAACTAAAAACTAAATTTTAACTCTAAAAATTACTATTTTTTTTCATATTTTCACATAAAAGCTTTCCGGTTTCACGTCCGGACTACGCACGCAAGTCGATACATATAATATGAAGCTACTCATGACCTCAAACTACCAAACCAGATAAAATTGCTCAAAACAACCAGTCGGGTCATTACATCCTTCTCCACTTAAACATACGTTCATCCTCGAACGTGCCCGGAGTAGTTCCAAAGCCATCGAACCACTGCATAAGCTCCCCATACATACACCCGAGGCAATTCCTCATCACCCAAACCTATGTAGGGCTGACAATGCAACTTAACAGATGGTCTCGCCTCATCCTTAGTCCATATCCTTATAACAGAATCCAAACCTCAACGTCTGAAATTCATCATAGGACATGAATCCCACATCATCACACTGCATGAACCAGAACAAGCTTAATTGAGCCAAAATTCCAATCCAGTATACAATCACATGTTTTTCCACACAACTCAAATGCCCAAAGCAATAACCTCTGACCATCGTAGCTATTCAAATAACATCTTGAATATCGACAATACACCTCGCATTGAATATAACCTTGTTCCGGACCCCCACAACACTGCCCATGATAAAGAAACATGTGGATAGTCATAGCTTCTCATGAAGTCAACAAGTCAAGAAACTCTTTCGCCCGCCAAGGGCCATTACCCAACTTTTAGCTGAAACAACCACATACATCCAAGCACTCATCACCCCTAATACCATAGTACAAATCTCATGTCTAAGAACCTCATCTCAGCCAGCAGACCAACTAACAACTCACCACGGAACCATACAGATTCTCACACTACACAGTTCGTACACCAACCCATCAATAACTAAATTATGCAATACAAATAAGGGAAAGCCAAGTATAAGAATTATCTAACAAGTACAACATGTGTGACAACAAAAGTATAGTTTTTCATCAAATCGTCACACAGAGGTAAAACACAACACCAAATAAACACAATGAAAGTGTACCCCATATAACATTCGCTGCGGTGCGCAGCCCGCTCCCAAATACTAATCAAGCCAAAATGCTCGGGTCCACTGATCACATAAATATTAATATCAGGTGTGATGACCCGGCCAGTCGTCTCATGAATTACCACTCATATTTCCCCCATTTCTATTTCTTTATGCTTCGTTATCTATGTTTTGTGGTATCGGGTTAGTCGAATCGAATCCGGAATGATTTTGGTAAGGTTTGAGACACTTAGTCTCTTTTAAGGAAGTTTAAGTTGGAAAGGTCAATCAGATGTTGACTTATGTGTTAGAGGGCTCAGACGTGAGTTCTGATGGTTTGGTTAGCTTTGGTAGGTGATTTATGACTTAGGAGTGCGATCAGAATGAGTTTTGGAGGTTCAGAGTTGATTTAGGCTTGAATTGGCGAAGTTGAGATTTTAACGATTTTCGATTGATAAGTGAGATTTTGATATGGGGGTCCATTTGGAATTTCTAGAGTTGTAGTAGCTTCGTTGGGTCATTTGGGATATATGTGCAAATTTTCAGGTCATTCGGATGTGGTTTGGTTGGGTTTTTGATCAAAAGCGGAATTTGAAAGATTTTAGGAACTTAGGCTTGAATCCGATGTGTTTTGGGTTGATTTGATGTCTTTTGAGGTGTTTTGAAGATTGGAACAAGTTCGAATAAGGTTTTAGGATATGGTGGTGCCTTGGGTTAAGGTCCCGAGGGCCTCGGGTGAGTTTCGGGTGGACAATCGGATCATTTTGAAGTTGAGAAAATTGCAGAAGTTGCAGGTTCAGCTGTTGCAGAATTTTGCCCTTTGCGATCGCGTATGGAGTCTCGCGATTGCGTAGAATATTTTGAGGAGGCCGTCCAGTTGTTCTTCGCATTCGCAAAGGTTGGCTTGTGATCACATAGAGTGGAGAGGTTATTCATCGCGAATGCGGGAAGGTGGTCGCATTCGCATAGAGTTAAATGGACCTGGGGTCTTGGCCGAATTTTGCTCATTGTGAACGTGGAGGGATGTCCGCGATCGCATAGAATCAGTCGCCTGGGCATTGCGTTTGCAAAGGCTTGATCGCATTCGCATAGAGGAAATTTTGGGAGCTGAAGATTTGTTCTTCGCGATCGCGAGGGATGTTCCACGATCGCGATGAAGGAAAATATGCCTGGGCAGAATGTTTTTAAGCTCGTCTTGTCCGCAATTTTGGGGCTTATTTTCTCCATAGTTGGTCATTTTGGGAGATTTTTGAAGGAGATTGAAGAGGGATTCAAGGGGAATCGTTGGGACTTTTGATTGAAGAACTAGGGCTTGGAAATTTGGCTTTTGATTAGGGATTTGGAGGACCATTTGGGGTCAGATTTGAGAAATTTTTATATGTATGAACTCATGGGAATATACGGAATCTATTGGTGTAAAAATTTCTGAATTTCGAGACATGGGCCCGGGGGTCGGGTGTTGGTAATTTCGGGATTTGTGCCCTTTATTGATTGTTTTCTCTTAGGCTTCGTTACCTAAGCTTATTTTGACATTGTCGTTCTGATTTTGGATAGATTCGACGCCAGTGGAGGCCGGTTTAAGGGGCAAAGGCATTGCGAGCTAGAGATTTGGCCGGTTCGAGATTTGACCCTCCAGCTTCAGGCGGACATTCGAAGTTCACGAAGTAGCTATTCGCGTCCGCAGCCCCGTATCTCCACTCCTTTATCACTTCTATCTCTTTACAGATAGTTGTACTAGTTTATTGACTTAGCACATTTGTATTATGTCTTATAGATGCTCATGACTAGTGACACCCCGGTTAGGGCTATGTCGGGTTGTATTTCCGCACTTATTTGCTATTATTCTCTTCTTAGTATCATTAAATCATGTTTTAGACTGTTTTTTTGTTGTTTAACTGTTTAAAAAGTGAATTGGGTTTAATTGGTTGACCTTGTCTTCACGAGAGGCGCCATCGCTATTGGGTTCGGGGTTAGGGTCGTGACAAATTGGTATTAGATCCTAGGTTACATAGGTTTCACGAGTCATGAGCAGGTTTAGTAGAGTCTCGCGGATCGGTACGGAGACGTCTGTATTTATTCTCGAGAGGCTGCAGAACCTTTAGGAAAAACTTCATATTCTTGAAATCCTTGTCGTGCGAATTTGTTGATCCGAGTACTAAACTTCTCTTGTTCTATTCTCTCACAGATGGTGAGGACACACACTACCGGTCAAGATGGACGACCACCAGTACTACCAGCTGTGGCCACCAGAGGCCGAGGACGCAGTCGTGGTTGTGGTAGGGGCAGAGCGGCTAGGGCAGCACCTGCAGATCCACTAGCTGCCCCAGTTTAGGATCAGGTCCCAGTTATGGACGCTCCTGTAGCACCAGCTCAGGCACCAGCTGTGCCCATTGTGATTCCAGGTCTTCAGTTGGCCTTGGCTCAGATTTTATCAGTTTGCACTGGCCTAGCTCTGGTGGTTTCAGCCACTACAGCAGCAACTACTTCTCAGGCTGGGGAGGCAATCAGACTCCTACCGCTCGCACACCTGAGCAGGTCGTGTAGGGACTTCAAATGTCAGGGGCACATCTAGCCCAGCCAGTTGCAGTTGCTCGGGACTATGTAGTTCCTGCTATGCCGGAGGATGAGCAGTGGAGATTGGAGAGGTTTGGTAGGCTTTAGCCTCTGACCTTCAGTGGTGCAGAGGGCAAGGATGCCCAGGGTTTCTTAGATAAGTGCTAGAGGATGCTTCGTACAGCGGGTATTCTAGAGACCAGCATGGTCATTTTTACTGCCTATCAGTTTTCGGGAGCTGCCTTTACTTGGTGGGAGGCTTTTGAGAGGCGTAGGCTTGTTGGTGTAGCACCTCTTACTTGGCAGCAGTTCTCCGTTCTCTTTCTGGAGAAGTATATGTCGTAGTCCCATAGAGAGGAGCTACATAGAAAGTTTGAGTTGTTGCGTCAGGGAGAGAGGACTATGACGCAGTACGAGATGAGGTTCTCCGAGTTAGCTCGTCATGCTATTTGGATGGTTCGACAGATAGAGAGAGGATTAGGAGGTTTGTGGATGGCCTCACTTATCAGCTTCGTATTCTCATGACCAGGGAGAGGGTGATTGGTGCTACTTTCGAGGAGGTTATGGATATCGCTCGTGAGATTGAGTCTGTTCGTCACCAGGAGCAAGAGGATAGGGAGGCCAAGAGTCCTCGAGGACCTGGTAGTTATAGTGGTACTCCTTCGAGGGGTCAGTTTCAGCACGGCAAAGGCTGTCCATTCAGGCATGCTCAGCCAGCTCGCCCAGGTTATCGTAGGGCATCATCGGGTCATGGTTCTTACAGTTCTCATCAGGGCCAGTCATCACTTAGTGCCCTTCCAGCTTAGAGCTCGTCCCGTACTCCATCAGTTCAGGGCTCTTCTATGCCGAGTGCATCTGCTAGTCACTCCGGTGCAAGGGGTTCCCTTCGGTCCCCTTCTCCAGCACTTGGAAGTTGTTATGAGTATAATGAGATGGGTCATATGTGGAGGCAGTGCCCTCGTCGTCTTGCGAGTTCATATCAGCAGATGGGTCAGTCATTGGCTTCAGTGCTAGTTACTTCACCACCACCCACCCCGCCAGCTAAGGGTGGAGGTCAGTCAGCTAGGGGTCGCCCTAGAGGAGGGGTCGATCAGGTGGCGGTCAGGCCCATTTCTATGCACTTCCAGCTAGACCCGATGCTATTGCTTCAGATGCTGTTATTACAGGTATTGTTTCAGTCTGCCACAAAGATGCCTCTATATTATTTGATCCCAGTTCCACCTTTTCTTATGTGTCATCATACTTTGCTTGTTATTTGGGTATGCCCTATGAGTTTCTTGCTTCACCCGTTCATGTATCTACCTCGGTAGGCGATACTGTTGTTGTAGACCGTGTGTACCAGTTGTGTGTGGTGACTGTTGGGGTCTGGAGACCCATGTGGATCTTTTGTTATTGTGTATGGTGGATTTTGATGTCATTTTGGGCATGGATTGGCTATTTTCGTGTCGTGCTATTCTGGATTGTCATGCTAAGATAGTCACATTGGCTATACCAGATATGCCACAGATCGAGTGGCGAGGTGTGACTGATTATGTTCCCAGTAGAGTGATCTCATTCTTGAAAGCCCAACGTATGGTTGGGAAGGGTTGTCTTTCGTATCTAGCTTTTGTGATGGATGGGAGCTGAGACTCCCAATATTGATTCTGTCCTAGTTGTGAGGGATTTTTCCGATGTGTTTCCTGAAGACTTGTCGGGCATGCCACCGGATAAGGATATTGATTTTTGTATTGACCTGGTGATGGGCACTCAGTCCATTTCTATTCCTCCGTATCGTATGGCACCATCGGAGTTGAAGGAATTAAAAGAACAGCTTCAGGAACCCCTTGATAAAGGGTCCATTCGACCTAGTGTGTCACCTTGGGGTGCGCCAGTTCTATTTGGGAAGAAGAAAGATGGAACTATGAGAATATGCATTGATTATAGGCAATTGAACCAAGTAACAATTAAGAACAAGTATCATTTGCCTCCCATTGATGATTTATTCGACCAGCTTTAGGGAGCGAGAGTGTTCTCCAAGATTGATCTCCGTTTAGGTTATCACCAATTGAAGATCAAGGACTCGAATATTCTTAAGATAACTTTCAAGACTTGATACGGTCATTATGAGTTCTTGGTGATGTCTTTTGGGCTGACCAATGCCCCAGCAGCATTCATGCATTTGATGAACAGTGTGTTCCGGCCTTATCTCGACTCGTTTGTCATAGTCTTCATTGATGATATTCTGGTGTACTCGCATAGTCAGGAGGAGCACGCGGAGCATTTGAGAGTTGTTTTGCAGAGATTGAGGGGGGAGAAGCTTTATGCAAAATTCTCCAAGTGTGAGTTTTGGCTCGGTTCAGTGGATTTCTTGGGGAACGTGGTGTCCAGCGAGGGTATTCAGGTTGATCCGAAGAAGATAAAGGCGGTTCAGAGTTGGCCCAGACCGTCCTTAGTCACAAAGATTCGCAACTTTCTTGGTTTGGCAGGTTATTATCGCCGTTTTGTTCAGGTATTCTCATCTATCGCATCGCTCTTGACCAAGTTGACTCAGAAAGGTGCTTCATTTGTATGGTCGGACGAGTGTGAGGAGAGATTTCAGAAGCTCAAGTCAGCTTTGACCACAGCTCGAGTGTTAGTTTTGCCATCAGCTTCAGGTTCATATACCGTGTATTATGATGCTTCGAGAGTTGGCATTGGCTGTGTATTGATGCAGGAGGGTAGAGTTATTGCTTATGCTTCTCGTCAGTTGAAGCCCCATGAGAAGAACTACCCCATTCATGATTTGGAGTTGGCTGCCATAGTTCACGCATTGAAGATTTGGAGGCATTACTTGTATGGCATATCTTGTGAGGTGTTCACTGATCATCACAGTCTTCAGCATTTGTTCAAGCAAAAGGATCTTAATTTGACACAGCGGAGATGGTTGGAGTTGCTTAAGGATTATAATATCACTATATTGTACCATCCAGAAAAGGCCAATGTGGTGGCCGATGCCTTGAGCCAAAAGGCAGTGAATATAGGAAGTTTGGCATATATTCCAGTTGGGGAGAGACCTCTTGCAGTTGATGTTCAGGTCTTGGACAATCGGTTTGTGAGGTTAGATATTTCGGAGCCCAATCGGGTATTGGCTTGTATGGTTTCTCGGTCTTCCTTATATGATCGCATTAGAGAGCGCCGGTATGATGATCCACATTTGCTAGTCCTTAGGGACAGAGTCAGCATGATGATGCCAGAGATGTGACCATTGGTGATGATGGGGTGTTGAAGATGCAGGGCTGGATTTGTGTGCCCACTGTGGATGGGCTTCGGCAGTTGATCCTTGAGGAGGCCCATAGCTCGCGGTATTCCATTCATCTAGGTGCCGCGAAGATGTATTAAGATTTGAGGCAGCACTATTGGTGGCGGAGAATGAAGAAAGATATTGTGGGATTCGTAGCTCGGTGTCTCAATTGCCAGCAGGTGAAATATGAGCATCAGAGATCGGGTGGCTTGCTTCAGCAAATGGATATTCCCGAGTGGAAGTGGGAGAGGATCACTATGGACTTTGTTGTTGGACTTCTACGGACTTTGAGGAAACTCGATGCTATTTGGGTGATTGTGGATCGGCTGACCAAGTCCGTGCACTTCATTCCTGTGTCTACTACTTATTTTTCAAAGCAGTTGGTAGAGATCTATATCCGGGAGATTGTTCATTTGCATGGTGTCCCAGTTTCCATCATTTCAGATAGGGGCACTCAGTTTACTTTGCAGTTTTGGAGGTCTGTGCAGCGAGAGTTGGGTACTTAGGTTGAGTTGAGCACAGCTTTTCACCCTCAGACGGACAGGTAGTCCGAGTGCACTATTCAGATATTGGAGGACATGTTGCGTGTTTGTGTCATTGATTTCAGAGGGCCATGTGATCAGTTTCTACCACTTGCAGAGTTTGCTTATAACAACAGCTACCAGTCGAGTATTCCGATGGCTCCATATGAGGATTTGTATGGTAGGCGGTGTAGATCTTCAGTTGGTTGGTTCGAGCCCGGTGAGGCTAGGCTATTGGGGACTGATTTGGTGCAGGATGCTTTGGAGAAGGTGAAGGTGATTCAGGAGAGGCTTCGTACAGCACAGTCGAGGCAAAAAAGTTATGCTGATAGGAAGGTTCGAGATGTATCCTACATGGTTGGCGAGAAGGTTCTATTGAAGGTTTCACCCATGAAGAGAGTTATGAGATTTGGGAAGAAAGGGAAATTAAGTCTACGGTTCATTGGGCCTTTTGAGCTTGCGTTGCCACCTATCTTGTCGAGTGTGCATCCAGTATTTCATGTTTCTATGTTCTAGAAAGTATATTGGGGATCTGTCTCATGTTTTGGATTTCAGCACGGTTCAGTTGGATGATGATTTGACCTATGATGTGGAGCCAATAGCTATTTTGGGTCGTCAGGTTCGGAAGTTGAGGTCAAAAGATATAGGTGCAGTGGAGAGGTCGGCCCACGGAGGAGGCCACCTGGGAGACCGAGCGCGATATGCGGAGTAGATATCCTCACATGTTTGAGGCTTCAGGTACGTTTCTTGACTCGTTCGAGGATGAACGTTAATTTAAGTTGGGGATGATGTGATGACCCGGCCAGTTGTCTCATGAATTACCGCTCCATTTTTCCCATTTCTATTTTTTTATGCTTCGTTATCCGTGTTTTGTAGCATCGGGTTGGTCGGATCGAATACAGGATGATTTTGGTAAAGTTTGAGACACTTAGTCTCTTTTAAGGAAGTTTAAGTTGGAAAAGTCAACCGGTTGTTGACTTATATGTTAAAGGGATCGGATGTGATTTCTGAGGGTTCGGTTAGCTTCGGTAGGTGATTTATGACTTAGGAGTGCAATCGGAATGAGTTTTGGAGGTTCAGAGTTGATTTAGGCTTGATTTGGCGAAGTTGAGATTTTGGCGATTTTCGGTTGATAGGCGAGATTTTGATATAGGGGTCAGAATGGAATTCCGAGAGTTGCAATAGCTTCGTTTGGTCATTTGGGATGTGTGTGCAAATTTTCAAGTCATTCGGACGTGGTTTGGTTTGGTTTTTCATCACAAGCGGAATTCGAAAGATTTTAGGAACTTAGGCTTGAATCCGATGTGTTTTGGGTTGATTTGATGTTGTTTGAGGTGTTTTGAAGATTGGAACAAGTTCGAATAAGGTTTTAGGATATGGTGGTGCCTTGGGTTGAGGTCCCGAGGGCCTCGGGTGAGTTTCGGGTGGACAATCGGATCATTTTGAAGTTGAGAAAATTGCAGAAGTTGCAGGTTCAGCTGTTGCAGAATTTTGCCCTTTGTGATCGCGTATGGAGTCTCGCGATTGCGTAGAATATTTTGAGGAGGTTGTCCAGTTGTTCTTCGCATTCGCAAAGGTTGGCTTGTGATCACATAGAGTGGAGAGGTTATTCATCGCGAACGCGGGAAGGTGGTCGCATTCGCATAGAGTTAAATGGACCTGGGGTCTTGGCCGAATTTTGCTCATTGTGAACGTGGAGGGATGTCCGCTATCGCATAGAATCAGTCGCCTGGGCATTGCGTTCGCGAAGGCTTGATCGCGTTCGCATAGAGGAAATTTTGGGAGCTGAAGATTTGTTCTTCGCGATCGCGAGGGATGTTCCACGATCGCGATGAAGGAAAATATGCCTAGGCAGAATGTTTTTAAGCTCGTCTTGTCCGCGATTTTGGGGCTTATTTCCTCCATAGTTGGTCATTTTGGTATTTTTTGAAGGAGATTGAAGGGGGATTCAAGGGTAATCGTTGGGAGGTAAGATTCTCGGACTTAAAACTTGATTATTATGTGAATTCCACGTAGAAAATCATGGAAATTAAGCTATAAATTAAAGAACTAGGGCTTGGAAATTTGGACTTTTGATTGGGGATTTGGAGGACCATTTGGGGTCGGATTTGAGAACTTTTGATATGTATGAACTCGTGGGAAGATAAGAAATCTATTAATGTAAAAATTTCTGAATTTCGAGACGTGGAACCGGGGGTCGGGTTTTGGTAATTTCGGGATTTGTGCCCTTTATTGATTGTTTTTGCTTGGGCTTCGTTCCCTTAGCTTATTTTGACATCCTCGCTCTGATTTTGGATAGATTCGATGCCAGTGGAGGCCGGTTCAAGGGGCAAAGGCGTCGCGAGCTAGAGATTTGACCGGTTCGAGGTGAGTAATGATTGTAAATGATGTTTTGAGGCTTTGAAACCCCGGATTTGCTCATCGTAGTGCTATATTGAGGTGAGACACACGCTGGATGATGAGTGTGGGGTCATGCACTATTGGGGATAGTGACTTAGTCCGTCCCGAATGACTATTTTACCACGTATTTGACTGAAATCTATTTGTTATCATCATGATTTGGGCTTAATGCCATATTTGGGTTTCGTGCCAATTATTTGAACCCTTCAGGAATTTTTATTGATATTTCCTCACCGTTTTGACTATATACTTGAACTCAGTCATGTTATTTTCCACTGTTTTCATACTCAGCCATGTTTACTTAGTTTTAATACTTAAATGATATTTTAAATGATGTTTTGGACTGAGAAACATTGTTTTACTATAGCCTGAGTGGCTTTTAAGGATTTTTGACTAAGTAAAGCCGAGGGCCTATATTGTGATGAGACATTTGATACTGATTATGAGGCCGAGGGCCTGAGATATGTACTTCACGAGGTAGCTTGATAGATATGAGGCCGAGGGCCTAGTGATAATGCCACGAGGTCGCTTGATATTGCGCTTGGGCCGTAAGGGGCCCCTTTAGGAGTCTATACACCCCTAGTGAGCGCGGGTACCCATTGTGATGTGAGATTGAGCCCGAGGGGCTGGTATTGTTCTGAGATGTTGCCCGATGGGTGGATTTGTTGATATTGTGCCCGAGGGGAGAACTTCCATATGTTTACTTTACCTTAACTGTCTGTCAATTACCTGTTTACTTGTTGAAAATGGATTGTTACTTAACTTTTCACTGGTTTACTGCTTTTAAATGGCTTTACTGCTTCATTATAGAATGTCTTGTGCCTTATGTATTTTCTTACTTTCAGTCGTTATTTACATTTGTTACTCACTGAGTTGGAGTACTCACTTTACTCCCTGCACCCTGTGTGCATATTCAGGCGTAGTTGGTTCCGCTCCCGAGTGTTGATCCCTCCAGCTTCAGGCGGACATTCAGAGTTCACGAGGTAGCTGTTGGCATCCGCAGCCCCGTGTCGCTACTCCTTTATCACTTCTATCTCTTTTAAGATAGTTGTACTAGTTTATTCACTTAGCGGATATGTATTATGTCTTATAGATGCTCATGACTAGTGACACCCTGGTTAGGGCTGTGTCGGGTTGTACTTCTGCACTTATTTTCTATTATTCGCTACTTAGTATCATTAAATCATGTTTTAGACTGTTTTTATGTTGTTTAACAATTTAAAAAGTGAATTGGGTTTAATTGGCTGGCCTTATTTTCACGAGAGGCGCCATCACGACCGGATTCGGCGTTAGGGTCGTGACATCAGGCACAACAGAGTGCACAAGTAAAATTGTGGAAACAATGAATAGAAGTGCTAGAACATGAAAGAAACAAGCACAGCTAAGGTGCTATGAACAAATCAACATTGTCGCACCTCCTTTTTCCCGCGCCCGCGGGGCGCGTGGGGAGTTTTCTCCAATTAAAGGACAGTCGAAACGGGATTTGTTTATTTGTTTCAGAGTCGCCACCTGGGAATTTTGAGGCGTCCCAAGTCACCAATTATAATCCCTGAATCGAGGAGAATATGACTCTGTTTATTTTTCTGCGAACCAGAAATCCTGAGTAAGGAATTCTGTTAATCCGGAAGAAGGTGTTAGGCATTTCCGAATTCCGTGGTTCTAGCACGGTCGCTTAACTGTTTTTATTATTGGCTTAATCATCTTGATTTTATTAAATATTGATGTTGTCTGATTTTACTACCGCTTATACTTATTGTGATTGAGAAACCTTCTTTGAATCGAATTACGCGTACATATATTCGTGTTATAAATTAAAAAGATACGGAATTGTGTCACGCGCACGTGTACACAATTACTTTTGACAATATATTTATTAAGCACATTTTTTCGAGATTGCGTTGAATCAAGAATAATTATTTTTCTTGAATAATGAACCGTACATATCGGATTTTTATGAAATTGATTTAACGCCTTTAGAAAAATCCTTTTATTAAATATTCGCTCGAAATTGCGCATACGCATAATCCGAAATTTTGTTTTTAAAAGTATAATCAGGGTACGCGAACGTATCCCTAATTGCGCAATATATTTGTAATGATATTATGGGATTTCCAAAAAAAAATGTTTGTTATATCACGAGAAATCTCGTTTTAAGATATTCTTTAATTTTTTGGAAAATAATCCACAATTTATTAAATATTGACCATTGATTATAATTTCCGAATATAAATCATATTCATTCCAATTATTCAAATTCAAAGGACAGAATAAAAATATGATTAATACTAACTTTAAAACAAATATGACATATATATATATGCCAAAGAATAAATTGCGTATGAAACCGAAAATAAATGATTCATAAAGGAAGGAAATATTTTCCGGGAGTTTTCATGATTTACTTAATGCAAATTCTATTTCTAATTATCATTGATGTAAAGTGTGGCAATTTATGCTTGTACTTCCCTTTTCATTCTCATATACTCGCTTTTAATCTAATAGGCCTAATTATTTGGTCACTTTGTTTTATGAAGATAGATAAGCGTCGAATTTATAGAAAGGAAATTATTATACAAGTTAATTCAACGGAATTACCTTACATGCAACCTAACTGTATATCATAAACATTCATAGCGTTTAACATTGTAGCAAACTATATTACCTTTCGCCAACGTTTATACCCACATCTATTATGTTATGAAAATATACCATCAACACCATCTTAACCTCATTTAACAATAAATATTGTGGTTTTCTTGATACTTCTACATCACTTCTTACTTAGCTAACAACAAAATTAAATAATGACCAACATTCATGCCATATTCCATACTTGGACAATTTATTAAACTAATGAGCTAATGAACTAATATTATTACAAACCTTTATACGAACTTTCAAAATAAAACAATTAGCTCATAACTATCAAATTGAATTCGCTACCAATTAACTAACATGAAACAAAAATGAAATTTAAATTGATGAACTTGGACAAATAGACTTTTAGTTCAAGCTTCATTGATGAGTCATGTGGAATCTCTTTCCAACTTAAAATTTAAAAGACATGTACCTGAAAATGAAGGTGGAAGGAGTAAATTTCAGCAGTGGCAGCAGTAACAAATTCAGCCAAATACCAGTATTCCCACAGATTTAAACAATAATAAGATCCGAAGAAAACAGATGCACAGTATAGTTATTTTTAAAAGACACTTCAGATGTTAACTGAATCAATGGAACCAAGTAAGGTTGAACAGATTCAACAAAAGAAACAATATTTCAGATTTCAATTTCTTTTCAGTTTCAAATTCCCATTTTTTCTGATTTTTTTTTTCTGCTGCTGTATATCTGTGTGTGTATGACTGTTCTTTTTGTTCCTTTTCTGTTTCTTCTTCCTCTTCTAAAATCTCTTAAACTATCTTCTTCTGAAAACTGATTTCCCTCCCTCTGAAAACTGCTCAAAACTCTCCTATCTTTCCTTTTTTAAAAAAAATCTGAGTTCTTTTCCTTTCTTCAAAATCTTAGTCCTAAAAATCTCTGTTTAAAAATCTGTCCAGCTTCCTGTATTTATACAGGTCTGCCCCTTTCTTTTTAAGTGCTGCCTGGACCCCCTTTATCTTTTAAAAACAGAAAATTTCCATTAAAAATCTGTTTTTCCACTTTAAATCCCATTAGGCTAACTTTTCCCTGATTTTCAGCAGCCCATTATCCCTTGTTCCCCATTAGTATTATTAACTAATAGCAACTAACATTACATTATAATATACTAGTACTAACACCCTGTTTTTTACTGCTCATTCCCAGAAATGCCCCTGAAATCTTGATGTTATTACTGAAAAATCAGAACCTATAGCAAAACAGATTCTAAAATCTGTACAAACTTAGTTATCTCCTGATTTACAGCTATAACCAATCCTATTAACCTCCTAACACTATTGCATTTGACCAACTTTTGCAAACTTGAATTCA
The DNA here is from genome assembly GCF_000715075.1 of Nicotiana tabacum. Taxonomy (NCBI): domain Eukaryota; kingdom Viridiplantae; phylum Streptophyta; class Magnoliopsida; order Solanales; family Solanaceae; genus Nicotiana; species Nicotiana tabacum. The sequence goes on from NC_134080.1 coordinate 204,871,338, forward strand.
AACTGGACATTACAGTAATATTATACTGAATTCAGAACTAACAACATATTACTGAAATTATCAAAACAATTCAGACTGGACTTAACACTGAACTAGAATCAAACACACACAGGATCATTGTCAATACTGACAATGTCCTGAAACTTTGATGTTCAGACTATAACATATACAACATACATTTGAATTCACTGATTCACAGACAATCATGATTTAATTGACGCGCATTAATCAATTGACTATTTACAACATTTGTCAATAATTAGTCTAAAATAATAGAAGCAGACTGTTTTAGTCAACATTTTCAGAAATGAAAAAATTCGTAATATAATTAATCGACGAACTTAATCGAGTCGATTACACACATTGTAAATAACCACAACCAACAGAAACAATTAACATTCGGATTAAATAGACAGAAATGACAGAATTGATCAAAACAAATATGAAAAATTAACAAGCTATTAATACGGACAACAATACACGTAGAATACACAAAAATAAATAGAAAAATACCTCTGAACTTTAATTAAATTCTGACTCGAACTCAACTTGGATTTCGGATTTTTTTTTGTTTGAAATCAAACTGACCATAGTCGAAGTATTTTCCACTGAAAATACTTCGACTAAGGTCGATTAAACCTCAATCTTCATCATAATCTGAACCGAATCCGGAAGTTTGGTATTTTTTAGGGTTCTTAAAAACTCGATTTGGGATTTAACCATTTCTGGTCAGATTCGAGAAGAACCAAAGATATTCTAGGCACGAGGGAGGCCAGGAGGGTAACTGGTGTGAGTTTGAAACAGATCTGGGTAAATTTTTGTTTGGTCCGAATCTTCAAAAGAAGATTCGAGAAGTTCCGAACGGATTCGAACCTAACAACCAACAGATCCAAATTCAGGGTGACTAGAGGAAGCTGTGGTATCGATTTGGGACTGTTAGGTCTAGATCTGAACTTGGCTCGAATCTTCAAATGATGATTCGAGAACCTCCAGGGAGATTCGAACCAAGCTGGTAACATATTCGGATAGAGGGTGTTCAGGGGGTCATAGGGTGTTAAGGTGGTGACCGGCGGCGTTGATGCCGCCGGGTTTCAGGCGAAGGAATCCTAGGGCGGCTAGGGTTAGGATTGGGGATTTGGGAAGACGATGAACAGGAGAGGATGGGGGGGTGTTTAGTTAGGGGCCGGGGTAAGGGTTTGGGATTTATATAGGGGTGGGGTGGACTGATGTTATCCGTTGGATCAGGTAGAATGGAGGGTTGAGATCTACACACTTAACCAAACGGTGTCGTTTGGTTTAAGTTAGGGGGACGGGTTGAACCGGGGCAGTGGGTCGGGTAAGGGTCTTGGGTTAGGGTGATGAGATCTTGGCCGTTGGTTGTATTTAATCCAACGGCCCTTGATAAGGGGTGACCAAACGACGTCGTTTGATTCTGCTTGAATTGGACCGGACATGGGGCTGTTGGGATTGGGCTTGTGAAGGGAATTAATTGATTTGGGCCTGGATTTTAATCCAGGTCCAATCTTTTACTAGTATGTTTTTTTTTTGTTTTTTTTCAATTAATTCATTTTCTAATTTAAAAAAAAATTATAAAACCATTTTAACTTCACAAAAATATATTAATTACTCTATAACCATTATTTAACACATAGACAAAAACATCAATCACACAGTGAAACATTTAAAATAGAACCAATGCGTATTTTTTTTTAAATTATCTCTTAAATGCATAATTAAATCCTATATTCATGCAATATGTATTTTACTTTATTTTTTGATTTATTTTGACAAAAATAAACATTTACGGACATAACACAAACATTTAACACCATGCCAAATTCAAAAATTACACAGTAAAAGAAATTTATTTTATTTTTTGATTTATTTTGGAGTAGTTTTTCGTAAGGCAAAAATTACGTGCTCACAGCTGCCCCTCTTTGTGCGGAAACTTGAAGAGTTTTCGTACAAAGATAAAGTGAGCGGACACGAGCGATTTCTTGCCCGTTCGAATACTCCGTGGGAAGCATTTTTTGAAAGATTTGACCGAACCTCTGCTTCAAAGGTTTCCTATATATCCTTGGCTATAAAGGAATCAGGTCAATGTAGTTCGGGAATTTTTGGTAGCTGGGACTACCATGGGACTGTGATGTTACTGCTGCTTTGTGCTGTTTTTACTGCTTGCTGACCTCCTTATTACACCTTACTTTAAAGGAAATACAAAAAGCTAAATTAGACTATGGTACATGAATTATAAAAATCTTATCTAGATCATGCCCTTGCGTTTCTTGTTGTCTTGATATCTTGGTGACTCTTGGGCATTTGGCTTATTCCGTATTCCTTTTGGAACTCTTGTTGTTTCTTGCTGGGGATTCTGTTGGACTTCTCTGCTTTATTGATTCTAAGTATGCTCCTTTATCATATGAGCGGGCTTTTGATTTCAACACTTCAATTGTATTCCCTCGTTCTTCAGGTGGGTGTCTTGACTGCTTTAATTCTTTGTCCTCATTCTCCAGGTGGACGCCTGACTTCTTCAATTCTTTGTCCTCATTCTCCAGGTGGACGCCTGACTTCTTTAATTCTCATCCTCATTCTCCAGGTGGACGCCTGATTTCTTTAATTCTCATCCTCATTCTCCAGGTGGACGCCTGATTTCTTCAATTCTTTGTCCTCATTCTCCAGGTGGACGCCTAATTTCTTTCTCTCATCCTCATTCTCCAGGTGGACGCCTGATTTCTTCAATTCTTTGTCCTCATTCTCCAGGTGGACGCCTGATTTCTTCAATTCTCATCCTCATTCTCCAGGTGGACGCCTGATTTCTTCTTTTTTACCAGGTATTTCCAGACACAAATATTGTATTTGCCCTTGTTTTAAATCAAAGAAAACTTCGTTTCTTTAATTCTCATCCTCATTCTCCAGGTGGACGCCTGATTTCTTCAATTCTTTGTCCTCATTCTCCAGGTGGACGCCTGACTTCTTCAATTCTCATCCTCATTCTCTAGGTGGACGCCTGATTTCTTCTTTTTCTTTATCCTCATTCTCCAGGTGGACGCCTGATTTCTTCTTTTCTTTGTCCTCATTATCCAGGTGGACGCCTGATTTCTTTAATTCTCATCCTCATTCTCCAGGTGGACGCCTGATTTCTTCAATTCTTTGTCCTCATTCTCCAGGTGGACGCCTGACTTCTTCTTTTCTCATCCTCATTTTCCAGGTGGACGCCTGATTTCTTCAATTCTCATCCTCATTCTCCAGGTGGACGCCTGATTTATTTAATTCTCATCCTCATTCTCCAGGTGGACGCCTAACTTCTTCAATTCTCATCCTCATTCTCCAGGTGGACGCCTGACTTCTTCTTTTATCATCCTCATTCTCCAGGTGGACGCCTGACTTCTTCAATTTTTCATCCTCATTCTCCAGGTGGACGCCTGACTTCTTAAATTTTTCATCCTCATTCTCCAGGTGGACGCCTGACTTCTTCTTTTTCTCATCCTCATTCTCCAGGTGGACGCCTGACTTCTTCAATTTTTCATCCTCATTCTCCAGGTGGACGCCTGACTTCTTCTTTTTCTCATCCTCATTCTCCAGGTGGACGCCTGACTTCTTCAATTTTTCATCCTCATTCTCCAGGTGGACGCCTGACTTCTTCAATTTTTCATCCTCATTCTCCAGGTGGACGCCTGACTTCTTCTTTTCTCATCCTCATTCTCCAGGTGGACGCCTGACTTCTTTAATTCTCTTTACCAGGTATTTTCTGACACAAATATTATACTTGCCCCTGTTTTAAATCAAAGAAAACTTCGTTAGTTTAAAGCAGGTTGGTTTGCTGTGGTATTCTTGCAGATGGTGATGCTTCTCTTTGTCTCTCTTTATTGCCTTGGAATGGTTGAAAAGACTGTTTTGTCTTTGTAATTGATCCTTGACTATAGGATTTCCTTCTGTATGTTTTCCTTTAAAACCTTTTAACTGTAATCAAATGCCTCTTCTGACTTTGCTGATCCACTTTTGATTTCCTCTTTCTTACACCCATATTTTATCTCCCACCTTTCGTGGGCGTATTTTGTAGCCTTGGATCTTGGTAGTATACCTTGACATTTTTTCTTATTTGTTTAGAATAAAATTTATCTCAAAGCTTGGAGAAAGTAAGATTACTAGTAGCGAAATACGCTGATTTTGACAATTATAGAATGAAAAGAAAAATCCAATTTTTGGATGACTGTTGGAAAAGGAATAAAAAGACTTATCTGATTGGAATTACTGGCACCAATGATCAGGGTATGCATTTCGGATTAATCAACCCAGCCTTTTAATCAATCTCCTTTCAATTGTCTCAAAGAGTTTTCATTGATCAATTTTCCTCATTTTTCACTTCTCCACTTCCCTTTCGCCTTATGGTGCCTGCGAAGGTTTTCACCAATAAGACTCTCTCATTTTACTTTTCTCTCAACTTTCGTCGCCTTATGGTGCCCGTGCGGGTTTTCACCTATAAGACTCTCTCATTTTTACTTTCTTTCCTTGTTTGTACCACTTCATTTGCTTGCATCAGCATTTTTCTAAGATTGATCGAAAGGTCTTTTTGGTATAAGGTTAGGAATGGAAAAGGTATTAAAAGCTAAATAGTTGTGGTATGGGTTTAAAATTACAACTCTTGGAATCTTTTCTTATTTCCAATACAATTCTTGCCCCAGTCTCTTGATTGGGGTCTCTTGATATTTCTTTTCCGTGCACATTGTGCATGTTGTGCACCCTATGACCGAGCCGTGAGGCGCCTACGTATCCTTCTTTGAGGAATCAGGTCAAACGTAGTTCACTCCAAAATAGTGAAGATTTTGATTTTTTTTTATTTTTTATTTTTATTTTTTTTTTATTTTATTGATTCCAAGAGAGGTTAGGAAAGAAACAAGTATGGCTCAAAGGGGAAGCAAATGGTATAGTGTTTGGACAGCAGAATAAATTGCCTTTGTCATTTCAATCTTTGAAATAGTGCTAAATACAAACATTCAAAAAGTTATGCATAATATCTCTTTACCGCGTCAGAATTGATCGCCATATCTATGCATTTGCCTTCAATATCTGTTAAACATAGTGCACCATTCGATAATACTCTGGTCACAATGAATGGTCCTTGCCAATTCGGAGCAAATTTGCCTTTTGCTTCAGCCTGATGTGGAAGAATGCGTTTCAGCACATGCTGACCTACTTCAAACTTCCGGGGACGCACCTTTTTATTGTATGCTCTTTCTATTGTTCTTTGATATAATTGACCATGACATACTGCGGTCAATCGTTTTTCGTCAATCAAGTTCAACTGTTCTAAACGGGTTTTGACCCATTCATCATCATCAATCTTTGCTTCGGCGATGATTCGAAGGGAAGGAATCTCAATTTCTGCAGGAATTACCGCTTCAGTGCCGTATACCAACAAATAAGGAGTTGCTCCTACTGAAGTGCGAACAGTAGTGCGGTATCCCAATAATGCAAATGGTAATTTTTCATGCCATTGTTTTGAACCTTCTACCATTTTCCGCAGTATCTTCTTTATGTTTTTGTTGGCTGCTTCTACTGCTCCATTCGCCTTGGGCCGATATGGGGTAGAGTTACGATGTGTAATCTTAAACTGTTGGCATACTTCTTTCATTAAGTTGCTGTTAAGATTAGCACCGTTATCTGTGATGATCACCTTCGGGATTCCGAATCGACATATAATATTTGAGTGGACAAAATCGACCACAGCTTTCTTGGTCACTGATTTGAATGTCTTGGCCTCAACCCATTTGGTAAAATAATCAATAGCTACCAGAATGAATCTGTGTCCATTGGATGTTGCCGGTTCAATTGGTCCAATCACATCCATGCCCCAAGCAACGAAAGGCCATGGTGCCGACATTGTGTGCAACTCGGATGGTGGAGAATGAATCAAATCTCCGTGTATTTGGCATTGATGACATTTGCGTACAAAACTGATACAATCTCTCTCCATGGTAAGCCAATAGTAACCAGCCCGTAGGATCTTCTTTGCCAACACATATCCACTCATGTGGGGTCCGCAAACTCCTGAATGTATTTCAGACATGACAGTTGTAGCTTGTCTGACATCTATGCATCTTAATAATCCAAGATCTGGTGTTCTTTTATACAGAACTCCTCCGCTTAAGAAGAATCCATTTGCTAATCGCCTGATGGTCCTCTTTTGATCTCCTGTGGCTTGTGCGGGATATATGCCCATCCTGATATATTCCTTGATGTCGTGGAACCATGGTTCTCCATCAAATTCTTCTTCAACCATATTGCAATAAGCGTGCTGATTGTGGATTTGAATATGTATTGGATCCACATAAGCTTTGTCTGGATGGTGCAACATTGATGCTAGGGTAGCCAATGCATCGGCAACTTCATTATGGATTCTTGGAATATGTTGGAATTCCACTGATTGAAACCGCTGACAAAGATCATGTAGACATTGTCGGTATGGTATGAGCTTCAAATCTCGGGTTTCCCATTCTCCTTGAATTTGATGTATCAAAAGATCCGAATCTCCCATGACTAAGATTTCTCGGATACCCATGTCTGCAGCTAGCCTTAACCCCAAAATGCAAGCTTCATATTCAGCCATATTATTGGTGCAATAAAATCGCAATTGAGCCGTAACAGGATAGTGATGCCCTGTTTCAGAAATGATTACAGCTCCTATTCCTACTCCTTTCATGTTGGCGGCTCCATCAAAGAAAAGTTTCCAGCCAGGTTTTTCGATTTGTTCCACCTCGTCGATATGCATTGTTTCTTCATCAGGAAAATAAGTCTTCAACGGCTCATATTCCTCATCGACCAGGTTTTCGGCTAAATGATCGGCCAGTGCTTGAGCCTTCATTGCAGTCCGAGTCACATAGACGATGTAGAATTCCGTGAGCAATATCTGCCACTTTGCAAGTCTTCCCGTTGGCATAGGCTTTTGAAAAATGTATTTCAAGGGATCCAAACGAGAAATGAGGTAAGTAGTGTAGGATGACAAATAATGTTTCAATTTTTGAGCTACCCATGTTAGGGCGCAACATGTCTTTTCCAGATGAGTATACTTAACCTCATAAGCTGTGAACTTCTTGCTAAGGTAGTAGATGGCCTGTTCTTTTCTGCCAGTGAGGTCATGCTGCCCCAATACACAACCAAATGAATTTTCCAAAACCGTCAAGTAAAGAATCAAAGGTCTTCCTGGCTCTGGCGGGACCAACACGGGTGGGTTTGATAAGTACCCTTTTATTTTATCGAACGCTTCCTGGCACTCATCGGTCCATTTGATTGCAGCATCCTTTTTTAACAATTTGAAAATTGGCTCGCAGGTTGTTGTGAGCTGAGCAATAAACCTACTAATATAATTTAACCTTCCCAACAAACTCATTACTTCAGTTTTGTTTCTTGGGGGTGGCAGTTCTTGGATGGCTTTGATCTTTGATGGGTCTAGCTCGATGCCTCGTCGACTGACTATGAATCCCAGCAATTTTCCAGATGGAACTCCGAATGCGCACTTGGCAGGGTTAAGCTTGAGGTTGTACCTGCGAAGTCTTAAGAAGAACTTCCTCAAATCCCCAACGTGGTTGGTCTGATGCTTTGATTTTATGATTACATCGTCCACGTATACCTCAATTTCCTTGTGTATCATATCATGAAACACTGTGGTCATTGCTCTCATATAGGTTGCTCCGGCGTTCTTCAAACCGAATGGCATTACCCTGTAGCAATAAGTTCCCCATGGTGTGATGAATGCCGTCTTTTCTGCATCTTCTTCATCCATTAGAATTTGATGATATCCGGCATAACAGTCCACGAAAGATCCTATATCATGCTTGGCACAATTGTCGATCAAGATATGGATATTGGGTAATGGGAAATTATCCTTTGGACTTGCTTTGTTGAGATTGCGATAGTCGACGCATACTCTAATTTTGCCGTCTTTCTTTGGCACAGGAACGATATTAGCTAACCAAACAGGATATCGAGTGACTCGAATGACCTTTGCTTCCAATTGTTTGGTGATTTCTTCTTTAATTCTTACACTCATATCAGGCTTGAATTTTCTCAACCTCTGCTTGACAGGAGGCACTGTTGGATCGGTGGGTAATTTGTGGACCACTAAATCAGTGCTCAAGCCCGGCATGTCGTCATACGACCATGCAAAAATATCTTTGAATTCTATGAGTGCTTTAATTAACTCCTCTCGGATTTTTGGCTCGAGATGGACACTTATTTTAGTTTCTCGGACATTACTCGTGTCCCCTATATTGACATCCTCGGTATCATTCAAGTTAGGTTTGATTTTTTCCTCAAAGTGAATTAACTCTTCACTAATCTCTTCAAAAACCTCATCTTCATCATATTCTGATTCATAATCACAATATGTTTCTTGAATTAATATTTCGGAATCAAATTGATTTTTAAGACTGGGCTGAAGATTCCTCATGCATGCCATATCACTAGAGCCAGCATAAAAAGAACTGTACAAAAAAGAAGAAAAAGAAAAGAAAGCTATTAGGAATGATAATAAAAAGGAAACTGCTTTTTATTGGATAATGAAAAATAACAAGGTTTTGCACGCTTCAAACCAACTGTAAGATAAATTTTGGGATTACAACCTTGAAATATCCTAAACAAACTGAAAAAATATCAAAATAAACTACCAAGACTCCTTTCGAATTGGGAGAGGAGTGACTTTCCAATTATTGAGCTTTGTTTTTGGTCCAACGAATTGAACTTCTGCGTTGCTACACCCTTCTCCGTCTTCCAGCATATTTACATCACTAAACAATTTCTCGAACCTTTCAATTAATTCCTCCTCAGGATTGACCTGGGATTTAGGAATTGTTGTTATCGGGCGATTTTTAGCACCGGTCTTGACAAAAGACTTCAACAGCTGTGGTACTGGTTTTGGAAGAACCCATGCTTGGTGTTTCAACTTCCTGGCTCTCATCACGTCATTGGCGGTTGGTGTGAATCCTAAACCGAATGTTCCCCAGTTCTCGGGGAGAGATACTGGTTGTACAATTCCTTGCAAAGATAAGCCCAGACCTTTGCCGGGTATAAAGCCATTCTTCAGCATTTCATAAGCTACCATGACTGATGTAGAGGATACCTTTGGATTCGCAAGGTATTTTCCTTCTGGAACTTTCTCTACCGACACTGTGTCTGACACTTGGTATACCCATGGTCCTTGGTCAATTTCTGCTCCCTCGACTGGTACAATGGTGCTGTTGTGAGCATTTAAATTTTCTTCTCCATGCACGACTATTTCTTGATGGTCCCATTCAAACTTGACAACCTGATGTAATGTTGACGGGACTGCTTTAGCAGCATGGATCCATGGTCGACCCAACAACAAGTTGTAAGAAACAGTCATGTCCAAAACTTGGAATTCCATTGTGAATTCAACTGGCCCTATAGTTAGTTCCAACACTATGTCGCCAAATGAATCTCTACTTCCACCGTCAAATCCTCGTACGCAGATACTGTTCTTTTGGATCCTCTCCTCTTTAATTTTTAATTTGTTTAAAGTGGAGAGAGGGCATATGTTTGCACTGGACCCATTGTCGATCAATACCCGGGTTACTACGGAGTTTTCACATTTCACGGTGAGGTAAAGAGCTCTGTTGTGCTCGGTACCTTCCACAGGTAATTCATCATCAGCAAATGTAATCCTGTTCGTCTCAAAGATTCTGTTGGCTATTTTGCCCAAATGATTTACAGAGATCTTTTCAGGAACATGAGCTTCATTCAGGATTTTCATCAAGGCTAGACGATGTTCCTCTGAATGGATCAGTAATGACAACAATGAAATTTGAGCGGGGGTCTTCTTTAATTGATCCACAACAGAATAATCATGGAGCTTCATTTTTCTTAAAAACTCCTCCGCCTCTTCTTCCGTCACAGCTTTCTTCGTGGGCATTGGATTGTTTTTAGTTTTTCTCAGCTCTTCGGGAGTAAAACATCTTCCCGAACGAGTCAAGCCTTGTACCTCACACACTTCTTCCTTGATTTCTTTGCCTTTGTACATCACGGTCACCCGTTCATAGTTCCATGGGATGGCTTTGTTGTTGATGATTGGCAGCTGAATTACAGGTGCAATAATAACCCGATCTGTACGTGCTCCTTCCACAATTACGACGGGTTTGTTAGCAACCCCTGGTACTATCACCTTTGTCCTCTCTTGTTTTGTGGCAACTTTGTTCGATGATCCCTCATCGACTATCATAGATGGTTCGCCACCATTCTTTTTATGCTTAGACACCAGCTTCTCCTCTATTAACTGCTTATCTGGCTTGGTTTCATGAGACTTGATCATCATGACAGTTTGTGACGGCTTCTTTGTCTCCCCATCAGATTGTATGATTTCTATCATATTAGCCTCTTGATGGGCTGGCATTGGATTTCTATTGATATTTGGAGCTTCGGGGGTTTGAACCTCGATTTTATTAGTATCAATCAGCTCTTGTATTGCATTTTTCAAATGCCAACATTTCTCCGTATCATGGCCTGGTGTACCGGAGCAATATTCACAGCTAATGGTGTAATCCAGATTCTTTGGTGGAGGATTGGGTAGCTTGGATTGTATTGGTCTCAACATGTCTAACTGTCTCAGCCTGTGGAACAGACTAGTGTAAGACTCTCCCAATGGAGTGTAAGTTTTCTTTTTCTGTTCCCTTTCTCCCCTGAATGCTGGTCTAGGCCTGAAACCTGGTCCGGGATAAGCTCGGGGGTAGGTATTTGGTGTGACAGGAGCACGCCAATTGGTGTGAACAGGTGGCTGATTGTATGCTTGAGTGTGGTTAATGGCGAAATGAGGCTCTGAAGGGTGATAGTAATGTTGGGATGAATCATGGTGGTAAGCTGATTGGCGAGGTCGTTGCTGATTATAGTAAAGCGGTGAACCCCTGGGTCCTGGCCAAATTCCTGAATCAACTACGGTTGCTTCCTCCCTCTTCTTTCTTCCGATTCCTCCTACCCCGCTTTGAATAGCTTGAGTAGTTGCCTTAATTGCTGAATAGCTCATGATTTTGTTTGTCTTGAGGCCTTCTTCCACCATACCTCCCATCTTCACTACCTCGTTGAATGATTTTCCAACCGCTGAAACCAAGTGGGCGTAGTAAGTTGGTTCCAAGGCTTGGAGGAAGTAGTCTACCATTTCGCTCTCCTTCATAGGAGGATCTACTCTTGCCGCCTGTTCTCTCCACCGAAAACCATACTCTCTGAAACTTTCATTGTGTTTCTTCTCAAATTTGGTCAAAGATAATCGATCTGGGATGATTTCCAGATTGTATTGGAAATGGTATGCGAATGCCTGTGCCAGGTCATCCCAGGTGTACCATCTTCCATGGTCTTGGCGTGTATACCACTCCAAAGCTGATCCGCTTAGACTTTGACTGAAGTAAGCCATCAATAATTCATCCTTTCCCCCAGCTCCTCGCATCTTGCTACAGAAACCCCTTAAGTGGGCTACTGGGTCGCCGTGCCCGCTGTATAGGTCAAATTTGGGCATCTTGAAGCCAAATGGCAATTGTACATTAGGGAATAAGCATAAATCTTTGTAGGCTACACTGACTTGCCCACCTAATCCTCGCATGTCTCGGAACGACTGTTCTAGACTTTTGACCTTCCTGAACATCTCTTCTTGTTCAGCATTTTTGGCTGGCTTGTCAATTTCGGTTGGGAGATCAAACCGAGGAGCAGGTGAATTGATTTCGGAGGCTTTGAAGGTGGGCTCCGGGGGTAATATTGGTTGTCTTGGGCCTGAAATGTAGGCTCACTAGGAGATTTGTGAAATGTAGCAGGGGGAGGTGCTACAAAAACAGGAGTCATAGGTGGAGGAAGATACGTAACTGGTTTTAGAGGTGGAGACTGTGGTGTCTGAGAGGTGGTGCCTCGGTAGTGCTGATAAATGGGGAAACTTGGGGATAATTCAGTGGTGATATTATCCTGAGTTTGGATTATTGATGGAGCAGGGTTATTTGGGTAAGATGGGGGCAACTGTCCTGTAGACCAAGCTTGGTACATTTCTGCCATTTGCTGCTTGAGCTTAAGCATTTCTTCTTTCATTTTCCCGACATCCATCTCTTCTATCTCCATACTTGTGTCAACATCTGGGATAGACATACTTTCGGGTATTGGTCCTTTTGATCTTGTGTGATAGTGATAATATGCCAGTATACTCTTTAGAGAAACTAACTGGTTGAATTCTGAAAATGGATAAACTTGTTAGTTTTGAGAGTTTAACACATATATAATCACACGTTGAGATGCAATGCTCCTAGAAAAATAATCCCTTTCTATTATGCATTCGCTCGGTTGCTTGTATCGTCCCAGTTTTTGAAATTTTTTATTGTTATTCACTTTTATTTATTACAGATATCTTTATCGTGGTGGTCGACTCTTAGAGATTGCCTATGTATTATGTCAAACATGAATCAGACCTTGCGTAGTTCGGACCAAAGTAAATCATATTTATTTTTTACACAAAGATGGAATTACATTCGAAAACTTTAAGAAAATAGCTTGAAACACACACACTTAAATCAGAATAAAAGATACAATTCATAACATCTCACAAAATGCCCCACTTTCCACTTTTGTTCTCTAATATTGGATTATCTGCTCAATGTGGGGCTTGACCTGGATGGCCTCCCAGAGTACGATACATCCTTTCTAACTCTATTGCTAGATGACGAGCAAAAGTGGGTGCATGCTCTGTAAACCTTTCATAATCCATTCCTTGGCAGTTTACATAACTTTGAGATGTGAAGACTGCCAAGTCGTGGACTTGTGCCCTGAAACCTTGGAGACGTTGGTCTTGGTCTTGCAATTGCTGCTGACGAGTGGTGGCTATGTCTCTGACACGGTTTTCACGATCTAAAGCTGATTCTAATAGAGCTCGGAGTCTGGCCTGCTCTAATCTTGCTTGTGATCTTTCCCTGTCGAGGTCTGCTTGTTGGTATTCTCTGTTGCATCTTCTTGCCTCTTCTAGTTGTGCACGAAGCTGGTCTTCTGATCGCATCCAATAGTCTTTTTCCTTCTTGAATTGAGCCTTGTCTTTTTCGGATTGCCTATCCTGGTGTTCCTTGTTAGATCTGGCTTCTTCATTTAATTGTTGGATCCTTTCTTTTGCTTTGCTCAATGCCCTTTCGTTTTCTGCAAGAATGGAGTCAAAATCTTGCATTTTTTCGAAGAGATTGGCGATGGTTTTTTGATCTTTCCAGCTTCTCTTTGGCGTTTCAAAGACTCTTTTCATTTTTTGGAATCGAGCATGAAGATTTTCATTCTCACAAGCTAGACTCTTTTTCTCGCCTTTGGCTTCTTGTTCTTGCAAATCTTTCTCCAAACTGAGGCTTCTTAGATTTTCTTTTAGGGCATGGATAGTGGCTTTGTACCCTTTTTCTTTTTCTCCCCAGATTAACCGCTCTTGGATTTTATCATTGAAATTTTGAACATGGGGTCTTTTTGTTGGCCTTTTTAGCTCAGGTTCCGGTGCATCATCCACGCGGGACCTCTTTTCGAACCACCTTGCATATCCAGGATTTATCTCACCCTTGGTAGCGTCTAGGATTTGAGTATCACTTTTCAAGTATCGGCACCCATTCCACATCTGCTGAAGTAGAGCTTCGGGAATAGTGGCTTCTGGGTGTAATTCGATTACTTGCATACTCAAATCTTCCTCATCAGGAACTATTTGATATCTCCCTAGTTGCCTTAGGACTCTTAGTGGTGCATATGGCTGAATGCTTCTCAATCCCAATAGTAGTAGATAACTATTTGAGGCTGACATATGTATTACTTCTCTCATCGGGAGCCATCCCAGAGTCCATTCAATTTGATTTGCCGTTAAAGCCTTTAGATGAGATACCCATGCTTCTATCCCTTCTGGAGCTTGGTAATTTTTTGTTCTTTCCTCATAGCTCTCGATGCAATTAGCTCTGTTCGACCCATACTGTATGATCTTGGGTTGTTGTTGGAGATGTTCAATCACCCACATTTGCAACAAAATTTTGCATCCTTCGAAAACCTTCGCCCCTGATTTGCATAAAGTCAAAGCCCGATAAATATCTGACAGAATGATGGGGACAAGGGTGTGATTTTCTTTAGTGGTGAGGATTTGCACAATTTTTGTGGTGCGAATATCAATTGTTCGCTCTTTATTTGGGAAGACCATGACTCCTAGAAAAGCCACCATGAAAGCAAATCGTCGGTGTATCTGCCAAGTGTCTTTGTTTTGCTTATTAGTAAGGCCTTTCTCATGAATTTCGAACCCATCTGACTTTCCAAATCTGGAATACAAAAAGTTGAAGGAACAACATCCATTGATGACATTGCTTTTCCTGATTTGACTGCTGATGTTCAGAAGACCGAAGAATCGATGTATTGAAGGAGCCTTTGTGAATATCAAGCTTTGATTTCTTAAACTTCCGTCAAAACCAACATAGCCAGCTACCTCCTCTAATGTAGGAGTAAGCTCAAAGTCAGAGAAACGAAAAACATTGTGTACAGGATCCCAGAAAGTTACTAATGCCGTAATCAGATCATCCCGAGGCTCAACTTTCATAATGTCCGTGAGATTTCCCAAATGCTTGACGACCCATTTTTGACCGTCTTCGCCCAAATCATACCACCACATTTGAAGCTGACATAGAAATTCCTCCGTACTTGTGGATGAGGGGCTTTGTGTGGTGCTCATTTTGTATCTGAAATTTAATTTTAATAAAGTCAAAATTTATTTTGGGAAAATTTATACTAAAAATTTTTTTCGAAATTTTTTTTTTTTTTTTTTTCGAAAATTTTAAAACAAACCATTTTATTCCTTGCTTCTTACCATGATTTTATTTAAGCTGGTCAACAAGCATGTTCGAGGCAAATGAATGCACAAGTAGCAAGTAGGATGCATCATGATGGTCTTTTAATTTTGGGTTCACCTGTCCTAGACAGACCCAACCCCTGTGTTGAGTCTCCAAGGGCAAATGCATATGATGCAAATATTCGTTCCTACTAGGGATCCGGTACATGGCTGAGTTATTCTAAGTGTAAAACCTTAGGTTGATTGTTCTAAACCTGGCTTACCCAAACGGACAGTTTGAGCCGAAGCGGGGGCAACGTACCGGGAGCACGAAAGTCTGCCCGGCCTAGTTACTTGTCCCAACTCCGTCTTATTTGGTATGACTTTAACAGAAAGGTGGGTCACGCGCACGTGTACACCATAAATTCAGAAGACTCAGAAAGAAGGGGGTTTCGTAGCAGTTGTATATATGCACAATTCAAATAATATTAAAGCGGTAAAAAAAACATTTAGCATATTAGCATATAAACAGTTGAAAATTATATAGTAAGTAAAGCCAATAAAACAGATATTTTAAGCTCGAATTCTTTAAACCCTGAACCAATGGTTCTGGGTTACAATAACACAGTGGTAAACCGTCCCTAGCAGAGTCGCCAGAGCTGTCGCACCTCCTTTTTCCCGCGCCCGCGGGGCGCGTGGGGAGTTTTCTCCAATTAAAGGACAGTCGAAACGGGATTTGTTTATTTGTTTTAGAGTCGCCACCTGGGAATTTTGAGGCATCCCAAGTCACCAATTATAATCCCTGAATCGAGGAGCATATGACTCTGTTTATTTTTCTGCGAACCAGAAATCCTGAGTAAGGAATTCTGTTAATCCGGAAGAAGGTGTTAGGCATTTCCGAATTCCGTGGTTCTAGCACGGTCGCTTAACTGTTTTTATTATTGGCTTAATCATCTTGATTTTATTAAATATTGATGTTGTCTGATTTTACTACCGCTTATACTTATTGTGATTGAGAAACCTTCTTTGAATCGAATTACGCGTACGTATATTCGTGTTATAAATTAAAAAGATACGGAATTGTGTCACGCGCACGTGTACACAATTACTTTTGACAATATATTTATTAAGCACATTTTTTCGAGATTGCGTTGAATCAAGAATAATTATTTTTCTTGAATAATGAACCGTACATATCGGATTTTTATGAAATTGATTTAACGCCTTTAGAAAAATCCTTTTATTAAATATTCGCTCGAAATTGCGCATACGCATAATCCGAAATTTTGTTTTTAAAAGTATAATCAGGGTACGCGAACGTATCCCTAATTGCGCAATATATTTTTAATGATATTATGGGATTTCCAAAAAAAATGTTTGTTATATCACGAGAAATCTCGTTTTAAGATATTCTTTAATTTTTTGGAAAATAATCCACAATTTATTAAATATTGACCATTGATTATAATTTCCGAATATAAATCATATTCATTCCAATTATTCAAATTCAAAGGACAGAATAAAAATATGATTAATACTAACTTTAAAACAAATATGACATATATATATATGCCAAAGAATAAATTGCGTATGAAACCGAAAATAAATGATTCATAAAGGAAGGAAATATTTTCCGGGAGTTTTCATGATTTACTTAATGCAAATTCTATTTCTAATTATCATTGATGTAAAGTGTGGCAATTTATGCTTGTACTTCCCTTTTCATTCTCATATACTCGCTTTTAATCTAATAGGCCTAATTATTTGGTCACTTTGTTTTATGAAGATAGATAAGCGTCGAATTTATAGAAAGGGAATTATTATACAAGTTAATTCAACGGAATTACCTTACATGCAACCTAACTGTATATCATAAACATTCATAGCGTTTAACATTGTAGCAAACTATATTACCTTTCGCCGACGTTTATACCCACATCTATTATGTTATGAAAATATACCATCAACACCATCTTAACCTCATTTAACAATAAATATTGTGGTTTTCTTGATACTTCTACATCACTTCTTACTTAGCTAACAACAAAATTAAATAATGACCAACATTCATGCCATATTCCATACTTGGACAATTTATTAAACTAATGAGCTAATGAACTAATATTATTACAAACCTTTATACGAACTTTCAAAATAAAACAATTAGCTCATAACTATCAAATTGAATTCGCTACCAATTAACTAACATGAAACAAAAATGAAATTTAAATTGATGAACTTGGACAAATAGACTTTTAGTTCAAGCTTCATTGATGAGTCATGTGGAATCTCTTTCCAACTTAAAATTTAAAAGACATGTACCTGAAAATGAAGGTGGAAGGAGTAAATTTCAGCAGTGGCAGCAGTAACAAATTCAGCCAAATACCAGTATTCCCACAGATTTAAACAATAATAAGATCCGAAGAAAATAGATGCACAGTATAGTTATTTTTAAAAGACACTTCAGATGTTAACTGAATCAATGGAACCAAGTAAGGTTGAACAGATTCAACAAAAGAAACAATATTTCAGATTTCAATTTCTTTTCAGTTTCAAATTCCCATTTTTTCTGATTTTTTTTTTTTGTTTCTGCTGCTGTATATCTGTGTGTGTATGACTGTTCTTTTTGTTCCTTTTCTGTTTCTTCTTCCTCTTCTAAAATCTCTTAAACTATCTTCTTCTGAAAACTGATTTCCCTCCCTCTGAAAACTGCTCAAAACTCTCCTATCTTTCCTTTTTTAAAAAAAATCTGAGTTCTTTTCCTTTCTTCAAAATCTTAGTCCTAAAAATCTCTGTTTAAAAATCTGTCCAGCTTCCTGTATTTATACAGGTCTGCCCCTTTCTTTTTAAGTGCTGCCTGGACCCCCTTTATCTTTTAAAAACAGAAAATTTCCATTAAAAATCTGTTTTTCCACTTTAAATCCCATTAGGCTAACTTTTCCCTGATTTTCAGCAGCCCATTATCCCTTGTTCCCCATTAGTATTATTAACTAATAGCAACTAACATTACATTATAATATACTAGTACTAACACCCTGTTTTTTACTGCTCATTCCCAGAAATGCCCCTGAAATCTTGATGTTATTACTGAAAAATCAGAACCTATAGCAAAACAGATTCTAAAATCTGTACAAACTTAGTTATCTCCTGATTTACAGCTATAACCAATCCTATTAACCTCCTAACACAATTGCATTTGACCAACTTTTGCAAACTTGAATTCAAACTGGACATTACAGCAATATTATACTGAATTCAGAACTAACAACATATTACTGAAATTATCAAAACAATTCAGACTGGACTTAACACTGAACTAGAATCAAACACACACAGGATCATTGTCAATACTGACAATGTCCTGAAACTTTGATGTTCAGACTATAACATATACAACATACATTTGAATTCACTGATTCACAGACAATCATGATTTAATTGACGCGCATTAATCAATTGACTATTTACAACATTTGTCAATAATTAGTCTAAAATAATAGAAGCAGACTGTTTTAGTCAACATTTTCAGAAATGAAAAAATTCGTAATATAATTAATCGACGAACTTAATCGAGTCGATTACACACATTGTAAATAACCACAACCAACAGAAACAATTCATATTCGGATTAAATAGACAGAAATGACAGAATTGATCAAAACAAATATGAAAAATTAACAAGCTATTAATACGGACAACAATACACGTAGAATACACAAAAATAAATAGAAAAATACCTCTGAACTTTAATTAAATTCTGACTCGAACTCAACTTGGATTTCGGATTTTTTTTGTTTGAAATCAAACTGACCTTAGTCGAAGTATTTTCCACTGAAAATACTTCGACTAAGGTCGATTAAACCTCAATCTTCATCATAATCTGAACCGAATCCGGAAGTTTGGTATTTTTTAGGGTTCTTAAAAACTCGATTTGGGATTTAACCATTTCTGGTCAGATTCGAGAAGAACCAAAGATATTCTAGGCACGAGGGAGGCCAGGAGGGTAACTGGTGTGAGTTTGAAACAGATCTGGGTAAATTTTTGTTTGGTCCGAATCTTCAAAAGAAGATTCGAGAAGTTCCGAACGGATTCGAACCTAACAACCAACAGATCCAAATTCAGGGTGACTAGGGGAAGCTGTGGTGTCGATTTGGGACTGTTAGGTCTAGATCTGAACTTGGCTCGAATCTTCAAATGAAGATTCGAGAACCTCCAGGGAGATTCGAACCAAGCTGGTAACATATTCGGATAGAGGGTGTTCAGGGGGTCATAGGGTGTTAAGGTGGTGACCGGCAGCGTTGATGCCGCCGGGTTTCAGGCGAAGGAATCCTAGGGCGGCTAGGGTTAGGATTGGGGATTTGGGAAGACGATGAACAGGAGAGGATGGGGGGGTGTTTAGTTAGGGGCCGGGGTAAGGGTTTGGGATTTATATAGGGGTGGGGTGGACTGATGTTATCCGTTGGATCAGGTAGAATGGAGGGTTGAGATCTACACACTTAACCAAACGGTGTCGTTTGGTTTAAGTTAGGGGGACGGGTTGAACCGGGGCAGTGGGTCGGGTAAGGGTCTTGGGTTAGGGTGATGAGATCCTGGCCGTTGGTTGTATTTAATCCAACGGCCCTTGATAAGGGGTGACCAAACGACGTCGTTTGATTCTGCTTGAATTGGACCGGACATGGGGCTGTTGGGATTGGGCTTGTGAAGGGAATTAATTGATTTGGGCCTGGATTTTAATCCAGGTCCAATCTTTTACTAGTATGTTTTTTTTTGTTTTTTTTTCAATTAATTCATTTTCTAATTTAAAAAAAATTATAAAACCATTTTAACTTCACAAAAATATATTAATTACTCTATAACCATTATTTAACACATAGACAAAAACATCAATCACACAGTGAAACATTTAAAATAGAACCAATGCGTATTTTTTTTTTTAAATTATCTCTTAAATGCATAATTAAATCCTATATTCATGCAATATGTATTTTACTTTATTTTTTGATTTATTTTGACAAAAATAAACATTTACGGACATAACACAAACATTTAACACCATGCCAAATTCAAAAATTACACAGTAAAAGAAATTTATTTTATTTTTTGATTTATTTTGGAGTAGTTTTTCGTAAGGCAAAAATTACGTGCTCACAAACATCACGAGGGCCATCTTGCCTGCATCGCCATAAGGCCTGAACAGAATTACAACATGCGTGGGGAATAATCATACAACATCACCGCCTAACACATAATAAAAGAGTAGCACATAACATAGGCTAGGGGCACAAATAATATCCATTCTGCCCAGTTACATAACCATAATGACAATCTCATAGGAGCTCTCAAACTTGATCTAATACAAGATACATATTCTCATCGAGCTTTCAAATAGCCCCAACCCAAATCCTAATTATTTCCAAATAGGTAAGTATGCTTCAAAAAGATCCACAACAACTTATCGATAATACATGCTATTAATTATTGCATTCTCAACATTTCTTCAAGATCCGCAAACAGGAAATAGTCCATTCATGAGGGCATCTAGCCCCAAACCTCAGGAATACCGAAATTTCCATACCCAACTCAACTACGCAAATCAAATGACTGATATATCACTCAAACCTTATTATTCTGCTGAAGCACCCATATAGGATTTCTGGACGTGTAACAAAACATGAACCCCGAAAGCATCAAAACCCAGTAATCACCATGCTACTAGCCACGCACCCGCAAACCAAAACTCAAGGTCCCTTCCAAAAATGCACACACTTCACATATGATAGCCAACAAGGTCAACGCTCTATTAATTTCTGATACCTATTCAGGAGAAAGTCACAATGTACCACATATTCCTTACGCCCATAGTATACAGCCAATTCAAGCCTTTGTCGAACCATCGAGACCCTTCCGAGATCCGCCCGTATGCAACTAAACCATCAGGATTACACCTCCCCAACTCGACCGAGTCACATAAACCGTCCAATACAAGAGTGCTGCCACAAATTCCAGTAGAGATTTCCTATTCAAAGGACCAATTACTTCATCGCTATGCTGACCCAATACCACAGAGCTGACCCATTTCTTCGGATAATCGATATGCAATAATCCCAGTCAAATTCCCAACATCGTCCCGTGCAAGATCTCAGACCTTAGTCATATACAAATTCCGGGAACCTACCAATACCACGTATAATTATACCTCAGGCCAAATCTGATATAAATCTAACTCTACAATCTGAATGCCGCTATTGGACTCCTCCACCTGGCGCAAAGCCATAGAAAACAACGTCTGATGATCCACAAAACTAACCTTCAAAGCTGGTACAACAAAAATCACAAGGTACTCCAATACCACCAACTATTCCCAATCAACCCCCCACTTCATGGCCTTGCCACAATTGCGATGACTAGTCAACCAATTAAACTTTCCCAAGCTCGCACTTATCAATTAGATGTCGGAAACCACTGCGCCTCCATATGAACAACTGAATAGTCTCTCAATGCCTCTGTATCTTCAGCCTGGACAACACGTCGAGGCAATGCCTGAGCATCCCTGACTCCTTCGTAGCCTGTCTGTAGCATCACAAACCACTAGTGCATGGCGAACGCTGAGAGCGTAATATTATACATGAGTGGATGTAAAGGAACATAAGTTATATACTTCGAGCTGAATCAATATCGCACGACAAGGAATGAAAGAAGGGAATTTCCTAACAGTTCTGTAGCCTCTCGAAGATAAGTACAGACGTCTCCATACTGATCTGCAAGACTCTACTAAACATGCTTGTGACTCATAGCACCCATGAACCTAGAGCTCTGATACCAACTTGTGACGACCCCAAAATCCCTCCAAAGGAGTCGTGATAGCACCTAGTCTCTAAACTAGGTAAGCCTAACATTTTTTGTAAAAACATGGATATTTACTAACTTTAAATTAAATTACTCTGAATAAATTACAATTCTCAAAATTGGTGGTACAAGTCACAAGCCTTTCTAAGAGTAGTTATACAAAATAAATACATCACTGCTCCAAAACAAAAGGAACAAATGGAATTAAGTACAAATGAAGGTGACTCCGAGGCCGGTGAACACTGTAGCAGGTTTACCTTGAGTTTCCACCGCAACGACCCCCACAGCTACTACCGATTAAATACCTGAATCTGTACACAAAAATATACAGAAGTGTAGTATGAGCACACCACAGCGGTGCCCAGTAAGTATCAAGACTAATCTCGATGGGGTAGTGACGAGGAACAGTCAAGACACCTACTGGTCAAATGAAATGAACAAAATATGATAGTAAAATATCGAGATAAAGATGACATGGTAATACTAACAACAAAGAGAAATCAAAATACAAATAGTAGGAGCAATAAAGGGAGAACACGGGTAATAGCGAACGATAACCAAGTAAATCAGATAACCAAGTAAATTAACACTGACATAAAAGGAACAGAGACAAGTAAGAATGTATCCAAATAAAGAAGGCAATTCCAACTAAATCAATCACATCATGTCTAGTACACAATCCCGACCATCTCAATCCTCAATTTCTCATATCATAATCTCAACTTCCGAACCTTCAGCACATATGACACCTTGTGCCCCCAAATTTCATTTTTCATTTCACTTTTAACAACAAAATCCACATGTTATACAATACATAACGTTTGTACAATGCACTCAATATGTCCAAGAAGTCCCACTTACCTAATATAAGTAAAATTACAATTTCTAAGCTAATTAGGAAAGCCACCGAGAAAAGATGAAGTTGTTTATTTGGAAATCCTTTGAGTAAAGAAGGTACCCCTTTTAATTTAAAATACAACATCGAATGGATTATAGCCTTTAACATGAGAGTTAATAACTTAAAACTTAGTAGAAATTCCTTTTTAAGAAAAATACAACCTCAGAGGGTTTAAAGGGTTATAATTGAGAAACTAATTGAATTAAAGATGTAACAATTATTGATGTTTGAAGTAATGCAACATGTATATATATATATATATATATATATATATATATATATATATATATATATATATATATATATATATATATATATATATATGGTGAGGTATTAAAAATATTGTGGGTTCAAACACAAAGGATTACAGCAATAAAAGAATTAAACAGTTTAAACATTTGAATTGATAACAACAAATAAACACAGCAACAGAAAGTGCATGGGATCACCCTTCGTGCTTTTACTCTCGTTATCACCATTAGAATCAATATTCACTTTTATTCTTTCTTGTTGCGGGGTGCAACCCGATCCCAATCATATAGTACTGTTGCGGCGTGCAACCTAATCCAAATCATATAGTGATGTTGCAGCATGCAACCCGATCCAAATCATATAATATTGTTGCGGCGTGCAACCCGATCCCATATAATATTGTTGCAGCGTGCAACCCGATCCAAATATAATATTGTTGCGGCGTGCAACCCGATCCATATAATATTGTTGCGGCGTGCAACCCGATCCCATATACAAATCAACACCAGTCACAAAAGAATCCCGACAAGGGATTAATAAGGAAACAACAATATCCCAGCAAGGGAGTCAACAACAAGAATCAACACGTCCCAGCAAGGGAACCAACAGTAAGAATTAAATATATCCCGGCAAGGGAATCAACTATAACCAAACTTGTACCAACAATTAACTTCACAATGAAACCTCAACTAAACAACAAGCCATAATAAGCATGTAATAACTACACCGGTAACCACAACAATTGTACATGTAACCTATTTGCATGAAGTCATAGAGAAAATCACAATCAAGAAGTATCAAAATGATAAGGACGGCAATTAAGGGTCAATATAACACGTAAGAATTAGAGGAAAGCTAACAACGTCATATGGAGCATATAGAGGCAATTTAAGCAACTAGGAAACCCAATCATAATGGGGTACTTTCCACATAAGGACCTAAGAACCCTAGAGATAAATTTCCCATAAATAAGTCCGAGCACACACGTCACCTCGCATGCAGGGACTACAATTAGCATAGAAGACTCAATTCCTAAGGGGAAGTCCCCCATACAAGGTTAGGCAAGATACTTACCTCAATTCGGCCAATTCAATACTCAATTTAGCTTTTTCTTTACCAATTCATCAAATCTCGGCTCAATCTAGCCAAAAACGACTTGAATACATCAAACAATGCAAGAGAAAGCAATTTCAATTGACAAAACTATGATTCTTATACAATTTGCAAAAAGTCAACAAAAGTCAACTCTCCAAGCCCGCACCTCGGAACCCGACAAAATTTACAAAAATCAAACACCCATTCCGCTACGAGTTCACCCATATAAAAATTATCTAATTCTGATACCATTTGGTCATTGAAATCATCATTTTACATTTTGTAAAGATTTCACAATTTTCCCCAAATTTTCCTTTAGATTCTCATGAATTTGATGTTAAATCTAAGATATAATCACAAAATATAGTTGAAAATTGATTAGAGACACTTACCCAATGATTTGGAGAAGTTTGGGTCCTTGGAAAATCGCCCATGGAGGTTTAGGGTTTGAGAAAATTGAAAAAATGGGTGAAAATCTCGTCAAAAACCTCATTTAACAGGCCTTAGATGTCGCATTTGCAACTCAGGGTTCGCTTTAGTGAACCCCTCGCAATTACGAACAATGCAGGGTTGGCAGAAGTCGCATTTGCGGCAAAAATCTCGCATTTGCGAACTGGGCATTGTAAATGCGATAAAAAGTTCGCATTTGCGACCACACCAGAATCAACAACTTTTCCTGACACGAAAATGAGCATAACTTCCTCATATGATGTCCAAATTCGTTGATTCTTTTTCCTATGACTCTAATTTCGATTTTATCTAATGATTCAAACAAAACTGAATTTGGATCTCATTTTTTCAATGTGGTATTATTTTTGCTTGAAGAAACGATGATGAAGCATCCAAAAACAAGCGCAACATAGCCTAAACCTATCCGAAACTCACCCAAACCCTCGAGACTCCAAAACAAACATGCACGCAAGTCTAAAAACATCATACGGACTTGCACGTGCAATCAAATCATCAAAATAATATCAAAAACTATGAATTTAACCTCAAAACTCATAATTTTTTAACTTTTCAACCGGACGTCCAAATCACGTCAAATCAATTCCGGTTTTCACCAAATTTTACATATAAGACTTATATATCATAACAAACTTGTACCGAGCCTCGAAACCAAAATACAGGCCCAATACTAATGAGTTCAAACATTAATTCATTTCTTTATTTCCTTTAAAAACCAGGACAATAATTTTCTTCAAAAATTATTTTCTAATGTTAGGGGCCTCAGAATTCAATTCCGGGCATACGCCCAAGTCTCATATTTTATCGCGGACCTTCCGGGATCGTCGGAACACAGATTCGGGTCCGTTTACCCAAAATGTTGACCAAAGTCAACTAAAAACTAAATTTTAACTCTAAAAATTACTTTTTTTTCTTCATATTTTCACATAAAAGCTTTCCGGTTTCACGCTCGGATTGCGCACGCAAGTCGATACACATAATATGAAGCTACTCATGACCTCAAACTGCCAAACCGGACAAAATTACTCAAAATGACCAGTCGGGTCGTTACATCTTTAGTCCTTCTTAAGTACGTAAGAATGGTCTTCACTACCTACCAATGTTTCTCACCAGGATTTGCCTAATATCAGCTAGTCACTCCAAGTGCATAAGCCATATCAGGATGTGTACATGTCATGGTATACATGATAGCTCCCACTGCACTAGCATATGGGATCCCACTCTTGCGTTCTCTCTGTTCAGGTGTTTTAAGATAATCCTCCGTACTTAGAGTGATTCCAGTACCTATCGGTAGATAGCCTATTTTGGAATTATCCATGTTATACCTTTTCAAAATGGTATCAATGTACAAAGACTCGGAAAGTCCAAGCAGCTTCCTAGATCTATCTCTATAGATCTTTATTCCTAATATATAAGTTGTTTCTCCTAAGTATTTCATTGAGAACTGTTCAGATAGCCAAATCTTGGTACTTTGCAATGTCGGTATGTCATTCCCTATGAGCAATATATCATCAATATACAACACTAAAAATATAATTGTGCTCCCACTAACCTTTTGTACACACAAGGTTCTTCTTCGCATCTAACAAAATTAAACTTTTCAATTGTCTTGCTAAAGCAAATATTCCAACTTTTAGAATCTTGCTTTAGTCCATAAATGGATCTTTATAGCTTTCAAATTTTATTATGATCAGATGAAGATGTGAAACCTTCAGGTTGTGTCATGTACACATCCTCTTCTAGATCACCATTAAGGAAAGTTGTTTTCACGTCCAGTTGCCATATTTTATA
The DNA here is from genome assembly GCF_000715075.1 of Nicotiana tabacum. Taxonomy (NCBI): domain Eukaryota; kingdom Viridiplantae; phylum Streptophyta; class Magnoliopsida; order Solanales; family Solanaceae; genus Nicotiana; species Nicotiana tabacum. The sequence goes on from NC_134080.1 coordinate 204,897,485, forward strand.
ATCATAGTATGCTTCTATAGCAAGCAAAATCCAAATAGATTTGAGCATTGCCACGGGAGAGAAAGTCTCGTCGTAGTTGAATCCTTCTTTCTGACGATATCCCTTGGAAACAAGACGGGCTTTGTAGGTCTCCACCTTTCTGTCTGCTCCAATCTTTTTCTTAAAAACCTATTTACAACCTATAGGTTTTATATTCTTTGAAGGTTCAACTAAAGTCCATACTTTATTTTCCTTCATGGATTCCATTTCCATGGCCTTTTGCCACTTCTCATAATCAGAACTTTGTATAGCCTCTTCATAGGTCTTAGGGTCATCATCATTATGATCAACCTCATTTGATACATCATCTTGTACCATTAAATTTAATCTAGTTGGTACATGACGTTCTCATATAGACCTTCTAAGAGGTACTTGTACAACCTGTTCACCTTGTGCTGGATTTGGTTGTTGTTCAATTTGGTTTGAAACTGGTTCATTAACCTATTCTTGAACTTCATTTAGTTCTTGAACTTCAACCATTGAAGATGGAAACTTCAAAACATCCAATAAAGGTTCTTCAACTTGGGTCTCATGATCTTTATATTGTATTGATTCATTAGTGTCTTGAACTTCATCAAGTTCTATTTCTCTATTGTAATTTCCTTCTAAAAGAAATTCCCTTTCCAAAAAAGATTTCTCCTATGGCTACAAACACTTTATGGTTAGAAGGTTGATAGAAATAATATCCCATTGTTTCCTTGGGATACCCAATGAACCTACACTTATCAAATCTTGAGTCAAGTTTATCAGAATGTAGTCTCTTAACATAAGCTGGACAACCCCAAACTTTAATATGTTTAAGGTTAGGCTTGCATCCTTTTCATATCTCATATGGTGTTGTAGAGACTGACTTAGTGGGAACTTTATTAAGTAAGTATGTTGTTGCTTCCAAAGCATATCCCCATAAATTTATTGGAAGATCAGTGAACCCCATCATAGATCTCACCACATCTAATAAGGTTCGATTTCTCCTTTCAGACACACCATTGTGTTGTGGTGTTCCTGGAGGTGTCCACTGTGAGAGAATCCCATTCTCTTTGAGATATCTGGTAAAATCTTCACTAAGATATTCTCCACCTCTATCAGACCTTAGTACTTTGATACTTTTACCAGTCTGCTTCTCAACTTCACTACGGAACCTTTTGAACATTTCAAAAGATTCAGACTTGTGTTTCATAAGATACACAAATCCATATCTTGACATATCATCAGTGAAGGTTATGAAGTAAGAATATCCACCTCTAGCTTGAATTTTCATGGGCCCACAAACATCTGTATGAATTAGTTCCAATAATTCAGAAGCTCTTTCTTCGCTTCGAGCAAATGGAGATTTGGTCATTTTTCCGTTGAGACAAGATTCACAAGTTGGATATGATTCAAAATCATACTTGTCAAGGTACCCTTTCTTGTACAACTTGTTAATTCTTTTCTCTCCAATATGACCAAGCCTACAATGCCAAAGGTATGTATGATTTACATGATCATCTCTTTTCCTCTTAAGACTTGAAACATGCATAATCGAATTAGAATTCACATTAGGTAAGACATAAACATCATGTTGGAGATAGCCATTCACATATAAATTATCACCATAATTAATAGGAATGCGAAAACCACGTTTGTCTAACATAGAAGCTGAAATTATGTTCGAAACAAATTTAGGAACGTAATAACAATCATCCAACATAAGTACTTTACTCGTATGCATTATTAAAGAAATTGATCCTACAGCTACGGCCGCAACTTTTGCACCATTGCCAACTTGTAGATTAACTTCTCCTTTCTTTAGTTTCCTACTTATCTTAAACCCTTGCAATATATTGCAGATGTTATAACCACTGCCAATATCTAATACCCACAGTAAAGAATTAGTAGTAGCTAAAGAAACTTTGAAAATATTTTTCATTAATGTCTCACCTTGTTTCTTGCCCTTTAGAGTTGCAAGATACTCCTTACAGTTTCTCTTCCAATGTCCTTTCTTCTTACAGTGAAAACATTTAGCATCATATACTGATTGCAAGATCAAATCTTCAAAAAGCTCTTTACCAAGCTTGTACCCCAACTTCTCATGTTCTTCGGTAAGAACAATCATATGATTGACAAGGGGTCCAACTGGAGAGTTTTCAATGTCCAACTGTGTATCAACCATCTTCTTAAGATATTTAATAATTGTAGTTGGATCCATATTCTGATGTTTTCTCTGGAGTTCGGAACTCATAGAAGCGAGAATGATGTGTTTAATAGCAAGACATTCTTCCAAGTGTTTCTGATAAACATTGGTTCCTTGAACATCATTCTCTAGTGGGATTATATTTGCATGCTTATCGATCACATCAATGAGCTTTTCATGCATGAGAACAATTCTCAAATTTCTAAATCAGTCATCAAAGTTTGGTCCTACCAACTTGTTGGTCTCAAGTATTTCATGCAGTGATATAACAGACATATTGAGAAATCTAAAATATAGAAAAGAAAAGGTAATGATATAAGAACATATTTGCATATATCATAAAGACATGGACTTTTATCTAAATGATATTTTCACTAATTATTTTAAACTATTTACCCTCATTATAGTTTACGAAATCTTTATTTCTGTTAGTAGAGTAAAGGAATCCTTTAACAATATGTATGAGCCCCTTGGGAGTCAAGTCGTTTCTCACATATATTTTAGAGGTAGGTACTCTTACCAATTGTATCCCCGTACAATTTCCTTAAATAGCTCTATGTCAAATAGTCTCATGGTAGTCAGGTCGATCATATTGGCATAGTTGAGTTCAGCCATCATGATAGCAAAGAACTTATTAAATTTTATACTCCCCGGGTAGTCTACGTGTCTAGTGTAAAATTGAATAATTCTTTCAACCCATGCATCTAATGCAATAAATAATTTTAACATATTCTCGAACTATAAGTCTCCTGGTTGTCAGGCCGCTCCTTATAAACGAGAAATAAATAAAATTATTTACTTTGATGGATAGCTTTACAATAAAATATCTTATATTTTATTATTTCAGAACTCAATTTTAGTAAGAGGGAATAGTTATCAAAATAACTTTTAATAACATGATGATCAAATCTTTTATAGCATGTGAATTTAGTTCAAGTTGTCTACATGCTTAGTCCTAAATTAATTTACATCACATGTAATAAATAATTCAAAATTATGTAATGAACAAGCACGTGACATAAAAACGAAATTCAACATCTTCTAACATGTTTATCTTATATGTCACATAAAATAATTCATGCTAGAACATTATTATTAATTTATATCTCATAAACTAATAACAATTAAAATAATTGTATAATCCAATAACCTATTATAGATACAGTGGTATCTAATACAAAAACTTCAAATTTATGTTACGAACTATCTCAATAGTTTAACTTATATGTATATATATTTTATTCGTAATAAAGTTATATCAATCCATATGCATCCAAATAATTTGATTATTGCACAAGACATGTGTCTCTTCAAATCATAATCTTAAAATATTTTGTAAATAAATTTTAGACACAATAAACCACGGCTCTGATACCACTGTGAGGATTGCGTATAGGTGTTCATGTAGCGGAAGACAATAACAATCTTAGGCAGATCTTTTTGTGTTTAAAATTTATTTACATGTCGAAGATCGGATATGAGACGTACCTGGTGAAGAGAGTCTCGTTTCAAAATTTCTTCAATAGTGCGAAGAATCTATGCATATCCACACCGAGACCGATCTTTTCTATCAACTCTTTGATCAATGAAACCCGCGAACAAATTGAACGAAATATTGTGTTGAAATTTTCACAAAAATCTCAACTCAATGTTAGAAGAACAAGAAACACTTTTCTTGTAATTATATTTTCTCTCTTGGCTTTGTATTGTATTCTCACTTTCACAAAGTAATTTTCTTCTAAGAATTAGTCCAGCAAATTTTCTCCATTACCCATTATATATAGCATCACCTATCAACCCTTTTCCTATTTGGTTGAGGTAATAAGGTAAAAGTTTATTCTAAAATAAACTTACATGGAAAATTTGAGATTCCAATCATCGGTTAGCGTGACCATTGAATCTTTACGGACTTTCCATAAGTCCAATTCCTAATTGCACTTTCTCAAGTATTATGAATACTTTTCCATTAAAAGAACTCAAATTCCACATTCGTTCACGTTGCCGACGTCTCTTTTAAATCCAATACCAAATTGGTTTTACATAATAAGACTATTACTATTTATATACATTACGTAAATAAATAATAATTATGAATACTAAATATATATCACATATATATTTCAACTAAGAGATATATTTTAACTTTCTATTTTAAATAGAAACTTCAATTTGTTCACAATATTAATTATATCATCTGTGCTAGCAAAGAATGTAATAATATTTTATTTGGACTAACTAACTAAATTTATTTGACTAATTAAATTCTTTAATTTAATTAACAAATAATAAAGTAATTAATCCTTTAGCAAAGATCAGAACACTCGTTAGTGTGCGGCCCCATAGGTTCAGTACTAAACCGGTAGTAAATTGACCACATCAATATACTAATCAAGGGTGGCGTCTAGCAACACTCCTTAACGACCGGATAGCATGAAGTATACAATTTACTCTCAAGAACCAGTAGAAGAACAATGTAGTAATTCCTTCTGTCTTTATAGCTCTGGATCACCCTAGGATATGATTCAACTATCAAATCCTAATAGGCGACCAACTATGTGTTCATGTCAAATATAATCGACCATTGAATGACCTAAGAAACTCATTTCTTCTTTCATTCAATTGCCCTAGCCAAGGTCTTAGTTTGGTCGTTTATAATTCATGACAATATGGAGCTTAAACTCATTACCAAGAGTTGATAGATTCCATCTTGATCAATCACTAATTCTACAAGTATTTAACCGTACTCAATATCATTTCAACTATAGCCCTAGGGCCATAGGTGTCTAGTATCAAAGCACAATAAATAACTTGTCAATTACTATGACGATCTCAGGTCAAAGGAAACTCTTACATCACATCCTTCAAGAGAATATCCTATTGACAGTTTATGGTAATTCTAACCACTAGGAATTATCCAATGAGTCGGTTCAATGATCATATCTCTATATGCATCATCTATCTCTGTGATTCATTTAATGAGATCAACTAATCTTTATCTCATAAAGACAACCACATAAATATTGATCTAACCGGATTACTAATGTCCAAATTAATAATCCTATGATCAAGAACAAATTTAGATTGAATTATAAGAAACTTTACTCGCATTATCATGATCTCCATCATGATGACAAATCTCAAAATTTAATCAAGGACCTTATTAAATTAATCAAGTAATTAATAATAACTATGATAAAAGAATATCAAATGCCATATATATTTTATATCAAATAATATTCACAAAAATATGTTTAAATCATCAAATATGAGATTGGATCTAGGACATATCTACTATATCCCTAACACAGCTTTTATGCACCTCTATTAATTTTATTAAGTATTTGTTATCTCTCACCGATACAGATATCGTATAACTTTGTCCACCAATGCTTGGACAAAAATAAATCACTTAATATTTTCTTGCTTCCGTTGTAATTTGAATCTGTGACCTCATGATTCTCAATCTATTTTATTGATCACCAGGCACACCTTTAAGTGTGAGCTTGCACTTGCACTCTTGTATTTAAACAAAGGCTCATAATATAAATGTATGGATAAGAATTGCATGGAATACAGTTTAAGTGTTTATGGAAGTATCAGCTGCAAATAACACTGGATATTTCAAATTCTTGAGTAAAGGAAGAGAATATAAATACAAGCAGGGCCGGCTCTAAGGTGACGAAGGGTAAGGCAGGTGCCTTAGGCCCTCAAAAATTTAGGGGCCCCATTTTTTAAAAATAATAGGTTTATAGTTATTTAAAAAAAATTTAATACTTTTTATACAAAAGTAGAGTTCTTAATATAAAAAAAATAGAGCTCTTTGGATATGTAAATAAAGTAATAATTTAACATATTTAAAAATGGATAGATGAATAGTTTTCTCAACGTTTCAGTTTTACTCCTTTATTAGATAATGTATAAAAAAAATACCCTTCCTTTCTTAATATGCCAAGTCAATCTTTCTTTTCTCCAAGATTTCATTATTTACTTTCTTTCTTCAAAATTTCATTAGTTCCACTGTTCACAAATACTTTTAAGCTTCCAATAATTCTATACTTCTATTGCTTCTATAAAATCTTAACTAAGATTAACAATATTTTAAAAAGATTAAATGAATTGGCTATATTATCAGTTAAATAAGAATAATTAGAAAAAATCGATTATAAAAAAGATTATTAATAACTTTGTATTTCAAAAAGCTAGAAGAATGGACTTCAAACAAAAACATATATTATAACTTTCTTTTAAAAATTTAGGCCTCATATTAAACTTTGGCCTAACCTTCCGAGCAATTGACCAAGCCTTTTTATTCCCAAAACACTAAGTTTACTACATTTATGAGTTCATATATGATAATTAGTGAATTACTGGCACAAATCCATGATTAAGAGACGGGCAAATGTGAAGGCACTCAATCTCATCTAGAACATAATTTGTTTAGGTATACATAAATCTGATTTGATAATTCTCTTCTCAAATAAAGGTATTGTATGTTGCTTTGGAAATTAAAGAAGAAATTAAAAGGAGCACAACACATAGCATTTTTGCATACACGTGATTAAGCAGGTCACACTAAACATGAGATTGCTTTCAATGCAAAACACTCTTGTTATTTCGACAATTAAATCACACATAGGATTGAAGTGAAGAAAAGTCAAGATAGAGGGGGAGAGGGGAACATCAGAAAACCTACGAAAATTTATCAGAAAACCTGGGAACATCAGGTCTGTTGACCATATTTGTAGTAACTCCGCGAATATGTCAATTCGTAACATTTTGTCCGGGATTTAGTACTACAACAACAACAACAAACCTAGTGAAATCCCACGCATGAGGTCTCGGAAGGGTATTGTGTACGTAGACCTTATACTTACCTTATGAAAAAAGAGAGGTTATTTCCGATAGACCCTCAACTCAAGAACAGTGAAAAGGACATAATAAACCAATAATAACAACAACAACGTAATAAGACAACGGAAGCAATCATCCTGGATTTAGTAATGTCTGGAACATTTATATATCTTCAGTGTTACTTCTTTTTCCATATCAGTTAATAACTTACTAGACAGGCAAGTTGAAATTCATGCAAGGAAAATTACAGTAAAGGAAAGAACAGAAAACTGGGACATAGCTAGCCAAATTTGCAAACAAGTTCTAGTTGAAGTGGAATTACATATTTATTCATTTAACTTAACAAATTGTACAACTAGAGACCAGACTCCTATATACAACCAAAATTCTTATGAGATGAGAAGCGCCAGCACAGCCCTTCAAACAAAATACCTAAATTAATCTCTCTACAAATACAAACAAGCCACCCCATCTTCAATGAAAGGGTTGAAGAATAACAATGGCTTATAAAGATTGTTGTGACATGTACCCAAGAACCTGCAATCTGATAACTATTTGCTGATGTACCCTTTGTTTTGACTATGATTTCTACAACAATGCCTACTAATAGCAGATCTTCCCATTTGTCTATGTCTTGATAGGCAGAATTACCATGTGTCTATGTTGATGAGAGATAACATGTATCCTGTGGAATAGTCGAGGTATGCACCAAGTAGAATATACACAAGTGGCACGGGTAACCACAATCTACATCTCAGTGTCCATTTGCATAAACAACTCTCTCCGCGGCCAATTTTCTTCACCATCTGATGAGAACAAGGAAACAGATATATCAGCCAGCTTCTTTCGGCTCAATCGAGACCTTGGAAACTTCGATGGCCTAGGAGCATTCGGCGCTTCAGCTTCATAGGAACCACTCCAATTCTCCATATCAGTAGCCTTCGTGAAACCAACAGTCTTTCTTGGTGTGTTATATTCAAAATGCCATTTTTTTGCAACCAAAGTCTGTTCATTTGATCAAACAAACAAACAGCTTATCAATACTTAAACCAACCAACCTTATTCAATTATAATGTAATGGCAGTTCAATAGTAACTCTTACAGCTTCTCTTATTGCCTTTGATACATGAAACAACCTCTTTAGATCATCATGATCAACTCCACACACTATCCTTATCTGCAGAATAGAGACAGTAAGCACACCTTTTTCAACAATGCAATCCAGTGGGGAAACTTCACAACCAAAAACTTCTCATAAAACAAATGTAAAGGAAATAATGTGGAACTGAATTATACACTATTTTACACCATTATAATTGTTTATGTTTTCCTTGAGCCGAGGTCTATTACAAACAAACTTTTTACCTCCATAAGGTTGTCATACACCCTAACCTCCGCAAACTCCACTACGTGGGGATTACACTCGGTGGTATGGTGTTGTTGTTTTTGATTTGACATCATTATAATATGGGTCAACCCATTTTCAACCCACCCATTTATCACGACCTAACCCATTTTTGACCGGCATGAAAGATGCGAATTGGATATTGACCCGTTTTGTTCAACTCATCAAAACCCGCCCCGCCCATTTATCACCCAACCCCATTTTGACCCGCATGAAATATGGACAGATCAATGTTGACCCAGTTTTATTCAAGCCATCCAAACCGGACCCAACTCGCTCATTTTACACCTCTAAAGTACTGTAATGGACAATTGGGAATCAATAAATTTAAGTACATAAACAGTCAGATACAGTAAATTAAGTTAAATTTCTGTACTTACCAGAATATCTTGAGGCAAGGCTTCAAGAGGAGACTTCACATTCAAAGAACTGGAAAATGAATTCTGAGTGCAGAGTTTCTTGGTTGGTGTTGTACAAATGAAATCATCAACATCCACAATTTCAGGCAAACAAACCCTTTTTCTACCAAATGAAGTACTTCTCACAAGCCCTGCAAATCCAACATTTTCTTCACATTTCTTCCTCATTGCCATTTTCTTGAACTTTTCACACAAAACCCAACTCCAAGATCTGATTTTTTGCACCAAATCACACAATAATACCAACAAATATTATCCAAAATACAAAACCCAATTTCGAAAATGAACTAATTGAGATGGGTCAAGTTTAGTTTTTTATATAAAGACAGTTTAAAATTAAGTATGTAGAAAGGATTTTTATCTTGGCTAAGCAAAAGATTCTTGGTTAAATATGTGAGGGGAAAAAACTAGCCGTTGGAGAAGTACACGTGGCAAAATGGGACAAGGAGAAAAGGAAATAACATGGGTGGTTCAGGTTGATATTGGTAGATTGGTCGGTCCAAGTTGGATTGTCGGTTGGCTTTACCTAAACACGTTCTGTTCTTTGTTCGTAGACATATGTTCAATTATTTGTGTTAGATTCATTTTACATGCAAATCAAGGAAAATGGACGGTTGAGATGATGATATGTCAGTTTGGTGTAGTCATTAACGGTCAGGATCTTTTGTAAAAGATAGTCAATAATAGATCCTTCTAGGATAAGTATTCTAAAAGAGTGGGCTTTAATGGATGGGGTGACGGCTGTGAAGTTTTTCACTCGTGGGGTCTAGGAAGATGCATCATTGGTTAAATTTAATTTTAGGGTGGTGTGGGGGTTGGGGGTGGGGGTCAAAGTAGGTCAACGCGTTTACATGATATGCTCGAGTTATCATTTATCAATGAAGGTTGGTTTTCTGTTTTACTAATGGTGGTATTTAATTAATTATTCCCTCTGGTTAACAATAAATAATAATTTTATTTTTTTATTTTAATCCAAAATAAATATTTATTTACATAATTAATAAAAAATAATTTTATTTTTTTTAAAAAAATTGTCCTTATTTATATATTTCAATATGTCAAGGTAACAATTAATTAAGCTTAATTTAGTGAATACTTTTTTTCTCTATGAGTTCGAATTTCTTTAATAAGTATGCTAAAGGTACAATGGTCATTTATTATGAACCGAGGGCAGTAACAAATATTTTAACTATTTTTGAGATCTTAAAGAAAAATTACTTCTTCCAATATTTGCTTTCTTTTATTATAAGCATAAATGTGGGTGAAATTTTTGCTAATGGCTAAGATGTTCAGTGGACTCCCGTGCTAATTTGTGGGGTCCTGACAGTTTAATTAGGGGTTAATTCCGGGAAATTTAACCAATCAACTCTGGGTCGAGCTTAATGAAAAGCCAATTTTATGGAAAAAAAATTCAAGAATTTTACTTTCTTGATTTCTGCTTTAAAGATAATTTTAGCTTGTCTACCAAGATTTTGATAGATGGGAATAAATCATCTTTATTATTTTTTGTCTTTATTAAAATTTAAATCTTAATTTTCGAAATTGTGTCTATTTTATTGACAGTTAGGTTAAATCCTTAAATTTGAGATTAGGCCTTTTTTATGGTAATAAATGTAAAATACTATCATTACTCATAAACAAAAATATAACACATAAAGATCACGTAACATCTTGGCCACCAGTATTCCAGGAAGGTTACCAAGAATAAAAGGCCTGAGATGAAATAAAAGAAAAATTAGGTACAAATTTTTTGAATAAAGAACTCATATTTACGTGCATTTTTTGGTTCACTCATTTCCACCTTCTTTCTAATATCTTTTTGTATTTTTACTTTATCTATTTTCGATGACTGACAAGTAATATACAAAATCACTCTTTTGTTTAGAATTTTAGATCTATGTCATGATATGAAACTAGTTCATAAGATAAACGTGTACGAAAAGGGGTGCAATATTTGGTTTTACCGCAGTTGTTTGTTGAATTATTTAGATCAACTCCTACCCTTTCCTCTATTTTCTCCTCCAAAATAAAGTGAAGTTACTCTTTTTTTTTTTTTTTTTTTTTTTGGTTAAAAGAGGATATCATATATGGCTAGATAACAAAAGATAATATAGCAGAGTCATTGCTAGGGTATTGTAGTACCCCCATAGTAGTAATGGTATGCATAATTGTGTCTATATTACAATTCACAAAAGTTTTAACCAATTCAGTTCTTAGAATGTCTGCCCAAAATATATCATTAACAAATATCGGAGGAACTGATAATATCCTAGACTTGTTCAAAAAGACTTCTTTTGCTACCTCCTTGGTCAATGCATCAGCTACTCTTTTCTGCTCCTGGTAGGCGTGCTTCACTACCACCCTGTCTATCCTGTGAATTAGTGACATGCATTCACAAATTAAGGGATCGTAAATAAGGCTTCCTTTCGTTAGCATATTAATAATTTCAGAGGAGTCAGTATTGATCTCCAGAGGAGCCAAGTTATTTTGCTCCGCGAGTTGTAGACCCCTTAGGAGTGCCTGCAATTCTGCCCTAGTGTTTGTTATGTGAGGGATGTTATCCATGTACCCCATTATCCAGTCACCATTGTGATTCCTAAATACCCCTCCTGATCCTCCTATCCCTGGGTTCTCCTTTGCTGCTCTATCCGTGTTTAGCTTGTAGAAGCCCCTGCTTGGGGGCTCTCATTTTATTACAATTTGATGTGTTATTTTGCTAGATCATTTGTTGTAAGCACAAGGTATTCAATAGCCTTGGAGATTGTATTTGTGGAGTTGATGTGTTCCTTTTTTTTATTGAATAAATTGTTGTTTCTAGTTAGCCAGATGTGCCAGAAGCAGAAGGGAATAAGGTTGTCCTATAGGATGTTGCTATTGAAAGGCACATTTCTGATTGAGTTCCATGTTGATGGTCATTGAATGCTGGAGTCTGTTGTGAACTGTCTCTCGTAGATTTGGACAATATTTTATTCCAGAAGTGGACAGCATTAGGGCACTCAAAGAAGATATGGTCAATAGTTTCCTGGCCATTGTTACAGTAAGGACATTGGGGGTCACAGTTGATCCCAATTCTATGGAGGTAGCTCTTAGTTGGAAGTCTCTTATGGGTGAGGAGCCAAATGAAATTCTTGATTTTGTTGGGAGCTTGAAGCTTCCAGACCCATTTCAAGGAGCCTTCCTCACTAGAATGAAGGCTGGTGTCACTCTTGCTTTGGAAGGAGTAAGCAGAACTATTTGTGAATTGGCCATTCTGAGTCAAGTTCCATATGAGGTTGTCTTCCTTAGTTGGAGCTGGGGAAATAAACACTGAGTTTAACAGATTCAGGATACTTGGGGGAAGAGCAATAGACAGAGAGGATGTGTCCCAAGTTCCTAGGTTGTGGATTGAGCTAACCTTAACATTGAGGTCATTTTGGTTTAAAGGACCCTCAATCAACTGGCTGATTGTTGGCTGATTGGGGATCCATACATCATTTAAGAAGCTGACCTTGTTTTCCTTGTGAACTACTCATCTGCTTGCTTTATAGCAATTATCCCAGCCTCTTAGGATGCACTGCCAGGTTGTTGATTTTGGATGTCTAGGATATCTAGAGGCTCTAAGTATACTAGCATTGTTGGACATGTTACAGTACTTATGGATTAGAACTCTTGCCCATAGATTGTTGGTATTTTTGTAAGTCCTCCGGGCAAGATTTGTACGAGAAGCTTTGTTTTTAAGACTAGCCTTTTGGAGTCCTAGACCTCCATCAGCCTTGCTCTTTGTGACCACCTCCCACTTAATTAGGTGGAGCTTCTTCTTTTCAGGAGTGGTGCCCTAAAGAAAGTTCCTTTGGATTTTGTCAATCTGTTTGGTAACTTTAGTGGGCAGGTTGATGTACTGCATGACATGGCTGGGAATGCTGTTTAAAGAGGTTTTGGCCAGTACAGTTCTGTCAGCCATATTTAGGCAGTTTTTTTTCCAACCAGCCAGCTTGGATTGCATGTTATCAATGATGAACTGAAAGTCTGCACTTGTTTTCTTTTTATGGAAAATGAGGAAACCAAGGTATTTTCCAAAGGAGGTGGTGTGTTGGATGGTCAGGGAGTTGGTGAGATTCTGTATGGAGTACCGTGGGGTGTTTAAGGAAAACAAGACCCTTGACTTTGCAAGATTTATTTTCTAACCTGATTATTCATTGAAATTCTGCATAATGGAAAGAATAGTGTTACAGTTCCTGTCATTAGCTTTAGCAAAGAGAGTTAGATCATCTGTGAAGAAAAGATGGGATATTTGTGGACCTGATCTGCTTATACTTATGGGTTGCCACTGATTATCCAGAACTGCCTTATCAATTTATCTTGATAATCTTTCCATGCGCATTATGAATAGGTAGGGAGACATTGGGTCTCCATGCCTGATACCTCTTGAAGGTCTAATGGTTCAATTTTCCCTCCATTGACAAGAATATAGATGGAGGATGAACTGATGCAGGACATAATGAGTTTGGATAAACCTTGGGGGAAGTTGAAAGCAGAAAGGGTGTCTCTAATAAAGGACCATTCCAGCCTATCAAAGGCCTTTTCTAAGTCAATTTTGAGGATCATATTGTCATTCTTCCCTTTTATTTTTCTAAAGTGAGTGATGTACTCTTGGACAATGATGACATTATCACAAACTCTCCTATTGGAAAGGAAACTGACTTGGCTTGGCCCAATAATGTGAGGCAAGATAGGCATTATTCTGTTCACTATGATTTTAGTGACTGACTTGTAAATTGTGTTACACAGTCCTATTGGCCTAAAACTTTTTAACATTGAAGCTTGGGGGCATTTTGGGATGAGGCACAATAGGGTCTGGTTCATGGTATTACCCATAGAACTTGAAGAGAAGCATTTTTTTATAGAAGTTTGTGACAGAGTCACCAACTATGTCCCAGTATCTTTGGTAGAAGAAGGGGTGGAGGCCATCAGGGCTAGGAGATTTAAAGGGTTTGTAGGAGAATACTGCCCTTTTTATCTCACTCAATTCAAGAGGTTTGTCCAAGAAAGCTTTTTGGCCTTCAGACAAAATAGGAGACATAGTGGAGTGGTTGGTGAAAGCCCAAAGGGCTTGGGAGTGGGATGTGGTATATAGATCAGTGAAGAAGCCCAATATGGTTGCTTGGATATCCTTCTGGTCATGGAGCCAGTTTCCATTCTCTTCTTTAAGAGAGAGGATTCTGTTCCTTCTTCTTCTATTGAGGGTGGAGGTGTGAAAGAATCTAGTGCTAGCATCACCCTCGTTAAGCCAATTTATCTTAGATTTGAGCTTCCAGAAATCCTCTTCATTTTTTAGGATTAAGTTAAGCTCAGTAGTCAAATTAATCTCAATATGTAACATGTAATTACTGAACTGGTAGTTAGGAGATCTATGGATTCTAGAAATTCTTGCTATGATTCTTCTCTTTTGGTAGAAGATGTTTCCAAATGTTTCTCGGTTCCACTTGGTGACCATTGTTTTGAAGGAATCAGTGAATTGGAGGAGGTTGGAATGATCAGAGAATGCCCTATTGATGATGTTAGGAAAGGATGGGTGGCTAGCCCACATTGACTCAAACCTGAAAGGCCTTGGTAGGTTATTATTTGGAGACCCTACCAAATTAATTTGAAGGGCACAGTGGTCTGAGTGGGTCCTAGGGAGGTGCAGTACGGTTGCTTCAGGGTACTGCTGAATCCAGCCTTTATTGGCGAAACACCTATCTATTCTTTCTAGAATTAGCGATGTTTTATTACTGTACCTTTTATTAGACCAAATGTATTTAATTCCTTTATAGCCAAGGTCTAAAAGATTGCACTCATTTATAAAGTGCCAGAACAAATTGCTACGGATAAGGGTTATGGGGTTGCCTCAAATTTATCCCTGGACTTTAAGACTTCATTGAAGTCTCCTCATACAAACCAATTGGTTGTGAGGTTCTTTGATATTGTGATTAGGTTCTCCCATAGGAGCTTCCTATTAGCTAAAATATTGCTAGCGTAGATAGATGAGAAGAGCCATAGAGGGTGGTTAGGACTCACCTTTACCATTGCATGGATGCCTTGGGTGGGTGGCCACATCTTTGACAGCCACATACTCTTCTTTCCACATAAACACTATTCCTCCAGAGAGACCTACTGCCGGTGACTGGATGATCATATCAAATTAGAGCTCTTGTGCCAACTTCCGGTGGTCTTCCATCTTAGTTTCAAGCAGAACGAGCATGGCTGGCTTGTGAATCTTCACCATTTCTAAACAGTGCCTCTTGAAATCGGCATTGTTCCCACCCCTAACATTCCATATGATGTAATTTATTAGAGGAGTTGGGGGTCGTTGGCGAGGTCCCTCTTGAGGGTTCCTTGATCCCTGCGGACACTTTGTTGGAAGTGAGGGGGATTTCCTCTTGAGACTTAGTATTGGGGTCAGATTCAGCAGGGGCTTAATGGGACCGTGGGTTTGGATAGAGACCAGACTCATTCCATACTTGACCATCGATCTGGGACAAAGAACAACTATCACCTTACTGGTTTCTGTACTGAACTCTATCTCTCTCACTAAGTCCAGTAGGAGCGAGTTCGTTCGTGGTGTGGCATATGTTTCTCTCTCTTCCTCTGACGTGCTTTTCTTCTTAAAGATTTCTAGGGTCTTGGAGATTCCTTTTTTGATATTGTGGAGAGGGGGTAAAATGCTCTTCTCTCTTGGTGCAGAAGATGATGGCATTTGTTGAGTCTGATGGTCGATCATTACGGAGATCGGCTCCACCGATGGATCCTCTGTCGTCAGATCTGGGAAGAATGGTAGGGTTTGGAAGCTCTACAGCATGTGGCTGCTGAGTGTTTGGGGTCGGTTATTGGTGAGTTGTTTTCTCTGTTGACCATCGACTGCCATAGGAGAGGCCCAAAGGCTTCTAGGGCTTTGCTCAAAGCTTCCACTGTGACTCTGGCTAGGTGAGCTGGATTTTGTACAATCAAGGTCACCTTTTGATTGCCAAGGGTGAAATTGTAGGAGAGACCCTGGCCTTGAAGATCTACCTCCAACCAAGAGGCTGGTTGGTGGTCCGGTGGTGGCGGTAGGGAGGTAATGATAGTTGGTGACAGATCTTTTTCCATTTTTGTGTTTTTTGGCATTACTACTTTGGGTAATGAAAGGGGTTATCTTAAGGGACTGGCATTCCATCAGTATTCCCTTTAGTGTCAAATCTTTATCAGTAGAGGGGTTACTGGAAATTGAAACTAGGGGTGGATTGGTCATTAATTGTGGATCTATTAGAATTGACGGTTTGAGTTTTTTCATCTGGAATTGGGAGTGGTACCATATAGGGCACTTGATTGTTGGTGGCGACTGTTGATATTTCCTTAATAAATATTGTTTCTGAAGGATTGGTAGGGGAAGCGTAGGTGAGTGTATTTGGGGGGTTAGATGGGCTGACAATTGCGGATTGGGAGTGGTACCCATTTGGAGAAGAGAGACCGACCCTATTGGGTATCTCTTCATCTTTGAGATGAGAGACCTCAGAAGTTGGGCTCAAAGTGGCGCCTTGAACGAGGGGTTTATGATTGGGGTCAGTGGAGTCCTCAGGCCCTAGCCCCGCCTTCCGTTTGGTGCTTGTACTGGGTTGGGCCCGTGTGGTGGGTGGTGGCCGTTGTTGGGTCAGCCTTTGTGGCTTGGTAGGGCTTGCGTTGTTCATTGGGTCATCGGCCTTTTTTGGGAATTTGGGGGGGGGGGGTGACCTTTTTTGAATTGTAACGCAGAGATTGAGTTTGAAAGAATTTACCTGAGTTAGCATCGAACAAATTTACTTGTATATGGTCTGCCTGTAGAGCTTGGTGTGGAATATTCAATCCCGCGCCATGTTTGTTATTTGATTTTGCTAGCCCTTGCTTTATTCTTCTTGGGAAGGTGACAGTTTTCTACTCACTCTCCCCCGTCTGCACTATATTCCTCTGTTGTGTTTTCTGTGATTCTTGAGTTGTTTTGGTGTGGAGGGTCGGTAATTGCAACCTACTGCAATATGCCCAATTCTGCCGCAAGAGATGCACCGAGTCCCTTCTCCTTCATAGATCACTGCCTGTTTATGGTCTCCTATTATGACCGATGTTTCCACTGGGGTTTCCAGTGGCACTTGAATACAAATACGGGCATATCATTCCCTGAGAGTAGAGGAAGTGCATTGGTCGATTTTTAATAGTTTGCTCAGCTTCCTTCCAACCTTTTCTATGATATCCTTGTCATAGAATTCTGTTGGTAATTGTGGAAGCCGAATCCATATGGCCGTAGAAGTAAGGGTGGCTTCTTGAGGAATGAATTTAGGTTCCCATTTCCGCACAGACAAGAAATTTCCGGAGATGAACCAAGGTCCAAGGTGTAGTGCCTTAACCATACTCTCTTCTAAACTAAATTTGACTATGTAGAAGTCTCATCCTAGGTCAATCAAGATTAACTGTTTGGGTGGATTCCATAGTTCAATTAGTTTAGACCGAAGGAAATGGTGTGGCATTTTTCGCTTGAAGACCTTGATAATCACGGAGTAACGCCATGGAAGGTAGAGGCACTTCTTATCGTCTTGGGAAAGGGTATTGAGCCTTCTATGTGTTTCCCTTTATCGAGATCTAGATTTGGATGGGAGTCATCTTTGTAGTAATCAGTTTGATGGCTCTCCGATTTGTCCTAGAGCATTTTCTTGTAGAAGTGGGTTGGTTGTATTAATTCTATATCTATTTGGTTGTGCTTATCTGGAGGTTCCGGTGTGAAATGTGGTTTGATTAATGGGGGATCCATGTTTGGAAGATATTGTTTCAAGAGTTCTTTTGAGAAAAAAGATGAAGCTGAATCTAAAAATATCTATTCACTATAGCATTAAGAATTTGAGCGTACACAAGTACTCTCGCCCAAAACGAAGTAAAGTTACTCTAAATTACTCCATTTTTTACTCCCAAAATACGTATTCTATTTTATATTCTTCCTTCTCTTCAATATTATTATCTTTTATTTAAATTTTATTTTTTATTTCTATTAAAGAAATTCTATCTTTTTTTTACATATTCATCACATATAATTTATATTCTTTTCTTATATAATTATTTAATATAAAGTTATTTTATACCATAAATTTTAAAATAATATAATTTGTAAGCAAATATTATATATTATATATATTAACGGATAATTCAAATAAAAACGAAATCATTCATATACAAGATAATTAAATACATATTATATTATGGTAAAATTCAGATTAAATACTACATAAATATTCAACTTTCACTTCTTATGCTCCGATAACTATTAATGCATTACGAAGTGCAAAATGAGCATCTTTGTCCTTAATTCTTTTGTATCAAGCTAAAAATTGTTCAAATTGGTATTTTCATCTACAACCATTTCTACCGTTAGAGGTTCCCAATCATCTTGAATTAGTGCATTAAGATCACGCTCCTTCTCAATTATTATATTGTACATTCCCAATGGTCCCTACTAAGTTATTATGCTATTTACCGTAGTTTTAATTTTTTTATATTTTAATTTAATGCATTTTCAATTTATTGTATTTCTAATTTTAATGTATTTTCATTTAATGTATTTTTAGTTTTAGCAACATCTAATATTTTATATTCGCGCCTTTCAATTTTAACAACATCTAATATTTTATATTTGCACCATTTAATTTTTGATATGATTATATATTTTTTGTACAATTATAATTTATAATAACATTAACTTACAATTTTACATAAAAATAATAAATGCACGAAAATTAATTTATCAAAATTATATGCCAAAGTTAAGATGCAAAATTAATATTATAAAGATATTATATAAACATAATTAGGTATATATAAAGAGATCAATTAAAAGAATTAAATAATAAAAATAATAATAAAGTAATAGAGAATAGTAATGGAGGAGGTAAATAATGTCACTCCAAATTTGTAGTGACATTATTTAATATAAAAGTATTTTATACCATAAATTTTTAAATAATATAATTTGTAAGCAAATATTATAGATTATATATATTAACAGATAATTCAAATAAAAGCGAAATCATTGAGATACAAGATAATTAAATACATATTACATTATGGTAAAATTCAGATTAAGTACTACATAAATATTCAACTTTCACTTCTAGTATGCTCCGGTAACTATTAATGCATTTTGGTAGATAGGGATTTTAGAGAGTCTGTGGTAGAGGGTAGGTGGGTGAATGATAGACTAATGACTATTAAGTTGGTGGTTGGTGAGTGTACTCTAAATGTCATCAGTGCTTACGCGCTGCAAACAGTCTTGGATGAGGAGGTTAAAAGGCGCTTCTTGGAGGGGTTGGATGAGATTGTGCATAATATTCCGCCTGCCGAGAGGTTATTTATAGGATGGGATTTCAATGGGCATATTGGGTTGTCTGTAGGTGGCTATAGTGAGGTGCATAACGGCTTTGGTTTTGGGGATCGGAATGGAGGAGGTACCTCACTCCTAAATTTCGCTAAGGCATTTGAGCTTGTGATTGCTAACTCGAGTTTTCCAAAGAGGGAGGAGCATTTGGTTACTTTTCAAAGTATGGTGGCAAAGATGCAAATTGACTATCTCCTCCTCCGAAGATGTGACAGAGGGTTGTACAAGGATTGCAAGGTTATCCCGGGTGAGACCCTCGCGACACAGCATAGGCTCTTAGTGATGGACGTCAGTATTAAGATAAGGAGGAAGAAAAGGTCTGTACGAGGACATCCGAGGATCAGGTAGGGTACCTTGACTAAGGATAAAGCTCAAGAATTGGATGAGAGGTTAGCGGCTATGGGAGCATAGAGGAGTAGTGGAGACGCGAGCATTATGTGGTCGACGACGGCGGATTGTATAAGGAAGGTGGCAAGAGAGGTGTTAGGGGTCTCGTCGGGCTACTCTGGTGGTCACAAAGGCGACTGGTGGTGGAATGAAGTGGTCCAAGGTAAAGTGGAAGTGAAGAAGGCGACGTACCTGAAGCTAGTAGAGAGCACTGGCGAGGAGGAGAGGAGAACGGACAGTGAGGGGTATAAGGTAGCTAGGAAGGAGGCGAAGCTGGTGGTTTCGGAGGCTAAGAATGCGGCTTTTGCTCGTTTGTACGAGGACCTGGGGACCAAAGACGGGGAGAAGAAGTTATTCAGGCTGGCCAATACGAGAGAGAGGAAGGCTCGGGATCTGGATCAAGTGAGGTGCATTAAAGACGTGGATGGTAGGGTGTTGATGGGGGATGATCAAACTAAGCGGAGGTGGCAAGCCTATTTTCATAAACTTCTAAATGAAGAAGGGGACTGTGATATTGTTCTAGGTGAATTGGGGCATTCCGAGAGTCATTGTGACTTTAGGTATTGTAGACGCATCAAGGTTGGGGAGGCTATGCATAAGATGAGCAGGGGCAGAGCTACCGAACCAGACGAAATCCCGGTAGAATTTTGGAGATCTGTCGGTAGAGCAGGCTTGAAGTGACTGACTGGGTTGTTTAATGTTATTTTTAGAACGGAGAGGATGCCGGAGGAGTGGAGGTGGAGTACGGTGGGGCCGTTGTACAAGAACAAAGGTGATATCTAGAGTTGTAACAACTATAGGGGTATCAAATTACTGAGTCATACCATGAAAGTTTGGAAGAGGGTGGTAGAAGTAAGGGTGAGGAGGACAGTATCTATTTCAGACAACTAGTTCGGGTTCATGCCGGGGCATTTTACCACAGAAGCTATCCACCTTATTCAAAGGTTGGTGGAACAATATAGGGAAAGGAAGAAGGATTTGCACATGGTGTTTATTGATCTGGAGAAAGCCTATAACAAGGTTCCTAGAGAGGTTCTATGGAGGTGTCTGGAGGCAAAAGGTGTGTCGGTTGCTTACATTAGGGTGTTGAAGGACATGTATGATGGAGCTTAGACTCGGGTTAGGACAGTGGAAGGCGACTTGGAGCATTTTTCGGTTGTTATGGGGTTACACCAAGGGTCTGCGCTCAGCCCATTTTTTTTGCCCTAGTAATAGATGCACTGACACACCATATTCAAGGGGAGGTGCCATGGTGTATGTTATTTGCTGATAGCATAGTGTTGATTGATGAGACGCGAGGCAGCATCAACGAGAGGCTGGAGGTTTGGAGACAAACCCTTGAGTCTAAGGGTTT
Source organism: Nicotiana tabacum (assembly GCF_000715075.1). NCBI lineage: Eukaryota > Viridiplantae > Streptophyta > Magnoliopsida > Solanales > Solanaceae > Nicotiana > Nicotiana tabacum. The sequence continues at coordinate 204,918,497 of NC_134080.1, forward strand.
CAAGTTGAGCAGGACTAAGACAGAGTACTTAGAGTGCAAGTTCAATGCTGAGCCGACGAAAGCAGGATTGGACGTGCGACTTGATTCACAAGTCATCCCCAAGAAAGGCAGTTTCAAGTACCTTGGGCCGGTTATTCAGGGGAATAAGGAGATCGACGAGGATGTCACACACCGTATAGGGGTGTGGAGGTTAGCGTCTGGAGTCTTGTGTGACAAGAAAGTGCCTCAGATTCTCAAAGGTAAATTTTATAAAGCGGTGGTTAGACCAGCCATGTTGTATGGGGCTGAGTGCTGGACAGTTAAGAACTCACATATGCAAAAGATGAAAGTAGCTGAAATGAGGATGTTGAGGTGGATGTGCGGGCACACCAAGATGGATAAGATTAGGAATGAAGTTATTCGGGAGAAGGTGGGTGTCGCCCCCACGGATGACAAGTTGCGGGAAGCAAGGCTCATATGGTTCGGACACGTCCAGAGGAGAAGCTCGGATGCGCCGGTGAGGAGGTGTGAGTGGCTGGCTTTAGTGGGCATGAGGAGAGGTAGAGGGCGGCCTAAGAATTATTGGAGAAAGATGATCAGACAGGACATGGTGAGGCTTCAGATTACCGAGGACATGGCCCTAGACAGGAAGTTGTGGAGATCGAGCATTAAGGGTTATAGGTTAAGAAGTAGTTGAGAATATCTCTACGACACCGTAGAGTGAGGCTAGTCTGTTAGGACTTGATCTTTGACTGTTAGTGGTTTATGTTGAGTTCACACTACTTTTTTCTTCCTCTTTGATATGCTTTATCTACTAGTTATTGTTTTGCTTTTCACTTATTTTCTAGTTATGGTGATGTTGTTCCTTGCTCTATGGTTTTGTGACGACCCAAAGGGGTCATCACCGTCTCTAATTGAATTATGTGTCTCCGAGGCCTTGAAAACCTCATTTAGGGTTGCCTCAATTTGCGTGACACATAGCCGGAAAGCTTAAACATGAAATTCTATGAAAAATGTTAAGTTTTGATATTAAAATGAACAAATTTGACTTCGGTCAACATTTTGGGTAAACGGACCCGGACCCGTGATTTGACGGTCTCGGAAGGTCCGTAGGAAAATATGGGACTTGGGCGTATGCCCGGAATCGGATTCCGAGGTCCCAAGCCTGAGAAATGAATTTTTGAGTGAAATTGTTTTCTTGAAATAATTAAGGAAATTGGAAATGAAATTTGATTAGAAGACTATGTTATCAGGCCCGTATTTTGGTTCCGGCGCCCAATACAAGTCTTAGATATGTTTTGAATCACTCATGTAAAGTTTGGTTAAAAACGGACGTCGTTTGACATGATCCGGACCCTAATCGGGAAATTGATGTTTAAAAGGAAATCTGAGAAAAATTCATTGATCTTGAGGCTTAATTCGATGTTCATGATGTTATATTGATGATTTGATCACACGAATATGTTCGTAGAGTGTTTTTGAGGTAGTGTGCATACTTGGGTTAGAGCTTCGAGGGCTCGAATGAGTTCCGAGTAGGTTCCGGGATGTTGTAGGCTTAAAAGACCAGATGTTGCAGGTTCAAGAAAATATTGCAGGCCTCTGAACCCTCTAGCACAGCCCGCGAGGAATCGCGTGCGGCCGCGGAGGGGATAGCGCGGCCGCGGTCGCCTTTGCGCGGTCCGCGGTGGGTGTTATGCGGCCTCGATCAGCTTTGCGCGGTCCGCGCGGTGCAAAGATCCGCAGGTCTTTAGGAGGGGCCAGCGCAGCCGCGATCGGCTTAGCGCGGTCCGCGGTGGGGGCTTCAGAGGGGTATAAGTTCACGTGAATTTCAGTTATTTTTACACTTTTCAAAACCCCAAAACATAAGAGGCAATTTTCTATATAACCTTTTTTCTCCAAAACGATTGGTAAGTGATTTCTAACTCATTTTCTTCACTCCTTAACATCTTTTAACATGATTTCAACTTAAAATCAAAGATTTTCATGGGGGAAAATGGGTGTTTAGGGTAGAACCTAGGTTTTTCTAAAAATTGAGGATTTGGACCTCAATTTGGGGTCAGATTTCAAAACAAATTATACATTTGGATTCATGGGGGAGGGTAAACGGGTTTTGGTCTGAACCTCGGGTTTCGACCATGTGGGCCCGGGGGTAATTTTGACTTTTTGAGTAAAACTTTGGGAAAACTCATTTTCATGCATTGGGATTGATTCATTTAACACTTATTGATGTAATTAAGTAACTTGTGACTAGATTCGAGCAGATTGGTGGTGAAATCAAGGGGTAAGGCTATAATTGAGGCTTGAGTGGCGTCCAAAGCTTCGCGGTAAGTGTTTGGTCTAACCTTAGCTTGAGGGATTAGGAGTTGAGTCTTATTTGCTACGTGTTAATTGTCGAGTACGACGTATAGTCATGGTGACGAGTATCTATACGGTTGTATCTAGTATGACCGTGAGTCCTTATATTACGGATATTCTGATTTTGTTGTATCTTCCATGCCTTAATGATGATTTTCTATATAGTGTAACAAGCATGTGAAAGAAATTTTGACCCCTGCACTTTGAGGAGTGTTGGCTCGAGTTATAATATGAATTGTGAAAGTGTACGAGATGATTGAACCCCTATGGACCGTTGGCTCAGGTGGTAAAGTGAGATGAGGAGTGAAAGTGAAATAAAGAGAAAGAATTATTAAATTGCTCCCTTGCCGGGATGTTTGTTGTTTTGTTAATTATCTCCCTTGCCGGGAAGCTGAGAATATTGATATTGTTCCCTTACTGGGATTTAACTGCTTAATTGCGTTCCCTTGCCGGGATTTCTACCATTATTTGTCTACTCCCTTGCCCCTTTGTTTGTGATTGTTGTTTGGGTGAGGAAGAGCGTAAAGCACGAAGGGTGATGTCGTGCATTGTTTGCTATTGTGAGGAAAGAGTGTAAAGCACGAAGGGTGATGTCGTGCCGCACGATGTACCATTCCGTGCCGATTTTATTGATTATATGGTGAGGAAAGAGAGTAAAAGCACGAAGGGTGATGCCATGCATGTTTTTATTATATGATTGTTTTGGTGAGGACGAGAGTAAAAGCACGAAGGGTGATGTCGTGCATTTGTTGATTCCTGATTCCTTGTTGATATCCGAGTTATGTTGTTTCTTTCATTACTTGTTGTTATTTGATTTACTTCGAGGTTATAGATTCCCTTAGCCTATTTGCCTTGTGATTGTTATTTGGGTGAGGAAGAGCGTAAAGCACGAAAGGTGATGCCGTGTATTGTTTTGGTGAGAATGAGAGTAAAAGCACGAAGGGTGATGCCGTGCAAATTGTTGACTTCTGATTCTTGTTGATATTCTGGCTTTGTTGTTTCTTTCTTTTTTTGAGGTTTTCTATTTGGAACTGTTACCTCCCCACAACATGTTTCCCCTTCCCACATTTACTGATTATTTCCTGTATTTCTTTTTCATTGCACATATAGATATTTGAACTGCACAGGTTATTTGGAGTCTGGTCCTAGCCTCGTCACTACTTCACCGAGGTTAGGCTAGACACTTACCAACACACGGGGTCGGTTGTGCTAATACTACACTCTGTGCTCTTTTGCACAGATCCAGGTCTTGGACAGCAGCAGTAGCGCGGGGGCCAGCCTTCAGTCCAGTGAGACACTGAGGTAGCCTTGCAGGCGTCCGCAGGCCCGACGTCTTCTCTATTTTTTATTCTAGTCTGTTATCTCCTGTATTTCGAGACAAACAGCTTATATTTTTTTTTTCTTTCAAATGGTTGTATTTAGTACTCTTAGAAGTTCGTGAGTAATGTGACACCAGTTCTTGGGTAAAGGCATATGTTGATTCTCGCATTATTGTTTCGTGTTCTTTAATTTAAGTCTTCCGCATAATTATTTAAATTCTGTTGCTTTCATGTTGTCACTGATAATTGTTAAAAGATGAAACTATTAATGAAGTAAGCAGTTAAGGATTGGCTTGCCTAGCTCGCATTAGTAGGCGCCATCACGATTCCCGAGGGTGGGAAATCTGGGTCGTGACAGGTTTCTATTGAAGGTACTTATAGATTGCCTCTTTCGTCTTCTTTTTGTCTTCTTGAGCTGAGGGTCTTTCGGAAACAGCCTTTCTACCCCCTCGGGATAGGGGTAAGGTCTGCGTACATACTACCCTCCCCAGACCCCACTAGTGGAATTTCACTGGGTCGTTGTTGTTGTTGTTGTTGTTGAAGTGCAAAATGAACATCTTTGTCCTTAATTATTTTGTGTCAAGCTAAAAATTGTTTGAATTGGTGATTTTTATCTACAACCATTTCTACTGTTGGAGGTTCCCAATCATCTTGAATTGGTGCATTAAGATCACGCTCATCCTCGATTATCATATTGTACATTCCCAATGGTCCCTACTAAGTTATTATGCTATTTACCGTAGTTTCATTTTTTATATATTTTAATTTAATGCATTTTCAATTTTAATGTATTTCCAATTTTAATGTATTTTCATTTAATGTATTTTTAATTTTAGCAACATCTAATATTTTATATTCACGCCTTTCAATTTTAGTAATATCTAATATTTTATATTTGCACCATTTAATTTTTGAGATGATTATATATTTTTTGTACAATTATAATTTATAATAAAATTAACTTACAATTTTACATAAAAATAATAAATGCACTGATCACGCCCAACTATGCCTTATAAAAAGGACAAAGCGGTCATTGCAAATATATTTCGGTTAAAAAGTCCGAAGTCGAATCCCATAGGGATTTAACCTATCAATCACAGCTATTGGACTCATCCAAATTCACGTATTCAATCTTCAGAAATATTTAAGTAATAAATTGGATGTTTACTAACTAAATATTACGTAGTGAAAATGCAATAATTAAGAACTAACTATGAACGAGTTGTAGACAAGAATTGGAATGATCTAAGTTTTGATTTTCCCTATTGTCGGAATCCTTTCCGCTACATTTTTTATAAATTTTCCTAAGTCTTCTCTATCGATCATGAGCACTCTAACTGTCGTAACTCTCTCCCGAGTAACTAAAACAATATACAAGACATATTCTCCCGAATTACTCTAGTTAGCCTTAAGTACAACTCATTTAGATTGCACCAAGGTTTATGTTATCCCTAATCCAACCTTTGAACCTTTCGTATTGATTCCTCATATACGTTAGGAGTGATGTTGTTTAAAAACTACCTAAATATACACTCTCTCCTGAGTAATACATACTAAATAGGAACAGTTAATTGAGGGCCCTTCAATCAACAACAATAAGCATATAGTTGAACAAATAGAGAGAATACTATAGCAAATCTATATTAACGTAACAAGATCCATCCTCCAATAGGTTCCATCAAAAACCTAGATGAGGATTTTAGCTACTCATACTCGTAGTAACAATATCCAAATTAATTTGCATAATTAAATTACAAAGTAAAGATAAAGGGATGGAGAAATCGATGATTCTAACTCCCAAGTAGTGTTTTACGAGTTATTCTTGCCTCCTTCGGTCGAATCTTCGGTCTAATATCCAATCTTGATCTCTCCTAAAAGTGGCATTTTTAGGGCTATTTATATGTGTAGGAAAAGACCTAAACGTGTAGGCCAAGTCCTAGTCAAACCAGGAGACGAAATAAGCCTTCAAAACTCGAACTGGATCTCGCCCCAGACATGGCGTCGCCAGCCTAACGCCTGGTGGACCTGGACTTTGCCTGGACACGCCAGCCTAACGCCACCTTCAAGCCTGGCCTTTGCCTGGCCTCGCCAGCCTAATGCCAGCTTCAAGCCTGGCGTCTCCAGGATCTCTCATTCATTGTTCTCGAGCATGCTTTCAACGTTTAAGTACCCTTTTGCTCTAGTTTCATCTTTAATTCACCTACACATAAAATAGACTCTATTACGCACTAATAAAGTGTAATTTATCATTAAAGCATATAAAATGCAAGGAAAATAATGTACAAAACTATGGAATTATAGCCACACATCAATACCCCACACTTAAACATTGTTCGTCCTCGAGCAATCAAACTACACTTATAGACACAACCTTGAGCACTTTGTTTTTACACAATTGAGGCACATCACGCCAATGACCATGGTTTATAGAAACAATTAAACCCTAGCATATGTAATCATATACACTTTCCTTTTCTTATGCCATACTTCACGAATATTCACAACAAAAATAACATGGTCCTAACAATCCTAGCCTCAAAAATCAACTCAATGTCACAATGCACTCATGACTTAAACACCCAACATTATGGAGAGAAGTCTAATAACATTACCTATCCCTCGTGGAACCATGTGACCTCACCACAAAAATAAGAGAGTAAGTTGAATCCACATATTCAAATCAAATGCTCAAATATATTTTAAGGACCCATATATATCAAAGAATATCGCTCACTCTCACAAAAGAAGTCACATGCATGCAATTGGTACCATAGGCTTGCCCATAATGTAAATCACTACTAATGTAAGCTCGCTCGATCTAAAATCAATTAGGACTTTTTCAAGGTTGTAATGTGGGGTAAGGGATGGGAAGGATATGTTTAGGAATATTGGCTAACCCTCCTAAGCAATTTGACACATCATATAATAATCTTTATGCGCAAATTCCTCAATCCCCTTCAATTTCACAAACAAAATCATCCTTATCAACGTACCCTTCTTCTTTAAGCACTACTTTAATTCATACCCACAAGACAATAATTTATTAATCTCTATTTTTATTTCTTTTTTTTATCCAAATTTTTCTCTCTGTTTTGTCCTTTGCAGTTTTCACTAGTGACGTATTACTTTACAGAACAAATGCACCTTTCTTCCTTTCATTGGTTCCACTCAAAATCCACCACGCACTTATTCCCTTCTTACTTCTTTTAGCGCTCATTTCACAATTAACGTGCTTTAAGAGGTAAAAGGATCCAAAATATCTTAAGAACAAAAAGGGTATAGGCTTGTAATGTGGGTGCCAAATAAAAGTCTATAGGCTCAAAAAGGTTAGCTAGGATTATATTCTGTTTGTGATAGCGATAACGCTCTAAAAGACATCAAAGACAGCCTAAAATCATTTTTCACACCGAGCTTCACCTAAAATTTCGCTTCAAATCACATACTAGGCAAGTTCTAGATACAAGTATAATATATGAACTATACAAAATCTCATCACACATGGCACATGATTCACTAAGGACGGTCTCATTCCGATTCTCAAACTAATGCAAGTATTCACAGAGCCACAAGATATTAAGCATTAAGCACAAAGTGAACATAAGTCAAGAAAATCATACGTAGGCGTCACAAAACATGTTATCCAAATAACCAAGGCATCATAAGCAATTTTAGCTCATAAGGAATATATTACACATGCCAAAGCCTAAGTATGCTACTATAAAACAAGTCAAGGGCGCATAGGAATCTCATCTTTCTTTCTCCATTTATTTCCTAATTCTAATCTACTCAAAAAATAAAAAAAGTAAAAAAAATAAAAGGAAAAACTACTACCTTGTTCAAGCAAAACCCTTGGAAAAGAACCGAGTCACAAAGAAAAACCAAGCGGGAATTACTACACTACCTGCCAAGATTTTTTTTTAAGACTTAAATCTCTCAAGAAAAAAAATTAATTAATTAAACTAATACAACTAAAATATTATAGACCCAGACAATCTCCTCACCCCACACTTAAAATTGTGTATTGTCCCCAATGCACATCATAACTAATAAGAGGGTAAAAGAAACTCCCTGGTAGGTCAAAGGCTGAAGCACTAACAGCTCATTGGGTACTCAGACTTCTCCCAGCTTGGTTCTTTATGTGGGTACCTCATACTTAGTTCCAACCATCTGGTTTGCTGTTGCATTCTTCCAATAACTTTGCTTTCCATTCTCCTAGAATATAAAAAATCGACGCTACAAAAATAATACAATTAAAAAAATAGTAAAGCTGGGTTGCCTCCCAACAAGCGCTTGATTTAACGTCGCGGCACGACGTGGATCACTTTCTGCCTCCACTTTGAACTTATGAATTGGACCCCAAGTTTTGATTCTGCTCTATGATCATGCTCCTGTGGTGGTGGAACAAATCTGACTGGCCCAATAAAACAATGTAGTATTCTGCACTTCTTGGCCTTTAGATGAGATGTGTAATCCCGACTTTCTGGTAAGAAAAATTCCAGAATGTAGGCATCTTGTTCCTTGACTCCTAAAATGACTCGGAAGACTCTATTTCTGTATTGTCATCTAAACACAATGTGGAAAATTCTTGGAGTGTGGGCAAATGCGCTCAACTACATAAACATTGGGATTGACAACATCCTCAATACTAATGACACTAGAGTCAACAAAATATGTATCATCAATGTACTTGGTTGACTCTAGTATCTCTTCTACAACATCGGCATCCTCCAAATCTAGTTCAATTGATTGTTGGTGTTCTACTCTGGCCTTCTCCACTAGCACCTCCTCGTATTTTTTAAAGCCTCCAATATAATGGCAATTTCTGCAGCCAATTCATGCTCTTCTTGGCTACTATCCACAATATACGCTTGTTGTGCTTTACAAGGTTCAATTAGTTTATTCGCTTGAGCCTCCAAGTAGTGAATAGTTGCCTCTTGCCTTTGTATCTTCCGTGGTTTCTAATCATATTGTTCCACATGACACTTTAACATATCTTTGATCTCTTTCAGGTCATCATCCATGAGTTCTTTATTCCTATTAACTTCACAAGAAAAAGAAGAACCATCAAAGTAAGGGGCTGGGGGAAGATAAGAAATATAAGCACAACCATGAAAGTGACCATCTTGACCACCACACATATCACATACATTTCACACATAAGATTGAGTTGGTGCACATAACTCGCTCTCGGGAATATTTTGATAATTTTGCCATGGGTGTGATTTTCTCCACTATATGCATAAGGCTGATCAAAAGTAGAATTACCAACATCAAAACTCTCATAATTCCAAGATGTCATATTCTCAAATCAACAAGTAAAACAAAAAAATAAAAAAAAATCAAATACAACAATAAAATAAAAGTTCAAACTTGAAACCTAGCAATATGTACACCTATAGCTCCACCGTTAGTTCCCCGGCAACGGCGCCAAAAAGTTGATCACGCCCAACTATGACTTATAAAAAGGACAAAGGGGCCGTTGCAAATATATTGCGGTTAACAAGTACGGAATCGAATCCTACGGGGATTTAACCTATCAGTCACAGCTATTGGACTCACACAACTTCACGTATTCAATCTTCAAAAATAGTTAAGTAATAAATTGGATGTTTACTAACTAAATATTACGTAATGAAAATGCAATAATTAAGAACTAACTACAAATGAGTTGTAGACAAGAATTGGAATGATCTAAGGTTCTGATTTTTCCTATTGTCGGAATCCTTTCCGCCACGTTTCCTATAAATTTGCTTAAGTCTTCTCTATCAATCATGAGCACTCTGACTGTTGTAACTCTCTCCCGAGTAATTTAAACAATATACAAGATATATTCTCCCGAATTACTCTAGTTAGCCTTAAGTACAACTCACTTATATCGCACCAAAGTTTCGTTATCCCAAATCCCACCTTTAAACCTTTCGTATTGATCCCTCATATACGTTAGGAGTGATGTTGTTCAACAACTACCTAAATATGCACTCTCTCCTGAGTAATACATACTAAATAGAAATAGTTAATTGAGGGCCTTTCAATCAACAACAATAAGCATATAGTTGAACAAATAGAGAGAATACTATAGCAAATCTATATTAACGTAACAAGAAAATCATCCTCCAATAGGTTCCACCAAAACCCTAGATTAAGAGTTTAACTACTCATACTCATAGTAACAATATCCAAAGTAATTTGCATAATTAAATTACAAAGTAAAAATAAAGGGATGTAGAAAACGATGATTCTAACTCCCAAGTAGTGTTCCACGAGTTATTCTTTCCTCCTTCGGTCGAATCTCCGGTCTAATATCCAATCTCAATCTCTCCCAAAAGTGGCATTTCTAGGTCTATTTATATGTGTAGGAAAAGACCTAAACGTGTAGGCCAAGTCCTAGTCTAACCAGGAGACGAAATAAGCATTCAAAACTCGAACTAGATCTCGCCCCAGGCCTGGCGTTGCTAGCCTAATGCCTGGTGGACCTGGCCTTTGCCTGGCCTCGCTAGCGTAACGCCAGCTTCAGGCCTGGCCTTTGTCTGGCCTTGCCAGCCTAATGCCAGCTTCAAGCCTGGCGTCGCCATGGTCTCTCATTCACTGTTCTCGAGCACGCTTTCAACGTTTAAATATCTCTTTTGCTCTACCTTCATCTTTAATTCACCTACACATAAAATAGACTCTATTACGCACAAATAAAGTGTAATTTTTCATTAAAGCATATAAAATGCAAGGCAATAATATAACAAAACTATGAAATTATAGCCACACATCATGCACGAAAATTAATTTATCAAAATTATACGCCAAAGTTAAAATGCCAAATTAATATTATAAAGATATTATATAAACATAATTAGGTATATATAAAGAGATCAGTTAAAAGAGTTAAATAATAAAAATAATAATAAAATAATAGAGAATAGTAATGGAGGAGGTGAGTAATGTCGCTCCAAATTTGGAGTGACACTATTCATCCCCATTTTGCAGCCAAAAATGCAGCAGTATTGGAGTCAATTTTCCCCAAAAATCGACTGGAGATGGCCTTAGAAGCTCATATCCTCAAATTCTAATCTAAAAAGAGATTAATTCATTTCTTCTTTATAATTGCAATCTGATATATGGTCTTTTAAATGTTCCAAAAGACGTGTAATGTGTACGCAGTAGTGTTAAGGAATGTCATTAAGTTAAAAAAAAAAATTAGTGGCTACTAAAGTAAGGCTGACGTTGGAAATAAAGACGTGCATACTAAAGTCACACGTCAATTGTACGATTCAGTGGAGCACACTTTATGTTGTGTTACTTTGAAATGAGTTGCCAAATTTTTTAAAAGAGTTTTACCAAATTTTTGAAAAGAAATTTTGAAACCAAGAATTTGACCAACACCAAAAAGTTTCAATCTTATTTTTAAAAAAACACCAAAAATTTGACGACCAAACTGTTTAGGTAAATTTATTGTTCAGTTCCCCTCCCCACCCCCCAAAAAACCTCCCTTTCCCTTTTTTGTAGATTAAAATATCATGTATTTCGATATTAATCGATATCCATAAAAAAATTATTCCCTCTATTTCAAATTATATAATATATTTTTCTTTTCATTTAATACTTTATTCTTAATAAAAAAAATTTATAATCATACATATATTATGACCCTACAAATTTTTGATATGACCATAAATTTTAAAGGTCTTCCATTATCTTAAATTCCTTATCAATCAAACTACCTCATGAAACGGAGGGTTGACCAGATTATCTGTTTTCGAGAAGAAATGAGCGGTTGACCATTGTGTTATATAAATAAATAAAATATTCCAGGGAAATAAGAGATTGAGTCAATATAATCAACTGAAGGATTAATTGCATTTAACTACTTGCCTACTAATCAAAAGTAAAATGAAACACAATAAGTTTAATGTGTTATGTAACAATAAAAGAAGAAGAGAAGTATTGGAGAGAAAAGTAGAGAGAGAGAATTCTTATTAATTTTGGGATGAATTACAATGGAATAAAATCCTCTATTTATAGAGAGAGGGTGACTTAGCCACCAAATAGTGAACCTTATAATCTCTCTAAATATAGACATTCACCATAAATAAAATTCTATTTATAACACTCCCCTTTGAATGTCTATTCAACAAATAATGTGCCTCGTTAAAACCTTAACTAAATAAAACCCAGTGGGAAAAAAATTCTAGAGAAGGAAAAAGAGTACACATATCTAATAATATGCATTTTGGTTGCCTCGTTAAAAACCTTGCAAGGAAAACCCAATGAGACAAAACCTTATAAGGAAAAAAGAGTACAACGCGCATTAACTCCCCCTGATGAGAGCATCAATTCATATATTTAAGCTTTCACATTCCAATCTTGTGCACTAGCTTCTTGAAGGTTGATGTCAACGGAGATTTGGTGAATAAAATAGCCATATTAAGTCCAATGAATATGTTGCACCTTGAAAATCGTCGCTATCACATTATCATGCTTATAGCATATGTGCGTAAATAGTACTTAGGATATGGTACTTCAGGACCAAGAATTGTATATGCTTTAAGCGATTTAAATCATTTAAGAATTATCATATAAGTATAGTCATATAAGTCATATAATAGACTTTAATTAGATACATATCAAGTTTTCATGTCATGCTAGACAAATAAGATATCGAAAACTGATTACACATATTATTGACTTTATACTTTCAAGTGTTTGAACTACAACCCAAAACTATATGTCTTTCATATGGAATCAATTCTACTTGAATTGTGTCTCTTTCATTTGGCCAATACTTTTGTGTCTATATTCGAGAGACTTAATATCCTCATCTATACTTAGCGCTATGATAGATGTCGTCGACAAACTGTCATGACTCAAAATTCCACCATATGAGTCGTGATGGTACTTAGTATCTAAGACTAAGTAAGCCGGTTATAATAACAATTCAAGCCATTTTTTTAGGATAATCGAAACCAACAACAAAAATAAAGATACAACCTCCCAAGACTGGTAGTACTGAGTCACGAACTGTAACTTAATACATGAAATGATCTGAAGGAAATTAAATATACATTACTGCTCGAATAATAATTAACAGTACAACAAGAGGGAAAGACTTCAAGGGACTGCGACGACCAAACAACCCTACCTTGAATCCTTGCGATCACACTCTAACTCTGTCTGAGTCCTATATCTCCAATACCTGGCTCTGTACATAAAAATGTACAGAAGAGTAGTATGAGTACACCACAGCGGTACCCAGTAAGTATCAAAACTAACCTCGGTGGAGTAGTGACGAGGTACAGTCAAGACACATCTAATAACCTGTGCAATATAGCATACCAAAATAATAGAAAACAAATAGCAATGATAGCAACAATTATCAACTAGTGATATAAACAGCAGGACAACAGGAACACCAAAAATATTGCTCAATAAATAATGAATACAAGTATAATCATTTAATCAAGTCCTTCAATTACACATCTTTCATCTAAATGTTTTCCAAATAATAATCTTTAGAATATAATACTTACTAATAAATATATTTCGAATATACTTCCTTCAAATAAATATCTTTCAAATCTAATTCTTTGAAATAATATTTTGAATATAATTCTTTCAAATAAAAGTCACATTTTGACACCTCATTTCACAATCATAAAAATACGGGTCTCACCCCACCTTCATATTTTTCGTAATACGGGCCTCAGCCCACTTTCATATTTCCACGGCACCTCGTGCCCATATTTCTATCACAACTGCACGGAAAACTCACGTGCCAAAAATATCAATATAAAAAAAATATGCACGATCAATTTACTTTACAAATAGTTTGAGTGAAGAAAATGACATTGCACTTAAATTAAAGCATCATATAAACTATTGATTTGGATGTAAAACTTATTACTTTAAAACATAATAGTAATTTCTTTTATTTAAAACAACTCAATCATTGAAAATCACTAAAAAACCAAAAATATAAATCTTCAAAGTCTCGTACTAAAAGTCAAAGCCAACACAATGCAATAAGGAGCACAAAACACAAATAATAATAGTGTCAACTAGAGCATCACGAAAGAAGATAAGAATTTACATATTAATGAAACAAAATCACCAAAGACAAGAACATAAACAAAGAAATATCAACAGGGCACTCCTGAGATACCGCCTCCTAGTCCCAAATCATAAATAAATTCACAATATCTCATTTCCTTATATCACTGCGGGAGCCTTCACATATAATTTTAAAGAAAATATTTTTTCCCAAAATAGCATCCCGCGTTTTAGCCATCCTTAGCATACCGCATGACTTCTAGTAGTTCCCCTACTAGCCACGCATTTCAAGCCACTCTTATCTCACCGCATGCGTTTCAACACCCTGGCCTTATATCACCGCATGCATATCAATATCACAATATTTCACAAATCGTACTTCAAGTGCCCAAATATCACAGCATAATACAACTTGCACCTCAAGTGCCTAATTATCGCAGCATAATACAACTTGCACCTCAAGTGATCACATATCAAAACATATCACAAATTGCACATCAACTGCTCAAATATTACAGCATATCACAAATTTCACATCCAGTGCTCAAATCTTATAACATATCACAAATTTCACGTCAAGTGCTCAAATATTACAACATATCACAAATTGCACATCAGGTGTCCAAATATTACAACTTGCCACATAAATCAACAATACATTATTTTCCACAATAAGAAGCCCACGGTTCGGTCACAATGCGCACAAAAAATCTAACAAAATATCTAGGGGTGAAAACTCAACAAAATAATATTTCACAATTTAACACTTCGCCTCAATATGATTTACAGCCTTTATAACTCAATATCAATTCCTACAACATGAACTGAAAAGAAATTCATCAAGGGACAACACTTTTTTTAATTCACAACTTCATGAAATAAATAGATTTATTCATCTTATTAACTAAATTTCTTATTTAAATTGTATGTAGATAAAATCAATAATGAAAATTATTTCCATAAAAATAGCAACTCAAACAAACACAGAGTTCACATAAAATTCAAGTAGCAATCGCACCAAATTATCATATAAAAATAATCTAGACAAAAAAGGAATGAGACATGACAAATAACAGATTTAATAAGTCCCAATAATTTTCCAATTTAATACATAAGGTTGTCTACGAATTTTAACCGATATAATTTGCACATATAAACCAAGTACGTACTCGTCACCTCGCATACATGGTTTTCAATCACACAATTTCCACATAAGACTCAATGCCTAAGGGAAAATTCCCCCACATAAGGTTAGGCAAGATACTTACCTCAAATCACGCTATCTCAATCCAATAATAGACATTTTCCCTCGATTATCCAACTCTAAATGGTTCGAATCTAGCCAAAATTAATTCAATACCATCAACACAAATTATTGGAATCAATCCCATATGAAAATACCAAATTTTCCAATAAAATCCGATATTAGATAAAAAATCGCCCGTGGGGCCCACGTCTTGGAATCCGACGAAAGTTACAAAATATGAACGCCCATTCAACCACGAGTCCCACCATACCGAAATTACTAAATTCCAACAACAAATCGACCTCCAAATCTTAAATCTAAGGTATCGAGAATTTCTGCCATTTTCAACCCAATTCACTAATTTCATGATAAAAACAACAATAGATTCATCTATTTTAATCAAAATCGAGTTAGAATCACTTACCCTAATCCATATGGTAAAAATCGCCTCAAAAATCGCTTCAATCCGAGCTCCATAGCTCCAAATGTGTTAAAAATGGCTGAAACTCGCATTTTGTAATCTGTCCAGGTAAGTCGCAGGTGTCGAATATGACTATAAATCGCATTTGGTAACAGCGATTTGCCTCTGCCCTAGAACACAACATTACCGCCTTCAGTAAATCAATCATAACGTTTTGTACAAATGTCCAAATGATGAACGGTTTGAAGTGTTAGAAACTAGACTCAAATACCTTTAATTATATAGGTTGTGCATCACATAACACCTTTTATATATGTAGATTTGCGCGTCCAAATTGTGACCATGTGCGTGCTCATTTAGAATTTTATATATATATATATGACCCCAAATCACTTATAATATACTTCGTACACTTATTATCATATCCAATTGATATCCATCATATTAATAGTCCGTCTTTACACCAAAATAATATAATTAGCGCACATCAACTTTCTTATTAGCTTAAGTACTTCAAAAATTTTCTAGAATGTTACATTCTCCCCCACTTAGGGTCATTCGTCTTCAAATGAGAAGTAGAGTCGACCCCAATTCTGCATATAGCTTCACTCTTTTCTCACACACCTCAAGTTCCCAAAATTTTGACTAACTCTCAAATTTTCTAGAAATTTCGGCAGAGACTCCCCTGTAATTGGGTCTATCTACCTGTGAGAGTAACACCAAAATAACTCCTAAAAACACATCCACAACCCCAATCAATAACACTAATATCAAAATTACAAGAATTGCATCATCATAATAATATTTGAACATAAAACACATCATATATATGTCCATAACTACATCTCTTGTCTTAATAATTATCCATAATTGATTACAACATCGCCAATTAACTTGCTGAAACAAAATTTCGTTTCGAACCTCCACTTTATTAACAACGAGGCACGAGGCATGAAGACCTCATAATTATTTACCTGAATTAACGAGTCACATTTTACGCCACTTGGCACTCACCTCATAGGCTGAAACTAAATAATTACAACACAAATTTAGCAAAAATATGCACAATAACATATAAAAGAATTATCAAATAAGCCTAACAGGCATGACTCCCTGTTAATACTATAGTACAAATTATAATTTCACAAAAAGGTTAATTTAAACACATAAATTTTCATTAAAAGGATCTCGTCCTCATATAACTTCAATAGCAGCACATAGCTCGTTTTAAATATTTCACATCCTCTAAAAATTGTGAGAACCCCGTCCTCAACTCCGAATCATAAGTATTTGGCACATTGTGCCAACGGAATTCTTTTCATTTCCTTTCTTTCTTCTTTTAAATAATTTCCGTTAAATAAAATCACAACATATAATGAACCCTCATATCGATAGGGAATATAATTCACAATTGAAATCAATTATTTGGAAATTACATCAAACTCACTGAAATGATTAACAAAAGTCACTTTTAGCCTCAACATTATTCTTAGTGACCAACACATAATGATGGACATAGCTATCTCCATAACATCTCTCAACATGAGTATTCATATAAGTAGATTTTAGGTTTAAGAAACTCACTTATGAGTGGAGAATATTATGAGGATTTGCCTCGCTACTCAGAACCGAATCAAGTTAATGAAACTGTTACGTTGTAATAACTCGAGATCGTATTTGTAGTGACACTATATGGTATAGCGACCTCTGCCATACCATAGAAAATATATCAATGGGTTGGGCCCCCATCTCTTAGGTTCCCTCTACCCGCTTGTCCTCCACCCCTAACTGATAGTGTAGGTAGAGTAGTAATTGTAATGGAGTACGTGGCCTGTGTGTTCTGATGAAATAGGTTTCTCCCAAGTCTCGGATAATTTCTCATGATGTTCCTAGTATCACCATACTCAAAACAACCCACTTGCGGTTCGGCTGCTCATACTGAGTCTGTTCCAGATAACTGAATAACTATTGTAGGAAATCCCGTGCTAGCGGTGCATTAAAAGATGACTGTCCCACATGAGTGCCCTAATTAATTGGAGCACAACGAGTATTCAGAAATGCAGTCTGGGCTGGCCGACCGCCCAAGCCTCCGCCATAATGAGTTATAACTGCAAAAAAGAATCTGTCGAATTCTATAGAACCTCGAGACCTTTTGGTCTCCTTAGTTTCCTTTTTTTCCTCGCCCCGAACACGTTTTAGCATCTTAGCAAATTTTTTTACCACTAGTCGAAATGAAGTATCAGCCTGTAGTTCCCTAGTCATACAAAATTTTATGATCATAATAAAGTCCGTTAATGAATCCATGGACTCGTTTTCTCGCTGTAGGAACGAATGTAGGGATATGACGTGTTAATGCACTAAACGTGATGGCATATTCTGATATTGTTGTGGTGTCCTTACACAACCGTTCAAACTCTGTGCGCCACACATTACGGAGAGTCTGGGGAACAAACTCTTTCAAAGCATTTCTGAAGACTGAGCCCATGTAAGTGGTGTTGCATTGGTTGGTCTTCCCTCTCTATATGCTTTCCACAAACACCGATGGAGAATTATCTCTCCCAAGGCCAATTTCTTCTTTTACTATGCTGACTTAACATTGTTAAGTTGATCCATTTCTTTACATACTCTTCGATTCTTGCTTGGGTTAACTCTTCCCCCTATTTATACACAACGATAAGTAAAGCTCCATACAGACAAATCTTGGAACGAACGACATAGTCTAGAAGCTCATCAACCACCGTACTTCCTCTAAAGCACCCCATAATCCGCATCCGAGACGTCCACGCTGAGTAGACCTTCTGTAAATCTAAATTGGTTTATCTAACTCCTTTGGTACTGAAGTATAGGATTATTAAGGACGCAAACATATCGTAAGTCCCAAATTTATCCCTTGCAAAAATCTCACGCCTTAAACATGTGCAAATTTTGGGGAACGTTATAGTACCACAAATATACATTTTAGGCCAAGACTAATATAACATGTGACCCCCACAATCCGTCCATTGATAGTGGACTCCCCCACTTGGCGCGAAGTCATAGGTCACAACGTTCGATGATCCACAATATTAACCTTTATAGCTCGTACAAATCAACCAGATGCCAAGGTCTGTTCTACCCCCACACAATTCACGAGTGATCTTTCAATACATCCTCATCTTCAGTCGGGACCACATATTGAGACAATATTGAGCATTTCTAGTTGCCTTAAAAACCCTCTGTAGTATCACGAACTGTTGGCGTATAGTTGATATCGAGTGCGTAATTTCATACACGAGTGGATGCAAAAGAACATAAGATATATGCTTCAAGCTGAATAAATACTGCACGATAAGGAATGAAAGAAGTGGAAATTTTCCTAATAGCTCTGTAGCCTCTCGAAGAAAAGTATAGACGTCTCTGTACCGATCCTCAAGACTCTACTAAACTCGTTCGTGACTCGTAGAACCTATGAACTTAGAGCTCTGATACCAACTTGTCATGACCCAAAATCCCACCATATGAGTCGTGATGGCACTTAGTATCTAAGACTAAGTAAGACGGTTATAATAACAATTCAAGCCATTTTTTTAGGATAATCGAAACCAACAGCAAAAATAAAGATACAACCTCCCAAGACTGGTAGTACTGAGTCACGAACTCTAACTTAATATATGAAATGATCTGAAGGAAATTAAATATATATTACTGCTCGAATAATAATTAACAATACAATGAGAGGGAAAGACTCCAAGGGACTGCGACGACCAAACAGCCCTACCTTGAATCCTTGCGATCACACTCTAACTCTGTCTGAGTCCTATATCTCCAATACCTGGCTCTGTACATAAAAAATGTACAGAAGTGTAGTATGATTACACCACAGTGGTACCCAGTAAGTATCAAGACGAATCTCGGTGGAGTAGTGACGAGGTACAGTCAAGACACATCTAATAACCTGTGCAATATAGCATACCAAAATAATTGGAAACAAATAGCAATGATAGCGACAATTATCAACTAGTGATATAAACAGCAGGACAACGGGAACACCAAAAGTATTGCTCAATAAATAATAAATACAAGTATAACCATTTAATCAAGTCCTTCAATTATACATCTTTCATCTAAATGTTTTTCAAATAATAATCTTTAGAATATAATACTTACCAATAAATATATTTCGAATATACTTCCTTAAAATAAATATCTTTCGAATCTAATTCTTTGAAATAATATTTTGAATATAATTCTTTCAAATAAAAGTCACATTGTGACACCTCATTTCACAATCATAAAAATACAGGTCTCATCCCACCTTCATATTTTTCGTAATACGGGCCTCAGCCCACTTTCATATTTCCACGGCACCTCGTGCCCATATTCCTATCACAACTACATGGACAACTCACGTGCCAAAAATATCAATATATAAAAAAATATCCACGATCAATTTACTTTACAAATAGTTGAGTGAAGAAAATGACATTGCACTTAAATTAAAGCATCATATAAAGTATTGATTTGGATGTAAAATTATTAATTTAAAACATAATAGTAATATCTTTTATTTAAAAAAAACTCAATCATTGAAAATCACTAAAACCAAAAATATAAATCTTCAAAGTCTCGTACTAAAAAGTCAAAGCCAACGCAATGTAATAAGGATCACAAAATACATAATAATAATAATAATAATAATAATAATAATAATAATAATAATAATAACAACAATAATAATAATAATAATAATAATAATAATGTCAACTAGAGCATCATGAAAGAAGATAAGAATTTACATATTAATAAAATAAAATCATCAAAGACAAGAACATAAACAAAGAAATATCAACAGGGCACTCCCGAGGTACCGCCTCGTAGTCCCAAATCATAAATAAATTCACAATATCTCATTTCTTTATATCACTGCGGGAGCCTTCACATTTAATTTTAAAGAAAATATTTTTCCCCGAAATAGCATCCCGCGTTTTAGCCACCCTTATCACACCGCATGACTTCTAGTAGTTCCCCTACTAGCCACGCGTTTCAAGCCACTCTTATCTCACCGCATGCGTTTCAACACCTGGCCTTATAACACCGCATGCGTATCAATATCACAATATTTCACAACTCGCACTTCAAGTGCCCAAATATCACAGCATAATATAACTTGCACCTCAAGTGCCCAATTATCGCAGCATAATACAACTTGCACCTCAAGTGATCATATCAAAACATATCACAAATTTCACATCAAGTGCTCAAATATTACAACATATCACAAATTTCACATCCAGTGCTCAAAGCTTGTAACATATCACAAATTTCACGTCAAGTGCTCAGATATTACAACATATCACAAATTGCACATCAGGTGTCCAAATATTACAACTTGCCACATAAATCAACAATACATTATTTTTCCACAATAAGAAGCCCACGGCTCGGTCATAATGCGCACAGAAATTCTAACAAAATATCTAGGAGTGAAAACTCAATAAAATAATATTTCACAATTTAACACTTCGCCTCAATATGATTTACAACCTTTATAAATCAATATCAATTCCAACAACATGAACTGAAAAGAAATTCATCAAGGGACAACACTTTTTTTTTAATTCACAACTTCATGAAATAAATTGATTTATTCATCTTATTAACTAAATTTCTCATTTAATTGTATGTAGATAAAATCAATAATGAAAATTATTTCCATAAAAATAGCAACTCAAACAAACATAGAGTTCACATAAAATTCAAGTAGCAATCGCACCAAATTATTATATAAAAATAATCTAGACAAATAAGGAATGAGACATGACAAATAAGAGATTTAATAAGTCCCAACAATTTTCTAATTTAATACATAAGGTTGTCCAAGAATTTTAACCGATATAATTTGCACATATAAACCAAGTACATACTCGTCACCTCGCGTACATGATTTTCAATCACACATTTTCCACATAAGACTCAATGCCTAAGGGAAAATTCCCCCACACAAGGTTAGGCAAGATACTTACCTCAAGTCACGCTATCTCAATCCAATAATAGACATTTTTCCTCGATTATCCAACTCTGAATGGTTCGAATCTAGTCAAAAATAATTCAATACTATCAACACAAATTATTGGAATCAATCTCATATGAAAATACCAAATTTTCCAATAAAATCCGAAATTAGATAAAAAATACCCTTGGGGCCCACATCTCGAAATCCGATGAAAGTTACAAAATATGAACGCTCATTCAACCACGAGTCCAACCATACCAAAATTACTAAATTCCAACAAAAATCGACCTCCAAATCTTAAATCTAAGGTATAGAGTATTTCTACCATTTTCAACCAAATTCACTAATTTCATGATAAAAGCAACAATAGATTCATATATTTTAACTAAAATCGAGTTAGAATCACTTACCTCACTCCATATGGTGAAAATCGCCTCAAAAATTGCTTCAATCCGAGCTCCATAGCTCCAAATGTGTTAAAAATGGCTGAAACTCGCGTTTTGTAATCTGTCCAGGTAAGTCGCAGGTGTCGAATACGACTTATAAATCGCATTTGGTAACAACGATTTGCCTCTGCCCCAGAACACAGTATTACCCTCCTTCATTAAATCAATCATAACTTTTTTGTACAAATGTCCAAATGATGAACAGTCTGAAGCGTTAAAAACTAGACTCAAAGACCTTTAATTTGATAGGTTGTGCATCACATAACACCTTATATATATATGTAGATATTCTCGTCCAAAGTGTGATCTTGTGCGTGCTCATTTAGAATTTTAGTCTATCTTGATATTTTCCAACTTGGCTTAGACTTAGGCTTCTCCTTAGACCCCAAATCACTTATAATATACTTCGTACACTTATTATCATATCCAATTAATATCCATCATATTAATAGTCCATCTTTGCACACAAAATAATATAATTAGCGCACATCAACTTTCTTAATAGCTTAAGTACTTCAAAAATTTTCTGGGGTGTTACACAAACATTTTATATCGGTTCCAATATTGTTTCATAAAGACATAACATAGAGATCTCTTCATTCATATATTCAGGTACCTGAATCTCTCATGAGATTTTATGAAGTGTTATGTCATGTGATCTTCTAGATCACTTGCTTCCTTTATTATTATTATTTTGATCATTTCCCCATCTTCTTTATCAAGAAGTTTATTTGAAACCAATTTGTCTATATGCTTTAAACGTACCGTAGACTTTGTCCTTCTAGGACTTAATATGAGCATTTGCAATGAGAATATAATTACTTTCTTTGGATCAGCAAATGCGTCTAGCATGCTTTGCAATATATTGCAAATGAATTATCTTTTTATGAACTTCAAGTTCATATAATCATATTCGAGGATCTAGATATACAAATGATAATTCATTCGACATAACTTTTTCTTAACTGTTTATCGTGTCTCCCCCTCATGTTAGAAAAACTAACTTGTTTCCTCAACTTTGAGAACTCATCTTTGTGCGTTATGGTGTTAATCAAAATATACACCACACAACAATAATAATAAGATGGAGTTATTTGGTTCCTGACCCTGAACCATTTGTGAGGGCTGAATGTAATATACTTTCGTATATAACCTATATATATCAAACTGATATAGATAACTTTGTTCTCATGAGCAATAATTTAGCTATTAATTGGATGCACTTAATAAATTATTTTTCTAAATCAACTATGATGTAAACCAACTTATCAAGATGATCTGTCTTGAATAGAAAATATGGAATTATGCTCGAAATTAAATTATTGAGCAAGTTACCTTACAAATATCATATTGCAGGTTAATAATAATCGCACATGTAACCATCTTATAGATGCATCTTATGTGGTATACATGACAGGTGAATGAGCCCATATTCACCTGTGATATTTCCAGTATTCATGTGATTAAATCCATATTTAAGTTGGTCTATTAATTAATAAGAACAAGCAACATAAGAGAATTCGTAAAGAACTTTCTAGTTCTTTAGTATTTACCTATGTGAATTCTCTATTATTTTTGCACATCATACTTAAATTGATATGACAAAATCAAATATCGAGATCAGCTCTATCAATAACACCATCAAAGATGTTGGCAATAAAGTCTCCCCCTTTGAGAGGAGTCCCCGCTGTGGTGCCGATCATCCCGTGGGAATCCCGTAGTTCCCCTGACGAGACCGGAAAGCTTGAAATAAAGTCGTTCAGGTCGCCAATTTCTCCAAGTGGCAACCCACGTTCCTGGAAGGCTTTGAACCCTGACCCCTCAGGATCAACGCCAGTGGTACCCCTGGAGGAAGCTGCATCAAATCCGGCTACGCGATTCGAAGCTACATCAATATCCTCTTCAAGGACCCCCAACCCATGAGCTCGACCGGAGCCAGCCGTTTCGGACTCAGCAGCCTCCGACCGAGGCGCCTGCAAGTCTCTCGCACTCGACCTCGTTCTCCTCCTTAGTGGGCTTCTATCACCACCTCTCCTTCAGTATCAGGATTTGACTCTGAGGTTGAAACAACAATCCCAGTAGCGGCTCGATGCTCGAGTGACCTAGTTTTCTTTGCCGCAGGATGAACAACAGCTACCCTGCTTTTCCTCTTCTTGTTCGTGCCGGGCTCCAAGGCCCCTGCTTTGCCACCAGGTGGCGGCCTCATCTGCATATTCTCGCCAAGACCTGCACCAGCGCAGTAACCGCAATACGCTTTCGCTAAGGGCTTAGGAAGAAACAAAAAATACAAAGCATAGGCGATAAAGGAACCTTACCATGATTCTTGGCCACCCAACGCTTCTTATCTAGGCCGTTCCAAGACCGAACGCGATAGGGGAACCTCTCATTCAACCGCCCGATCCATCCCGACAAATCTGGAACTACCTCCGGGTGCCAAGCGATGGTTGCAGGGAGCACAAAGAGATTATTATTTCAAAAGGAAGAATAGTTGAAAAGCGGGTAAGGGGAAAATT
Source organism: Nicotiana tabacum (assembly GCF_000715075.1). Classification (NCBI taxonomy): domain Eukaryota; kingdom Viridiplantae; phylum Streptophyta; class Magnoliopsida; order Solanales; family Solanaceae; genus Nicotiana; species Nicotiana tabacum. Next base: position 204,942,806 of record NC_134080.1, read on the forward strand.
ATTTACGTCAGGTATTTCACCTCTCCAGAAAGGGCATCCTCAGGGCCGGGATGATATCCGAGGTCCTTACTCGGATAAACCTGCTCATCCATCCTCGATCCTTTCCCTCGTCGACGCTCGTGAAAAAAGCTTTTTTGGACCAATGGTGGAGCCTGATTAAACCTCGATACAATCAAGGGTTGTACATCCTGATCAGATGATTGAGGGTAAAAATCTCACCCTCAAATCCTTTGGTGAAATAACGAAGCATCAATACTATCCTCCAAAAAGAAGGGTAGATCTGACAAAACATCACTTGATATCGGTCGCAGAAATCAAGGATAACCGGGTCTATCTCCAGGGGAGGGGCCTCGATAGATTTATCAAGTCCTAGGGTGAATGGGTAGGTGTACACGTGAAGGAAGCCAGCCTTATAGTCAGTTATATTATCGTCGGGACCGGGAATCTCCACCTCCACTGCCTCGCTCCATCGGCAGTCCTTCCTCACCTTGTTAATATCGGTCACGACGCTAACATATTGGGATAGATGCTCGCATCGGCCCCGTGTAGATGAAGTGGCACCGACATTAAAATCCTCTAACACGTCGAGATCAAGTGGGGTACATTGTTCCAAGGAGGGAATCGCTCTGGTATCTTCCTTAGGCGATCGGGATGATGATGCTGCGTCGTTCTGTCGGGGAACCGTCCTAGAGGTCCTAGCCATGTCAATGGTAAAAATCCTTCTATGAAAAGATGAAGGGGTGTCAAATACAAAAATTATGACTCATGAGCTTGGAAGTGGGGTGAAAGTGGAATGTATCAAGCAACTGATGCATTTATAGGAACCGCTGGGGAAGCAGAAGGGACGAGCCAATGGTTGTTCATGGGTTTCTCAATTACCGCATCTGACGGTGGCCTTGCACAGTTCTCTGGAACATGGAATTTAATGCACTTAAATGGTTGACGTCACGGCAATGATGACCTCGAGACGACAGTTCAAAATCGTTTCCTATTACTTCATTCTAGGAAACACGGAGACTATCTGTATACGATGAAATCAGATGAGTCTATTTCTTGCCACTAAGGTGCATTCAGGGGGTCATATCAATATCTCGAGGCTGAAGGACTACGATCGAGCTCCCTCCCCCGAGATTCGCCTGAGACCCAAAAAAGGTTCCCAGGATGGGGAATTCCCGAGGCAAGCAGCCATCATCAGCAGGGTCTAGCATCATGCCTCGCCGTCTCATCCCCGTATCTTTACATTTAATGCACTATGTACTATATTGTATTCCCTCTCCTATATAAAGGGAATCTATGCCACTTTATAAAGGGCTGATGTTGCTCCAACTATTCCTCCACAAGATCAATAATATCTCTCTCTCTCTCTCTCTCTCTCTTTCTTCTCTATAAGTTGCTCGTCCTTACTAGCTCGAGGCTACTCTTAGTGTTATTAGTTTTATACTTGTTCTTTATTTATTGCTTGGTATCGGCCATAAAGAGCCTTGTTTAATCATATGTTAACTGTTATCCCATTCCCGATTGCCCCTGATAGCTCGAGATCGAGCTGGATATCGGCCCCGAGGCTTCTTCATCGACCAACTCGAGGCTCGGGTGGCAAGCCCTTGGGTTTGATTATTGCCCCGTTTTAGCTTGTATCTCTTCATTAAACTTCATATTCTTAGCATCAACTGCTCTAACAACTAACATAAAAATAGATTACGTATTTTTAGAATTTCATTTACAAATTTAATTTTTGTTACCATTTTCACAGTAAACAGAAGAGAAGGCCCTGAGGCTCCTCTGTGACCAAAAAGAAGAAGAGCTTAAGGATCTTCGGGCTGAATTGGCCAAAGCTAGGGAAAACGAGACCGAGCTAGATGAGCAGGTAACTGTGATTTTAACAAAGTATGTCCTTCCTGGCTTTACTTTGAAGGCTAATACTTCGATATCTCAGCTGCAGCAGAAGTTGGAGATGATCTGGCAGCTTCGAGGCGAGGTTGATCAAGTTAGGGCTGACTGCCTTCAGTGGAAAAAGAACATGGATCAGCTTGATGCTGATAAGGAAGCTGTCACAGCCCAATTGACCTCGATTGAGAGCCAACTCTAGGGCTTTAAAGTGAAAGGCCTGGCTCAGGCCAGGAAAATCGAGAAGTTAGAGGGAGAGCTTGCTAGAGCTCGGGCCCAAGCTGAGAAGACGAAGGTTGCAGCTGATAAATCCATCGCCATATATCTAAGGGATGTTTTAGCCATTCAAATTGAGCTGAGGGAGGCCTCCGACCGGGAAAAACGGAGCAATGATCTGGCCAAGTGCCAGGCCCGGAGGGAGACTCTCGAATAAATTATGCCCGGGGGTTCAATCTTGCTGAGGAGATAGCCGAAGCAAAGGCATGGGAAACCGATGCCAAGTTTCTCTTCTCCTCTGATGACGAGGACGCTGTGAGTGGTTCCGGAGACGGAGAAGGCAAATAGGGCGTCTCCTAGGAAGAGGGAGTTCCCGAAGATAAAGCTGCCAAAGGTGCAGTTCCTGAGGGTGTCGCTTCCGGGGATGTGGCCCCGAAAATAGATTAGGTTCTTTTTTCTTTTTTGTGCAAGGGCCCCTTGTGGGCGTTGTAAATATATTTTGTAAAATTCCCTTATGATTATAAAGTATCTTTTTGTTCTAACTTGTGTTGAATTTTATTTTGTTTTCATTTGTGGAAGATTTCGATAATTCAAATAATCAGCTCGAGTACCGGTTCAGACTCAGAACGTAGTAAACCCTTAGGTTTTTATTTGATCAATATAATACCTCATAGGGTTTTGTTAATCCTTGACCTAAATTTAAATAGATTTGATGTGAGCTTGGGACGTTGGAGTTCTCGTGTCTGATTTGAGTGAGAACGGAATCTCGACCTCTATATGTTTTGGCCTTTAGGCCTTTTTAAGTTGGCCCTTAGGCTCTTATACATCATCCCTTAGGCTCTTTAAGTTAGCCCTAAGGATCTTATACATCGGCCCTTAGGCTCTTTAAGTTGGGCCGTTTAGGCCTTTAAAACGGCTATAATTTTTCCCTCTTTCCGGCTAAAAAACTTAGTAAAATTTTTTTTTATGCCTTAGCATGTATTTTTTGTACCCGTTCGGATTTTTCGAATACCTCTTGAGGTTTTTCTGAAGGTTGTTGTTATGAAGCCTTTGGATTATTCGAGGGCCGAATATATCGAAGCCCTTATATATTTCGAGGGCTAAATTTATCGAAGCCCTTTATATTTTGCTTTTGCCGAGGGTAGCCTGATTTAACCGGTTTTTCAATGTTTGAAGGCCTTTAAATTATAGCGGAAGTCGAACGTCTCTAAGCCGCATTATTTTGGCCGTAGCCTTTATATGACCATAGTCTTTAGTATAGCCGTAACCTTCGGGTATGTCACTTGGACTTGTTTCCCGATAACTTTTCAAACTTGTCCAAAAAGTTAGTCCCCGAGTATATTAGTATTGGCCTTTGTTTCGAGGGGTGCCTCTTTAAGGTCTTATGAGTCCGAGTTTTCGATGACTCAGATATATTGTCTGTCGATGATAGTCCCCGAGTATTTCGGGGTGTTTTGGACCTTGAGCCGCTTCCCATAGGATTGTAAGTGTAGAGCTCGTATGATAGTAAAAAATTTTGAGACACAAATTATTTTTGAGATAACTAGAATGCTTCTTCAAATTATTGATACATGCGTACATGTTTTTGCCGTCGGGGCTCAACTATTCTATATGGACACTGTTCATTTGACCGTTTGACCCATTATAAAGTTCTCCTATCGAGTCCCTCTTAGGCGTGAAGTATTTTTCTCAAAAATATAACCTCTGAGGGTGATGCCCCCAGTATTCGAGGTTGAATGAAAAGAAGCCTTAGATATTGTTGAGTTCTCCTTAGGTAACACATAGTTATTGCCGTATTAAAAATATTGACGGTAAAACCCATTTGGGACAAAATCCGATCTAAGGAAAAAAGAGTGCAACACATACTTTTAAGCCTAAGGTCTTCGTGTAAAAAATGATGCCTTCGAGATCGTATGCCTTCGATAGCTTCGATCGAAAATCTGTAATGAGTTAGTTTTAAATTCAAATGGATAAAAAAGGATAAAGTCGTACCTTAGCAATAGTATCGTTTAAGCAATGATATGTTCCAATTGTTTGGCAGTTCTTGACCTTCCATTGTGCTAAGTTTGTAAGATCCTTTACCGACAACTTCGAGGACTCGGTACGGTCCTTTCCAATTCGGGCCTAGTTTCTCTTTATTCAGGTCTCGAGTATTGAGGGTGACTTTCCGTAGGACTAAATCCCCGATTCAAAAATGTCGAAGGTTGGTTCTTCTATTGTAGTATCTTTCGATCCTCTGCTTTTGCGCGACCATCCGAACAAGTGTTGCTTGTCGCTTTTCATCTAACAACTCTAGGCTAGCATTCACGACCTCATGGTTTGACTCCTCCGATGCATGTCGAAATGGGTTACCCACCCTCGACGGGGATGAGAACCCCGGAATTGTATACTAGAGAAAATGGGGTGGCCCCCGTGCTAGACTTCGATGTTGTCCGATATGCCCAAAGAACCTTGGGTAAACTTCTCTCCATTTTCCCTTTGTGTCGTCTAACCTTTTCTTTAGGTTTTGAATAATAGTTTTGTTTGTTGACTCGACCTGCCCATTTCCAATCAGATGGTACGGTGTTGATAAAATCCTCTTTATTTTATGTGCTTCGAAGAACTCCGTTACCTTGCTGCCGATGAATTGCTTTCCATTATCACATACAATCTCGGCAGGTATCCCAAATCGGCATAAGATGTGGTCCCAGATAAAGTCAATAACTTTCTTTTCTAGGACCTTCTCGAAGGCTTGTGCTTCCATCTACTTAGAAAAATAATCAGTCATAAATAAAATAAACTTAGCTTTACCAGGGATCATTGGTAAGGTCAAACTACGTTCTCCTGCTTCCACATCAACCAATGCCTTCCCTGTTGCAAGGAAAGGCCTTCCCAATATTATTGGCACCTCATAGTTGACTTCACAGTCGAGAATCATAAAATCCGTAGGCAAAATAAACTTGTCAACTCGGACAATAACATCATCAATAATACCAAACAGCCTCTTCATTATTCTATCCGCCATTTGCAATCTCATTGAAGTAGCTCTCAGTTGACCAATACCCAACGTTTTGAATACGGAGTAAGGCATCAAATTTATACTTGCTCCCAAATCACACAAGGCCTTTGCAAAACCCGCACTCCCAATGGTACATGGAATGGAATATGCATTGGGATTTTCAAGCTTTGTTGCCATCGAGTTCACAATGGCACTCATTTGATGACTCATTTTGATGGTCTCACAATCCATAGATCTCTTTTTAGTTACCAAGTCTTTCATAAACTTGGCGTATCCCGGCATTTGCTCAAGAGCTTCCACCAAGGGTATATTGATCGACAAACGTTTCATCATCTCAATAAACTTCTTGAGTTGGTTTTCATTCTTCTGCTTTGCAAGTTTTTGAGGGTAAGGTGGAGAAGGCCTTGGCAAAGGGGCCTTGACATTAGGCATTACTGTTTCCGGTATGTCTATCACGTGTTCCCTAGACGGGTTCACATCATTTCGAGTCTCCTTCTCATTGTCATGAATATCAATTCTCGCCTCACCATCCAACTTCTCTTCACTCACTTGCTCAATAATTATAGGATCATCTTCATTTTGCACTTCAACGTCATCACTTACAACTTCCTTTTGCTTGGAGGTACTTGCTTCACCACCTCTACCACTCCTTGTGGTCACAGCCATTGCATGGCCGGTATTGTTACCACCCTTCGGGTTTACTACCATGTCACTAGGTAGTGCCTTCTTAGGGCGAGTGTTCAAAGCTTGCGAAATCTGACCAAGTTGGACCTCTAGATTGCGGATAGAAGTATTATGGGATGCCAGTTCGGCATCAGAGTCGGCGTTCTTCTTCATCATTTGCTCAAACATAGACTCAATCCATCCCATCTCATTGTTGGACGAGCTAGGACTTTGGGACGGAAATGGAGGTAGATTGTTTGGTTGTTGAAACATTGGAGGCCTTTGAAAACCCGGCTCCCAATTACCTTGATTTCCGTTATTCCAACCTCCTTGGTTGTTGTTTCCACCCCAATTTCTATTGTTACCCCAATTCTGGTTGTTGTTCCCCCAATTGTTGGAGTTGTTGTTATTGTTCCAATTTCCTTGGCCTTGGTTGCCCAAATTCTGATTATTCCCTTGCGATCTCCATTGTTGATTTGGAGCATTACCTCGTTGTCCTTGATAGTTGTTGGCATACAAAACCTCTTCACTTTGCTCATAATACCTATCATCCTGGTTGTAACCACTACTACCTTGCTCATATTTTTCTTGATTGTCTTGCATTTGGCGGCCTCTTCTTTGAGCTTGAGGTACTAGAGACACCTCATCTTCAACATTATCATCTACCTCCTCCCCCGGGAGAACATTTCTGTAGGATTATTATTTGTCATTTTGTACCTGAATCGATTAATTCACACAAGTTAGTAAAATAGAAGGAAGGAAAAACAAGACACACAACTAGTCAGATAGATAGCCAAAACCGTTTAACTCCACGACAACAGCGCCAAAAAGTGATCGGCTCCAATCCTACACCACTATATAATGGCAAGGAGTGGTCGATGCAGCTTTTACCTGAAAGGTCAGGATCGATTTCCATAGGGAGTTAACATTGGTTGGGAGATGGGTTTCTATCTAATCTAGCTATGTGTGTTTCTTTTAATTGCACTTCTAACCATGTTTGGATTTGTTACTATTCTACTTTTAATGTTATTGTTTGCTCAAAATAAACTAAGTACAATATTTTTGTAAAGTTTTCTCAAGTGATAAAAGCACTAGGGAAGTGACTTACACCTAGGCGAGTATCTAATGGGATCTAAAATTTAGGACAAGCTTGTTATATTCGGGGTCGGGATATAACCCTTACACAAAATTACTCACTCTATACCTCTTGGTAGTTTGAGTGACTTTGCCTTAATTGGCTTTCTCAAGCCCAATTGGGTGTTCAAACAATACAAGTAAAATTGGCTCAAGTTGGGCATTACTATCTCTAGGTTTAACCCTTTAATTGGGGCTATCAATCTCTTTAATGCACTCCAATTCCTTGTTAGCCTAATTTTCCTAGACTTAGTCACTCTTTCTCAAGAAGAGTCTAAGTCATAAAGGCACAAATCAGTGTTTGCAACCACCAATTCTATAATTAAAGCATGAATCAAGCTAAATATCACTAACCCATAAATAATTAAGCCCTAAAATTGAATACTCATTAAATACCCACACTAGGGTTGGGTCACAACCCTAGCTAATGGGTTTATCTACTCATAATCAAGGTAGAAATCAAAGACAAATATGAAATATAAGCCATAAAAGTTGATTACAAGAATAAAATCTTAGAATATAAGCTAAAGCTACTCTAAAATTACTCAAAGTGGTAAAAGTACGGCTGTTCACGAGCTCCGTGATAGAAAAGATGACCTAAAAATGTGAAAAAGATCTATTTATACACAGCTAAAATTACTGGACAAAAATACCCCTACGAAGATTCCGTTGTCAGTGCAATACTGAGCGCCTCAGCGCTTGGACTTTCACGGCCGCAAAAAAGCATGCACGGACAGTGTTTCTTCTCTTTTGTGCTTAGTCTGGACTTGATTTTGCTGGGATCGTAAAATAGACCGCCTCACAATCGCTGCCACATAAAATGTTCGCGAATCGCGCTCTTTATTTGAGATCATATTGCAAGGTCTCTTATTCTTTATCTCACTCTCAGCTGAATTTGCACTGCATCTGCGTCAGGTATTCCATTGCCGCACTATTTTATCGCAGTCAGCGGTCCCTGTCTGCATCCAAAACACCTTCTTTGAACCTCAATTTTGTTGTCAGCATAATTGTGGAGGCCTCAGCGGTGGACCTTCCGCGACCCCTCCTTTCCTTCGCTATCATCACTTTTATCTCAGCTTTGAACTTGTGCAGATTTAACTCCTTTATGAGCTGGTTATGACTTTCTTGCTTCATTTTGACCAAACCCTGCAAACAAGCACAATAAGTCAACTTTCGGGATTACTTTTACACATTTTTTATCTAAAACTTAAGCAAAAGAGAGCATAAGAATGGCAAGAATCCATAGTTGATGCTAACGCTGAGGTAGTCTCTTTTACGCTCCCAGCGGAATCAAGTCCAGACCAAGCACAAAAGAGAAGAAACGTGGTCCGCACAAATCAGGCGCGGACCGCAAAAGTGCAAGCGTTGATGCGCTGACAGCGGAACCTCCATAGGGGTATTTTTGTCCAGTAATTTCAGCTGTGTATAAATAGATCGTTTTCACATTTTTAGGTCATTTTTTGTGTCAGAGAGCTCGTGAACAGCCATACTTTACCACTTTAAATAATTTTAGAGTAGCCTTAGCTTATATTCTTAGATTTTATTCTTGTAATCAACTTTTGTAGCTTATATTTCATCTTCATCGTTGATTTCTACCTTGATTATGATTAGCTAATCTCATTAGCTAGGGTTGTGACCCAACCCTAGTTTGGTTATTTAATGGGTCTTTAATTTTAGGGCTTAATTGTTTATGGGTTAGTGATATTTAGCTTGATTTATGCTTTAATTGTAGAATTAGTGGTTGCAAACATTGATTCGTGCCTTTATGACTTAAACTTCTCTTAAGAAAGAGGGATTAAGTCTAGGAAAATTAGGCTGACAAGGAATTGGGGTGCAGTCAAGAGATTGATATCCCCAATTAAAGGGTTAAACCTAGAGATAGTAATACCCGACTTGCGCCAATTTTAATTGCATTGTTTGAACACCCAATTGGGCTTGAGAAAGCCAATTAGGGCAAAGTCACTCAAAATACCGAGAGGTATAGAGTGAGTAATTTTGTATAAAGGTTATATCACGACCCCTAATATAACAAGCTTGTCCTAAATTTTAGATCCCATTAGATACTCGCCTAGGTGTAAGTCACTTCCCTAGTGCTTTTTATCACTTGAGAAATTTTACAAAAACATTGTACTTAGTTTATTTTTAGCAAACAATAGCATTAAAAGTAGAATAGTAACAAATCCAAACATGGTTAGAAGTGCAATTAAAAGCAACACGCATAGCTAGATTAGATAGAAACCCAACTCCCAACCAATATTAACTCCCTGTAGAAATCGATCCTGACCTTTCGGGTAAGAGCTGCATCGACCACTCCTTGCCATTATATAGTGGTGTTGGATTGGATCCGATCACTTTTTGGCACCGTTGCCGGGGAGTTAAACGGTTTTGGCTATCTATCTGACTATTTGTGTGTCTTGCTTTTCTTTCCTTCTGTTTTACTAACTTGTGTGAGTTAATCGATTCAGGTACAAAATGGAAAATAATGGTCCTATCGAAAATGTTCTCCCGGGGGAGGAGGTAGATGATAATGTTTAAGATGAGGTGTATCTAGTACCTCAAGCTCAAAGAAGAGGCCGCCAAATGCAAGGCAATCAAGAACAATATGAGCAAGGTAGTAGTGGTTAAAACCAGGATGATGGGTATTATGAGCAAAGTGAAGAGGTTTTGTATGCCAACAACTATCAAGGACGACGAGGTAATGCTCCAAATCAACAATGGAGATCGCAAGGGAATAATCAGAATTGGGTCAACCAAGGCCAAGGAAATTGGAACAATAACAACAAAAACTCCAACAATTGGGGGAACAACAACCAGAATTGGGGTAACAATAGCAATTGGGGTGGTAACAACAACCAAGGAGGTTGGAATAACGGAAATCAAGGTAATTGGGGGCCGGGTTTTCAAAGGCCTCCAATGTTTCAACAACCAAACAATCCACCTCTATTTCCGTCCCAAGGTCCTAGCTCGTCCAACAATGAGATGGGATGGATTGAGTCAATGTTAGAGCAAATGATGAAGAAGAACGCCGACTCCGATGCCCAACTAGCGTCCCATAATACTTCTATCCACAATCTAGAAGTCCACCTTGGTTAGATTTTGCAAGCTTTGAACACCTAAGAAGGCACTACCTAGTGACACGATAGTAAACCGGAAGGGTGGGAACAATACCGTCCATGCAATGGCTGTGAACACAAGGAGCGGTAGAGGTGGTGAAGCAAGTACCTCCAAGCAAAAGGAAGTTGTGAGTGATGATGTTGAAGTGCAAAATGAAGATGATCCTATAGTTGTTGAGCAAGTGAGTGAAGAGAAGTTGGATGTGAGGTGAGAATTTATATTCATGACAATGAGGAGGAGACTCAAAATGATGTGAACACGTCTAGGGAACACGTGATGGACATACCGGAAACGGTAATGCCTAAAGTCAAGGCCCCCTTACCAAGGCCTCTTCCACCTTACCCTCAAAGACTTGCAAAGCAGAAGAATAAAAACTAGTTCAAGAAGTTTATTGAGATGATGAAAAGTTTTTCGATCAATGTACCCTTGGTGGAAGCACTTGAGCAAATGCCGGGATATGCCAAGTTTATGAAAGACTTGGTAACTAAAAAGAGATCTATGTATTGTGTAACGACCCGACCGGTAGTTTTGAGCATTTGCACTTTGCTCGCCAGTTCTTGGGTACGACTAGCCCCGTATGATATATTATGACTTATGTAAATTGTCAGTTTTATTTTTCAGGATAATCGGAATAGATTTGGAAGAACAATTCTAAGCTTGAAGCATTAAATTTGAAAGATTTGACCAAGTTTTGACTTTTTAATATTCAACATCGGATTTGGATTTTTATGATTTGGTTAGCTCTGTTAGGTGATTTTGGACTTGGGAGTGCGTCCGGAATATATTTTGGAGGTCCATGGTTTTAAGCTCGAATTGGCGAAGTTGGAAATTTGCGTTTTTCGGTCGGCATTGGAAATCTTGATATCGGGGCCGAAATGTAATTCCGAAAATTAGAGTGGGCATGTAGTATCATTTGTGACGTGTGTGCAAATTTCAGGTGATTCGGATGAGGTTTGATAGACTTTCTGATCGAATTCGGAATTCGGAAGTTCTGGAATCCTAGGCTTGAATCCGAGGGTGATTTGGTGTTTCGACATTGTTTTGAGTGTTCCGAGGGTTGGTATGAGTTTGAATGGTGATAATTGACTTATTGGTGCATTTGGTTGAGATCCCGAGGGCCTCGGGATGGTTTTGGATGGTTGCCGGAAAGTTGGACTTAGAGTTGTGCTGCAGAAAATTGGTTGCTTCTATTGTTTCCGCACCTGCGGAGTGGGGGCCGCAGGTGCGATCATCGCAGGTGCGTGGAGGCAGCTGCATGAACGGATTAAGCTGCAGGAGCGGAAGATCTACCACACCTGCGAGCCCACAGGTGCGAAGCCTGGGGCGTAGGTGCGGATGTTTGGCCCTTAAGTGAAAAACCGCAAGTGCGGCTATTTTGTCGCAGAAGTGGTCCGCAGATGCGGAATTGGAGCCGCAGGTGCAAGATGCCTGGGCAGAAAGTAGAAAAGCTCACCTTCGTGATTTTTAGCCCATTTCTCATCATTTTTGCTCGGTTTTGAAACTTTTTGAGAGGATTTGAAGAGGGATTCAAGGGATAACACTTGGAGGTAAGGTTTTTGAACTCAATACTCGAATCTATGGTGATTTCTATCTAATTAGACATGAAATTAGTGGGATTTAAAGCCTAAAAATGGAGGATTAGGGCTTGAGTTTTGGAGAGCTTTGAGTGGTGATTTAAGGGGACATTTGAGGTCCAATTTTGATGTTCTTGGTATGTATAGACTCGTGGAAGGATAAGGATTTTAGTGATGTGATTTTTATCAGAATCCGAGATGTGGGCCCGGGGTCGGGTTTGACCAATTTCGGGATTTTTGATGTAATTTAATTATTTTCGTGTGGGCTTTGTTCCCTTAGCATATATTGATGTTATGGTTCTAATTTTGGTTAGAGACGGAGCATTTGGAAGCCGAATCGAGAGGTAAGGCGTCGCGGGCTAGAATTTGGCTTGGATTGAGGTAAGTAACGCTTCCAAACTTGGTTCTGAGGGTTCGAATCCCCAAACTATGTGTTATATGATTACTATTGAGGTGACGCAATACCAAGTGATGAGTGTGTGGGCGTTCACCGTGAGAATTGCGGCCTGGATCATTCCATGACACTACTTAGTGACTCTTTCTTGCTGATATATTTGTTGTAATTATGTGATTAAGTTAATGAGCTGTAAATCATGCTAATTATCATGTTAAGCCTTCACACCAATACTGTTGAGACCCGAGAGGTCGTTTCTTGCTGTCATATCATTAGCTTCATTGATATTCTGTACTCAGTCATGTTCATGCATATTATATCATGCCTCAGTCTCGATTATTGTTATTTGACACATCATATCCTTGTTGGGGCTAGTATCATGAAATTTTGAGCCCGTGTGTGTGAGACTAGAGAGTAATGACTGAGTGAGGCCGAGAGCCTGATATTGAGTGATAGTATAGGATCAGGCTGCACACTGCAGCGGGATATTGAACATGCCTTCGTTGGCTTGTTATAGCGTTTAGGCTAAGAGAAGCCCCTCCGGAGTCTTTACACCCCAGTGAGCGTAGTTGGTATTATTGAGGGATGGATCTTCCCGGGACATGGATCTTGTCCGAAGTATTTATACTTGGAGATGGATCTTCTCCATAGGCTGGAATGGCCTTCCTCGGTATTGGATGACTGTTGTCAGTGATGTGTATATATTCCGGGATGGATCTTCCCTGGTCCTTGTGAGCCATATACAGTACCGAGTGGTTGTAAAGCTGTTATTGTTATTATCTGGAGCTGGATCTTCTCCATAGGCTGGAATGGCCTTCCTTAGTACTGAGTAATTGCTGTCAGAGATGTATATATTCCGGGATGGATCTTCCCCCATATACAGTACTAAGTGGATGAGCATTTGAGATTGTAAGCACATGAGGCACTCAGCATGGTGCATTTCATACAATATGTGCATTGACATGTAGATGTAGCAGAGTTACATTTCTTTACCTGGTTCATACTTGCTCTGTTTTACTGTTCGAGTTATTTATTTAACTGAAAGCATGCCTACATTTTTGTACATTATTTCGGTTATCCTTGAGGAGGTTCAGTTCGTCACTACCTATCAGTCCAAAGGTTGAACTTGTTAATTACTAAGTTGGTGTACTCACGTTACCCCCTGCACCTCGTGTGCAGATTCAGGCACTTTGGATCTAGTGGCAGATGTTCGATCGAGGCTTCAGACTTAGAATATTATGGAGGTACCTGCACGACATTCGCAGGCCTTGGCTCTTCACCTTACTTTCCAGTTATATTTCAGTTGTTCCCTTAGACATTATTTGAGACTATGTATTTTTTTCCTTAGATGCTCATGCACTCAGTGACACCCCGGTTTTGGGCTGGATTGTATCTATTCATGGAATTTCTTATGTTTCAAATAGTTCTTTAACTGTTAAAAGCTTCCGTAAGTGTTTTCAAACTTATATTTTTCGTGTTGATTATTGAGTTGAGGCTCGCCTAGTTTCACGATAGGCGCCACCACGACGGGTCGGATTTTGAGTCGTGACAGATTGTGAGACCATCAATATGACTCATCAAGTGAGTGCCATTTTGCACTCGATGGCTCCAAATCTTGAAGATCCTGGCACATTTACCATTCCATGTACAATTGGGAGTGCGGATTTTGCAAAGGCCTTGTATGATTTGGGAGCAAGTATAATTTGATACCTTACTCCGTATTCAAAACTTTGGGTATTGGTCAATTGAGAGCTACTTCATTGATATTGCAAATGGCGGATAGAACAATGAAGAGGCCGCTTGGTAATATTGATGATGTTCTTGTCCCAGTTGACAAGTTTATTTTGCCTGCGAATTTTGTGATTCTCGACTGCGAAGTCGACTATGAGGTGCCAATAATATTGGGAAGGCCTTTCCTTGCAACATGGAAGGCATTGGTTGATGTGGAAGCAGGGGAGCTCACTTTCCAGGTGGGTGACGAAAAAGTTATCTTCCATGTGTGCAAATCAATGAGGCAGCCGAATAGTACTAAAGTTTGTTCTTTTGTGGATATGGTGACGGAAGTGATAGTTGATTACATGAGTGCCATGCTCATTGTGGAGGATCCTTTGGAAGCTGTATTGCGGAACCATGATGTGACTGAGGATGAAGGCTTGGTAGAGTATGTCAATGCCTTGCAAGTAATGGGTTCTTACTCCTATGTGCCCCGTAAACTTTCCTTGGATCTTGAGAATAGAAAGACTCCACCAACAAAGCCCTCAATCGAGGAACCTCCCGTATTGGAGTTTAAGCCTTTGCCTCCACACCTCAGGTATGAATTCTTGGGACCTTGTTCAACTTTACCTGTTATTCTTTCTTCTTGCCTTACTAACGTGCAGGTAGATTCCACCCTTGAGGTGCTTCAAAGAAGGAAGAGGGCAATTGGATGGACTCTAGCTTATATTCGGGGAATAAGCCCCGCCTTTTGCATGCAAAAGATTATACTTGAGGATGATGCCAACCCCTCTGTTAAACATCAAAGGAGGTTGAACGAGGCTATGCAAGAGGACGTCAAGAAGAAAGTTATCAAGTGGCTAGATGCAGGAGTTGTGTACCTCATCTCGGATAGCTCATAGACTTCACCGGTACAATGTATGCCGAAAAGGGGTATGACTATGGTCAAAAATGAGCAAAATGAGTTGATCCTCACTAGGACTATCACCAGATGGAGGGTATGCATGGACCACCGGAAGCTGAACAAAGTGACCCGCAAAGATCATTTTTCATTGCCCTTTCTTGACCAAATACTGGATAGACTTACTGGGCCTTCCTACTATTTTTTGGATGGGTACTCAGGTTACAACCAGATTATGATTGCACCGAAGGAACAGGAGAAAACCACATTCACATGTTCGTATGGCACCTTTGTATTTTCCCGGATGCCATTTGGTTTGTGGAATGCACCAGTTACCTTTCAGCGGTCTATGATGGCTATATTTACTGACATGGTGGAGGACTTCTTGGAAGTGTTCATGGATGATTTTAGTGTTTTGGGTGACTCTTTTGAAGAATGTTTGGGTAATATTGACAAAGTGTTGGCCCGATGTGAAGAGACAAATCTAGTGCTTAATTGGGAAAAGGGCCATTTTATGGTCTAGGAGGGCATTTTCCTTGACCATAAGATCTCAAAGAATGGTATCGAAGTGGACAAAGCGAAGATTGAAGTGATTTCAAAACTCCCTCCTCCTACTTCCGTCAAAGGAGTGAGGAGCTTTCTTGGGCATGCGGGATTCTACCGAAGGTTTATCAAGGACTTCTCCAAGGTAGTGAATCCCTTGTGCAAATTGTTGGAAAAGGAAGCAAAGTTTGTGTTTAATTATGAGTGAATGAAAGCTTTTGAGATTCTCAAGTATAGATTGACGACCACTCTCATCATCACCGCACTCAATTGGAGCTTGCCATTTAAGCTCATGTGTGATGGTAGTAACGTTGCGGTAGGAGCAATCTTGGGGAAAAGGGTGAACAAGTTGTTTCATTTGGTGTACTATGCAAGAAAAACTATGAATGATGCACAGGTTAATTATACGGTGACAAAGGAAGAGTTGCAAGCAATTGTATTTGCAATGGAAAAGTTTAGGACTTATCTCATGGGTGCCAAAGTGATTGTTCATACCGATCATGCGGCACTCGGTTATTTGATGACCAAAAAGGACTGTAAAGCTAGATTGACGAGATGGGTTTTGTTGCTTCAAGAATTTGACCTAGAGATTTTTGATCGGAAAGGAAGTGAAAATCAAGTGGCGGACCACTTGTACCGCTTAGAAGAGGAGGGGAGACCCAAAGATGGTCTCAAAATTAATGATGCATTCTCGGATGAACAACTCATCTTAGTTTCTTTGAACAGTATGCCTTGGTTCGACGATGTGGCCAATTTTTTAGTGACCGGCATTGTTTCGAGTGAGCTCTCTTCTAACCAAAGGAAGATTCTTAAACAGGACAACTTGGATTATTACTGGGATGAGCCTTATCTTTTCAAGATTTTTAATGATGGTGTGATCCGGAGATGTGTTCCGGAAGAGGAGCAAATGAGTATTCTTGATGCTTTCCATTCCTCGCCCTACGGTGGTCATCATGGTGGGGCGAGAACTGCTTCAAAGGTTCTTAACTGTGGTTTTTATTGGCCTACTTTGTATAAAGATACTGGTGAGCTTGTCAAGAGATGTGATGAGTGTCAGAGAGCTGGTAGAATTTCTAAGAAGGATGAAATGCCTCTCACCACTATTCTTGAGGTTGACATTTTTTACGTGTGGGGAATAGACTTCATGAGGCCTTTTGTGGGTTCGTGTGGCAACACTTACATTTTGGTGGCCGTTGATTATGTTTTCAAGTGGGTTGAGGCTGTGACTTTGCCCAACAACGAAGCCCGGAGTATGGTGGTGTTTCTCAAGAAAAATATCTTCACACGGTTTGGCACTCCTCGGGCAATCATCCGTGATGGGAGTTTTCATTTCTGCAATAGGGCATTTGACACTCTGCTTGCAAAGTATGGTCCCAATCACAAGGTGTCAACCCCTTATCATCCTTAGGATAATGGAGAAGTTGAGGTCTCCAACAGGGAGATAAAGGGCATATTATCGAAGACTGTCAATGCAAATAGGACTAATTGGTCAAGGAAACTGGATGATACTTTGTGGGCTTACAGGACTGCTTATAAGACTCCAATTGGTATGTCTCTGTACCGGTTGGTATTTGGGAAAGCATTCCATCTTTTGATTGAGTTAGAGCATAAGGCCATGTGGGCACTGAAGAGGTTAAATCTTGAGTGGGTTGTTGCAGCAAATTGTCGGGTAGAGCAACTCAATGACCTTGATGAGTTTAGGTTTCATGCCTATTCCAGTTCCCCATGTATAAGGACAAGATAAAGTAATTACATGAAAAATATGCCCGGAGCAAGGAATTCAAGGAGGGTGACTTGGTTCTCTTATTCAACTCTGAGTTTTGACTGTTTTCGGGAAAGCTCAAGCCAAAATGGAGTGGCCCTTTTGAAGTGGTACATGTGAATCCATTTGGTGCTCTTGATTTAAAGAATAAAAATGTTGAAGTTTTTAGAGTTAATAGGCACCGAGTCAAACACTATCTGGGAAAATTTGATGACAGCCACGTGATGGCCTTAATCAATTTCAAATGATGATGGTAACATGCGTCGTGCCACGATGTTAAATCAGGCACTTCTTGGGAGGCAACCCATGTGTTTTTCATTTTCTTCTTTTTCGGGCCTAATACTGGAAAATTTGGCTAAGTATGCATTTGGACCGCACTCAAAATTCCGCGGTCAGCGGAAGCTTTTTCGCGGGGGCGTGATTTGGTAGCAGACGCGGACTTGAAAAGTCCAAAATGTGACCTCTCTAAAGTTTCAACCGCGTCCGCGGTGGATTTTTCTCGATTAGCGGACCTTGTTCCGGGGTCGCGTCCACTTTTCCGCTCTCACTGGTAATGTTGAATAGGCAACTCTTTAGAACAGCCAAAAGTGCAGACCGCGGTGGAATTCCACGGCTGCACCAGGTAGGTCGGTGTGGGCCCTCATGGTTTTATTATAAATAGGAGGGCCCTCCTCCTTTTACCCTTTTCGCACTTTGCACTCTCAAAAGAAAGTTTTTAGTGTTCATATCCTATAATCTGATCCCAACTTCATAGCTCTAGACATCAGTTAGTTTCCATCACAAAATCAAACAACTGGTATGTTCAAATCATAGCATTGCTTCTATATTTTTGTTTTTTCTTTTCTCTTAGTTTTAGCTTCTTCTTTTTAATTAGGGTTTGATTAATCCCTATAAACTAGGTATTGAGACATGTGGGTACTTGTAATGTATGCCTAATAGGAGGTAGGGTTGTTCATTTTAGAACTTAAATTGCATAAGTTGTATGCTAGTGAAAACCCTAGGTTACCCGTTTCTTTTTTGAATTCCGCGGCCGCGGCCATAATTCTACTGTCCGCATTAATCTAAAGTGTGGACTTAAAATTGGTTTAAATTCTGCGGTCAGCGATGGAAATTCCGCTGTCAGTGGCCTGCTTTACGCGGCCACGCTTCCTTTTTCACGGACCGCGGATTCTAAGTTCAGAGAATTGCTATATTGTGTCCGCGGCCGCGTTCATTTTTCCGCGAACAGTGGTGCAGCTTTCGCGGCCACGCCCAAAATTCTGCTCTTAGCAGTACCTCAGATTCAGATATTGAGTAGTGTGATTCCCAATATTTCACAGACACGGTGTTTTTTTCGCGGCTCCTAGTTCCCTTTACGCGGCCGCGCCTCTTTTTCCGCGGTCAGTGGATCCTGATCCTGAGAGGCAGTATATGCAAGTCCTTTGCTATGCTTTATTTCCATGTGCATTATTTTAGCTTTAACTGCAATGCTTAACCATATGATTAATACATTGTTCTGACTTTGTTTCATGGCTTATTCTCTGCAAAAAATGGTCCGATCTAGAGGTGTCGGTGATGCACAAAAAGTGAGGGTTGAATCCTCCCGAGGAAGGGGAAGAGGAGGACAAGGAAGGACCAAATTACCATTAGCGGTCCAGAAATCTATAGGGAAACTACAGAAAACCATCAAAGTTGCGGACAAAGCCGCATCCCATTCGGAGGGTAGTGATTATGTCCCTTCTAGGGAAGTTTTGGAAGGAGACTCAGTGCCAACACATATTCCCGCAGACTTCCAAGGGAGATTCCAATTGAGAGACGAACCTACACCCCCTACTTCTCCTGCTTCTTCTGAGTCATATGATGGCTCAGAGGAAAGTAGTGAGTCTTCAGTATCAGCCTCTCCTCCAGCTACATCTTTGGCCTTACCAGCAAACCCTATTGATGTAGATGCTGAGATCTCTGACAATGGGAGGGGTGGTGACACCCAGACAGGAGGGTTGGAGAGAACAAGGAACCTGGTGGTATGGCAAGAAAGATTTGTGAGTGAAAATGCCTACCACAAATATCGAGAGTAGTGGCCTCAGAGGTCACTTACACATGAGAGGGTCATCATTTAGCGGGATCTGCTACCTCACAACCCAAATGTCAAGCGGCAATTCAGTGAGAGAGTAGGGTGGCAGTTTTTCACCAGTAACTTACCAGATGCCAATAAACACTTGGTCAAGGAGTTTTAAGCTAATGTCGCCCACATCAAAAAAGGAACATTTTTTACCAAAGTCCGGAACAAGAAGATTAAGTTTGATAGAAAGACTCTGAATGATTATGCTGGGTTCAATGACGGGGATGAGTCCTTGTATCTGGAGAAGGTGGCTATGGATGAGTTTTATCCCGCACGTGGCTGGCATCAGTGATTGCTCTCCCGGGGACTACTCCATCTTGGCTAACCCCTGGGGTCCCAATCTATAGGAACACTTTGAGCTTCGAGGCAAAGGGTTGGGAAATGTTTGTGTGCAGCCGGTTAGACCCCACTACTCATGACAGTGATATGCCGGCCTCCCGGGCTATTATTGTGGGAGCCATCATGGCGGGGTACCCGATCAACATCGGGAATATTATGTCTAGGGTGATCACCAGAGTGGTTAACAAGAATGAGAGCTCATACCCTTTCCCTAACTTCCCCCCATGTACCTCGAGGATCAGGAAGTTGAAGGAAGGGACTCTGACACTAAGGTGAAACCAAAGAGGCCATTCTTCTGGTACAGCCTTCAAGGTTCAGACAATCTCAAGTCCAAGGGTAAAGCCACCACTTCCACTGGCTAGTCTAAAGAGCCAGGGGTGGTGGCCACTGGTTCTAAGCCTCCCACTACCATACCACATCCTCCCTTCGGACCATCTACTTTTATGCCTTCTTCGGTGCCTTCTTCATCAGCATATCCTCTGACTGCACTGAGGGTTAACCAGACTCTGTCCAGCAACAACAACTGGTTGCAGGCAGCTACATCAAAGTTGTCTGTCCTATCCAGCACAATGGCAACTCAGGAATCACTTAAGGAGCTTCTGGACAACTAGAAGAAGCGCATGGACTACCAGAAGCTGATCATGTCCACTTTGGAAGCACAGGAAAAAGTAATCACGGACCTGAGCAAACAAACGAAGAAAATGAAGAAGACTCAGGCCTCGAAGGAGTCAGTAAAGCTGCTGAGGAAGGAGGTTGAAAAGATTAGATCAGTTGGAGACATCCCATTGGACCTACTATTGGAGGAGCCAGCTCCAGCAGCTCAGGCAGCACAGGCACCAGAGCAAGAGGCTGACAGAGAGCCCGTGAAGAGAGGGGTGATTCCCCAGACTGATAACTTGGAAATTGAGCTGAAGGACCCCGTGAGAGGTGACTCAGGCCAGCCAGAGACCCCATGCAGACAGAGGAAACATATGGAGTTTTTTTTACTCTCTAACCCCTCTTTGATCTTATTTTTGCTTTTAGCATTGAGGACAATGTTAGTTTTTATTTGGGTGAGTGGTCCTATTTTGATTTGATAACTCGAATATAATTATGATACTTATTTTTTGTTATTGTTATTTTTCACTTTTGGTATGTATATAACTTTACCATTTATTTTTCACTTTTCGTTATTTTTCAATTTCGGTATGTATATAAAGTTACCTTTCTATGTATATATTCATTCCCCTTTTATGTATATTCGTCTCAATCCCCTATTGTAAATATTCAATTTACTTTCCGTATTTTACTTTATTGCTTCTTTTGCAATTTTTCTTAATAGCATAGCTTCTTATTTTCATTTAGTACTTTCTTTTTCAATTTGTAGCTTCTTACTTTTACAAGTTTTTGTGATCAATAAGCCTTTGGTTTTCTTAATGCCATGGTTCTTTCCAAAGGTGGAATTTGTGTGAACCGGGTGGCTCTTCCCGAATATGGATGGCATGACAACCTTCTTAAAGGTTTGAGTCTGTTTTCTTTATATTTTTGTGTAAATTGTAGTAATAAATAAAAGTGTCTCCGGCAAAGCTTCACTTGGGCTTAACACATTTACTATTGACCTTATGGTTAGAAACAAGTTGATTTAAAAAGAATGGTGCTAGTTTTCGGGACCATTTGTGTTTCTCAATCTTAGCTAAGGTTGTTGTGGGCCCTCAACTCTGTTCTATTTAGCAATCCAATAGCTTGTGAGGTGAGGTATTGATTTGCAAGTCCAAGTCTCGTGCCAATAAGCCTAGAACTTGCCCTGAATCTTTGTCTAGGCGAAATTCTAAGTGAAGCTCGACTTGAGAAATGCTTATAGGTCTCCTTGATCCAAATTGGAACTTGAAAGCATCTATGGCCCACCAAATATGATATCCCTAGTTAACCCCGTTGAGCCAAAGCCCTTGTTCTTTCAATAACCATGATACAAGGCTTTATCTATTCAAAAATGACCCTCTCTTGGCACCTGATCTTTCCTTAACACAATTGGCAAAAGCATAAGTTTGGGGGGAGAAACGAGGAATGCAAAAGTGATAAAAGGTACAAAATGAAGAAAAGAGAAGGCAAAAGAAAAAGAAAGAAAAGCCAAAAAGTCAAAAAGAAAGTGAACAATTTAGAAAAATGAAGGGATTCAATAAAAGCAATAATGAAAGGGTTGGACTGATTAGAAAGGAGAAAAAAATGATTGTCATGAACAAGAAAGAATGACAGTGTGTCTCTCTCGCCCCCTAAGGAAGAAGAAAATGACTCAAAGAGTCAAGAAAGTGTGAGCCGAAATGAGAAAATGAAGTGCTTAAGGAAAGATGAAACCTTCATAGACCGATATATCCTACTTTGAACCAAAGAGCCTTCATTACATTCCCGCAAAAGCTCTATATGATTTGAATTGAGTGAGCTTACATTAGAGGTGATTTACATGAGCGGCAAGTTTATGGTACTTAGAGCCGGACTTGTGACCTTTCTTTGAGAGAGATGAGTGTATTTTTCCACAATTATTGTTCTGATTGCTATAATCTAAAGTGAGATTTTCTTATGGAAAGTAGAGGAGAAAGAGTTTGGGTTCCACAGCAATCTACGTAGTAGAGCAAGCTTCCTTGATGAGTTAAGTCAACTCTTGATGCTCTTGTGTCGCACTAGAGCCATGGTGCTAAAAAGGTTGTGTGTTGTTGATAATACATTTGAGTTGAGGGTAATTGTTATTCCCAATTTATGCTTGATAAGGTCACCTTAGAACAGCTGAAATTCTCTTTTTATTTTATCTTGTGGAGGTGGAAATTACTTTGTTTGCTTGAGAACAAGTAAAAGCTTAAGTTTGGGGGAGTTGATAACTATGGATTCTAGCCTATCTTATGCTCTCTTTTGCTTAGGTTTTGGATAAAAATGTGTAAAAGTATTCCCAAAAACATACTTATTGTACTTGTTTGCAGGGTTTGGTCAAAATGAGGCAAGAAAGCCATAACCAACTTATGAAGGAGTTAAAATTGCAAAAGTTCAAAGCTGAGATAAACGCGCTGACCGCGAAGGAAAAGAGCGACCGCGGAAGGTCCACCACTGAAGCGACCACAATTACGCTGACAGCAGAATTGAGGTTTAGAGAAGGTGTTTTGGATGAAGATAGAGACCGCTGACCATGAGGAAATAGCATGGCCACGGAATACCTTACGTGGCCGCGGTGCAATTTCCGCTAAGAGCGAGATAAAGAATCAGAGACCTTGCAATTATGAGCTCAAATGAAGAGTGCGTCCGCAAACATTGTGCGCGGCCGCGATTGATGCTAAAGTTGAGGCGGTCTCTTTTCTGCCCCCAGCGAAGTAAAGTCCAGACCAAGCACAAAAGAGAAGACATGCAGTCCATGCCTATTTTGCGCGGCCCGAAAGTGCAAGCGCTGAGGCGCTCAGTATTGCGCTGATAGCAGAACCTCCGTAGGGGTATTTTTGTCCAGTGATTTCAGCTGTGTATAAATAGATCTTTTCATATTTTTAGGTTATCTTTTGTATCAAGGAGCTCGTGAACATCCGCACTTTACCACCTTAAGTAATTTTAGAGTAGCTTTAGCTTATATTCTTAGATTTTATTGTTGTAATCAACTTTTATGGCTTATATTTCATCTTTATCTTTGATTTCTACCTTGATTATGAGTAGTTAAACCCATTAGCTAGGGTTGTGACCCAACCCTACTGTGGGTATTTAATGGGTATTCAATTTTAGGGCTTAATTGTTTATGGGTTAGTGATATTTAGCTTGATTTATGCTTTAATTGTAGAATTAGTGGTTACAAACACTGATTCGTGCCTTTATGACTTAGACTTCTCTTGAGAAAGAGGGACTAAGTCTACGAAAATTAGGCTAACAAGGAATTGGGGTGCATTCAAGAGATTGATAGCCCCAATTAAAGGGTTAAACCTAGAGATAGTAATACCCGACTTGAGCCAATTTTACTTGCATTGTTTGAACACCAATTGGGCTTGAGAAAGCCAGTTAGGGCAAAGTCACTCAAACTACCGAGAGGTATATAGTGAGTAATTTTGTGTAAAGGTTATATCACGACCCCAAATATAACAAGCTTGTCCTAAATTTTGGATCCCATTAGATATTCGCCTTGGTGTAAGTCACTTCCCTAGTGCTTTTTATCACTTGAGAAAAATTTACAAAAACATTGTACTTAGTTTATTTTCAACAAACAATAGCATTAAAAGTAGAATAGTAGCAAATCTAAATATGCTTAGAAGTGCAATTAAAAGAAACACGTATACCTATATTATATAGAAACCCAACTCCCAACCAATATTAACTCCCTGTGGAAATTGATCCCGACCTTTCGGATAAAAGCTGCATCGACCACTCCTTGCCATTATATAGTGGTGTAGGGGTGGAGCCGATCAGTGCCGTTGTGGTATACTCATACTACACTTCTATACATTTTTGTACAGAGCCAGGTATTGGACATATCGGACTCGGATAGAATTAGAGTGTGATCGCAAGGATTCAAGGTAGAGCTACTTGATCGTCGCAGTCCCTTGGAGTCTTTCCCTTTTATCATATTGTCAATTATTATTAGAGCAGTATTGTATATTTAATTTCCTTCAGATCATTTCTTGTATTCAATTAGAGTTCGTGACTCAATACTACCAGACTTAGGAGGTTGTATCTTTATTTTTGTTGTTAGTTTCGATTATCTATTTAAAAAATGGCTTGAATTGTTATTATGATCGGCTTACTTAGTCTTAGAGACTAAGTGTCATCACGACACATGTGGTGGGATTTTAGGTCGTGACAAGTTGGTATCAAAGCTCTAGGTTCATAGATTCTACGAGTCACGAACGAGTCAAGTAGAGTCTTGCGGATCAGTACAGAGACGTCTGTACTTATATTCGAGAGGCTACAGAACTGTTAGGAAATTTAGACTTCTTTCATTCCTTTCGTGCGGATTTGTTGATTGTGGAATTTGAGCCTTTGTATCTCTATTCTGTCATATATAGTGAGGACACGTGCTATCGGGTCAGCTGAGTAGACACCCGCGCATACTACTAGGGCTGCGAGTAGGGGTAGGCGTTCGGTACTTCGGTATGGTATTTATGAATTATGGTTCGGTACTTCGGTATTCGGTATATCAATTATGCATACCAAATTAGTTTGGTATGGTTCGGTATTTTTTTGTTCGGTTCGGTATGGTTTCTGTATCGCACTGTCCCTATCTAACTTGACAAGCAATGCCACTAGCCACTGGTGATTCGGTGAAGGAGTGGTAATTTGCATACCAGATTCGGTAAATAAACACCTCAAATACATACGTAACATACAAATTTAGATTAGCACATGTCCATGGGAGGTTATTCTAATTCACATGCAGGCATCATTTTCTATGATAAAAGTAAGGAAGCAAGACAAAACTATGGATTGGGAATGAGGTATAAAAATCTTTGCACCATTGTTCTGTTTGGTAACTTCAGATTCATATTGCTTCTCAAAAATGATTGAGCATATGAAGAAAGTTGTAAAACTCAATGCTTTCTGTTGGTTACAAGAATGTTATTATATTGGAGCTTAAAGGGTTTTTTGGCGTATTATATCATCCATTGAGCAGAAAGAAGAGTCAAATGGAAAAGAGAACAATGTGAAGCTGATTAAAGGATATAGGCGGAAGGTAAAAGAGGAGTTGTCCAAAATTTGCCATGATATTCTAGAAATCATGGACAAACATCTCATTCCATAACGAGAAGCTACTGTCTTTTATTAAAAAAATTAAGACTAATGTTTAACAATCCATTCTAACTGTTCGGTATTCCAGTATACCGAAATATCAAAACCTCAATACCGAGGACCGTACCGAAATACCGAATAACCGAAAAATTGATACCGAATTATACCGAAATATCGAATAAACCGATACCGAAATACCGAATTAATTCGGTCTGGATCGGAATTCGGTTTTTCGGATTTTATGCCCACCCCTATCCGCGAGTGGTCAAGGTCGAGGTAGAGTCCGAGGAAGGGCACGTGTCACATATAGAACACCTATTAAAGTAGTAGCTGAGGAGCCACCAATAGCTCCAGTTAGGGGGCAAGTACCAGAAGCACCTGATGTTACCCCCCCCCCCGGACTTTAGGAGACTTTAGCACAATTCCTAAACTTGTTTGGTACATTATCTCATGCGGAACTGATCTCTATTTCACCAAATATTTCACAGATAGGAGGAGTAGCTCAGACTCCAACAGCCCGTAATCTAGAGCAGCAGGTTCACATTGGTCAAGTTCCGGGTACAGTACCGATATAGCCTATCATTCTGATTCAGTTTGAGGTCAGGTCAGGGGCATCAGAAGGAGAACAAAAGAGACTTGAGAGGTTTAAGAGGTATGACCCACCTACTTTTAGTGGCACAGCTATAGAGGATGCTCAGGAATTTCTAGAAAATTGTCATTGTATTCTCCGCACCATGGGTATTATGGAAGTTAGCGGAGTCGCCTTTGTTGATACCCAATTTTTCTCTGTATATTTTTAATGTGCAAAATACTTTCAAAATGGCATATGTATATGTATATAAGTATGT
Organism: Nicotiana tabacum; assembly: GCF_000715075.1. Lineage (NCBI taxonomy): Eukaryota > Viridiplantae > Streptophyta > Magnoliopsida > Solanales > Solanaceae > Nicotiana > Nicotiana tabacum. The sequence goes on from NC_134080.1 coordinate 204,968,708, forward strand.
CCAAATGTTTTATTATTTTTCCTTAATTTTTAAAGATTTTTAAATCAATTTATTGCCCTATTTTATCCAGAAAAACCCAATAATTATTCCCAAAATATTCATTTTTGGTGATTTATTTATTGGATTCTCATATTTATGCTTAAATATAGCTAATATAATTTTTACATATTTTTACAAATTTATTTAATATTTTTAAAGCTAAATTGCATATAATTGCAATATTAGCCTCTTTTGGATTTAATTACGTTTATATCTATAAAAATTAAGTCCAGTATTTTTAAATTGATAATTATGTATTACAAATTACTTTAGTACCTTTAATTTATTTCCAGAAATTATTTTACTATTTTTATAAATCAAATAGGGAAAAGTGGCTATTTAAATTTTAGCCCCATTTTGTTTCAATCATAGCCTGATTTGAATCCCCAATTGAACCCAATTTGAAGCCCAATTAGCCCCGACCCAATTACAATATGGACCAACCCAAACCCAACTCTGTTAAACCGCCCCACCCACCCGATCAATCCAGGCCGTTGATCAAAATGATCAACGGCCACCAAACCCTCTTTCCTTACTTAATCCCAAACGACCCTTAAACCCTATCATTTCTCATACTCCGCCGCCTCTGAATCCCCCTCTATCTCAATCTCTCTCTCAATCCTCTCTCGAACCCTAGCCACTACCCTCAACTACAACCCTAAAGCCTCCCAAATCCATGGCTTCCCAGGCCATCGGAGGCCTGTATCCACCTGCTATGGCTTCTACATTCCCGATTATCATGGTTTCAAGGCTAGATCCTAGAAACGTTTGGTCCATACCTTGGTCGATTTCGGTTTATGGTTGTTCTCCGGTCATCTCTAACCTTTCTCCGGCCAGCCATGGCTACTCGAGTCTGACTCTTGACTATCCTGCTTAGATCGATGGTTTTCAAAGCCTTTCTCACCATTTGGGGTTCTTCTGATTTCTTTTTAAGTCTGCTTCCGATCTGTGTTTGCTCTGAACTTCTAAACATTTTTCTCGAAGTTTCTTTTAAAACTCTACCTTCAAAAACCCTTATCTTTTCCGATTAGGTTTTCTGTTAAGTTATTTGACATGTTTTGCTGTGTTTCTTCTACTTGAGTTTGCTTGTTAAGGGCCTTAATTCCTTTTGAGGTTGCTGAATCTATTTTTTGTTGGTATTTGTTCGATTTGCTTGTTTTTCATCTCTAGACTCGATTGGTGTTGAAAACCCTAAAATTTTGGGTTCATTCGAGTCCTGAGACTATTTGTTGTGTGATTTACTTGTTCGTCATCTCTGAGTTCGATTGGATTCAAAACCCTAATCTCTTTGGGGGCCTATTCGAGCTTCTAAAGTTGCTTGTGTAATTCATTTGTTTCAAGTGCTCGACTGGATTTGAAATCTTCTGTTTCAGCATCTGTTTCTTTATGTGATTTTGACTTCCTGCTATCATTGAAACTCAACTATACTTTTCCAGAAGGGCCTTTTTACTTGACCCTTTTCATGCTTTTGATACTCTCTCTTTTCTCTATTACTAAGTTAATGAAGTTAACCTAGGTGAATACCATGTTTTGATAGTTCACTGTCCACTGACTTTGTGATTGTCATTGCATGCTGTTTCTCGTTGCCATGGTTCGGCCTCGCATGCCTAATGCTTATGCACTCTATTTATGTACCGAATTCCCCTCTTAAATGACCTTCAATTTTGGACTGATTTCAAACCATTCCTTGTGGAATTCTGATTGCACTCGTGTTAAGTAATTGATTCTTTCCTTGTTTTGCCTTACTGATTTCCCTGTTTCTTGGTCTAATTTGAACACTTTCCTTTGAACTTTCATTTCTGCTCAATCTGATTGATTCCTTTACCTTGGTTGCTTGATTCTTACTGTCTATTTCCCTAATTAGAATTTTTTTGAACCTAGCCCTAATAGTTTACTCTATGCCTAATGTGTTCGAATTATTTCCTTGTCTACTTGATATCTTTCCTTAAATGTTTTCTGCCCATTACCATTTAAATTTAATTCCTTAATTAAAGGAAGTACTTATATTGATTTGATTTTAATTGGTACATAGTTCCATAATTACTACTAAACTATGATTCTTGCCTTATTTTCTACCTATTTTCAAACTATAAGTATCTTGCTCTCTCATTAGCACAGGGACACGAACACTTCTAGTTCTGAACTCACAATTTACACTCAAAACACTCTCTTGCTTTACTACTTATATTGTGGCCTGTTTAGCTGGCTGAAAACCAAAGCTATATTTCAAAGTCCTACTACCTGTCTTTACTATATTTTGCTTCTTTGAACTGGTATGTTCTGATTAAGATTTCAGCATCAACAACAATATGTTTACTTAATACTTTCTGCATTCTTGTCTGCCTACTGCTGGTATCTAATTCAATTCCATCATTAAGCATGTTGTATTCAGCCTTCTCTGCTCTGAATTAATGTATTATGAATCCTAAACCCCTACCCCAATGTATGATATTTATGGTTCGTTTTGGAGCATGACAGTATTGAACATTGTTGTCCATGACTCAAACTTGATCCCCCTGGGATCATAACCTCTATGTTCTCTGGTGTTGTGTGTTCTGGTGGGCTTATAGGCATGCCAGCATCTTCTATTGTTGTGCATGCCCAAATCTGACCCTTGCCTAAGTACATAGGCTTTTGCAATGAATTCCCAACCCCTGAACCCATTTGGTGTAAAATTATCAACTTGCTTGAAGTGTTGATGGCTGTTTCCCAGCACCCGTTTCCCTTTTCTTTGTTCCTTAGTTCGTAAAAGCTCTGTTTCTACACTTTCACTCTCTCTTAGACTTAAGTTCTCCCCCCCCTCTTGTGAGCCTTGGCTTGGGACCCATGAGCTCCCTCAGAACTTGGACATATGAGGGTTGGTACTTCCACACTGCACTTGTCCTTATTCTGGTTATAAAACTTGGGTGTGAGCACTGCCCGAGGTCTTATTGAGGCCCTTAGGGAACTCTAACACACTCAAGTCTGAGAAAGGCTTTGGATTAATGGTCTTTGAGTTGGTTTATCTCGTAACCCAGAAAGGAAGTCAAGAATCAGGCCTCTTCTAGTTGTACTCTTCTTTGTATTTTTCTGATGTAATTCCGATTTGTAATAGTTGTTATAAACATTTGGGGGGCTGGCTAGTGAAAAGGGTTGGATAATTATGCATGCAAGGGTAGAAAATATGCCTATAGGATACTTTTTCTGCATATTCAACTTCATTTAGAAAATATGCCTATAGGTTACTTTTTCTGCATATTCAACTTCATTTAGAAAACCTGCCTATAGGGTACTTTTAATTCTGCACATTCAACTTCATTTAGAAAACCTACCTATAGGGTACTTTTAATTATGCAGATTCAACTTCATTTAGAAAATCTGCCTATAGGGTACTTTTAATTCTGCATATTCCAACTTCATTTAGAAAACATGCCTATAGGGTACTTTTAATTCTGCATATTCCAACTTCATTTAGAAAACATGCCTATAGGGTACTTTTAATTCTGCAATATTCCAACTTCATTTAGAAACCATGCCTATAGGGATTATCTAAAGTTCTGCATGTTTGTCATCCAGTAACGTGTTAAAATCAGTAACGTATAGAAATTATGCCTATAGGGATTTTTAAATAATCTGATTCGCTTCGTTCACGTTTAATGTTAGATATCATGTTCATAGGAATTAAAATCAGTAATAGTAGATACAATCACTTGCAGAATCTGTAACCAATCTATTTAATTTTGTCTCTTCTGAACCTCTTTTAATAACCTAATTCTCTCGCTTAACAAGGTTTAGCAAGCATTCCTATAGGATTTCAAACAATTTATTTCAAGTTTTTACTGTCTCATCACCTTCTGAATTCAGTAGATATCATGCCTATAGGACCCCGCCTAAACACTTAGTCAAGCCTTAGAGTAATAACTGTAAACCAAATCTGCTTCTGTTAATCGCTACAACCAGTAGGCAGGCCTAATTCGGACTTCTTATTTGAGTTATGTAATAAACTAATCTGCCTCGATAATTAATCTCCCTCATCTTTAGTATTTAAATCAGACCTAAGCAGTATGTGTAAGACATGTTATTTTATATGTTTTTTTGTTTAAAGGGGTATACTTGAGCCTTTGTTTGTTTTATATGTTTTCCCAAACATGCAGTATGTGTTTTGTATGTCGCCTTAGAATTTTTACCTTTGAAACTTCAAATAAACCTAATATCCCTCCCTTCTAGGATTAGTAGTCGTAAGTGCCTCCGGGACTGATAGGAATGGGACGGGTAATAGCATGCAATAAGTAATCGAGACCGATCCGCATTTTAATACCTTAATGGGGTGGGAAGGGTAGATATGGGTATAATGACCACTCGATAATGTCATGTGTAGCCCCTCATTGAGGAGTAATTACCCGACATTGTGTGGGTGATCCATATTTCTAATAAACCTAGGACCCCCTTCCTTTATTCTTTATTCTTTTTTAGCATTTCAACTCCTTATTTAAAAATTAGCTCTTTGATTGTTCTTTCAAACCATTATGTAGTGAATCCCCTCTTATTTAAGCCTTATTTGCTTATATGTTAATTGCATCCAAATTCACAATAATTGTCTGGCCGGGAACCATACTAGTGGATTCTGAGGGGTGCCTAACATATTCCCCTTAGAATAATTTCAATCCCTTACCCTATCTTTGGTTATTCAAATCAAACTCCGTTGGTGTCCTAATGCACCTTAATCATTAGGTGGCGACTCTTCAGAATGCAAACCCAGTTCCCAAGAGGAACGAGTTGTCCCTCCAAATGTCATAAACCTGATTTCGCGAGAAAAAGGGGGCGCGACAGCATGGCGACTCTGCTGGGGATTTTTAGGCTTTTACCATTTCAGACTATTATTGTGAATTTATGCTTCTTTATGCCCAATTATTTGTTTATTTCCTTTAAGCATTCAATTCCCTTTTCAATTGCGCAACTGACTTGTATTTTGTTTCTTTCCTGTACTGCTCTCCTTTACTACTGCTTTCAATTATGAAATTGTTGTATTTGCTGCTTTCTTAACGTGAAAATACGTGACAACATGTCTTTATTTATTGCATAATCTTGCTCAACATTATATTCTACTCGTGCCAAACAAATCTCATAGCAACGCTTATAATGAGTGGTTGCGCTCTTCCAATATTACTACCCCTAAATCCGGAAAAGACATATTTGCGGTAAGACCAGTCGATTAACGGTGTAGTTGACGGTTCCGTGCCTTTCCCTCTTGAGTTGTCCGCTCAAGGGTACCAGTCTAAAACCCCATAGAAACCTTAATCTGTTTAAACTATGCATGCATCATGGTCAAATCTAGCCGAGTCAGTTATGTTGTCCGCATAATGACTCTTTAAGATAGCCTTGTCCAAAGTCCACTGGGTTTCCCTAAACCCAAAACGGACGTCACCACGTTCTATGCATTTATTTGGAGAACTAAATGTTTTTATGCCAATTGTTGATATTAAATAGTCAAGTCCAGTGGGAGTGAGGGCCTAACCCTTTTGTCTTGCAGAAATATGAGGCACGAAGTCCCCAGATTCGGCATGGTTACCAACATCCACCAAAAATTACTAAGCTAGTGGGAGGATCTTCACTCCTGTGATCAGACCCTTGTCTGGAAATATCTAGGCAACCTACCTTCCCTCCTGGAAATCCAACCCAATAACAAGATCATAAAAGCTGCCACCTTGTTCTGGGATTGTGAGAGATATGTGTTCTGCTTCGGGGACGTTGAAATGACACCCTTGCTAGATGAAATAAGAGGGTTGGCCAGCATAGCATGGGAAAAACTCCGGGTTTGTTGATGCCTCAGAACAGCAAAGGCAGAGGCTTCCTCAAAATGATGGGTCTGAAGAAGAATCCAGAACTGACATGTTTGAAAGAATCCTACATCCCTTTTGATTATTTGTACGAGAGGTACAGTCACAGCAAATCCTACCGTACCTATCCTGACGAATTTGCCATCACATCATTAGGGCATATTTACCGAAAGGTCTTTGTATTCATGTTTTGTTTCCTGGGATTGATTGTGTTTCCAATGAAGAAAGCAAGAATCCATACCATACTGGCCATGGTAACTAAAACCTTAATGGAAGGAATTGGTGGGCAACCCTTCAGTATTGAGCCCATGATCATTGCGGAAATATACCGAACCTTGGAAAAGTGTCAACGAGGAGCCAAACACTTCAAAGGCTGTACTTTCCTACTTCAGCTCTGGCTTATGGAGTATCTCCAAAGGGGTGAGTACCAACAAGAGATCCGGCGAAGGGACTGGGATGATCATATAGCCTTCCATCATCCAAGGCGAATGAATTACATGCCCAACATGTTCGCTCAGCCAAAAGACGCCAAGGGATGGGTAGAGCTATTTGATAATCTAACTGAGGGCCAGGTACAATGGATGTTCGAGTGGTTCACTACCAAGGAATCCATCGCCCGATCCAGGGATGCACCATTTCTGATATTAATCGGTCTGAGAGGAACCTACCCTTACGTCCCTCTCCGAGTTATGAGGCAAGCTGGTAGGAAGCAGGTTGTACCTAGGGTCAACAAGATGAGTCATTTCTGGGCTGACTTCCAAGATGATGATAGTCCTTACAAGTGTCAAGCTCAGCATATGTGGCACTGCAAGATCGTCGTGGGGAGTGATACCATCGAGCCCGACAGATACCACACTAGTTGTACTCCCTACTATTCAGGGTGGTTGGAGGATAATCATAATGGTCTGGCAGCCTGGGTTTGTTCGAGGTCACAGGATCATAGATGAAAAGGTCGAGGCACAGGTTAAATACAATCAACTACGCAAGAGGATCTGGGAATGCGAAAGCGAGCACTGTGAGATACAAGAAGCCAACCAAAAGCTGATTGAGGAGTGGAAAGACATGGTTGTCAGTGCCAACAAGCGACTGGGATACTTGGAGCAGGGTATAGTGGAGCTGGAAAGGAAATTCCTCAAAAGATTCGAGGATTGCCAAAATACTGAAGGAAATGAGGGCGGACATCTAGCTAGAGATTACCTATTGTTGGGACTTCGCGAGTTAGGGAAGCTATTCGAAAGAGCCAAGGATGCCGAGTCTGGGGAAGGTCCTTCTGGGACCAAATAGATAGGAGTTTTTTCTTTTCTACTTTATGAAATGTAATAAAGCCAATGGCCACTAGTGACTTTTATTTCCGGTTATTTAGTGTCGATTTGGGATTCGTCTACTTTTTATCAATAAAATGAGGCATTTAGCATTCTAAGTTCTCCAAATCAATTTGTCTCTAGGCCTATCTCGGGCACAAAGAGGTCCCCAAATTAGGACACGATTTACATTCTTGCACTATGTGTTTAAATATTGCAACCCTTATTATAATCCTCACTAACTAGGTTACCTTTTGTTTTTATTTTTGTTTTTATTTTTATTATTCCCCTACCCAAAGGTTAGTTCGTGCACTCTGGCAACATCATCCTATTCCACGAGATCCAGGGGCCCTTCACCCGCTCCTCGTCTTAGTCTTATCAAAAACAAGAACAAAGGGAAGATGGAAGATTTGAACAACGCTAGAAAGGAGAACTCAACTGAACGGGTAGAGGTCACTCATGGTCATGGTACTCAGGTTTCCAAAGAAAATGCATCCCAACTCGAACAAAAGCTGCTGAAATTCCAAGAAGAACTTGATCAGGTTTGGAATCTAGCAAATCTGTTATTTTCCCTCACCACTCTAGATATTAATTTCCCAAATGCCCAGAACCCCACACCTCCACAAAATATCCCAAAGCAACAAAACCATCCTGCTCCTCACCACCACTGCAACACCTGTCATACTTCAAACAATACTCTGCTGCTCATCCCAAAACCCCAAAACTCCACAAATGACCACTTCCACACCCATCATAACACCCCCATCTACGCGGAGACTATGCCACACTCCACCCAACCTATCTCAAGAACACCCGAGTCTGATGATAAAGATTCGCTCATCAGGAATCTGGCTGAAGAACTTAAGAAATTGACTAGCCGAATTCAAGGCGTTGAAGGAAGTAAGGGAATTGAAGGGCTGAATTACGAAGATCTTTGCATACAGCCCGATGTCGAACTGCCCAAGAGGTACAAATCTCCGAAGTTCGAAATGTTTGATGGTACAGGGGATCCGAGAGTCCATTTGAGAACGTATTGTGACAAGTTGGTTGGAGTAGGGAAAGACGAGAGAATCCGCATGAAGCTGTTCATTAGGAGTCTAAAAGGAGATGCTCTATCTTGGTACATTAGACAAGATCCGAAGAAATGGTCAAATTAGGTAGGTATGGCGTCCGACTTTATGGACAGGTTCAGGTTCAATACAGAGAATGCGCCGGATGTGTTTTACATTCAAAATCTAAAGAAGAAGCCTACAGAAACATTTCGCGAGTATGCTACTCGCTGGAGGTCTGAAGCTGCTAAGGTCACACCTGCCTTAGAGGAAGAACAGATGAACAAATTCTTCATCCGGTCTTAGGACCCGCAGTATTACAAACGATTAATGTTGATTGAGAGCCATAAATTTTCTGACATTATCAAGATGGGTGAAAGGATCGAAGTGGGCATCAAAAGCGGTATGGTTACAAACTACGAGGCCTTGCAAGCTACAAACAAGGCCTTACAGTTTGGTGGTGCGACCAAGAAAAGGGACATAGGGGCCGTAATGGTTGCACAAAGAACCAATCTCCCATCAAATACCAAACCTGCCCGATGCCTCCACTCGCATATCAGCCTATACCAAACTACCAAGCACCATCACCCTCTTACCAAACTTCACCACTCCCTTATCAATCACCTCCTTCTCCCACATATAAGCCTACTTCACCCAGATATTCCCAACCCGCACATGTTTACCAAGCCTACAATTCTCAACCATCCCACTATCAATCAACCCCTACACGCCAAAACTTCCCTAGACCTTGACAAAATTTTGATCGCAGACCTCCTAAACAGTATACAGCCATTGCTGAACCCATTGAACAGTTGTACGAGACACTCAAATTTGCTGGTTATGTCACCCCTATCCCTGCTATAACTCCTGAGAAACCTTCTCAGTGGGTTAATCCAAACAAATCCTGTGCATACCATTCTGGCATGAAGGGATACACCATCAATGAATGTCGTTCTTTGAAAGACAAGATCCAGGCTTGATTGACAACAAGATTATTGTTGCAAAGGAACCCGCTCCGAATGTATGCAACAACCCTCTGCCAGACCATAAGGGTGGAGGCGTTCACATGATTGAAATAGAAGATGATTGGGATCCTGAGGGGTCAATCGGGTTGATCGCAGAAGGTGATGACCTAAAGAAGCCAATAGTTACACTTAATCCGATCGTGGTCCAGATTCAGCCCTCTGGGGACACTGAGGTAAATATGTCTGTGCCACTTGAGTTTGAAACAATGTCATCTGCAAAGACACCAGCGCCAATTGAGGTCGAATTCGTGTCTCCAGAAAATGCATCGACACCATTTGAAGTTGCGGTTTTGCCACCCAAGGCCCATGCTCCGTTCAGAGTAAAGATAGCCATGTAGATCCTAGTGGTGATGTCGACCATGACACCGTTCCACACAAAGGTTATACCATGGGACTATACAGTAGAGGCAAGGAGGAAAAGCAAGGTCAGGTTCGAGGAAACTATTGCGGCACAGGGTATGACAAGAACTAGCAGAGTTTATACCCCTGAACACTTAGCTGAGTCAAGCAAGCAGGCCTCCAACCGGCCACCCATCATCGAGATAGGGCCGGATGATCTTCGGAGAAAGATACAGGCCAAAGAATACTCGGTCATCGACCAGTTGAACAAAATACCGGCGCAAATTTCCATCCTTGCTTTGCTACAAAATTCTGAGGTACACAAGAATGCCTTGCTAAGGGTTCTGAGTGAAGCATACGTGCCAAGCAACATCACTGGCGGGGAAATGGCCAACATGGTAGGATAGGTATTGGAAAGTCATAAAATTACTTTTCATGAGGATGAGCTACCACCTGAAGGGTTGGGACACAACAAAGCACTACACATCACTGTGCAGTGCGAGGACTACTTTATCACCAGGATCTTGATCGACGGGGGTTCTAGTCTCAATATTTGTCCACTGGTAACATTCAAGAAGTTGGGCAAAGGACTGCACAAGATAAAGGATGGAATGATAAATGTGAAAGCCTTCAACGGTTCCCAAAGGTCCACCATTGGGGAAATTAGTCTGTGCTTACAAATGGGGCCAACTTGGTTAGATGTTGATTTCCAAGTGATAGACGTGTCAGCATCTTACAATCTGCTATTGGGACAACCATGGATTCATGCTACTAGGGTCGTATCATCGACACTGCATCAAGCGGTAAAGTTTGAATGAAATCACCAGGAGGTGATAATTCACGGCGACGGTAGAAACCCCATATACAGTCGCCAGACCATTCCATCAATCGAAGGGAAAAAGAAGCTAGGTAGAGAGACTTACCATCACATCGAACGGGTAAATGTTGTTGACAAAGACAAATGGTGGGACAACAAAATCGAGAGTATACTGAATTGGAGTGGGTACGAACCTGGCAAAGGGCTCGGCAAGAATCTCCAAGGAATCGCTAAGCCTATAAAACTCAAGAAATATGGCACCACTTTCGGTCTGGGATATGAGTACACTTGGGAGGAATTCAATAACTAGTCTCCGCCATAGCGCGGTCTTTACTATCCACTAGAGCAGCTGATACCATATCTGGAGCAGACTTTCCAACCGGTCGATGTTATCTATGGGTCAGAAGAAGAAGAAGCGCTCGCAGTAGTGAAGAACTTGTTCCTAGAAGACAATGACATGGATTGTTGTGTTGTTCTCGAGGAGGAGGGGAGGAAGGCCCTTCCATACAGGCTGTAAGCAGAGGAGCACGCCTCAATAACTAGACTATCAGGACAACCAGAGCCCGTTGAGCCTCGGGGTAGCAAGGCTAAAACAAGCATCATGCACTATTTTATTTACTAAATGATTTTCTTTTGCATTTTAATTCCCGCAATAAGAGCTCCAATGTTCCAAAACAATTATGCAATTTATCCAAGCATTTTAACTTTTCTTATAATTCAACGCTTATTATTTTTCTCTCATTACTTTACTTATACAGCATTACTATTACTTACCTTGATGAGCCAATGACTGTGACATGCAATGAGACAACGCAACAAACGGACATAGATTCAGAGGAAGATGGCATACCAGAAGAGATTGTTAAGGAAGTTGAGAATTTTGAGAACAAAACTAAGTCCAACCTGGACGAGACAGAAGTTGTCAACCTGGGAGATGCAGAAAACGTTAAAGAAACACGAATCAGCGTTCACTTATCGCCATCAGAAAAGAAGGAATACACAGAATTTCTAAGAGAATATGAGGACATATTCGCCTGGTCGTATGGTGACATGACTGGTCTAAGTACATCTATTGTGGCTCACAAACTGCCAACCGATCCAACATGTCCACCAGTAAAGCAAAAGCTCAGAAAGTTCAAGCCTGATATGAGTTTAAAAATCAAGGAAGAAGTCACTAAGTAGGTCAAAGCTAAGGTTCTCAGGGTATTAGAATACCCGACATGGTTAGCCAACATCGTGCCAGTACCGAAGAAGGACGGGAAGGTCAGAGTCTGTGTTGACTATCGGGATCTCAATCGGGCCAGTCCTAAAGATGACTTCCCTTTGCCAAACATACACATCCTGATCGACAATTGCGCCAAGCATGAGTTGCAATCGTTTGTAGATTGGTTTACTGGTTATCATCAGATCTGGATGGATGAAGAAGATGCTGAGAAAATGGTTTTCATTACGCCGTAGGGAATGTATTGTTACAAGATGATGCCATTAGGGTTAAAGAATGCAGGGGCCACCTACATGAGGGCCATGACCACCATTTTCCACGATATGATACACAAGGAGATTGAGGTATATGTAGATGATGTCATCATCAAGTCCAAGAAAGCCACCGATCACATGAAAGATTTGAGGAAGTTCTTTAATAGACTGCAAAGGTAAAACCTAAAACTTAATCCCACGAAGTATGCATTCGGGGTTCCTACCGGAAAACTACTTGGGTTTATTGTGAGTCGCCGAGGAATAGAGCTGGATCCATTAAAAGTCAAAGCCATTCAAGAATTGCCATAGCCAAAGAACAAGAAGGATGTGATGAGTTTCTTGGGGAGGCTTAACTATATCAGCCGGTTCATAACATAATCTACAGTTATCTGTGAGCCAATCTTTAAGATGTTAAAGAAGGACGCCGCTACCAAATGGACTGATGACTGCCAGAAAGCTTTCGACAAAATCAAGAAATACCTGTCAACACCACCAGTCTTGGTCCCGCCCGAGCCAGGTAGACCTCTATTACTCTACCTTGCAGTATTGGATGGAGCGTTCAGTTTTGTTCTGGGGCAGCATGATGAAACGGGGAGGAAAGAGCAGGCCATTTATTACCTCAGTAAGAAGTTCACCTCGTACGAGGCCCGGTATTCTCTGTTAGAACACACATGTTGTGCTCTAAATTGGGTGGCTCAAAAGCTGAGGCATTACTTCTGTGCCTATACCACATATCTCATATCAAGGATGGATCCTTTGAAGTACATCTTTCAGAAACCCATGCCCACTAGCAAGCTAGCCAAGTGGCAAATCCTGTTGAGTGAATTTGACATTGTTTATGTAACTTAGAAGGCAATCAAGGGACAGGCACTAGAAGATCACCTTGCTGAAAACCCCGTGGATGGAGAATATGAACCCCTGAAAACATATTTTCCGAATGAAGAGGTATCATTCATAGGAGAAGACATTGCAGAATACTATGATGGTTGGAGAATGTTTTTCGATGGAGCAGCAAACTTCAAAGGAGTTGGCATAGGAGCAGTCCTAGTATCAGAAATCGGTCAGCATTATCCGGTGTCTGCCAAACACAGGTTTCCGTGCACCAACAATGTGGCCGAGTACGAAGCCTGCATCTTAGGGCTCAAGATGGCCATCGACATGAATATTCAAGAGTTGCTAGTGATCGGAGATTCGGACCTACTCATACATCAGGTATGAGAAGAATGGGCAACCAAGAACTCCAAGATACTCCCGTATCTCCATCATTTACAGGAATTGAGAAAGAGGTTCACGAAGACGGAATTCCAATATGTTCCCAGAGTCCAGAATGAGTTCGCCGATGCATTGGCCACCCTATCATCCATGATACAACATCCAGACAAAAACTTCATTGATCCCATTCCAGTAAAGATCCATGATCAGCCAGCTTATTGTGCCCATGTTGAAGAAGAAGCAGACGGAAAGCCTTGGTTTCACGATATCAGGAAATATTTGACCAAAGGCGAATACCCAGAACTTGCAAATCTGACTTAGAAATGCACACTTCGGAGGTTGTCCAACAATTTCTTTCACAACGGAGGAATCCTGTATAAGAGGACTCCTGATTTGGGATTACTAAGGTGTGTCGACGCAAACGAAGCATCCAGGCTACTAAAAGAAATTCACACTGGGACCTGTGGTCCACATATGAACGGTTTTGTCTTAGAAAAGAAGATACTCCGAGCTGGTTACTTTTGGATGACTATGGAGACGAACTACATCCAGTATGTCCGGAAATGCCACCGTTGCCAAATACATGCAGACATGATAAAGGTACCTCTGAATGAGCTTAATGCAACAAGCTCACCATGGTCGTTCACCGCATGGGGGATGGATGTTATTGGACCAGTCGAGCCTGCCGCCTCCAATGGGCATAGGTTTATCCTAGTAGTAGTCGACTATTTTACCAAATGGGTCGAAGTAGCATCTTATAGATTAGTGACTAAGAAAGTTGTGGCAGACTTTGTCCGCGACCGCATCATTTGTCGATTCGGGATTCCAGAATCAATCATTACTGATAATGGCTCCAACCTCAACAGTGACTTGATGAAAGCCATATGTGAAACTTTTAAGGAATTCTACAGCCTACAGACCCTAGATGAACGGGGCCGTAGAAGCCGCCAATAAGAATATCAAGAAGATACTAAGGAAAATGATAGAAAAGCATAAGCAGTGGCAAAGAAGCTATCATTTGCTCTATTGGGGTATCGCACCACAGCCCCTATATGCTTGTTTATGGTACAGAAGCCGTCATTCCTGCCGAGGTAGAAATTCCTTCCTTAAAGATCATACAGGAAGCTGAGCTCGATGATGCAGAATGGGTGAAGAATCGTTACGAGTAGCTATCTCTTATAGATGGAAAGAGAATGAATGCAGTTTGCTATGATCAGCTTTATCAGAATAGAATGTCCAGAGCCTTCAACAAAAGAGTCAAGCCGAGGCAGTTCACACCGGGGCAGTTGGTGTTAAAGAAAATTTTCCTGCATCAAGATGAAGACAAGGGGAAATTCTCTCCCAACTAGCAAGGTTCGTACATGGTTCACCGGGTTCTAACAAAAGGAGCCCTCATACTTGCAGAAATGGATGGAGAAGTTTGGCCAAAACCAATTAATCCAGATGCAGTCAAGCATTACTATGTGTAATCGAATGCTTTCCTATATGATGTGAATTGAACTACGCCTGACCTGATTCCCGTTTAAGAGGGGATACGTAGGCAACCCTATGGGTTCGGTCACAATTCAATAAAATTTCCATTTCCCCTCGCAGTTGGAAACTGGGGCAGAATTTTGAGGAGGACCCTCAAAATTCCATAGCAAGAAAGGTTGCAATATCTTGAACCACGTCGCAGTCGTCGGTTCATCTAAAGAAAACTATACTTAATTATATACTTATATTGTATTTTTTGCAAAATCATGCATGATTATTACTGAAATTGCCTTGTTTAGCAACGCTACCCCAATGATACATACAGTATCACAAGATCAAGCCGAGCCAGTCAAGCAGAGCCAGCGAGGATATGAACTAACCTTCCCCCCCTTTTACAAAACTCACGATCTTTCTTTGGATGCAGGCACTTGAAATACGAAAGCATCAGACATACTATGCACTCACGAGACAAATGTCGTTCAGGAATACAACTCTCAGAACTGACGCATTTACTCATATTTTCCATCCATACACATCGGTTACGTTCCATGTGTCACAATGTTCCCAGCAGTCACAATATCGCAATCTACTATCAGCTAAGAAAGCTCTGTTACCACTTGCCATTTTATTTCTTGCATAAGGCTACCATTCTGCCTTCCGAGACTAAACGCTGTCTCCATCTGCATTTTTCTGCATTGCATAAGACTACAATTCTGCCTTTCAAGACTACACGCTGTCTCCGTTTGTATTTTCTACATTGCATAAGGCTACCATTCTGCCTTCCGAGACTAAATGTTGTCTCCATCTGCATTTTCTGTATTGCATAAGGCTACCATTCTGCCTTCCAAGACTAAACACTGTCTCCATCTGCATTTTCTACATTGCCTAAGGCTACTATTATGCCTTCGAGGTTAAGCTCTATCTCCATCTGCACTTGCATGGCTGAAAGATCGCCACCCTACTTGCACTTGCATGGCTGAAAGATCGCCACCCTACTTACACTTGTATGGCTGAAAGATCGCCACTTATTTACATTTGCATGGCTGAAAGATTGCCAAATACTACATCTCATGGGCTGAAAGATCGCCAAATACTACATCTAATGGGCTGAAAGATCGCCAAGTACTACATCTCATGGGCTGAAAGATCGCCAAATCATCCGAAGGTGTCATTGTTCGGAGGCACCATTTTCATAGCCCAAGAATGCCATGTCATGGCCTGAGGATCCCTTTCAATTTTTTGCATATCATTATTCAAAGGGATCATGGTTCGGAGGCATCATCATCATAGCCCGAGAGCATCATTTCATGGCCTACGAATCCTTTATACGCTCCATGGCCCAGGACACCATGGTCTAAGGATGTTATACTAACTGCCCAAAGACAACATTCATGGTCTGACGGGAATTTGCATCATGTTCAAATTTACGCACCATATATGCTTGTATCGCTTATTTGCAGGTAAGCCAGCGAGCAACGGCCATCTCGGAAGGAGCGATTCCGCTCCAGTTCCCGCAGCCATATCAAACCTCAACATTTCCACAAACATTCCACACGCCCGACCCTGGATATTGCGTCCGTTCTTGAAAGTCTCCATCGATATACTCCGTCAACGGATCCTGAACTACATATGGCTTGATTCCTGTAAAACCAAGGATATGTAGGCAGATCAGAAGCTAGGGCATGGCCTAAGCCTCGTCGAACCATTTTGTTCGGTCAAAATTGGTCATCATATCTTTACCCGACAACTCTTTCATCCTTCCCGGGTAAAGAGGGGCAGTTGTTGATACCCAATTTTTTACTGTATATTTTTAATGTGCAAAATACTTTCAAAATAGTATATGTATACATATATAAGTATGTCCAAATGTTTCATTATTTTTCCTTAATTTTTAAAGATTTTTAAATCAATTTATTGTCCTATTTTATCCAGAAAAACACAATAATTATTCCCAAAATTATCATTTTTGATGATTCATTTATTGAATTCTCATATTTATGCTAAACTATAGCTAAGATAATTTATACATATTTTTACAAATTTAATTAGTATTCTTAAAGCTAAATTGCATATAATTGCAATATTAGCCTCTTTTAGATTTAATTATGTTTATATCTATAAAAATTAATTCCAGTATTTTTAAATTGATAATTATGTATTACAAATCATTTTACTACTTTTAATTTATTTCCAGAAATTATTTTACTATTTTTATAAATCAAATAGGGAAAAGTGGCTATTTAAATTTTAGCACCATTTTGTTTCAATCATAGCCTGATTTGAACCCCCAATTGAACCCAATTTGAAGCCCAATTACCCCCGACCCAATTACAATCTGGACCGACCCAAACCCAACTCTGTTAAACCACCCCACCTACCCGATCAATCCAGGTCGTTGATCAAAATGATCAACTGCCACCAAACCCCCCTTTCCTTAATTAATCCCAAACGACCCCTAAACCCTATCATTTCTCACACTTCGTCTCCTATGAATCCCCCTCTCTCTCAATCTTCTCTCGAACCCTAGCCGCCACCCTCAACTACAACCCTAAAGCCTCCCAAATCCATGGTTTCCCAGGCCATCGGAGGCCTGTATCCACCTGCTATGGCTTCTACATTCCCGATTATCATGGTTTCAAGGCTAGATCCTAGAAACGTTTGGTCTATACCTTGGTCAATTTCGGTTTATGGTTGTTCTTCGGTCATCTCTAACCTTTCTCCGGCCGGCCATGGCTACTCGAGTCTGACTCTTGACTCTCCTGCTTAGATCGATGGTTTTCAAACCTCTTGGGGTTCTTCTGATACCCTAACCTTTAAGTTTCTTCCAATTTCTTTTAAGTATGCTTCCGATATGTGTTTGCTCTGAACTTCTAAACGTTTTTCTCAAAGTTTCTTTTAAAACTCTACCTTCAAAAACCCTTATCTTTTCTAATTAGGTTTTCTGTTAAGTTATTTGACATGTTTTGTTGTGTTTCTTCTACTTGAGTTTGCTTGTTAAGGGCCTTAATTCCTTTTGAGGTTGCTGAATCTATTTTTTGTTGGTATTTGTTCAATTTACTTGTTTTTCATCTCTAGACTCGATTGGTGTTGAAAACCCTAAAATTTTGTGTTCATTCGAGTCTTGAGACTATTTGTTGTGCGATTTACTTGTTCGTCATCTCTGAGTTCAATTGGTTTCAAAACCCTAATTTCTTTGGGGACCTATCAAGCTTCTGAAGCTGCTTGTGTAACTCATCTGTTTGAAGTGCTCGACTGGATTTGAAATCTTTTGTTTCAGCATCTGTTTCTTTATGTGATTTTGACTTCCTGCTATCATTGAAACTCGACCATACTTTTCTAGAAGGGCCTTTTCACTTGACCCTTTGCATGCTTTTGATACTCTCTCTTTTCTCTATTACTAAGTTAATGAAGTTGGACTAGGTGACTACCATGTTTCATTTAGAAAACCTGCCTATAGGGTACTTTTAATTCTGCATATTCAATTTCATTTAGAAAATCTGCCTATAGGGTACTTTTAATTCTGCATATTCCAACTTCATTTAGAAAACATGCCTATAGGGTACTTTCAATTTTGCATGTTCCAACTTCATTTAGAAAACATGCCTATAGGGTACTTTTAATTCTGTAATATTCCAACTTCATTTAGAAACCATGCCTATAGGGATTATCTAAATTTCTGCATGTTTGTCATCTAGCAACATGTTAAAATTAGTAACGTATAGAAATTATGCATATAGGAATTCATAAATAATCTGATTCACTTCGTTCACGTTTAATGTTAGATACCATGTTCATAGGAATTAAAATCAGTAATAGTAGATACTATCACTTGCAGAATCTGTAACCAATCTATTTAATTTTGTCTCTTCTAAACCTCTTTTAATAACCTAATTCCCTCGCTTAACAAGGTTTAGCAAGCATGCCTATAGGATTTCAAACAATTTATTTCAAGTTTTTACTGTCTCATCACCTTCTGAATTCAGTAGATATCATGCCTATAGAACCCCGTCTAAACATTTAGGCAAGCCTTAGAGTAATAATTGTAAACCGAATATGCTTCTGTTAATCGCTACAACCAGCATGCAGGCCTGATTTGGACTTCTTATCTGAGTTATGTAATAAACTAATCTGCCTCGATAATTAATCTCCCTCATCTTTAGTATTTAAATCAGACCTAAGCAGTATGTGTAAGACATGCTATTTTATGTGTTTTTTTTTATTTAAGGGGGTATACTTGAGCCTTTATTTGTTTTATATGTTTTCCCAAACATGCAGTATGTGTTTTGTATGCCGCCTTAGAATTTTTACCTTTGAAACTTCAAATAAGCCTAATATCCCTCCCTTCTAGGATTAGTAGTCGTAGGTGCCTCTAGGACTGATAGGAATGGGACGGGTAATATCATGCAATAAGTAATCGAGACCGATCCGCATTTTAATACCTTAACGGGGTTGGAAGGGTAGATATGGGTATGATGACCACGCGATAATGTCACGTGTATCCCCTCATTGAGGAGTGATTACCCAACATTGTGTGGGGTGATCCATATTTATAATAAACCTAGGACCCCCTTCCTTTATTCTTTATTCTTTTTTAGCATTTCAACTCCTTATTTAAAAATCAGCTCTTTGATTGTTCTTTCAAACCATTATGTTTTGAAATCCCCTCTTATTTGAGCCTTATTTGCTTATATGTTAATTGAATCCAGATTCACAATAACTGTCTGGCCAGGAACCACGCTAGTGGATTCTGAGGGGTGCCTAACACCTTCCCCTTAGAATAATTTCAATCCCTTACCCTATCTTTGGTTATTCAAATCAAACTCCGTTGGTGTCCTAATGCACCTTAATCATTAGGTGGCGACTCTTCAGAATGCAAACCCAGTTCCCAAAAGGAATGAGTTGTCCCTCCAAATGTCATAAACCCGATTTCGCGAGAAAAAGGGGGCGCGACAGCCTTTACTACATTTAAACTATCAGGAGCAGCGTATCAGTGGTGGTAAGTCTATGAAGAAGGTAGACCAGCTGATGCAATACCACCAAGTTGGGCTCAATTTTCAGAAATGTTTTTGAGAGAGTTTGTCCCTGAGACTCTTCGCGATATGTGGCGCACAGAGTTTGAACGGTTACGTCAGGGCACCATGACAGTGTTTGAATATGCCATCAGGTTCAGTGAGTTAGCCCGTCGTGCACCTACTTTGGTTCCTACCATCAGAGAGTGGGTCTGCAGATTCATTGAGGGACTTAATTATGATATTAAAATATGCATGGCTCGGGAGTTGCAAACCGATACTCCATTTCAACAAGTAGTGGAGATTGCAAGGAGAATTGAGGGTGTACTAGGTGAGGAAAAAGTGTCTAAGGAGATCAAAAGGTCTCGAAGCTCTGGGGGGTTCAGTGGATTTTACTCTTCAACTGTGACCTATTATGTCGGAGGTTTGAGAAGTCGGCCAGCTCAGTCCGCACATCAGATTACTCGGGGTACTCTAGTAAGTTCATATAGTACACCACCAACATGAAATTCTTATAGTGGTTATTCCAGTTATCCGGCACAGACTCGGTACGAGCAGTCCGACCTCAGAGGGGTTGCTATGAGTGTGGTAATACTAGGCCTGTCATAAGAGATTATCACAGACTTGGGAGATGTGGATTTCATCAGAACACTCAGGCCATGGGCCCCAATGCAATCACTACCCCACGTGCACAACTAGTTAGGAGTGGAGGACAGGCGGGTAGAGGGCGCCCTAGAGGGGGAGGTCCAGCCCGTTGATATATTTTTATGGTGTGACTGAGTCTATTACACCATATGGTGCCATTACAAGTACAATCCCGATTTGTTATAAAATGATCTTTTTCCTTAATTTAATTTGGTGCAGAATATTGAGACGAGTCCTCCTATTATGCTTCGCTTATGGGTGAGCTTCATAATTTGTTTACCCACTTATATACTTATCCATGTTAGGAGATTTGATGTTGTTAGCCCGTGTCTATCATTTTTATTTTGTACACTATTGAGGGTTATAAGCCCGAATGTGACTTTCTATTATTTATTACATTGGGTTTTGATGTGATTTTGGAATAATTGATTTCAGTTTTATGAATTATATGCCCTATTGGTATAGAGGTTCATTATATGTTGTAAAAATTGTTTACAGAAATTATTAAAAAGAAGAAAGAAAAGAAATGGAAAATCTCAGTTGGCACAATATGCAAAATACTTGTGATTCAGAGTTGAGGACGAGATTCTCACATTTTTATATGATGTGAAATATTGAAACTGGGCTAAAATCCGCAATGGAAGTTATATAAGGACGAGGTCCTTGGGGTGAAAAATTTATGAGATTAAATTCTCCCTTTGAAACTTAAAATTTGTACCATAGTATTTATAAGGATTCACGCATGTTAGGCTTATCTGATAATTCTTTTATGTATTATTGTGCATATTTAGCCATATTCGTGTTGTGAATATTGAGGTTTAGCCTACGAGGTGAGTTCCCAGGTGGCATTAAATATTACTCATTAATTTAGGTAAATAATTATGAAGTCTTCATGCCTCGTGTGTTGCTGTCAATGTTATGAAAAATTTGAAACAAGGTTTTGGTTAATATGAGAATAATTGAGGATACAAGAATTCATTATGAACAACTATTATGACCAGAGATGTGGTTATGGGCATAAGTATAATGTGTGTGTAGGCACAAAATTGCTACAGCTAGTTGAGACTAACGCAGTGTGTTAATATTAAAGATCAGGCCTTTTTGAAATTTATTAAAGTGTAAGAAATTGGCTTTAAAGTTTATAAATGAGGATAAAAGGAATAATCTCAACTAAGATGGTGTTGTCAGACCCATGTTAAATTGTGGTGACGTAGAATCACCTGTGAGTATGTATGTAATAATATACTCAGTAATTTAAAGTCCTCAGAATAATTCTTGGCACGTTCGAGGACGAACATATGTTTTAAGAGGGGGAGGATGTAACGACCCGACATGTCATTTTAAGAATTTAGGCCTCGTTCAGCAACTTAAGGTCTCGAGCAGCTTCGTAATATATAGTATGACCCGTGTGCATGGCCGAGTTTGGTTTTTGGAAGATTCAAAATTAAATTTAAAGAAAAATTCTCATTTTGAAGCTTAAAAGGAGAGAGTTGACCAGATAGTTGACTTTTGAGCAAACAACCTCGGAATGGAATTTTGTTGATGTCAATAGCTTCGTATGGTGATTTAGGACTTAGGCATATATCCGAATTTGGATTTAGAAGTCCGTAGGACAATTCGACGCATTTTGGCGAAAGTTGGAAAAAGAGAAGATTTTTGGAATATTCGACCAAAGGTGGAAATATTAATAACGAGGTCTGATTTTGATTTTGAAAATTGGAACAGCTCTGTTACATCATTTATGATGCGTGTGCAAAATTTTAAGTCATTCCATATTAATTTGATATGTTTCGGCGCAAAATATAGAAGTTGGAAGATTTGAAAACTCATAATTCAATTCGATGCGCGATTCACAATTTCGGCGTTGTTTGATGTGGTTTAAAGCCTCGACTAAGTTCATATTGTATTTTGGGACATGTTGGCATATTTGGTTAAAGTCCCGAGGACCTCGGGTGGATTTCGGAAGGTTTACGGAGTTGATTTTGGACATTGAAGCTGCTGATTTTTCTGTTGTTCTGGACATCATCTGGTGCATCGCTTCTGCGATGCCTCGGTCGCAGAAGCGACATCGCAGAAGCATGAGACTCGTCGCAAAAGCGACTAGAAAGGGGGCTGGGCAGTTCTGGGCGTTCATCACATAAGCGAGCTCGCAAGCGCGATAAATCTGCCGCATATGCGAAACTGGGCAGCAACATAAGGACCAAAAACCAATCATTTTGCCATTTTTGATTGGTACTTTGGGAGCTTATATATCTCAATCTATAAGGAGTTTTGAGATGATCCAAAAACAAATGTTGTATCCCTTTGTGTCTAGTTTTTAGAAATTCAAACCGTTTGTTATTTGGAGTTGTGTACAAACAGTTATTGTTAATACACTAAAAACTGTCTGGAAAGAGTTTTGAAATTGCCAGAAATATCTGTTTCACGGGGCTGACTTTGGGAGCTTATATCTCGCCATCTATAAGAACTGGATGATGAGAAACACATGAAAGTTGTATCCCTTGGTGTTTAGTTTCCAGAAAGTTAAATCATTCATCATTTGGACATTTGTACAGAAAGTTATGAAAGATTTAGTGAAGTCTAGTACTGCCTTTTGTTTTGGCTGGAAATAATGAGCAAGTCGCATTTATAGATGCGACTTGCCAGGAAAGAAGCTTATATTATGGAGTTAGCCATTTTTATTCATTCTTGACGATTCTAGAGCTCGGGAGAAGTGATTTTCAGCAGATATTTAAAGGGAGACATTGGGGTAAGTGTTCTATATCCGAAAGTGATTATATTTCCTAAATCCATGGTTATATTCATTGTTTTAATTCGAATTTATATGGAAGAAATTGGAAGTTTTGCAAAACTTTTCAAAAATGAAAAGTTTAAGATTTGAAGGTCGAGTTGTTATCGGAATTTGATAAAATTGGTATGGTTGAACTCATATCGGCATGGGTGTTCGGATTTCATGAAAATTATGCCGAGATCCAAGAGGCGGGTCCCGCATTGACTTTTGGTTGACTTTTTAGAATAAAATTTTAAGTCGACGTTATATTATTCGGAATTGTTTTCGATGAATTTTAATGAAGTTATACAATTAATTTGGATAGATTTGAGCTACCCGAAGGTCGATTCAAGCAAGGAGGCGATTTTGGAATATTGGCCTAACGTCAAAAAGGTAAATATCTTGCCTAACCTTGAGTGGGGGAATTACCCCTTAGGCATTGAGTCTTATGTGAAAATTGTGTGAACGAAAATCATGTGCGCGAGGTGACGAGTACGTACTTAGTTTATATGTGCAAATTATATCGGTTAAATTTCATAGACACTCTTATGTATTAAAGTGAAAAATTATTGGAACTTAGTAAATCCTCGATTTGTCATGCCTCGTTCTTTGTTTGTCGAGTTTGTATTTATATGATAACTTGGTGTAAATTTCTATTTGGATTTTCATGTGAATTCCGTGTGTTTTGTTGATTTGATATTTCTTGGAAATAATTATATTATGGATATTTCATCTACAAATAATTATTTAAGTAAGTTTAAATTGAGGTATTAATATATTTAACGAAAATTTGGATTAAAGAAGGCGTCGTCTTATACTGAGTTAATTTTCCATCTTTGTTGTTGTTATCAAGGTTTTGTATACTTTGTGTGGAGCCTTGGGCTATTTGCTGTGAAATTAATTAATTTTGTTGTATCTTTGGAATTGGTTGTGGCCCATAGGTAATTTATAATATGAATTGTTGTTTTGTGTTGTCGTGGTAATATCCGTGTAAACTGTTGTATGAATTGGATTACTGTTATGCGGCGGATAAGGGTGGCATTCCACTATTGATATTATATGAGTATAAGGGTGATATTTCACTGTGGTTATGTGTTGGGATATTGTCTGGGCGGAGCGATAAGAGCGGCTAATATAGGAGCGATAAGGGTGGCTATTATAGGAGTGATAAGGGTGGCTATAGGAGAGATAAGGGTAGCTATTGTCAGGGATGATATGTGGTGATATAGGGATATTGTGTTGGTGATTTTTATGTGATGTTGTGATTTTCTGGTGATTTCTTTTTATATATTGTGCAATTTATTTTATAAATCTACTAAATTTGAGAATAGTCATATATATGTTGAAATTATGAGCCTGTGGATATTTGTCGGGCGAATTATGATATGGGCACAAGGTGCCGGGGATAAACGATGAATTTATTATTGGTACGTGAATTGTCTGTACAGTTATGACATGAAATATGGGCACGAGGTAGTTGTTATATAATGAAAATGATATTGGCACGTGAATTGTCCGTGCAGTCGTGATATGAAATGTGGGCACGAGGTGCCGTGAGTAAATGATGACTATATTGGTACGTGAGTTGTTCGTGCGGTTGTGATAGAAATATTGGTACGAGGTACCGTGGAAATATGAAAATGAGCTGAGACCCGTATTTTTATGATTTTGAAATGAGGTGTCACATAGTGATTTTTATTTGAAAGAATTATATTTGAAAAATATTATTTGAAAGAATTATATTCGGAAAATATTTATTTAAAAGAATTATATTCGAAAGATATTTATTTGAAAGAACTATATTAGAAAGGTATTTACTTGAAGAAATTGTATTCGAAGGATAGTTATTTGAAATAAATATATTTGAAAGATATTTATTTGAAGGAAGTATATTCGAAATATATTTATCGGAAGGTATTATATTTTAAAGATTTCTATTAAGAAGATTTATAGGCTAAAGATTTATATTTGAAGGACATGATTAATTGATCATACTTATATTCATTATTTGCTGAGCAATATTTATGGTGTTCTTGTTGCCCTACTGGTTGATTATTGTTTCCCTCATTATTATTGTTTCCTATTATTTTTATATACTATAATGCACAGGTTATTAGAGTAGCGAGTGTCTTGAGTGTACCTCGTCACTACTCCACCGAGGTTAGTCTTGATACTTACTGGGTTCTGCTGTGGTGTATTCATACTACACTTCTGTACATTTTTGTATAGAGCCAGGTATTGGAGATATCGGACTCGGGCAGAGTTAGAGTGTGATCGCAAGGATTCAAGGTAGAGCTGCTTGGTCGTCGCAATCCCTTGGAGTCTTTCCCTTTTATCATTTTACCAATTATTATTCGAGTAGTATTGTATATTTAATTTCCCTCAGATCATTTCATGTATTCAGTTAGAGTTCGTGACTCAGTATTACCAGTCCTGGGAGGTTGTATCTTTATTTCCGCCGTTGGTTTCGATTATCTATTTAAAAAATAGTTTGAATTGTTATTATGATCGGCTTACTTAGTCTTAGAGACTAAGTGTCATCACGACACCTGTGGTGGGATTTTGGGTCGTGACAGCGCTTCCAGGATTCAACATAAGCTTCCACAAAAACTTAAGTATCCGGGTAGTTTTACCATCCCCGTGAGAATTGGTGAAATTGATGTGGGTAGAGCCTTGTGTGATTTGGGTGCAAGTATCAATCTGATGTCATTGTCAGTGTTCAAACAATTGGGCTTAGGAGCTCCGAGACCCACCATGGTGATGCTACAATTAGCTGATAGATCTTATGTTTATCGTGAAGGGGTAATTAAGGACGTCTTGCTGCAGATTGGGAAGTTTATTTTCCTTGCAAATTTTATCATCCTGGACTATTAGGCTGATGAGTTAGTTCCTATCATCTTGGGATGACCTATCTTGGCCACTGGAGATGCAATTATCAAAGTGCGAGAAGGTAAGACGATCATGCAGGTGGACAATGAAGAAGCAGTCTTCAATGTATATCGAGCCATTCAATTACCTCGTTATTACGAGGACCTGACCATGATTTCAGTGGTGGAGATAAATGAACCAGCCATAGAGCCAAGTGCATTTAAAATAGATGCATTAGAAAAGGCATTGATGTTGTTCAATCACTTGGAACTTGGAGAAGAGGTTGAGGAGATGTAGCAAATTCTGGATGTATACCGCAAATACATAATAGAAACATCCCAATTTGAGCCTCTGGATAGGCCAATCGGCCCGCCCCCTAAACCCTAAGTTGAGGAGGCCCCAAAACTGAAATTTAAACAGTTGCCATCTCATTTTCATTATGCATATTTGAGAAGTTCTAACCCTTTACATGTGATTGTTTCTTCTCATTTATCTAAATTGCAGGAAGAAAACTCTTAAGGGTGCTGAGATAGCACAAGCATGCCATTGGTTGGACAATTCTGACATAAAGAGTATTAGCCCCACATTATGCACGCATAAAATACTCATGGAGGAGGGACACAAGCCTAGCGTGGAACATCAATGCCGCTTAAACCCAATCATGAAAGAGGTGGTAAGAAAAGAAGTGATTAAGTGGCTCAATGCAGGTATAGTATTTTCTATCTCTGATAGTAAGTGGGTAAGCCATGTTCAATGTGTACCTAAAAAGGGGGGTACGACTTGTAGTGAATGAACAAAATTAATTAATCCCAACTAGGACTGTGACTGGTTGGAGAATATGCATAGATTATAGGAAGTTTAATAATGTTACACGAAAAGATCACTTCCCTCTCCCCTTCATTGATCAAATGCTTGACAGGTTAGCCAGATAGGAATACTATTATTTCCTTAATGGCTATTTAGGGTATAATCAGATTGTCATTACCCCAGAAGATCAAGAAAAGACCAATTTTACATGCCCTTATGGCACTTATGCATTTAAGATAATTCCATTCGGGTTGTGTAATGCACCTGCGACTTTTCAAAGGTGTGTGATCGATATTTTCACCGATATGGTGGAACGATTTGTGGAGGTCTTTATGATGATTTTTCTGTGTTTGGTTCTTCTTTTGATGAATGTTTGAACAATCTTGCTAAAGTGCTTGCTAGGTGTGAGGAGACTAATCTGGTATTGAATTGAGAAAAGTGCCATTTTATGGTACATGAAGGTATAGTGCTGGGACAAAAGGTTTCCAAAGATGGACTAGAAGTTGACAAGGCTAAAGTGGAAGCAATTGAAAAGTTGCCACCACTGATTTTAGTGAAAGGAGTTAGGGGTTTTCTGGGATATGCAGGTTTTAATTGCCGATTTATAAAGGATTTCTCAAAATTCCTCTCCTTTGTGTAGATTGTTAGAGAAGGATGTGCCGTTCAAGTTTGACGATGCTTGTCTGAAAGCAATCGAGGAGCTGGAAAAAAAGTTAGTGAGTGCACCAATCATAGTGGCTCCTGACTCGAACGAGCCATTTGAGCTGATGTGTGATGCTAGTGATGGTGCAATTGGGGTTGTATTGGTCCAGAGGAGGAGCAAAATATTTCACTCCATTTACTATGCAAGAAAGACTCTCACTCATGCTCAAATAAACTATACTATGACAGAAAAGGAGTTGCTTGTTGTATTGTGGGCGTTCGATAAATTTCGAGTCTATTTGGTTGGCACCAAAGTTACCGTCTGCACAGACCATGCAGTCATCAAGTATTTGTTCGAAAAGAAAGATGCTAAACCAAGGCTAATCCGTTGGATTTTACTCTTGCAAAAATTTAACTTGGAGATCCGAGACCGTAAAGGAATAGAGAATCGAGTGGATGATCACTTGTCCAGGTTAGAAATTCAGAACCATGTAGCTGAGGGAGATGTCATCAAGGAAACCTTCTCGGATGAGCAATTGTTGGTCGTTACTGCTGGGGAAGTGCCATGGTATGCAGATTTTGTAAACTATCTAGCAAGTGGAGAAATGTCGCCTGATCTTGAACCTCATGCTAAAAAGATGTTCTTGCGAATGTGAGATCATATATGTGGGATGAGCTATTTCTGTTCAAATATTGTACTAGTCAGTTAATGAGAAGATGTATGCTCGAATCTGAAATAAATGTTATATTACATGAATGTCATGCATTGCCTTATGGTGGTCATCATGCGGTTGGCAAAATGGCAGCAAAGATGTTGCAGTCGGGTTTCTATTATCCTAGGTTGTTTAAAGATGCCCATGAGTTCGTAAGGAGGTATGATAGGTGCCAGGGAACAGGAACAATTATGAAAAGGAATGAGATGCCATTGCATGGTATTATGGAGGTTGAAATTTCTGATGTGTGGGGAATTAATTTTATGGGTCTGTTTCCCTCGTCCAATGGGTGTAAGTACATTTTGGTGGCCATTGACTATATGTTGAAGTGGGTGGAGGCCATTGCTCTTCCTACCAATGATGTCAAGGTTGTGGTCAACTTTGTGAAAAAATATATCTTTACAAGGTTCGGCACTCCGAGAGTGTTGATAAGTGATGGGGGCACCCATTTCCGTAATAAGCTATTGGACAATGTCTTAGCGAAATATGGGGTCAAACATTAGGTTGCAACCGCTTACCATCCTCAGACTAGTGGACAACTTGAAGTGTCAAATAGAGAGATAAAGCAGATTCTAGAGAAGACGGTTAGTGCAAGTAGGAAAGATTGGGCTGCAAAGCTTGATGATGCTCTATGGGCATACCGGACCGCCAACAAAACTCCAATTGGAACCTCCCCTTACAAGTTGGTTTATGGGAAGGCATGTCATTTACCAGTGGAACTTGAGCATAAGGCCTATTGGGCGATAAAGAAGCTGAACTTTGATGCAGAATTAGCGGGTAAAAAATGGTTGATGCAATTGAACGAGCTCGATGAGTTTCGCTTGCACACGTATGAGAATGCCAACTTATATAAAGAAAATACCAATCACTGGCATGATAAGCATATCCACCATCGCGAGATCAAACGGGGCCAATTGGTTCTCTTGTTCTAGATGGTCGGGCCCGTTTGAGGTAGTGAGAGTCACTCCACATAGTGCAATTGAGTTGCGCGTCTTAGGTGTCGAGAGAACGTTCTTAGTGAATGGACAAAGAGTGAAGCACTATTATGGAGGTGACTTTTATCGTCAGAAGTAGAAGGTGTTACTTGCCAAAGATTAGACGAGATTCTGTGTCGTGCCGCGACGTTAAATCAGGCGCTTTTTGGGAGGAATCCCAGCTTAACTGCTTTCTTTTATTTTTATTTTTATTTTTATTATTTATTTTTTTGTAGTGTATGTCTTTATTTTATAGGATTATAAGCATAGGAAGCAAAGCCATTGGAAGAGTGCAAAAGCGAGCTAGATGGTGAGAACTAAGTGTGGGGTGCTCACACAAAAGACCATACCTCGGGGAAGTCTGATTACCCGTGAGCCGCTATTGCTTCGGCTTTTGGCCTTTTAGGGAGTTTCTTGTCCACAATCGTTATTGTTTTGTTTTAGTTGTGCATTAGGGATACTCCACTCCTTTAAGTATGGGGTCGAAGAATTTCTCTAGATAATTAGCAGTAGTATGTTAGAAAAATGTTAACTTCTTATTTTTGTTTTCGTGGTTGCGTAGTATTTTATTAGCCCCTAAGAAAAATCGGAAAAAAAAAAAGCTAGAAAAATTAGACGAAAAATCGGAAAAAAAAAATAGAAAATTAGACTTTTCCCAACGATAGATCTCCTAGACAGTTTTCTTGAGGGATTTAAGTCGAAAGAAAAAGGACAAAAAAAATTTCTTTGTAGGTAGTGTAGTAATTACTCCTTGATTTTTCTTTGTGCCGCAGTTCTTTTTCAAGGGTTTTGTTTGAACCGGGTGTAGTTAGTTTTATTTTTTTAGGAGTAGGAGTTATTGTACTGTGATTGGAATTGAAGCAATATCTCTTGACTTTGTTATGCCTTGCGAATAGTGAGTACTTTAGTGGTAACGCTTAGGCTCAGTTTTTAACTCTTGTATAAGTACCTTAAATTGTACGATCTTAACTTTACTTAACTGCTTTGACTAGAGTGTCTTGATGAGTCCAATCCTGAGTGAGTTATGTGCCATATGTGTGTGAGGTTTGTGTGTTGTTTTGTGCATTCCATTTGATGTCTAGAACTTGCCCCGTACATTTGCAAAGAGAAATAATAGTTTTGTTCAGTCTTGGAAGTGATATATGTGTTTCTTTGTTGAGCCAGATATATATGGTTTACTCGCCTAATTGTTATGTATCATAATTAATCCTTTGAGCTTGTAATCATGTTTCTTTGGCAACCACATTACAAGTCTTACCCATTTGTTTGAATTAACGATCTATTTGAACTTTTTCACCTCTTATGAACACTTGAATTGTTATGAACTTGGTAAAAGTTGAAGTGTAGGATGGTTAGTTTGGATTTTGAGTGTAATGAAATAAGGAGAAAGGTGCACTGCTTTAAAAAAGTAAGCGCCACTTGAATTGAAAAAAAGAAAAAGAAAAAATAGTTGTATTGTTGTGCAAATATTCCTCGATAAGTGGTGACTCTTGATGTAATTGTGCTTAAAGAAGTAGGGATTTAATGTATATTAATGTGAAGGTAGAGTTATGGTTTGACATAAGTGTGAGGTTTTGAAAGGTTAAAGTATATGTATTAAAGTGCTTAGGGAGGTGTAGTCGCTCTTATATCCAAATATATCATACCCGACCCGCAACCTACATTACAACCAAATAAAGTCTCACTTGATCCTAGACTGAATGAGCTCGATTAGTAGAGTAGTACACTACGGGTAAGCCTATGGTTCATCTTTTGTGGCATATGAATGTTATTTCTGAGAGTGAGTGAATTCTTTCTATCTTGAGTTCCTAATTGTTCTTAAATTTTATTGTGTGTGGAACTACTCTCTTTTGTTGTGTGAGGCACTTGATTCATGAAGGAAAGGTAATGTCATTGACCTCTATGTTAGAGTAAGTGAGTGAGTTGTGAATAATACGTGATACTTGTGAGTCAAATCTTGAGGTGAAGATGTTACACTTTTGTGCTTAGTTTATTTTAAATATTCTTGGTGTGATGAGTTAGGAGAATTGTTTAAAAAGGTCGTGTCTATATAAAGTGTGGTTTGATTTCTCAAGGACGAGAAATGGTTTAAGTGTGGGGTATTGATGGTAGGCTATAATCTCGTATTTTAGTCGCTTATTGCACTCTAATTTGTTACGCTTTAATTGAGTTTGAGCTTTAATTGCTAGTGTTTTGTACTAATTGCGTGTTTTATGCCTTGTAGGAGTGATTCCGAGCTATGTAGATGTTATGGAACGAATTTGAGCTATTTGAAGCTTTGAAGTCTGAGTAAAAGCCCAAGGGATTAAGCCGGGATCGTGTTCGGGGGTCGAGAACCACGCCTGGACTTCAAAAATCGAAGCAAAAAAGGTTCACTTTGAGAAAAGTCCACAATCGCAGCGTGTGGGGTGGCGTATGGCGCATCGCGGCTGCCCATTTTTGCTGCTGGTTGATTTTGCACGCTCTTTGATAAAGTCCACTACTTCCCCGTCTGGCGTGTCGCCCCATGCGGCGCGCCTATGCAATTTTTATAGAGTAACAATCCAATTACGGTTAGGAGAAGGTGGTTTCGTTTGGGTCCGACCCTACTTGGTATAAATACATGTAAAAATATTATTTTTCAGACTTGACATACGTTAGACCTAACGATATTATTTTGGAAGGAGAAAAGATGTTGGAAACACTCTTCAGAGGAGAAAATCATCGAGTTCTTCATTCCTTCATCTTTTTTTTGTAATTTGTTTATGCACAATACTTGAAAAATTGTTAATACGAACATGAGTGGCTAAGCACTCTAGTTTCTAGGGTTGTGGTTGACATGATTATTAACAGTTATTAGTTATATCTTCATTAATTTGGATTATCATCTTGTGATTGTTTCTTTAATTCTAGTTATAACTTGTGAATTGTTGTAGCTACCAATTCACCGTACTATCTATGCTATGTTTGGGAAAGCCATGTTTAGATTAGAGAAAAGAGAGCTTGTTTCTGAACCGGTGGCTCGGGAAAAGAATTCGCGGTTAGGATAGGAATATACCTAACAGTCTTGCTTAGTTAAAAACTGTATTATATTCGTTCATGATAGACTCTATACCATAGGAATATAGGATTGATATATTGTGGACAGGCGAGTAGTATTGTGTGAACATACTATTTGTATAAAAGATCCAGTTAATTAGCAACCATAGATAATCTAGATTAACGAGTGTGATTATTGAACTTAATATGATTGATAAATCAACCACAACCCTGGAATTTTCATCTCCTCTGAATTAAAATCTCATCATATACATTTGCATTCTTGATAAATTAGTTGTTACTTGTTTAATTTCCGCAATAGTAGATAAGTAGAAAAACATCACTCTCGATTATCTTGGACAGTTAATTGATTTTAGTTTGCTTAGTTAACGATTGATTTAAGTCTTTGTGGGTTCGACATTCGACTTTCGAGTCACTTTTTTACTTGACGGCCATGTATACTTGCGTGTACTTGGGGAACTAACAAGTTTTTTGAGGGGAGTATCGAGCCCAAGGGTCGCCTCTATCTGGACCCAAAAAACCACCCCCACTTAGGGACTGTCGTCCAACGCAAACTTGGATGGATCGGGTTATCGAAACCCGAAGGCACAATAACTATTAGGAAGTGCCCAAACCTAAAAGGCTACAGCCAAACTAACAACGGTTCAGAGACGTTCGAAACCTGTTATCGAAACATAAGGTCTTCAAACAAAACTCCAAACCTATTCAAAGGTCTCCCTAGGCAAAATTATAGTCTAAAAATATTCAAACAAACATCTCAGGGAAAGTTTTCGAGCCCCCATATGTTTCAATCAAAACTCGCCTCGAGAATAAATCTCGTTCGGGCCTCCAAAGAACAACTTATTACTACGTCTTATTCCATGCTAAGGCATTTGAAATCTCTGCAAATATAAAAAGAATACTGAAAGTAATAGACTTGAAAATTGCTGAAAAGGAAAAAACCTTATATATACATCCAGAGTATCTTTACAAAGGCCAATGAAAACGGCCTCAACAAAATAAACATACAAAATGCAAAAGACAAAAATTCCTAAGGCACCTACACTTGATCTTCACCCGAACCCGCCTCGTCACCGGGGCCATCAGGGTCTTCTCCATCTTTCGGTTCATCGGAGCCCTCTAAGCCTTTTTTATCCTCGGGTTCAGCCAGCTTCTTAGCCTCGACTTCGAGCCTTTTTGCCTCCTCAATCTCGGCCGACAGGTCGAAACCTCAGGCATGAATTTCTTCGAGGGTCTTCCTCCAAGACAACCGCTTCACGTACTCGATAGTGACCTTCAGGCGGGCCTCGGCTGCCTCGGCATCAGCCTTATACTAGGCCACCATTTCTTCAGCATCGGCCCTGGTTATTTCCGACTCGGACTTCGTCACTTTGAGCTCATTGCCAAAGGCATCCCGTTTAGTAATGGTTGAGCCCAGCTGAGCTTGAAGATACTCGATTTGCTGAGCCCGTGCATCAGCCTTCTCTTTCGCAACGCAGAGATAAACCTCTGACGAAGCCAGCTGCGCCCGGGTGGTCTCCTTCTCCAAAGCTAGCTGGTCCATTTTGCCCTTCCAGACCTCGGCCATGGCCTGGACCTTATTCATTTTGACTCGGAGCTGGTCAATCCGGTCAATCTTTTGCTGAACCTGCGAGGCTTGGTCATTAGTATCCATGGCTAAGTCTTTGTCGCTAACTTCGAAAACATTTACCTGTTCCACCAAGTTGGCATGCTCCTTCTAAGCCGCATCCAACTCGGCTCGGAGATTATTGACAGCCTCTTCATGATGCTCGCTGAGAAGCTTATACATGTCTCTTTTCTTAGCAAGCTCCCTGGCCGCGGCCTCGAGCTGGTTGACTTCAACCCTGTATCAAAGAAAGCCTTCATGATAGAGTAACGAGGCCTGCAAAAAGATAATAGAAGACATGAGAAATATCAAGAACTAAATTAGAGGATGAAAGAGCATAATGATGCCTTACCCGATTTAGCGTTTGTTGCACTTCATTGAACAGGCACGGCATGCCCACCTCATTCATTTTTGCCTGGTCTTCTTCAGTAACCAGGCATCAGAGTTAACTCGCTTCTCCTATGGGAGCAGAAAAACCCGGGCATCCTCTAGGACAATGATAATTATCGATCTCTTGCAGTTGGGATCCATACTCGGTGCAGGGAACTGGTTGATCAACTTTGGGATCGAATTCGACTCGATGATTTTTTAGGAAGGATCCTTTCTCGGCATCTCCAGGTCACCTAATCCGGTAGAGTCTTCCAAAATGGCCGAGTCCACACCCTCAAAAAAGGAACGAAGGGGTTGTTTGTGCCATGAGCCCCTTCGTTGGATCACTCTTTCACCACTCGGGCTTCCTCAAACATGGACTCGGTGAACGAAGACGATCCATAAAACCTCTATTACACTAGGTGGAGTGGAGCAAGTATCCGGAGGGGTCTCAACCCTCGTCTCCACATCGTCTCCCGAACTTGGGAGAGACCCACCTCTATTGTCTCCCCCGCGGCTATTGCCTGCTCTTCGGGGGAGATCGGCCCATGGGCCACAAAAATATCAGTTTCCTCAGGCTCATCCCTGAGCTGAAGGAGCGAATCCGAGTCCGGGGTTCGGGAACTAGAGCCTTTTTTGGCCTATGAGTCACTCTCTTTTTTGGCTTTGCGGTGGAATTGTCTCTTCTTCTTCTTTTCCCTAATTGCAGCCCTGAGCTGCCCCGAAGTAGAGGGATCGGCAAACGAGGGTATATCCTCATTTCCTTCTAAAGGACTAAGATCAATGGTCTTAGGCAATCCTGCAAAAAGAAAAAAGGAAATGAGAGTATGCTGCTGAAAGGGGAGCATAACGTTTCTTATTCGGAGAGAGATCTTACCATGATAATGGGCCTCCCAGCGGCCCTTTGAAAGTTCTCTCCATGTGCGCTCCGAATAAGGCCTCTGCGAACAAATGCCCTCGATCCACTGCTTGAACCGGGGGATGGCTTTTGGGACTCGAGCAACAGCTGCACCATCACAAATACTGGTGAGCAAGAAGAAGGCGAATACGAAATCATCATTTAAATTTAAGTTGTACTTACATGATGCATTCCACTTCTGGGAATGGCACAAGCTCGGAAGGGATCAAGTCTTTGGTCCTCACCCGGACGAAGCGTCCCTGCCAACCCCGATCCCAGTCTTCATCAATGCTTGAGAATGGGGCTTTTCTAGCCCTGCGTGTGAGCTTTATCAATACCCCTCAGAAGATTCGGGGGCTATATAGGCGGAGTAGATGATCGATGGTGAACCAACGGGATTCGGTCTTGTTCATAAAATATCGCTGGAGGATTACAGTTCTCCACAACAACGGGTGGATCTGACCAAGGGAAACTTTGTACCTCTTACAAAAGACCAAAATAATTGTGTCCACCGGGCCCAATGTAAAAGGATAACTGTAAACACTCAGATATCCCTCCACATGAGCTTTATCTTTAAAGCGTCAACTGTACCGTTTGGGTAAAGGCTAGATAAAAAACTGGAATAGCCCGAGAAAGCTTTAAAGATACGGAGGTATAGAGAAGGTTAGTTATAGCCTTAAGAATCGGAGGTAGAAGATTGGTCAAACAGTGAAAAATGAACGAAGAATGGGGGCTTTTATAGAGGTCCTGCAACGCTTCGTGTTCAGAGGTGACGTGTCGGTGGCTGACGCATGTTTGAAATCAGAACGATGCGATTGACGAGACGTTTCGAATTCTTTGACATTTCTGTTACGGCACATTAAAGGAGGACTTGAAAAGCTTCCGTCGTTTCTCATCACTCCGACAAACCTCCTCTCTAAGAAATGAGGGGACTATTTGTATACAGGTAAAATCGAGCTCATTGAACACCTCGGTTTCCCGGTAAGGCAAACGGAGAAGGAATGTGATCGTGAATAATCGAAACCCGGGCGGGGAGCCTATCGTATCCAGTATCGGGAAAGACACCTACCCTCGGGTAAATCGGAACCGCACCCCCCGGGACCGGTTCGAGCCTCGAGACTTCGGAGAACTTTACCGAGCAGCCGCACTCAACGAATTGAGGGTTGTGATATCCGTGCTTGGCCGGATATCACTGCGCGAATCTCGGCTCGTATCTGCGATCGGTATAACGGAAGATTTTTATTCCTTTTTAGAATTATACTTGTGAGCACGTGATTTTTGCCCTATATGAATTACTCCAATAAATTCAAAACAAAATAATTTCTTTTCATTATTTGCAATTTTGTGGATTTTGTGGCATTTTCTGTTAATTATTTGCATTTGTCTGTGCATTTCATTTGTTCAATTAATGAAAAATAAAAATATATGTTGCATTTGCATTTAGGATTTAAGTTTTGCATTTTTTGAATTAATTAGTAATTTAGTGTTTTATAAAAATGGGAAAAATCACAAAATAGTTCATTTTTGCACTTTATTTTTAATTTTTCGAATTTTGTTAGTTTTCTTTAATTTGGCATTTGATTAGTGGTGGTAATTATTATTTAGAATTAATTAATTCAATTTGATCAGATAGTTGATTAGGAATTAATTTAGGTTTTATTTTAAATTTTAATTTAATTTAAAAGAAATTAAAGGGAAAATTGAAAAATAAAAGAGAAAACAAGATGTGGATTAGATTTTGGGCTGAGTAGTATTTCAATTATTAAGACCAATTAGATTTTCCCTTAAAACTCGCCCAATCCAGACTCAGCTCCACCCCTGACCCGGTCCGGTTCCCCCCACTCAACCAAACGATGTCATTCCAGTTCCCTTCATCTCGACCGTTGAACTGATTTGATCAAACGGATCGGAACTGGGGAGGTAAGGATATTTATATGTCCAAACACTACCCTACCCCCCCCCCTCATTTCGTCCCTTTCAAACACCCCTCCTGGGACTCTCCTCTGAAACCTTAGCTAGCCGCCCCCAAATCCTCCACCGCCGGTGGCGGCACCACCGCAAACAGCCACCAAACTTACACCAAATACCCTCCTCCATCTCCACATCCCAGATCCGCACCCCTTTTCCCTCAAATCGAACCTCAATCGTTCGAATTTCAAATCAAAACCTCAAACCCTAGCCGTCGTCCTAGAATTCCCAACCCCCTGCCCGGCGGCGCCGGCTCCGATCCTCACCAAAATTACACTCTGGGACCTCCAAGAACCCCTCATCCCAAATCCCATATCAGTTTCCCTCGAACACCCTTGAATCCTCTCGAATCTGGATTTGAAGACGAACCCTAGAAATTCCAAAATCCTAAATCGAGTGTTCGTTGAATTTTTCCAGTCTAAATTGATTTTATTCGTGTGTTCTTGTTAAGAACACACGATTAACTTCAAAATCAGCCAGAACTCGGAAGATTTGAAGACCCAGGCTCCCTCTTTCATTTCCCGAACTTTTTCGTGGGTACTTTCTTTTCTTTCTCCGGTTTAATCTTTTCTTCATTTGTTTTTCTGTTTTCTGCTTCTTCCCGTGCTTTTGAAAATCTTAGTTTTCTAATTTCAGAGTGTTAATTACATGCGGGTTAGTTTTTTTTGTTAAGAAGTTTTCTTTTCTTTAAGTAGTTTAAGAATTTGTTAATAATTTAGTTTCAATTTCATTAAGTGCTTAGTTGCATCAATTGGAATAAGTAAAAATTTTGCCTGAATTGTTTTTGTTTCTGTGGATTTCATTCAGAGTTGGGGTTTGTTAGTAAATACTGAATTGGGTTGGTTTCATGTTGGGTTTGAAAGCCCAAAGAAAGAGGTCAGTCCAGGTTGGGGTTAAATGTTGGGTTAACTTGACCCATGAGCTAGAAGGTAGCTAGTTAACCAAGGTAATAACAGGGTCATTAAGGGGTAAATTGGGAAACCTGGGTAGGGAATCTTTTGTAACTGACTAAGGGAAGCTTCCTGGAAGCTGGGGTGGGGACTAATGTGAAAAATCTGATTTTTGGCATGGGGTTTTTAAGCTAAAACGAAAATTAGAAAGGAGGCAAAGTGCAAGCTAAGTCTGCCCTAGTAGCTTGCCTATAAAGGCATCCAAAACTTGTCTTTCAAGGCAGACCCAAGAGGATAAAGAGAATGAAAATATGAAAACTTAAAATAGCTAAGAAATCCATAGAAAGTTACTGTTCTACTGAAATCCTTCTTTGATTTTCTTAGTTTTCAATTGCTAAAAGTCAATGGAGTTGGTGTTGTTTGCTTGGTTTTAAATCTCTGAATCACTCTGTTGGTTTAAATTTCTGGAAAACTTCTGAAAAACTGAGAATCTGGCGATAAATGAGTTGAGCTTGGGTATAGAAAGAGCTTGGTTTAGTTTGTCGGTTGGTTCATAGTTCTGTTGAGTCTCTTCTGAGGAATCTCACTGTTTCATTGCTTGGTTGATTGGATCTGGGCTGTTTGCTGCTATCACTGCTGCATTCCTTACCATTTTCTTTGTTTTTCCCCATCCAGGTACACAATTCTGCAACCTTGTTGATTGTGAAATGAAAATTGGAAGAATGAAATGGAAAATAGAAGTTCGAAGCCTAGCATCAACTCTTTAATTCATAGTTTATCTCTGTTGTCTTTCTGAATCTTCTTGTTCTGGTTCATTGGATGCATTGTGTTTGACTAAGTCTGATTTTGAACTGTTGTGAAAACCCGAACGTATAACTGGTGTAACAAAGTTATTTAGTTATATTCTGCATTCCATCATGATAAATGGTGTTAGCTGTGCTAGACCTCTCTCAGTTGTGTAATTCGTTTGGACTGTCAGAACAGTGGTGCGCAAGGACGCCTAAAAACTGCTTTGAACGTTCCTTGTTTCCCTTTCGTTTGATTAGTTTAAAGAAATGAAAATGCAAAGTATCAACTTCCTGTGTTGGTCTGTGGATTCGAGCCAAGGACCTCATCTTTTGCTGAGGCTGCTTTATTTCAGTTTGGGCTCCTTTGGGCCCAGCCTAGACTGAAGTCAGTTGTTGACTCAATTAGGCCTCACGTTAGGCCAAGCCCAAGCTTTGAAACAAAATGAAGTAATTTTCACTTAGTCTTAACCCTTTTAGATTCACAATTTAAATTCAGTTGTGTTTTAACAAGTAGCTATAATTCCCTTAAATCTTATTTAGTTAATTTAATTAGTGGAGACACGCCATTCGAAATCAAATAGTTTATGGCCCTCTAAGTGTAGTTGAAATTCCCTTTTAAAATTGGAAGTCGAGGTGTGCGAACAAATAACAATTGCATGGCCCTCGTTTTGACTAACTTCGTTTTGACCTCTAGAATTCGAGGTGCGCCATTTAGCAAATTTCTATGGCCCTCGCAAAGTTGCAAAATCGTAATTGCATAGTCGCGTTAGTTTAATAATATTACATTCCTAAATTCGGGTGTGCATTTATGTGACCCAAATCCAAATCTCAACGATGTTAAAATATGTCAAAATCACGGGTGCTTTTATGTGACGTGGTTCGAGACGTGTTCTAATAACGTTGCAATTTTCTTTAAAAATGAATAAAAGCAGTGAAGTTAAGATTGACCTATAGGCTAAAACATGTATTAAAATCAGATAATTAAGCCGAATATAACAGTTGAGCGACCGTGCTAGAACCACAGAACTCGGGAATGCCTAACACCTTCTCCCAGGTTAACAGAATTCCTTACTCGAATTTTTGGTTCGCGGACTGTTGAACAGAGTCAACACTTTCCTCGATTCGGGATTCAACCAGTGACTTGGGACACCATAAATCTCCCAAGTGGCGACTCTGAATCTTTTAATAATAATCCCGTTTTGATTGTCCTTTAATTGGAAAAACTCCTTTACGCCCTTCCGGGTGTAGGTAAACAGGAGGTATGACAATACTGAGGATCGAACTCCCCTACTATATAAAGAGAGGTCTAATTACCTATTAGGGTAATACACTAATCAAGGCAATATACTCTCATTCTCTTTGTTATTCTAAGTTCTTACTTGAAGTCATCGATTCTTCATTATCGTGAGCCCGAGGTTGAAGGCAAGCATTTCAATAAAGCTACTACTGAGTCTAGGTTTACTCCCCCAATTGGTACAACAATTTATTACGTTCTTTATCCGTCTAATCTAACGTGATTTATCATTTGTAATAAATCTGCATATCCTTAAAACCACATCTAAATTCAATTGTTATTCGTTTTTTCGGTAAACAGATTGAAATGTTGCCTTTAATGAAAAATTAAAGTTGCATCTTGTATTTTCCTGTATGGTAGGCAATCTACATTTTGGTACATATATTACTGTTATGTGGCTGTAATATGCACAATGTAGAGCTAATATAATTAACTTGGAAAAAATAGAAAATGAGGCTAGGAAAAGAGAGGAAGAAGCAAAT
This sequence comes from Nicotiana tabacum, assembly GCF_000715075.1. Classification (NCBI taxonomy): domain Eukaryota; kingdom Viridiplantae; phylum Streptophyta; class Magnoliopsida; order Solanales; family Solanaceae; genus Nicotiana; species Nicotiana tabacum. The sequence continues at coordinate 205,009,017 of NC_134080.1, forward strand.
AGTGCTCTACTAACAGGCCAATTTCAAATGCAATTATATCAAATACAGATAACATCATATTGTAATGAAACATGATAATGCATTTGTACATTAAATGCTTGAGATCCGTACATATTCTATTTTTATAATTTTCCTATATACAAAATGCACCATTATTTTTTCTTGTGACGAGACCTTCGCCTGAATAAAACACTAAGAATTACAAGACTAATTAATATTAGTAAGCAATTATAGTAAAAATTGCACGGGGCGACCAAAAACTAATTAATATTAGTAAGCAATTATAGTAAAAATTGCACGGGGCGCCCTATTTGGTCGCCCCCATTTAACCTATACCCATTTTTTTAAAAAGTTTTAACTTGTACTCGCTTTTTAAACAATTTCAGCCTCCTTCCTCCTCCTTTTTCTTCTTCTTCTTCTTCTTCTTCTTCTTCTTCTTCTTCTTCTTCTTCTTCTTTCTTCTGTTGTTGTTGGTGCTGCTATGAAACTTCAGTTCATGAGATGATTGTCATAAGTATGTTTATCAGATTATTTAAAAATAAATTATGAATAATTACGTAAGTTAATAGACAATAATTTGTAAATATTTCCACGTACGGAAAGTTTAAGGTCACACTTAGTGATTCTTTTCATGATAATTTTGTTCTTTTCACGTTAATTGTTTCCAAAATTTATGATTTAGATACTGTTGGCAATCTGATTATTTATCTAGTATGTTAGAAAACTTTTTCAAAAACTTCAGCTTATATAGTGCTGAAGTTTTTACAAATGAACTAAATAACTTCAGCATCTTCTGCTGAAGTTTTTGAAAAAGCTTTATGATAAAACTAATGAATCTAGGGCAAAAAAACTTTAGCTTTTAGATGAATTTTTTACAAATGAACTAAATAAGTAAATTAAAGAATCCAGGACAAAAAAACTTCGGCTCATTTAGTGCTGAAGTTTTTATAAATGAACTAAATAACTTCAGCATCTTCTGCTGAAGTTTTTGAAAAAGCTTAATGACAAAACTAATGAATCCAGGACAAAAAAACTTCAACTTAAGTTCAGCAATTACAAACAAAAACTTCAACAAATAGAAAACAAAATTTTAGCTATTATGCTTAAGTTCAGCAATTACAAACAAAAAACAAAACTTCAGTTACTATGCTTAAATTCAGCAATTACAAACAAAAACTTCAGCACACTTGATTCAGCAATTTTTGCTACTTCAGGCCCATCTACTAGAATGTTGAAGTTTTGCGTGATTGTCTTTGCTACTTCAGCCCCGTATGCTAAAGTTAACCGAAAAAAGTGGGTATGCTTGCAATTTTTTTTGCAAAGCGGGCATAAGTTAAAACGTGACCCAAAAAGCGGGTATAGATGCAAATGTCCCGCAATTATACTAGCTAAAATCTTGAGTAACAACAACCAGTGATGTCTCACAAGTGGGGGATCTGGGGAAGGTAGTGTGTACACCTTACCCCTACCTTGGGAGGGTAGAGAGGCTGTTTCTGGTAAATCGTCAGCTCAGGAAGGAAGGAAAGAAATAGTAGAAACATGCATTACCAACACCAAGTGCCAGAATAAATCTTGAGTAAAGAGAAATGAAATCACTTGCATCTCTCCCAGGAGCAGCTGATATCCTTTTCAACTTGGGTCTACTTTTCAGTCAGAATCAAGAACACTGATGTAGTCTTCCACTTGCAGGCTATATGCTGTGAAAATCATTATTAACTAATGATAATGCAGACTATATGCTGTGATAATTTAAGTGCACTTCCAGATGTTAGATTGAGCTCAAACTAGCACCAGATGCATATTCATGGCTGGACCAAACTCCACGTCCGAGCAATAGTGCTTCTCAGAGTAAGCCCAAACATCACATCACGCACGTACCTCACGAGCAACTCATTTTATCAAATTCAAAGTGTATTCAGCCTCCAAGTGGATGTTGTGAGAAGTGTAAAATCAAATCTAGGTGTCATCCAATTCAACAATTTGTGCTCTTTTCTCAGCGGCTTTCTTTCTGATAAAGATGCCCCATCTCAATGCTGCTTTAAGTTTGAGCCACCCGACAACAGCCTTGCCTGAACGTGTGCGGTCCTCTTGAAAACCATAGGTTGAAGATATGCTGGGCATGTATGATGATCCATACTGGTAATTATCTTGTGTGCTACTAGAAGAAGCATGATTCTGGCCACCCATGTTGAAAATACGGAGAAGATGTTGCATGTCTTCGTTCTCTAGCATCTCATGACTTCTCATGCGTATTTCTTGCTCCGTAAAGAAGTCATCAGCTCCCTTATAGGATGGATTAGGGATGCTAGCAGCAAAAAAGCTAGAAAATGACGACTCCGGTGGGCGAAGGGTCTGCATACTCCCACTTCCAGATGGCTGAGTTTGTTGTGACGTGCCCACAAAGTGATGGTTCTGAGGGGGAAACGGAGCACCATTTAACTGTTCATTGACACTTAGATTCGCATTCTGAGACTGTATGGTATATGAACCGGTACGGCTATCATTATACCCTGGAAAAACAGAGAATATGCGCAATACTTGGTAAATGTTATGTTAGAGAGTAGAGACAAGTAGGTGTCATAGCATATCAATGAGTTAGCATAGTTGAGCAGTTATTCATGTGTCACAATATGTCAGTAAAATATGTAGCTTAAGAAACTGACTATATTCCATTTTATGAGACAAATTGACTAGGCACGGTGACTAAGCAGTCAATTTGACTTGTGCATTATTTTAGTAGTAGAAAAGGAAGGAAATAGTTGTTTATAAGTTGGTTTACGAGTAAAACACCAGGTCATCATTGCTTCAACTATTAGTGCATTTTGATGACACGGACCGGGCTCAAGTGTCAAGGTATTGTCCGCTTTTGACCCGATCCCTCTGGGTCACTTCAAGGCTTTTGAGCCTCATGGTTTTATCCCCTTTGACTTTTAACCCACAAGACGCCTCAACAGTTGAATGCTGAACTTGCCCTTGTATGGTCCCTAACTTTCCCCTCCCATTCCGATGTGCAATTTGCCCAAGGCAAGTTCCACAGCGAACAGTCTTTTGAGTTCAATTGCTAGCAGTCCATGGTGCATTACACTCACTGCCCTCCACACCACCAACCCCCCCAAAAAAAACCCCATTAGGGGATCATCATTCTCACTGAGGTTTGTCCCATCACCGTACTAGGGAATGTACCAGTTCTGATACCACCTGTCACTGTCAAGACAACTGCCAAGGTATTGTCCACTTTGGCTCGACCCCTCTAGGTCACCTCAAGGTTTTTAGACCTCACAGTTTTGCCCCCTTGGGCTTCAACCCAAAAGGCGCCTCAAAAATTGAATCATAAACTCACACTTATATGGCCCCTAACTTTCCCTTCCCCTTCTGAAGTGAGATTTGCCTAAGGCAACCCCACAATATCACAAGTTTAGGACAAAATTGAGTCTTGATGTTTAAACATAAGGAAAGAAGGGCATGCCAAAGTATGCCCAATGCATTATTTGACCCTCAGAGCTCAGGCTTATGTTTCTGGAAGGGTGGAGAAGTTTCTTATCATTTAGATCCCACCTCTTCTACCAATGAATTATCTATCGAGTTACTGAAAGAGCTCAGTAAGAAGCCAAAACAGCAGTAAAAGCAAAGCAATTGGCCAAATTTAACATACTTCAAGATGAACATATCTTAGGCACCCGACAAATATCTTGCATCTGATGTATATTTATACCTCCAATATTCCGTCCTGGATCCATTGCAGGCTGCTCCGATGAAATTGAAGCAGGAAAATTTGGTAGGTTGAGTTGATGATCAAAAGAACTTGAATGGTTCTGAGAGCCAGTTGTAAGATCAAAAGAATTTGAATGGTTCTGAGGATCATCTGAGGTTTGATTCTGATTAAGGCTTAAAAGAGATTCGCCATCATATTCAACAACATTCATCCAGTTGTCATATGCCTTCTTGACTAAGGTGTCCACATATTCCTGCAAGAACACTTTGATGTTTGCTTAATCTCTTCTTCATACAGGGGAAATCAAAGAATCCAAAGTCAAACTGATACAACTGAAACATGGTATAGTAACAACACTACTTTCAAAATTTTAGCATATGACACAGACAAACGAAAGAGTGCAAGCTGCATCAGAATAGGGAGCTGATTGGGTGAGTTGGGTCGGATTTAGATAGGCTAAAATGGTTTTAGTAAAAGATTTGGTCTCAAATAATTTTGGGCCAGGCATGGTTGGGTCGAAAGACTTGGACTGTGCAAATAACGAAAAACAAGATTTATTCCATTTAAGAACATGCTCAATAGAACCATTTCCTTGACTTCAGTATCCAATATGACAATTTAAACATTTTTCTTGAGGTGCTCGAAAAGATAAATTCTTCTCTGCTTTTACTGCAAGCAACTAGAGAAGCATATTATTTTCTTTTTTCTTTCTTTTACAAATTGTTCGATGTTTCCATAACAACTCATTCAAAAGAAGAAAAAAGAATCAAAGACACTTAGTTATGTAAAACAATATCGACAACAACAATAACAACTACAGTCCCAAACAAGTTGGGGAAAGACAATTATTCAAAAGAGGAAAAGTTCAAGATTACAAACCTTCTGATTCTCCGAAAGAGAATCAACAGAATGAAACTGTCCGCCAGAGATTAAACCACACAACTCATAGATATGGCTAAAAACAACTCCAACACTCCTCATATCATCAGGATAGTAGACATGGAGCTTCCCGCTAAGAACACAGGTCTTTGCGTGCTCCACTAGAGCATCCCACATCTTATTTGACATTCCACTTCCCAAGATCTGAGACAATAAGGTGATGAAACAAAAAGAAATTGTTAATATACAACCACAATTATCATATTATATTCTCCAACACAACGGGTTTAATTTATTACATTTCGGAGCCTCTGAGAGTCTCTGACAATGAGTCGTAGGAAGTCTTCCACCGTATGTATGCCAGCTTTATTTAGCCTCTTGTGGAAGGATCCATCTTTCCCTATCTTTTCCAATCTCCAAACGTCATCATTTAATGCAGGTGGATAATGTTTCTTGTACACTGAAGAAGAAGACAGTCACATAATTGTAATTTGCATACAAAATGGCACATAATTTGACATAATATAGACTTACATTCTCCTCGATGATCCTTCACACTAAAGGCTTCTGTTTTTGCCTCACGAATGTGCATTCCCTCGCGAGAACCTGATACGACTTTTAAGCCTAGTCTGAACTTTCTGCTTCTAATCCAACTAGAGTTGTCGGTAAATGTCAGCTCGCCAAGGCTACCTACACCGTCCTTCAATATCACTTGCAAGTCTCCTGTAAGAAGCGGCCTTTTGCCTTCACGCTCCTTCACAATATGAGACTCAAATTCTTCTCGAGTCCAGCCATCATCATCCTCGTTATTAAAATCTCCTCCAAGTACAACAACATCTAGTTTAACAGCAGACTCTGGACCCGATGTTACAACATGGCCTGTATTTCCGTCAAGCAAGACAATATGGATTGCAGAACCCCGCTCTCCTTCTACTTTCCCTCCTGTAAAGAGAGGCAGTGACAATTTTGACCTGAACCGAAGCTGCAAATTTCTCCCATCTGGCCCTTCAATTCTGTTTGGAGAAACCCTGCATAACATTTTAGTTGTTCAATATCAAGAAAGAAGGGACTGTCATATAAAGCAAAATTACTACGGGAACTCAAACAAGCAGAGGCGTTATTACTCTAGCTTCTGATGAAATTGCTCGAGTGGCAAAGGGTTTAGCCAATAAACTCAAGGCTCTGATCCAAATTTATGGCAGACAGTTTTTTTAAAGTCAGATCTATTCAACATTCTTGGGGGAAGAAACAAGATTGCATATTTTTTAGTAACATGCAAATGTTAGTCATAATATTTCTTGGAACATTGATTCTATTAAACAGTCAGCATCCAGTGGGAAGACTAGCCATAAATCTTTACAATATGGAAAATGAAACTCAGCACAAGCAGTGACATTATAAACAAATTGAAGCTTGGAGCTGTGTCAAATTACAATAAAACCACCGAAGCAATGAGTAATTTCTCTTTGAAGAGATTCACATATAAAATACTATGGAAAGTACTTAAAGGTGAGTGAATCCTATGAAGCAACAGAGATATTAAAGTGAGGGAAAATAGATGATTCCAATCTGATTGATGCCTTGCCCATTTCCATTTATTATGATTTAATGTCTAAACTACTTGTAGAGCTCTTTAACATTAGAAAGACTTGAAGAAACCACTTAGAAACAATATGTTAACTCTCTAATACCTTTCCAAACTGATTTTCCGTAACCACTCTTGACAATTCTAACTTTGATATTTCGCTGCACTATCATTGCATGACTAATGCAAATACAAAATTTACAACTTGGACAGTAACCAACAAATTGATCGCCAGAACAATACTGAATGGCTGCTAAAACTAAGGGCACCAGGGCAATCGCTTCTTCGAGACCAATTCCAACAATATCGAAATTCTAGTTAGAACCCGGCTGCTTTCTTGGAAGTAATTGATAGGCAGGTGTCAGTTCTCATAGCAAGGTTTAGGCCGATGGGGTCAACCCCGACCTACACAACTGCGCAAAAATATGAACAAAACATGTGCATCTCTACGCAAGGGTGTGGCTTAGAGGTCAACAGAACGGGTGAAAATCATATGAGACCAGGGTTCAAATCCCAACAGAAGCAAAAAAACGCTAGGAGATTTCTTCTCATCTGCACACGCCTTGGCAGAAAAAGTTACCCGATATCTGTGTTGGTAAGAGGTAGCAGGTACAAGGTAGAATAGTCGAGGTGTGAGTGAGCTGGTCCAGACACCATCAATATTGTTTTTTAAAAAAACTAACGGTACCAGCCTGGCTTAAATTTAATATGTCCATCAGAAACCATGAAAACCTCCTCTCTCCTTTCAGGTAAACATTCATAACTTCAACAGTGAGTCAAATGATCCTCAATGGATTAATTGTAAACACCTAGAAAATAGTGTGTAAGTCAAACCTATGTTCTGAAACATCTAATGAAGATATGTGAAGCCATACCTTGCATTAAGTTTAGCCGGGCCAAGTTTTGCCAACGCACGCTCCACTTCTTCACTAACCTAGTGAGCACAAACGAATATCCAGAAATAAAGATAAAAGAACCAATTAAATCTAGAAGACATCTTGTTCAAGTGCAACAACAATGAAAGATCATGCATTTTGCAATAATACAAAAAACAGGAAAGATAAGCATTTCAGCTTTTTTTTTCCAATATAGCAGTTCATGGACTGGTAAATAAACATTCGTGATCCAAATATTTCAATGCCATGCATCACAACATGAATAAAAAATAGCCATTCCCAAATATTATTCACATTAAGACCTTGAAATTAAGGTCAAGGGGGGAGGGAGAGAGAGACAACTACTGTTGAGAGAGAGAGAGAACTTCAATAGAGACTACAACAGCTATAGTTAAATCCAAAACAATGCATATTGGACAAATGGTCCCATAAACCCTTGCAATAACTCATCAACTCTAAGCGGTGCATCGAGCTCAAATATCTATAACTTGTTCTATTTAGCTTGTCTAGGCATAATTTTCTGCATCTTTTTCATTTTTTTGGTTTAAACTTATACACTAGTAGGTAAATATCTGTAGCTTCCAACTAATACTAGAATTAGATACACAGTCACAGCAGTCATATACTTTTACCAGGTATAACGGATGGGTGGTTGAAACAACCATGAATTAAGGTGATTAGATATTACTAAGATAGTGGTTCCTAACATTCAATGAGCAGCAAGAGAATTTATAAAGGGCCTAATAGTCTTACAACTCTTCGAAGAATTGGCTCCAGTGATGAGCAAAGTTTCTGCAGACTGTCCACCTTTAGCGCTTCAACGATAACACTGCACTAACCATATACTTTTCAACAAATGATGCTATAATTACAGCTAAAATAGGTATTGAATTTCAGCTTCTCAGGGAAGAGTAAGACAATCCAGTACACACAATTTCATGTTTGATTGGAACACAGGATATTACACATCCAATAACTATGAATATATTGTTTAGCATTACAAAAGCCTATGACTAGAATTGCCAATTTTCAAAAGAAAATTTTTGTAGTCTAGATGGTGACAATAAAAAGTACTATATAGTTGATTGACCATCACATAGAATAGGCCTGCGAAAGAGGCATCAGTCAATTGGACGGTCCGAGATGCCAAAGCGTTTTTGAGGATTCAAAACAATTGTTCTTGAGATGCTCATGTATGTTCATGGTTGCAAATTAGAGGGGCTAAGATTCATCTCTTTGCGATGTACGGCTAATCTATTGACAGTTGAGTTGAAAGCTCAAACTTAGACGAACCTATAGTACTGTGGCAATCAATCATACCATATCCATTTTGCAAGATACTGGCAACAAGAGGTGGCAACGTTCACAAATGTAGCTCAGATCACCTCAATTGACTTCCTCAGGAGACACCAGTCCATATATTACACTTAACTAATTGAGCCATAATACAGCAGACAGCAATATGAACCTTTTCAAATAATGCACCATATCTATATGAATGCTTCGATTTTTACTAGGAGAATCCAAAAAAACAAGAATAAGCTAGTTAGCACGCCAAAATTAACTCTCCATTCCCTCAATTGACAAATAACCATCAAATTGTTCTCAATGGTCTTCATGATGATACCACAAACATATCCATCAAGATTATAACTTTTCGTAACAAATTTATTACCCACTACCCCATTATGCTACCAGCACTCCCAGCCTTCACTCTCCACAACAATTCGTGTAACGTCTTTAGTAAGCATCTACACAAATTTCTCCAAATTTAAACACTACCTACTATTGAGACATAATTAACACTATTTGATAAAAATACAATTTGGTGTCTCATTGTTACCCCATTGCCAAAATTAGCTCAGCACATATATAGAAAAAAAGAAGCACTAAAACCTATGTTGCCAGGTACTCCCTCCGTCCCAAATTAGTTGTCATGTTTCGCGTCTCGAGAGTCAATTTGACTAATCTTCGAATCTAAATTGAATTAGATCAACTCAATATTTTAAAACTAAAATTAAAATATTCAAAATCTATACTTGCAATTTTTCTCATGTTAATAGGATGAAAAAATACATTTTAAAATATTGGTCAAAGTTGACATACAACTAATTTGGGACGGAGGGAGTACATAATATATATTGGTGTGCAAGAAAAATCCATCTAAAATAGACTAATACCTAATATATGACACAAAATATTACTCCCTCTGTCACAATTTATGTAATACACTTTTCTTTTTAGTCTTTTACAAAAACATGACATATTTTTATAAATTGAAACAATTAACTTTAAGCTTCTCATTTTATCCGTGTATCTTCCTGAGCCGAGGGTCTTTGGAAACAACCCTCTACCATAAGATAGGCTAAGGTATGCTTACACATTATACTCGTCAGACCCTACATAAGATAATATAGACATATTATTATTGTTCTCAGTTTACCCTTAATGACCGGTTTATAGTCACATAAATGTTATGACAACCATAAATTTTAAAAGTGAAACTTTGTCACAAATTGGAACGACAAAAAAATAAAAAAGAGAAATATGGTAAAATACCTGGCAAGAGCTGGTCTTTTCCTATCAGGTTGACTTTCCTCATTAGTGCTAACATCAAGTGTACGTTTTTCTCCACTCCTCTGCATTTTTCTCGTATTGGGATCTGATTTTTCAACTGTTTTCAGTTACTAAAATATTTGCTCCAAGCGAATCCGATTCTAACTGCAAAAAAGAAGATTAAAAGGAGGAGAAAATAAAGTAAGAAACTGAAGATGAAAGTGAAAAGACAAAGCGGGAAAATTAAAAGAAGAGAGAAATGGTTGAGTGGTTTCGCGGAAAGTTCGAGGAAGATCTTTGGATTCTCTACTAACTGTTAAAAAGGTTACTGTTTTGATGGCTGCCTCTCTTTGGCTTTGCCCCCTCTGGATCTATTGAAAAGATTTTTACCACTATGAACCAAACAATGTTAATTATTATTCCCTCTGTTTCAAGTTAAACGAGGTTGTTTGACTTGGTCTTAAAGTTTTTTGTGGGGCCATAATATTTGTACGGTTATAAAAATTTCTAATTAATAGTACAATAGATAAAATGAAAATTTAAAGTTAAATTACTTCTAAATTTAGAAATGTATTATTTATTTTGGAACGAACTAAAAAAAAGTACTACATCTAATTTGAAATGGAGGGATTAGTACGGTTTAAGATATAAATTAAAATTTAAAATAATACGGAACAAAGATATTCTTTATCATTTGGTAAATAGTTTACATTTACCTCCGTCTATTTTTTGTCCAAAAATTATACAATGTTATTTTTTGTCCCACGACAAATGGAATATTATGTGGACCCTTTTAATATGTTGTCACCATTTCATTGGGATAGGTGACACTCAATCCGTACGTAAAAATTATATGTCAAGCAACTATGATTTTGTGATTTTGTCCTCTTGAATTTAGGGTTTGTCTTCTTGGGCTTCTTGTCCATTTTTTTAAAAGATTAAAACAAGATATAGAATCTTTAAAATGGAGTTCAATACTTTTGAAATGATGAAATTTGCATCTTCTAATTTATTCAATTGTGTTTCCAAATCGTTCCTTTAGGCCTCATTTATTTGTACTTAATGAAGGTCTGAATTTTAATCATTCAGATCTCAGACATTAAGTGTGTTTGTTTTTAAAGTCTGAATCTTAATTATTCAGATCTTAATCATTAAGTGTGTTTGTTTTTTTACTTTACAATCACTTAATGAGTTTGGATATGTGTATATGAATTAAGATCTATAACAAAGACTTAATTTCATTAAGATGTTATCGCATATTTATTATTAACTGCCGCCACCGCCTACCATTATCAATTATCATCATGCCACCACCACCACAACGCCACCATCATCCTCAATCATAGTCGTCACCATTATTGACCGTCACCATCCACTATCCCCACAACTCCAACAACCATCATTCTCACTTATAATTAACACACATCCACCTCAACTACCACAACCGACCACCCCATCATCGGCATCAACCACAGCCGGTACTGCCCATCATTATAATCTACCACCACCCACCCACCACTTTCCTCAGTCACAACTAGTACCACCACCCGCCATTATTAACTATCACCACCCATTACCACCATCCTCAATCATAATCGCCACCACTACCAATCACTACTAGCTACTAGCATGAACCACCATCATAAACCTAAACTACCACCAACCACCGCCTCTAGTTGGCATTCACCCGTAAGCCATCACCATCAACAACTATCATATTTTAAAAAATTATATATTTTATTGATAGAATATTAGATTAGTTAGTATTTCATTTGAATTTTTTGTTTATTAATTTTCAAATAAAGATAAATTTTATATATTCAGATGTTAAAAATCAAGCAGTCTTAACTATTTAGTATTCAGATCTTAATACACATCTTAATATATTCAAATGTATATTCAGATTCAGATGTCTTAATCTTAAAAATACAAATGAGGCCTTAGTTTTTAAAGATAAATTATCATTTTTTAACTTTAACCAGGAAGTAGTCAAAACAATCGATAAATTGGAAATATGCTATTTGAAATGGTAATCTTCAATAGGTTAGTGTAAGGACATGGCTAAAGTATGCGAAGATTTATGGTTATGAGTTAAGGCCTCATTTGTTTTTTTTAAGATTTAAATATTTGAATTTGAATACATGTCTGAATTAAGATGTGTATTAAAATTAAGATATTTGAATCTAAATATACATCTGAATATTAAGATGTGTACTAAGATCTGAATACTAAATAATTAAGACTGTTTATTTTTTAACATTTTAATGTATAAAATTTATCTTTATTTAGAAATTGATAAACATAAAATTCAAATGAAATACTAATTAATCTAATATTCTATCAATAAAATATATAATTTTTTAAAATATGATAGTTGCTGGTGGCGGTAGTGTTTGTGAATACCGACAAGAGGCGATGGTTGGTGGTAGTTTTGGTTGGTGGTGGTGGTTTAGTGTAGTAATTAGTGGTGATTGATAGTTGTGACGATTATGATTGAGGATGGTGTGGTGGGTGGTGACAGTTAATAATGGCGGGTGGTGGTGGTGGTTTATAATGATGGGGAGTGTCGACTATGCTTGTTGATGGTGATGGGGTGGTTAGTTGTGGTAGTTGAGGTGGATGAGTTTTGGTTGTGGTTGAGAATGATGGTTGTGGGAGTGGTGGTTGAGTATGGTGGTGGTGGGTGGCATCGTGGTAGTTGATAATGGAAGGCGATGGCGGCAGTTAATAATGAATATGGATGATAGCATCTTAATGAAATTAAGTCTCTGTTATAGATCTTAATCATACAGACCTATTCAGACTCATTAAGTGGTTGTGAAGTAAAAAACAAACATACTTAATGATTAATATCTGAATAATTAAGATTTAGACTTTAAAAATAAATGCACTTAATATCTGAGATCTGAATGATTAAGATTCAGACCTCTATTAAGTGCAAACAAATGAGGTGGTTCTTCCGTTGAACACAAATAGAATAAAGAGGAGCTCGAATTATTTTGAAAATTTATTTCTATGAGCACTTGTTGACCCTTTTCTATTACGGTAAACTATATTAAAACATAATAATATACCGAATTATTTTGAAATTTTATTTTTACACATAATATACCGAATTATTTTGAAAATTTATTTTTACACATAATATACCGAATTATTTTGAAAGTTTATTTTTAGGAGCACTTGTTGACACTTTTCTATTACAGTAAACTATATTAAAACACATAATAATATACTTACAATGTAAATGTTGCTCTAATGTAACAAAACCAACTCCTACTATAACATGACTGCCCAAAAGGTGACTTATAAAAATGAAGAAAGAAAGTGACTAGAGATGGCAATGGGTGGGGCGGTTGCGGAGCGGGTTGAACCTTAACCCGTAAAGATTTCAATCTGTCCTGCCCCGTCCCGCATAACAAGTTTTTCTATTTTCAACCCGCCCCGCATAAACCTGTCTTGCACCGCCCCGGGTGGTATATCTTTTTCTAACTTGAGAGGTCATTCATCTCTATTCTTTAGATTTTTTTTTTAAAAAAAATTATATAGACAGTGAATTGCTAATTAATATACTCACTTTTTCTCTTCTCTAACATTTATTTTTGCATTGTATATAGAATATAGTATGTGCTTAGAGAGAGACCTTTATATGCATTGTTGCTGTTATTTTTCTTACACCGGAATGATTTTAGCTTTAGCTTCGAAATTTAAGATCCTATAATTTAAGAGAAATTTTCAGAAATGACTATTGTTTAGTGGCTATTCCATTAATTTTCTATAGCTACCATATACATAATTACTTTCCGTAGCTATCTCTTAGTTGTTATGGTAATGTATTGATGTATTCGAGCTATTGTATTCACAAATACAGTAGCAAATATCGGCTAAAAAATAGAGCAGTCCAGCTGTCAGTCGCTATATTCACATGTATTCATACCATATATTCATGAATACAACGTAATAATAGGTCTCTCCAGTTGTTTAATAACGGAAAGCTGTTAATTTAATGGGATACACTCTTAATATAACTCATCTAAATCAATTGTAATATACAGCATTATCAATCCAATTAATGAGAAGATTTATCAGACGCTAAACACCAAAAAATAGAGCATTATTCAGAGTTTCGATCCCTCTTTTTTTCTGATATAGTTCGAATTTTTTTTTTTCCTGACATTGTTCGAGGTTTATAATAAACCTAGTGTTTGTATTCGATTTTCTGTATATGAATGCATCATGTATTTATGTCGGATACAACATGTAATAGTAACCTACTGCCTGCATATTTCATAATAAACCTAGTACTTGTATTCTATTGTATCTAACAGTTATATTCAATGTATTCAAGTTTATTTTTGTATTCACAATATTTTATTTATTCCTAATATATGGTATTACTGCTTTATTGAGTATATTTCATTGGTTGTATTCATTAATTTTTTATTTGTATTGAGAGTATTTTACTGTATTTCACTGTATTGGTTATTTTAAATACAGATAGATATAGTTAGGTTGAAAATACAGATGAATACAGTTAGATTGAATGCATAACTAATTGATGAATGACATCAAAATGATAGAACTAACAATGTATTTAAAACTGTTGTTGTATGAACTCAAGTACATATAAATACATCTAAATACAATAGTCAAAAATTACTGTACAAAATAAAAATCAGTGTATGTTTTTTCAAATACATATGAATACATCTTAATACAAGAAGAGAAAACCACTGTACAAAATAAAAATCAATGTATTCGGACTCGAATACATATAAATACATCTACAATTAAGGTCACTGCGTATTTTTGTTCTCCTTTCGACTTCAATGGTTGCTGATGAACCTGCAAATACAGGTTCCTCTTAAGTGATCCAAAGATGGCCCTTCGAAATTAAGTGCTTTAGTGAGTATTCTACAGAAAACCTAACAAAGCTTTTATAGTATCGAAAGATGGCCCTTCGAAATTGAATGCTTTAGTGGGTATTCTACAGAAAACCTAACAATGGTGAATATTTTAAAAAAAAACTGTTGAAGAGAAAAAGAAGAAGCTTTAACCGGTCAAAAACCCAAAAACTTTAACACTTACCATAACTTTTTGGAGCAAAAAAATAAAAAATTGAGGGAGACAATGGCGCTGATAAAGGAGAGAGCTGGGGAGAGAAATTTTGAGCAAAAACTATTGAAAACGGCCATGGTAGCGGCTAGGTCTCCATGTCGCCTAGAGAGAGGAGAGAGAGATCGTGGAGAGAGAAATAAGATACTATACGGTGATTTTGGGAGAGAATAAACTGAAAGAATGAGAGAGAAAAATATTAGACAGCGTATTTAATGGCTTAACGGTAGAAAGTGACCATAACTATATTTTGCTATAAAATCTAAAAGATAACTATAGAAAATAATAATTTAAAAGAGTTTTTATTTATAATAAATAGGGTGTAAAACTTTGCTATATGAGGTAAAATTTTCTTAATTAATTAGCTTGCAGGCTTCAAACTCTCATATCAAAAAATTAGTAAGAATACATATTTGTTTTGCGAAACTTTCTTTTCCCTCAAAAGTACTTTGTGGAAGTTACATATTTAAGATTCTAGATTATTATCATAAAATTTGTAATATTTAGTAGCTACGTACAAAAAATTGTTTGTGTAAGAATCAAATGTGTGTAAGATAAGCTTTCAGTTGCAAATCCTTAACTACTTATTTTGTTACACGCAACAAATCCGCAACTAAACCTGCAACTAGGAGTGGTAAACGGACAGGTTGGGTCGGATATGGTTTAGATTGAAAACGGACAATGAAAAAGCGAATAAATTATTCGACCCGATTCATATTTAATACGGATAAAAAATGGGTTAATCAACGGATAATATGGGTAACCATATTATCCATGACTTCTTGAATATGATCACTTTTTGGGAGAATTTCTCGTCTCTCAAACTTGAGGAACCCCTAATTTGAGGCTTTACAAATGTAAAAGTTAAACTCATTGGTTATCCATTTTCTAAATGGATAGTATGATTCTTATCTATATTTGATCCATTTTTAAAAAGTTCATTATCCAACCCATATTTTAGTGAATAATATGGGTGGTTAACTATTTTCTTTTAACCATTTTGCCACCACTACTTGCAAGGCTGCAACCACCCCCTCTAATGGTTTTTTAAAATTTAAACTCTACCGCATGACCTTAAACTCGCCCCGCAACAATTTAAACTTGCACCGCCACGTTGTCATTCCTAAAAGTGACTGCGCTAGAAAGTAAATTCAGCTATTCCTCATTTCCTCTAGTTACGTTCTTGACTCTTGGGGGAACAAGAAGTAAACATGGATTAAATTATCAACTTAACTCTCCTTGTTATACAAACGACACGTGTAGCCAGTTTTATTATTCAGTGATTTGTACCAAAAATAACTAGTCCACTAAAACATACATAAGAAGTTGTGAGATGTGTTATTTATTTAACATTAGCTAATGATCTTGTCGCTGGGTGGCATTAAAATGAAAATGAGTGCCCAGAGTATAGACTTAACAGAAGGTCTCGAGTACAAGCTCTAAAAATGAACTTTTTTTGCTTTGAAGCACTTTTCCCTTTAATCGGATCAATTAAAAGATTCCGATATGCGCACCGACCAGGTAACCCAAAGAAAAAGGTGCCAAGGGTATAACATTTTGATCCAAGACTAACTAAAGGGGCATGCGAAGCTATTGAGTTATGTAATAATAATCCTTTATGAACTACTCCTATTTAGTTATAACTTCATCTTCCTTTTTTGAGAAGCTTTCACCAATGATGAGAAAGACTAAAAGACCCAAGATTTGAAAAAGAGATACCGTCGGTCTTGAATTTTGTCCTCGCTTGCCCATAGGCTGAACTTCAAATTTAACAAGTATTTTCCCCCGCTTGCTCATTTCATGTTTAATAATTACTGCCCCTCGCTTGTCTCATGGTGGACAACACTTTTAACTTTTAACCTTGAAGTTCCGCCGATGGGGCAAGCGGGGGTAAAAAATTAAAGATCACCCCAAAAAGTATCATATTTATGCAATTTTTTTGCATAATTACAACAGTCCTGGTCCAATAATTCCCTGATGTACAAAAACTGACAACATTTAGCATGGCTAAAAACAGTAGCTGTGGTACCTTGCGGAAAAGAAATCCAAGTGTATCATGTAATTAGTAAGAATAATTCAAATGCAAGATCTTATAAATAATCAATTGACAAAATTAACTGCCCAGATTAATCATTCTGAAAAAACCTTAGTCATAACATAAGCAAGATACTAGAAAATACACTAACAACATTCGCATAAATAAAAAGGCGTCACTGGTTAGAGCATCTCTACAAGAGGGTGAGACATTTTTCTCTCTTTTTCATTAGGAGGTGAAGGAGCCAAGGATAGGGAAACAAAATTGCTACTGCTGCTTGTTCTCCTTTTTTTGAACTGAAAAGAGATTTCATGTGTGCTTCTTGTTCTTCTTTTTACCTTTCTTCCTATCTCTCTTATTCTGTGGCTTGGGCCGAGATCTCTTTTTTGCAACTTTCTTGAATGGTTTCTTCTTAATTACCGGAATGTTTTGTTTGTGGCTTTTAGTTTCTCCATCATGTTGAAGCACAGGTAATGGTGGCACTTGAGCTGGGAAGTCTTCTTCGCGAGAGATCTCGCTCATTGTCACGATGACTTGCACATCACCATTGTCATATGTTGTAGTCCCTTTTAACAAGAAGCAAAAATCAATACACAGGTTAATTTCCTAGATCTTAATCATGCTTAGACTGTTAATTAAGCCCCTACTACTACATATATCCTTACTATCAAGTTAACTTTACGTTGTGACCGGAGGACAAACCCCTTACACAATACCATTTTTTCCTCAGTCGCACGTATCTGTAACTAATACTAGAGTTTTTTCAACCACCACTATCAATGGTTGCACAAGAAAGATCCAAGAGTACGGGAGCAAAATTAACTCTCAGAATATTTCCGAAGCTCAATGTCTAATATCCTATTGGCCATCTCCAACCCTTGCCTCCATTTTCTCCTCCAAAATGGAGTAAAGTTACTCCAACCATTACTCCATTATTTACTCCATAAAAGAATATTCCATTTTACATTCTTCTCTCTTCAATATTATATTAATATCTTTTATTTAAATTTTATTTTCTTATTTCTATTAAAGAAATTCTTTCTTTTTTTCTTTTTTACATATTCATCGCATATAATTTAATATAAAATTATTTTATACCATAAATTTTTAAATAATATAATTTGTAAGCAAATATTATAGATTATATATATTGACAAATAATTCAAATAAAAGCGAAATCATTGAAATACAAGATAATTAAATACATATTACATTATGGTAAAAATTTAATATAAGAAATCCTTGATTAATAATAAGATAAATAACTTACGTCAGAAATCCCTTACGGAATCGCTTACTATTTCTAAATTTCAAAAAAGAGAAAAAAATAGCTGGGGATATTATGTGATTTATTAGTATTCTAAATCTTAGTTGGTATTCAAAATATCCGATTCAAGTAGACAAAGAGATGGTTGAATCAAAAAAATTTGTTTAAAGTTCAATTTTTTCAGAGGGCAAGGCAATATGAACGTTCTATCATGTTCCATCAATACTCTAAAGGGGTTATACGATATACCGTAAAATTCATATTAAATATTACATAAATATTCAACTTCCACCTCCAGTATGCTCCCATAAATGATCTATTAATGCATTACGAAGTGCAAAATGAGCATCTTTGTCCTTAATTTTTTTGTGTCGAGCAAAAAATTGCTCAAATCAGTGATTTTCATCTACTACCATTTCCATCGTTGGAGGTGGACATCCCCAATCATCTTGAATTGGTGCATTAAGATCACGTTCATCCTCTATTCATTTTTTGAGATGATTATATATTTTTTGTACAATTATAACTTATAATAAAATTAATGTACAATTTTACATTAAAATAATAAATGCACGAAAATTAATTTATCAAAATTATACGCCAAAGTTAAGATGTAAAATTAATATTATAAAGATATTACATAAACATAATTAGGTATATATAAAGAGATAAATTAAAAGAGTTAAATAATAAAAATAATAATAAAGTAAGGATGAATAGTAATGGAGGAGATGAATAGTGTCTCTCCATATTTGGAGTAACACTATTCATCCCCCATTTTGGGGGCAAAAATGGGGGAGCATTGGAGCAACATTTTGCCAAAAAATGGCTCCATTATGGAGAAATGGGGGAGGGTTGGAAATGCTAAAAGGCATATCCGTCAATGATTATAATATAGAGTTCTCATTTTCTGCATAGACTGAAGTAAAGCAGCTATGTATATGATTCTATCATGTGATGTCACAACGCCAGGAGAGCCAACGAAGGGTGCCTATGTTTCTAAACCTTCCCCTTGCCACTGTTAACTGTGTTCTGCCTTTGATATTCCCAATAAAAGTTTCTATTCTTTACCTATCTTGCACAGCATCTTAAGGTATTTACATTTAAGTTGATGACTATTAAATGAAACCCCCCACAATAGGAATCTGAAACTTTTCCGATGAGGATGGGACTGTTCCCAAGGAGAGCTCTGGATAGAAGTTAGCAACAAATAAGTTTGCAGCTATGCTGCGCAGACTCTTCAAAATCCTTGCCACACCCCTGTAGACACGACATGGGTGTGTGTGGGATCCACGGCGGATTTGGCCAACTTATCTTTGGTGCTTTGACTACATCTATGAACAAGAAGTATAGATTGATTAGGTATTTGGTTTGATTTTGTGTGTTTATGTCATATATATAATCATATAAATTATGAGAATGCTTTGCTATTATACGAGATATATTATGCATAAAATATTAGGTATTTATAAAGAACTAAATTTTCTTAGTTTTAGTTCAATAACTTTAAGTAATCGAAGTATATACTTATATATGTCATAATATACATTTGTTGGTTGTATTCCACCACCCGTATCCGCATTTTATTCATACTCCCAAATCCTAAAATTTATGTGATGAAGAATCCGACCTCTAGATCTGCACCCGAGTCCGAGTAACATAAGTCTGCAGTAATTTCATTAGGAGATACCTGAGACTGTGGCATTAGGCTCATTTTCCTCTACATCATCAAGTTCCTCATCAGGTTCATCGGCTGCAGCACCTGAATCAGGTGGAGCTCCACCAAAGATGGCAAATTCTCTTTCCTCCTTTCTCTGTAAAAGCAAGAGAAAAAGTAAGCTAAGCCGCCATGAGTATTCCGATTATATTAACACGGCTATTAGTAATAAAAGTAATAACTAATTTAATGATCACTTACTAACTGCACTGTTGCGCTGGAAACAAATTTGATACTCACACAGTCAGGAGGACAAAAGGCATTAAGGCACTTTACCCATAATCAAAAAGTTAACAACCATTTGAATGATCACCATTATAAAGAAAGCAAATTCGAGGCAATCACTGAAACAGCCAGGAACTTCAAAAGCAGTAAATATATTTAACCATGTGCCAATCTCAGGAAGAAAAAAGAAGTATAAAAAGTAAGTCAATTTTTTTACGCACACTGTTCCTCGTTATCTATTTCTAGATGTTCTCGGCATTAAGAGTGGATATTTGTGTATACATGATTATCTAGTTGATCGGAAATGAGCACTCCCTAATGCTAATTGACAAATCACCCTTAACTTAAGCATAAGACTACCACTACTTAACTTAAGAACTCAAAATAATGAAACAGATTCTTTATCCATTGAAATGTATGCCTTATAAAGCAGTCAATCAATATCTGACCAACGTGGTAACATCAGGTTTTTCCCATAAATATGAGCCCGTGAACTTGGAATTTTGAGTCACAAAAAGATGAAGGTGGAAACAGCCATTGTTAGGCTCCCGGTTAGGGGATTCCTAACTACTAATCTACTGGAGTATTATTCAGTCTATTTCTGCCTTTCTTGAATGAGCCTCCTCAAATCTGCTATTTCGCAGAAAAAGAGAGCCCGAGTCATTATTAAACTCACAATTTTACTTGTTCAGCTGAAACCCCATTTTATATTTCTAAAACCCTTGACATACATTTTGCTTTAGAAGCCATAAACAGAGCAATCAATATGCTTTTCAAAGTCATGCCATCTTATTCCCTAGTTTCACAATCTCCAACCACACAGAGGCACACAATACGCAATAACCATATCACAGGGCAGTATATCCTAAAGTAAAACTTATCATTTTTTTCAAAATTATCAAATTGTAAGATGGTCATTATCAGGACATCACTTTTTTTTAATTAACAGTAGTGTCCGAGCCATCTTACGCGCATCTCAACTATTCCACTAGGTACCTGCTACCTCCCCCAGTTATTTGTCCATCACTTCCAACCCATTTTGCTACTAGATAATATTAAGTTTTTAATACTATCCGACTACTAAATTGCAATTAAAGCCAATGAATTCAAAAGGGTATGATAAAGATTGAACCTTTTTACGGGCCTCAATACGTTTCCTCCTATGGGCTTCTTCCAATTGCTGTTGCGCTTCTTTTCTCCTCTTCTTCTTTCTCTTATGAAAACCAGTCACAAAATCCCTACACCCCAAATTTTATTAAATTCAAATTAACAAATCAAAAAACAACAAGCATAGCACAAAAAAGGAAAAAGTTCATAGAAGAAGGGTACTTGAGGTCTTTTTTATCAAAAGAGACAGTGAGAGATTTGTTCTTGAGGGCTCTTTTCTTGATGTGTCTACCTCGTATCCTCGGATTGTGTCCTGATTCGTCTTCCACTAGATGTTCTTCCATGGCAGCTCTGTTAAACCTAAAACCCTTTCCCCTGAAAAAATTGGAACCAAGCTTCTTTTTATTGGTCTATGGCTCTATTGCTTGATGGGGTTGTACCTTTAGCTTACGAAATTTCCTACTATTTTTTTGTTGGTTCTTTTATATAACAAGCTTTTTGTGCGGAAAAAAAATGAAATGTCAATATTTATATATGGTCATCAAACTTTGTTTTTCCAATAATAATATCAAAAATTTACTTTTTCGTTAAAATAATTAAATATTTTTTGCTATACATCAAAGTTAAAAAAATATTTTACCACATTAAGCAAATCTATTTGTGAATTGCTGAGTTAATTTTTCAAATGGCTACCCAACTTAAGTTTTTTCTACCCAAAATAGTAAATTTTTACTTTTTGTCATATTAAAATAAAAAAAAATCCTGTAAAAATAAAGTTATAAAGTATTTCTATCATATTAAAAATAAAACTATTTGTGAATTGCTAAGTTAATTTTTCCATAGGTCACCAAACTTGAATTTGTTTCTACCAAAGATATTAAATTACTTTTTACCACTTCAATTTAAAAATCATTAAAAAAAATCTTTAGTTATTTAAAATTAAAACTGATTGGAAATTCAAGTAGACATGTCTCAAACGAGCTAAAATGCCAAGATGGCTTTCAACGTCAACAAACAAAATAAAACCTTGCCTCCCTCGTACTAGAGCTGTCCAAACTGAACCAGAAACTCGTACAAAACCAAAAAGTTAAACCAATTCAATTTTAAAATTCAATTGATTTTGGTTTGATTCGGTTTGATTTTGAGTAAAAAAAAAAAATTGAACCAAACCAACATATTAATATATAATTTTTATACTCATACTTATAAGACTTTATATAGAATGTTCTTCAAAAAAAATGTCTAGAAATATTAGGGATCTTCTCGTGAAATGGAATATGTAATATAACTATGAAGTGTATTTGTTTTTATTTACTTTAAATGATGGGTTGTATCACTTTCTTATCAAATATTATTGAAATGTATCAATCACCTCTTTGTTCTTCATATTCATATGTCAAGATTTCTTATATCGTTTTCTAATTTGAAATATTAATTCAATAATTTAAATTTAAATAAAACATATCATTATTTAGGTATCATATTGATTTTTATATATAATTGTTAAATTCAATTAACCTTGACAACGTGTATCAACAAATAAATATTCATAGATTACTACGAAAATAACTAGCATGTGTTACTAAAATAATTCTCTCATAGGAATTTTTTAATAAACCATATGTTTGTCAATTTTTAAAATTTTTACTAAATATATATTCACTTATCAAAATGTTATTTATAACTTTAATAAAGTAAGATTGAATAATACTATTGGAAAATGACATTGTATAGCCGCTGTAAAAATAATAGCCGAAAAATATATAAAATTTGTATATACCATTGAGGCGTGAAATACGCCAGTTATGTTCTTTCTCTCACTCTATTCCTTCTCTCTCTCTCTATCAACAAGATTCTCAATCATCTCTCTTCTCCCTCAATTCCATCAAGGCAATCGTCATACCAGCCATTTTGGTGGCGATGGTGGACTTTCTAAAGCGAAGAGAATAGATCTGAAGTGAAGAGGGAGTAGGCGAACAGATTTGGCCATGGCTACAGATCGACAATAACAAACTCATAGTTTCCCACAATCCAATTACTCATTACAATCCAATTTATAACAATTCCTAACCCAGATCAAAAAGTTGACAAAATTGCCCTCGGGCCCACGTGCCCGGATTCAAAAAACTTTCGAAGATAAAGTTTACTCATAACCTCACGAACTCAAATATATAATTTACTCTCAATTTCATGCCCAAAATCATGGTTAAAATCAAAAAATACCAATCCTAGGTCTTTCCACCAAAACCCCAAGTTTCTACAAATTTTTCTTGCTCAAATCCCTAATAATATCATGTATTTAACTCACAAGGGGTGGAATTGACTTACCTCATGTTTGATGACGAAAATGGCACCTCAAAGTTGCTCCAAAATCGGCTCCAATGGAAGAAATGAGGTTGAAATGAACCCAACCCCCAACTTAAAAGAACCTTACTGCCCCCAGCATTTCCGCACCTGCGGTCACTTGACCGCTTCTGCGGTTTCTCACCAGGCTGACCTTTCAGCTTTTGCGCCTCAACCACCGCAGGTGCGATCCCGCTTCTGTGGCTACATGAACGCATCTGCGGTCTCTTCACTTCTGGCTCAGCACCGCATCTGCGTCCCTCCTAGCCGCTTCTGCGGCTCTGCACCTGCGGCCAAAACCTCACAGGTGCGGTTAAACCAGATATCAGCTGCTTCAGTCTTTCTTTAAATTTCAACTTTGATCTGTTAACCATCCGGAATCTACCCGAGGCCTCCGGGACCCCAACCAATCATACCAACCAGTCCCAAAACATAATGCGGACCTGCTCGAGGTCTCAAATCACATCAAACAATGCTAAAATCATGAATCACACCCCAAATCAAACTTGATGAACTTGAGAAATTCAAACTTCAACATTCGATGTCGAAACCTATCAAATCGCATCCGATTGACCTCAAATTTTGCACACAGTTCATATCTGACGTTACGGACCTATTCCAACTTCCGGAATCGGATTCCCACCCCGATATCAAAAAGTTCACTTCCGGTCAAACTTCTCAAAAACTCTCAAATTTCTATCTTTAGCCAAATGACTCCAAAATGACCCACGGACCTCCGAATTCACTTCCGGTCGCGCTCCCAACACCAGAATCACTATACAGAGCTATTCTCAGACTCGGATTACCAAAGGGACATTAGTAACACTGAGATGCACTTCAACTCAAACTTATGAAATTCTTCCAACAATGCTAACTTCCATAATAGGTGCCGAAACACTCCCGGGTCTTCCAAAACCCAATCCGGACATATGCCCAAGTCCGAAATCATCATACGAACCTGCTGGAACCTTCGAATCCCTAATCTGAGGTCGTTTACTCAAAAATTCAATCTTAGTCAATTCTTCCAACTTAAAGCTTCCGAAATGAGAATTCTCTTTCCAAATCAACTCCGAACTTCCCAGAATTCAGTTCCGACCATGCGTATAAGTCATAATACCTAAAGTGAAGCTGCTCATGGCCTCAAGCTGCTGAACGACGCGCTAGAGCTCGAAATGACCGGTCGGGTCGTTACACATAGGGTCTCCACTCCCTAGTCTGCTTTTCCAACATAGGGTCTCTACTCCCTAGTTGATTTTATTTTAGACATAAGGTTTCCACTCCCTAGTCGTTTTTCCAACACAAGGTCTCCACTTCCTAGTTGAAGTTATTTTAGACATAGGGTCTCCACTCCCTAGTCACTTTTCCAAGATAGGGTCCCCACTCCCTAGTTGAAGTTATTTTAGACATAGGGTCTCCACTCCCTAGCCACTTTTCCAACATAGGGTCCCCACTCCCTAGTTGAAGTTATTTTAGACATAGGGTCTCCACTCCCTCGTCATTTTTCCAACATAGGGTCTCCACTCCCTAGTTGATTTTAGTTTGGATATAGGGTCTCCACTCCCTAGTCTTTTTTCCAACATAAGGTCTCCACTTCCTAGTTGATTTTATTATAAATATAGGGCTCCATTCCCTAATCTCTTTTTTCCAAGAATACTACAATCCTGATTTTAATTGCTTCCAATAAAGAAATAGTTTAGATTTTTGTTACAATAACTCACGAAATTTTCCTAGTGAAAACTGAGGCAAAAAATTTCGTTCGTTTGTTTGCTTTGGTGCCTGAACATGTTCTCACAATGAGGCACAAGGTTTGAGATGACTAAAAGAAGAAGTCTCAACCGAAATAAAAGAAAAGAAGAACAAGAAAAGAAGTTGAACTCTAAGTATAGAAGCGGAGAAAAGATGTTGACTGCCCAAGATATGATTGAAGTCACAAGTTTTGCATGTCCCGCCTTGATCCGAGAAGTTGAAAAAGGAATGAACCAGCACCTGCAGCTAACAAGCATCAAGATTCAGATCAGATTCAACATGAAGAACCAACCAAGACTCAAGATCAAGCTTTAGAAGACTCATAAATAGGAATCTTGTAACTCGTAGCTGATAGGCTTAGTTAGTCTTTTTAATTTTAATTTTGATGTAATAACAGGACCACGGACCAGAGCCTCGACTGTCACGACCCAAAATTCACTAAGGGTCGTGATGGCATCGGACACTACTGTCAGGCAAGCCAACCACGATTTACTAGCAATTTCTCATTTTAATCATTTTGAAATCATTTCTTTTAAACAAATAAATAATAAATAATAAACTCCGCTAGATATATGAGGATGTCTTTACAAAATTTAACTACCGAAAAATCCCGTGATCATCCCAGAACCCGGTGTCACAAGTGCATGAGCATCTACCAGTGAATGAAATAAAATATATTGACTGTCCGGAATACAAGTGGACAGAAATGAAAATGCAATACAATACTCTGAAGGAGACTCTGGTGGCTACGGTCGTCTCGATAAATGCAACTCACCTGAGTCTCCGTATTAACCATGCCATTACGTCACTAGACACACATAAACCTGTGCAACAAAAATGCACAACAAATATAGTATGAGTACGAAAACTACGTGTACCCAATGAGTATCCCGTCTAATCTCGAAGAAGTAGAGACGAGAGGTCGACTTCGACATTTACTAGTGGTACAATAGTAATATATATTGAAAATGTGAGGAAATCATGGATTTTTATAAAGCAATTATAAACTCGTAAAACCAAATAGCAGGTAAACAACATCTCAAATTAATACGGATTTCCAAGATTTACTTTTCATTATGCTTATCAACTATGTCTGGCCAGGGAAGGCAAATATTATCACATAACATTGTTAGGCAAGCAATACAAGCATGCACATATCATGCCGAGGTCGTACGGTCCGATCCAACAATATTTAAACTGTGCACTACCGAGGTTCGAACGACACGAACCATAGATGCATCTATTTAATTTACTGAGGCATTAGGCACGTTCCAAAAATAAACACATATAGACAGTCAATCAAGAAGTCAACATGGAATAATTATCCAATGAAAAGCCAATTCTCATTTAACAATTTAAGAAAATGAAGTTTAAATCTTTTTAGAAATTCGTTTACTAATTCGATGTGATTTAAGCAATTCAAGTTGTCAATAAGATTACAAATATTCCAAGTATAGCATACTTTTGGGTCCTAGACTACCTGGACTTAAACATAATAGTAGCTATGCACGGACTCTCGTCACCTCGTGCGTACGTAGCCCCCACAAATAGGAGCACATAATCAATTATTTCACCTATGGGGACAATTCCCTCTTACAAGGTTAGAAAGGAGACTCACCTCGCTCCGAAGATCCATGATCGGCATTCTACCCCCTTCCAACGACTCCAATTGATGCACAACGCCCTAAAACTATTCAAATAACGGGCAAACCAATAAGAATTCACTCTAATACTTGTAACAATTCAAATTATATAAGTTCCCAACTCCGCTCGAAGAGTTGACCAAAATGCCCTCGGGCCCACGTGCTCGGATTCCAAAATTTTTTGAAGATAAAGATTACCCATGAACTCACGAATTCAAACATATAATTTACTCTCAATTCCTTCCCCAAAAATGTGGTCAAAATCCAAGAATACAAATTTTTTTAGGTCTTCCTCAAAACCCCAAATTTCCACTAATTTCCATGTTAAAATCCATATATAATTAATGTATTTAACTCTTAATAAGTGGGGATAACTTACCTTGCCATTGAATGATGAAACCCCCTCTCGAAATCCTCCAAGAATCGCCCAAGCCAAGAGAAAAATGAAAGAAATGGGCCAAATCCCGTCTTAAAACAAGTCACTGCCCAGCACTGCCCTTCTTCGCGAATGCGAAAATGCCCTCGCGTTCGCGAAGCACAACCTGCTTCAGCCCCAAAATTTCTTCATCACGTTCGCAGCCCGACGCTCGTGTTCGCGAAGGCCAGCTCCCCGGACCCTACGCGTTCGCGTTTTAGGCCTCGCGTTCGCGTAAGCCAACAGCCTCAGACCCCGCTCCCCTCTTTCCTTCTACGCGTTCGCGATCTCCCATACGCGTTCGCGTAGTTAACTCAGCCTACCCCTTCGCGTTCGCGATTTCCACTTCGCGTTCGCAAAGGACAAATCCAGCAGCTCCCACTTTCCTCTTCGAGAACGCGGGACTCTCTTCGCATTCGCGAAAAAGGAAACCAAATACCAGCAATCAGCATCAGTTTTTTATCCAAATTCGATCCGAAACCACCCCGAAACACACCCGAGGCCCCCGGGACCCCGTCCAATCACACAAAACAGTCGCATAACTTAACGCGGACCTACTCGAAGCCTCAAATCACATCAAACAATATCGAAATCATGAATCACACCCCAATTCAAGCTTAATGAACTTTAGAACTTCAAACTTCTACATTCGATGCCGAAACCTGTCAAATCACGTCCGATTGACCTCAAATTTTGCACACAAGTCATATTCAACATTACGGACCTACTCCGACTTTCGGAATTAGATTCCGACCCCGATATCACAAAATCCATTTCCGGTCATCAAAAACCTTCAAATTTCTATCTTTAGCGAAATGACTCCAAAATGACCTACGAACCTCCGAATTCACTTCCGATCGCGCTCCCAATACCAGAATCACCATACAGAGCTATTCCCAAACTCAAAATCCCAAACAGACATTGATAACACTGAAATGCACTTCAATCCAAACTTATGCAATTCTTCCAAAAATGCTAACTTCCATAATAGGTGCCGAAACGTTCCCGGGTCTTCCAAAACCCGATCCGAACATACGCCCAGGTCCGAAATCATCATACGAACCTGCTGGAACCTTCAAATCCTGATTCCGAGGTTGTTTACTCTAAATTCCAATCCTAGTTAATTCTTTCAACTTAAAGCTTCCGAAATGAGAATTCTCTTTCCAAATCAACTCTGAACTTCCCGAAATTCAATTCCGACCAAGCGTACAAGTCATAATACTTGAAATGAAGCTGCTCATGGCCTCAAACTACTAAACGACGCGCTAGAGCTCAAAACGACCGGTCGGGTCGTTACATTCTCTCCCACTTAAACATGCGTTCGTCCTCGAACGTGCTAAGAACTGCACCAGAGTTTCCCAAAATCACTGTTTAACACCTTGTGCACCTATCCGTGCTACCACAACTCAGTTGAGAACATTAGCTCGATCAATTCTGAAGATATTCCCTTTTATTCAAGCAAATAAGCTTAGAGACCAATTTTCAACATCCGAAATTCTCTGCCAGGCCTTCTTCCAATATAGGAACACTGTATCAATCACTACATGAGGTACAAGAACATGACTGCATGCCTTTGTTGAATTCTCACCATGCATCACATTATTCACAAGACCATAATAACATTCTCTAATCATAATAACCAGCATTCCCCGAATCTGATGCTCACAACGCATCTCAAGATATATATAAGTCTTGTTCCAACTCTCGCAATACCGTCATGACAGAAGAGACGTGTAGAAATTCATAACCAACTGCCAAGTCAACAAATCATTGAGGCTACACTCCTATCAAGAACCATCACCTTATTCTGAACCAAAAAATGGCCTTAGCTCCTTAATATACTTCATATAATCAGATTGAACTAACCCTAAATCCAATGATCCCGTCTCACCCAGTACGAACTGCTCAGGCAATAAGCCATCCCGGACCTGGTCAAAAGTCTCATATGATGCCACAATGTGCCAATAGGCCACCAATTCGAACGGGATACAAAGGGAAACGAACTCTAGAAGGAACTACTCAACTCGCGCAACTAATATGAACTTTCCTCAGAAAATGGGAAACAAACACACATAAGATGAAGTATGAAAACTGTATTCAACATCACACTATTGCGGTGCTCAACCCGATCCAAATAACATACTTATGGCAGCGTGTCACCCGATCCACACATAACACTCACTTAAGGAGATGCACATCGAGCTAAATTGTTCATTACAACAAAATACCGAATATCGGTCACAAGCACACTAAGTGCATAATACCATCCCTGAGGGGACATATAGCGTTATAAGCTACAAAACACAAGTACAACTGAGGTGCGATATATGATCTGGATCTCAAGAGGCATTTTGCTCATATAATATCATCTCTACGTGGAACCTCAACACATAAGCAATTCACCAAGCTGTCTCTCAACTCACACATCGCAATGTATCATTACATGAAATCGCTGGCGACGAAATATCATCCACATCTGAATACTCCTCCGTAAGGAGCGCTATGTTGAAATAAACACATCCAGCTTGATATAAGGCCCACATTCATACTTAAATCTATTCACAAACCTCAAGCCGATTTTGATCGTACCGGACTGGGTCCATAATCTTTCCTGGGTCCATAATAACCTCCTTTTTCCTCATAACACACAAGAATAACCATCATAACTGGAGTAATCCTCCACAGTCCACAACCCAATAAACCGAGTGCCCTCCAGGCATAAATTCTCAATTTAACGACATCACTACAATCTTCATACTCGGTTTAACTTCTTCAATCAATCAAGTGACTACATGCCACACTTATACAACCTTCCCGTAGGGCGCACACCCACAACCTTCCGCAATAGATAACAGGTTTATACATCCAAACCACCGGCCGCACTAACGCTGAAAAGCGATCAAGAATCTTTAATCAGGATGCAAATCTTTTTTTTCACAAAACACCGATCTCAGATGATGCCGAAGACAATACCAACTTACTTTAAACACCGAAACTCCTTTCCTGTTTATCCTATCTCGTGACATCTTTGTCAACACCGAACTGCAACCTTGATCCTCACTTTAAATTCCATACCGCTCACTGCACCCAACATGGCAATATATGATAGAGCACGATTTTCATCACAACTCCGGAACCATTATCAGATTAACACTTCATCATATAAAATTTTTTCACTTAACTCACTTCAGGAAAACCATAACAACACACATGTGAATTCTCATAACCGCAGAATATGCAAATCTTTAAGTAGTGGACTAAGCCACCATAGCCCTTCCGGGATCCGCCTACACATGACAGGCCATAACAGTAGAATACTTCTGAATAACATCAATCACGGCAACCGACAAGCCTCATACGTGCCATCACAAATCACTTGCACAACTTGATCACACTGAAGAAACTGATCACAATCACCAATATACCAATTCAACCATGGCTAACCAATCTATCTTCTTCCAGTTTATCCTTGGTTGCCTTAGAAATAATAATAACTCCATTTAACACATAACACACTCCATCTGCACTCATCCCGAGTGACCTTGAATCACGAGACCATGCTGTCTCAATTCCCAAGAACCATTTCATACCCCCCAAATGCTACACTGCAAGTCAAAACATCATAGGACATTCTGTTCCTCTTCTCATAAGCTGCTGCAAAGCTTGTTTCTTAACCGTACCTATAGGCTCAAAATCACTAGGCACCACACTTTACCCCTTTGAATCAACTACGGTCATTGTTGAGAGCCACCCGCTCTGACTTGGCCCCGAATATAATCAACTCCTGAATCTTCTAACACATGAATACCCTCTCAATGAATCACCCGGCAGAATCACTTCCCTTGAAACCCGCACCTACATAAGGCATACATCCTAAATCCTTCCCCAAGTCTGAACATGAGGCAATAAGGCCAACCATAGCACACCTTTAACAATCGCTTTGCTCAAATTACTACTTATGTTCTTTTCCCGTAGCTGAAATAACCTATCAATACGCTACTAACCAGAATCCTCGCAAGTAGTTAACCATGCAATACTCTCCCACTTGGCTTGAAGCCACTTATTACACAACTCTGAAATTCACTAGGATTCTTTATCTCTTATTGACATAATCTTGCGCAATCAATCGCCAAAATTCTCAGAATCTTCCTGTAAAATCCCTTTTTTACATCATCAACCATACTCTGCATCATCAACCACATTCGCACGACCGATCTCTTTGCTGTACAACCAATGGAATTCTTCGCAGAAGCCTCGCCAACCACGCGACCGCTAACCTGCTCACATAGAATCACCCACCTGTGGAAATCACTTCCCGACATCTTCCAGCGCTGCTGCGTGGGGAACAATCACTACGACATCAATAACCCATATTGAGTCCGAGCTTGCTCTCTAGCTGCACCAGTTTATTCACTCCTTGCGGACATCAATAATATGTGCGGCAACATCCTTCCAATTCAAAGTTACGCTGTATCCTTCTTTATTTCAAGCAGCTTCTTTTTGTTATATCAAATCTCCTGCCGCATAATAGCCCATACTTCAAATTAAATCCGTAGACCCCAATCACCAATCACTAAAATTCCCAAATCCTTCCAAACTCTCCTTAAGGTGTGTAGTCATCCTACCACCAGACACATATGCAACTCCGCCACTCTCCCACTTTGGCGAAACTCACCACTTTAGTCGACTACTCGACCTTCGCTCCTCATACCTGGCCTTCTAAACCACCGCTTGACATATCCCACATGTCCTTCCTCATTCTTTGCTGCTCAGTTATTGCCTTAGATCGAAATTTTATCTCGGTATCGTTTGAACCATTAGACCGCTACTCACTTTTACCCCTTTCCGAAAATCATCTTTCTCGAGCCGTCAGTATTAGGAATACACCTTAAATCCTGAACCACCGCACCCCGCAATCTCTGACAGCCGTTTCTACAATATTATTTCACATTTTCCTGCTCCAGAGGCGAATTGTAGAAGATCATAACACCGACGAACTTAGTTCATTCATCAAGGACAATGACACCTCATCATAGAAGAAAACCCCACCACGCTCGTAAATACCAAGCCTTGTTACTCCATCAACCCAAATCTGAACATCATTAGCCTGATTGCCTTTCCCCTGCCGGGAATAAAATATCGAATCTCCAAATCATGCACTGAGTAAACCTCCCTTCAAGTCGTTCATTGACCCGACACATAGGCAAGCATCCTACCATCACATCAATAATGCGCGACAATTGTTCATAAGCATCATGGCAATTTGTGCCTAGCCTCAGAGATCTTAGAAGTACAACTACTAAGCTGAAGCGACAGAATATCCTTCCACAAGGCGACGACAATAGTCAAATCAACTACGCTGGGAGAAGCATCCCGTACCACCTCTGTAGTACTTTTTCAATTCTTCAATTCTCGATTTATAACAAGTTGTTCATGTCGTGTAAGATTGAGTAGGAAGGAAACAAGGGCATAATCCTCAAGGAATCAAATCGCACGATGAGGAATCAAGAAGGGAAGTACTCCTAACAGCCCCATAGCCTCCCGAAGATAAGTACAGACGTCTCCGTACCGATCCACGAGACTCTACTAGACTTGCTCATAACTCGTGAGACCTAAAGGAACCTAGTGCTCTAATACTATGTTGTCACGACCCAAAATTTACTAAGGGTCATGATGGCGCCGGACACCACTGTCAGGCAAGCCAACCACGATTTACTAGCAATTTCTCATTTTAATCATTTTGAAAATCATTTTTTTTAAACAAATAAATAATAAATAATAAACTCCGCTAGATATATGAGGATGTCTTTACAAAATTTAACTACTGAAAAATCCCGTGATCATCCCAAAACTCGATGTCACAAGTGCATGAGCATCCACCAGTGAATGAAATAAAATACAATGACTGTCCGGAATACAAGTAGACAGAAATGAAAATACAATACAATACTATGAAGGAGACTCTACTGGCTACGGTCATCTCGATAAATGCAACTCACCTGAGTCTCCGTATCAACCATGTAGTTATGCCACTAGCCACACATAAACCTGTGCAAAAAAAAAATGCACAACAAGTGTAGTATGAGTACGAAAACAACGTGTACCCAATGAGTATCCCATCTAATCTCAAAGAAGTAGAGACGAAAGGTCGACTTCGATATTTACTAGTGGTCCAATAGTAATATATATTGAAAATGTGAGGAAATCATGGGTTTTTATAAAGCAATTATAAACTCGTAAAACCAGATAGCAGGTAAACAACATCTCAAATAAATACAAATTTCCAAGATTTACTTTTCATTATGCTTATCAACTATGTCTGGCCAGGAAGACAAATATTATCACATAACATTCTTAGACAAGCAATACAAGCATGCACATATCATGCTGAGGTTTTACGGCCCGATCCAACAATATTTAAACTGTGCACTGTCGAGGGTCGAACGACACGAACCATATATGCATCTATTTAATCTACCGAGGCGTTCAGCCCGTTCCAAAAATAAACACACAAAGACTGTCAATCAAGAAGTCAACATGGAACAATTATCCAAAGAAAAGCCAATTCTCTTTTAACAATTTAAGAAAATGAAGTTTGAATCTTTTTAGAAATTCGTTTACTAATTCGATGTGATTTAAGCAATTCAAGTTGTCAATAAGATTACAAATATTTCAAGTATAGCATACTTTTGGGTCCTAGACTACCCGGACTTAAACATAATAGTAGCTACGCACGGACTCTCATCACCTCGTGCGTACGTATCCCCCACAAATAGGAGCACATAATCAATTATTTCACCTATGGAGACAATTCCCTCTTACAAGGTTAGAAAAGAGACTCTACTCGCTCTAAAGATCCATGACCAGCATTCTACGCCCTTTCAACGACTCCAACTGATGCACAACGCCCCAAAACTATTCAAATAACGGGAAAACCAATAAGAATTCACTCTAATACTTGTAACAATTCAAACTATATAAGTTCCTAACTCCGCTCGAAGAGTTGACCAAAATGCCCTCGGGCCCACTTGCCCAGATTCCAAAAATTTTTGAATATAAAGATTATCCATGAACTCACGAACTCAAATATATAATTTACTCTCAATTTCTTACCCAAAATTGTGGTCAAAATCCAAGAATACGAATTTTTCTAGGTTTTCCTCAAAACCCCAAATTTCCACTAATTTCTATGTTAAAATCCATAAATAATCAATGTATTTAACTCCTAATAAGTGGGGTAACTTACCTTGCCATTGAATTATGAAAGCCCCTCTTGAAATCCTCCAAGAATTGCCCAAGCCAAAAGAAAAATGAAAGAAATGGGCAAAATCTCGTCTTAAAACAAGTCAACCCAGCACTGCCCTTCTTCGCGAACGCGGAAATGCCCTCGCGTTCGTGAAGCACAACCTGCTTCAGCCCCAAAATTTCTTCATCGCGTTCGCAACCCGACGCTTGTGTTCGCGAAGGCCAGCTCCCCGGACCCTACGCGTTCGTGTTCCAGGCCTCGCGTTCGCGTAGGCCAACGGCCTCAGACCCCGCTCCCCTCTTTCCTTCTACGCGTTCGCGATCTCCCATACGCGTTCGCGTAGTTAACTTAGTCCACCCCTTCGCATTCACGAAGGCCAAATCCAGTAGACTCCCACTTTCCTCTTTGCGAACGCGGGACTCCCTTCGCGTTCACGAAGAAGCAAACCTGATACCAGCAATCAACAACAGCTTTTTAAACAAATTCGATCCGAAACCACCCTGAAACACACCCGAGGCCCCCGGGACCCCGTCCAATCACACAAACTAGTCCCATAACTTAACGCGGACCTACTCGAGGCCTCAAATCACATCAAACAACATCGAAATCATGAATCGCACCCCAATTCAAGCTTAATGAACTTTAGAACTTCAAACTTCTACATTCGATACCGACACCCGTCAAATCACGTCCGATTGACCTCAAATTTTGTACACAAGTCATATTCGACATTACAGACCTACTCCAACTTCCGGAATTGGATTCCGACCCCGATATCAAAAAGTCCACTTCCGGTCAAACTTCTCAAAAACCTTCAAATTTCTATCTTTAGCCAAATGACCTACGGACCTCCGAATTCACTTCCGATCGCGCTCCCAATACCAGAATCACCATACAGAGCTATTCATAGACTCGAAATCCCAAATAGACATTGATAACACTGAAATGCACTTCAATCCAAACTTATGAAATTCTTCCAAAAATGCTAACTTCCACAATAGGTGCCGAAATGTTCCCGGGTCTTCCAAAACCCGATCTGGACATATGCCCAAGTCCGAAATCATCATACAAACCTGCTGGAACCTTAAAATCCCGATTCCGAGGTCGTTTACTCAAAATTCTGATCCTAGTTAATTCTTTCAACTTAAAGCTTCAGAAATGAGAGTTCTCTTTCCAAATAAACTCCGAACTTCCCGAAATTCAATTCCGACCACGCGTACAAGTCATAATACTTGAAATGAAGTTGCTCATGGCCTCAGACTGCTGAAGGACGTGCTAGAGCTCAAAACGACCGGTCGGGTCGTTACATCGACGGAACCTCACTCGACTCTTGAACTCATCATGCTACCAAAACTTCTTAAACTACACGCGACCTGATTCCCATATAACCTGAGATATGTAGGCTATCCAAAACCATGACTCGTTTGCATCTTTTTCTTTTATTTTCTTCCTCTTTTGAATAGTGATGTGGTCAAAAATTAGTCACACGACTCACTTTGTCTTTGCCTGAAAACTCTTCATGTTTCCAAGCAAAAAGGGGCAGCTGTGAGCACCTAATTTTTTACCATATTTGATTTTTCCACTCCCTTTTTAGTATTTAAATAGATTTTAAGTTTAATCTTGATATTTTAGCTTTTATTTCACCTTTTATAGGTTTTATTTGAGAAAAGTAAAAACTACAAAAAAGAGTTACATATTTAGAGCATTAGTTTCATTCTTCATTTACAAAGAAAGAAAATTAAAAAAAAAAGGTATAGTTTTATCTAGTTTTGTACAATTTTTAAGTTAGAGGCTTTAAGAATTAAATATTGAGTGTAGTAATTTTACCTTACTTTTTATTTACTTATTTAGTAGGAGTAGATTATTTTACTTATTTTTATCAAGAAAAGAAAATACTAAAAAAAAAGGCAATGAAAAGTTGACACCTAGCAAGATATTTTTTTTTTCTTCTTCTTATACTTTGTAACAAAACTTCACATGCTCAAAAAATGTAAATCTATTTCCCTATAAACTCACGTGAAAGGGAGTAGTACATACAATGACAGTGGAGCATTTCCTTTGAGTTCGAAACTTAAATAGAGCCAAAAATGGCACAAAATACGTTTTTACTGTTTAAAAAAAAGTTACATAAATACGTAAAATGCAGTATAATACTGCGTTTTACTTTAACGGAAAGTTAGCCGTTAAAGTTAAATGTAGTACTATACTGTGTTTTATTAAAAAAATAATTTTTTTTAGGAAAATGCAGTACAATACTGCGTTTAACTTAAACACAGTATTGTACTGCGTTTCCCTATAATATTTGGGCCCACTTCTGCAGGACTGCAGAGAATTATTTTTTAGTGTAAAACACAGTATTATACTGTATTTTACACTGAAACGTATTATTATACTACGTTTTACTCTGATTTTTGGGCCCACCAATAAGTGTTCTGCGGATAACTGACATAACAATAATTCAAATATATAAAACGTGATATTGTACTATATTTTACATATAAAAATTCTGCACCCCAAGCTCGGACTTGCCTTATTTAAAGGCGTTTCAATTTTATGAAAATCCATTCAATACTTTCTTCAAACTTCCGTTCATTCTTCAATCATTTTTTTATAATGTATGAAGAGCCAAAAATAAGGGTTTCATTATATTGGAGGGGGGTGAGGTTGTGCTGGAGAATAGCTCTGTGAGGTATAGCTCACCTCCACAGTGTCATGTTAAATTGCAGCTTACAATGGAGTGCGATAAATTGGTATCGTTATTACGTAAAAAAATGAGTGTGAGGAAGCGTTCGGTTAACTTTAAAGTAACTGGTAGATTTTCGTATTCAGTGACTCCGTAGGGGTTTGCTTATTATTCTGAGTTTAACATCGAAGATGATGAAACTCTTAGAGATTTTTTGCGGATTTCGGAAGAATACAGGGAATTTATTGTAATAAAATTATTGAAAATATACGTCAAGGTTGAAGACGTTCCCAATAATGAGGGCGTGCATAGTAGGGATAACCCCAGTCATTGGGTGGTTATTCTGGAGCAGTTTTTGCCGGACAGATTGCTGATGAAAGGGCTTGCCTTGATTTAAACTTGTCACCACCGCTAATGAGCAGCCATAAAATAATTTTTCGAATTTATATAATCCACAAGACGACTAATAAACTTCAATTTTTCTACGTTTTAGCATTGTTTATTTTATGTTTTAATTGGATTTGTATTAACACTCATATTTTTCATAAGGGGTACCGTCCGGATATGAATTTTAAAAGTTATGACCCCGCCCCTAGTTAGAATATGCGTAGTTCTCACGTATTGGACCACGGTGGTCCATCCGGGAGTCATCACCAACAAGAAAATATCTATCATGAAACGTCAAGACAGTACGACTTGTAAGTAAAGTGATATAGCTATATGTAAAGTATTTATCTAGTTGGGTAACTTATCATTTTGTTCTTTTTGTGCAGTGAAAACGAGCTTCTTGATGTTCATGACCTCACACAGTTGCCTATAGACGATGTATTGACTCATGATTTGGCAGATGCGCAGAGTCAGAAAGATGATAGTGATTATGATAATAATGCAGATGAGTTTGGAGATGACACACCCTTCCCTGATAAGGGTGATAATGAAGAGGAAGTCAATATTGAACCTGAGCTGACCAGGGAGCATGTTCCTCCACCTCCCGCTATACCAAGAGTGTACGAGTCTCACATGCCATTTCATGAGCGGAATATTCCCTACCTTGATAATTTTCCAAGTATGCCGAACGTGGATGCCCTCACAAGGGATGATGATGAAATTCGGTCAGCGATATGGGATGAGTCTAGACCAGCGGTTCTAACAAAGGGCATGTATTTCCCCGATAAAGCTCGCCTAATTAGGGCTGTAAAAATCTACAGTGTAAAAGAGTGTCGTGAGATGATGGTAAGGGAGTCAACTACGGAAGTATACAAGGCTGTATACTGTAGAGACTTTATGGGTTGTCACTGGATGTTGCGTGCCAGCAAGAAGAAATCAGGTTTGTGGAAAGTGGGTAAATTTATTAGCACCCACAAATGTGAAATGGACACATTCAATGAGAATCATTTCAACCTAGATGCAGACTTGATTTCTCTTGTCTTGATTCCATATTTGGAAGTGACCATTAGGTTCAAGATTAAAGAGTGTATTACAACCGTCCACCAGGAGTATGGTTGTACTATAACCAAAAGAAAGGCATATCTCGGTCGCAAACGTGCCTTTGAACTTATTTATGGCGATTGGGATAAGTCTTTTTCATCACTGCCCAGGTACATGGCCGCACTGCAATACTTTAACCCCGGGACTGTTGTTAAATGGAGGCTTGAGCGGAGTCCGGACATACCAGAATATATTTTCAACTATGTGTTCTGGTCATTTAAACCAACAATTGATGGTTTTGTATATTGTCGTCTTGTAATTTCCATAGATGGTACTCATATCTATGGAAAGTATGATATTAAGCTTTTGATTGCAGTTGCAGTAGATGCCAACGGACAAATATTTCCCCTAGCTTTTGCCATTTGTGCCAACGAAAGTGAAGAGACGTGGACGCTTTTCTTGAACCACTTGAGGCAGCACATTGTCAAACAGCGTTCAGGTATTTGTCTAATATCTGATCGACATGATGGTATTTTAAGTTCTGTGTGGCACTTGCCTGAATGGTAGGAACCCTATGCATACCACCGTTACTGTGTGAGGCACCTGAAGGCCAATTTCCAGAAGAAATATCCTGACAAGGCCTTGTATGACTTAATGTGGATGGCTGCAACTGAGCACCAGCAGTGCAAATTCATGAGGCGCATGGAAGCGATTCGGCAGCTAGATCCACGAGCCTACACTTGGCTGATGGGACATGAGCTTCACATGTGGACATTGCATGCTGATGGCGGCAAAAGATGGGGAGCCCTAACTACAAATGTGTCGGAGTCATTCAACGGCTTGTTGAAGTCTGCCCGTGGATTGTCTGTCACTGCCATGGTCCGCATGACATTCAAACAGAGTGCGAAGAGGTTAGTTGAAAGACATGGAGCTGCATCGGCATTGATGGACAGGGGTGTTCAATTTATGCCAATACCCATGAGAAGATTTGAAAGGTACAGGTGGCAAGCACATTGGCATTCATTTCTACAGTACGATCATGACCGGGGTGTGTTTGAAGTTAAGACCGCTATCTGCGGACACCGTGGGAATAATCTACAGACGGTGAATGAAGCCAGAAAGTTGTGTTCATGTGGAAAATGGACCATCTACCACATGTCGTGCGCACATGCATTGAAGTGCTTTCAACAAGTTGGTTTTGGGGCAACCAACTATATTGATAGGCAATATAGTGTTGTTGCATACGTAGACACATATAGTGGGCAGTTGCAGCCATTAGGTGCTGGGCATTATTGGCCGCCGGAACCTTTTAAGATGGTATGTAACAAGGACTATTTGCGCAAGCTGCAAGTGCAAAAGAGAACACGTATACGGAACCAAATGGATATTGGTGACACTGTTTATGCGCGTAAATGTGGCACATGCTCGCAAACAGGACACGACCGTCGTAAATATCCTTCAGGTGGTGTGCGTGGCGGTGGTAATCCAGCTCCTGGTGCAAGTTCATCGAATGTACCCAACTATCAAGGATACACCTAGTCTTTTATTTTCGTATTGTTTTTTGTAATACGTGTCTGTACTTGTGTATGTTGCAATATCTATCAAATAAAATTATGTTCCATAATCTTGTTACATCTTATTTTTTAACATGACCTTTTGATATATTTATTCAAATATTAAACTTATTGGTGTTTGTAAAAAATAATAAAAAAATTAATATTAAAAAAAAAATTTAATATGTAAAGCGCGGTATAATACTACTTTTTTTGAGTTGTCTTGTCGTTCTGAAAAAGCTGAAAACCATCTCCAAAAGTTGTTTTGTTGCAGAAAAATTTAATATGTAAAGCGCGGTATAATACTACGTTTTTTTGAGTTGTCTTGTTATTCTGAAAAAGCTGAAAACCATGTAAAAAAGTTATTTTCTTGCAGAAAAATTTAATATGTAAAGCGCGATATAATACTACGTTTTATTGAGTTGTCTTGTCATTCTGAAAAAGCTGAAAACCATGTGAAAAAGTTGTTTCATTTCAGAGAAATTTAATATGTAAAGCGTGGTATAATACTACGTTTTATGTGAAATCTTGCCTATAAATAACGGGCGCATTCTAGTTATTTTCTGTGCTTAACTGTAAGGCCCCGGAATTTATTTCCATAAAACCAAAGTTTCTCTTTAAGAAATGTCTCAACAACCCCTTTATGTCCCAAAGTGCTATTGCGGAGAAAAATACAGTTTGTACAATTGGTGGGAAGAAGGTGGACGCCGCTACTGGGCGTGTATGAAAAAGTTTGACATGCAACCCGACGAGCCTACATGTGATTTTGAGGTATGGATATATGAACCATGTGAGAAGAAATACTACAAAGAGAGAATTTATGATTTTCATAATTTGTGTACGAGGCAATTGGAAAGAGAGTGCCGAACCAACCAAGAAATTGAGGAGTTGAAGGTGAAACTCAAGGAGGTAGAAGAAGAAGAAAAAAGCTAGAAGACCAACTCAAGTGGTTGGATCAGAGAGTAGTAGCCGGTCGTGACTAAACAGTGGCTTGTACGTGTTGAGCGCAGTAGTGTATCTTTATGTTTCCCTTGTCAAGTGTTTTTATTAGTTGTACTGTTTGTTTTTTGTTATGTGTATCTTTAGGTTTGCTATGTTTGTGTTTGTATTGTCATGTTAAAATAAAATTGTTGTTCAAATTTTGTTACAATAAAAATGTTGTTAAAATAGAATTGTTGCCATTATTTACATAATGTAGTATTTTCTTCATAGAATTGTTCAAATATTCAACTTATTGGTGTTACTAAGGAAGACCAATCTAAAAATAAAAAAAATATATTATATGTAAAGCGCGGTATAATACTACGTTTTTTTGAGTTGTCTTGTCGTTCTGAAAAAGCTGAAAACCATGTGAAAAAGCTGTTTTCTTGCAAAAAAATTTAATATGTAAACCGCGGTATAATACTACGTTTTATTGAGTTGTCTTGTTGTTCTGAAAAAGCTGAAAACCATGTGAAAAACCTGTTTCGTTCCAGAGAAATCTAATATGTAAATCGTGGTATTATACTACGTTTTACGTGTATGTAAAGCGTGGTATAATACTACGTTTTATGTGAAATCTTGCCTATAAATAACGAGCGCATTCTAGTTATTTTCTGCGCTTAACAACAACCTATAGCAAATATTTCTATAAAACCAAAGTTGTTCTTTAAGAAATGTCTCAACAACCCTTTTATTGCCCAATGTGCGACTGCAGAATCAAAAGCATGATGTACGATTGTTGGGAAGAAGCTAGACGCCGCTACTGGGCATGTATGAACAAGTTTTATAGGCAACCCGGCATACCAACATGCAATTTTAAGGTGTGGATTGATGAACCATGTGAGCAGGAATACTACAAAGACAAGTTGTATCATCTTCATAATATGTACGGGGCAGTGGGACAGAGAGCGCCAATCCAAGCAAGAAATTGTGGAGTTGAAGGCGAAACTCAAGGAGGTGGAAGAAGAGAAAAAAAAGCTAAAATTTAAACAATATTAATTGTGTGTGCTATAATAAATTAAATAAATAATTATTTAATTGGACTGAGTAATTATCTATGGGTTCCAGGCTCGATATTTGAGGCCCGGTAGCACCAAGTTATCCTTAATTATTATGTGTGTCAATTTCAACATTTTTGGAATTTTATTAATTTAATAAATTAAATAATTAATTTTATAATTGGCCTGAGTAATTATCAATAGGTTTCAGGCTCGATATTAGAGGCCCGGTAGCACCAAGTTATCCTTACTTATTATATGTGTCAATTTCAACATTTTTAAAATTTTGTTAATTTAATAATTTAAATAATTAATTTTATAATTGGAATGAGTACTTATCTCTGGGTTCCAAGCTCGATATTTGAGGCCCGGTAGCACCAAGTTATCCTTAATTATTATGTGTGTCAATTTCAACATTTTTAGAATTTTGTTAGTTTAATAAATTAAAAAATTATTTTTAAAATTGGACTGAGTAATTATCTATGGGTTCCAGGCTCGAGATTTGAGGTCCGGTAGCACCAAGTTATCCTTAATTATTATGTGTGTCAATTTCAACATTTTTAGAATTTTGTTAGTTTAATAAATTAAATAATTATTTTTAAAATTGGACTGAGTAATTATCAATGGGTTCCAGGCTCGATATTTGAGGCCCAGTAGCACCAAGTTATCCTTAATTATTATGTGTGTCAATTTCAACATTTTAAGAATCTTGTTAGTTTAAGAAATTAAATAATTAATTATTGATTTGGACCGAGTAATTATCTATGGGTTCCAGGCTCGATATTTGAGTTAATTTGACAACTTATATTAATTTGTTAGTTTTGTAAGTTTATTTTTATAAATTAAATAATAATTTTTGTAAAGTGTAATTGGATAGAATTTGTAGTTAGTACATACTTAAACTATAGAGGCTCTATGCTAAAAAGCTCTATATTTTACTACGTTAAAAGACTCTATATTTTACAACGCTAAAAAAGCTCTATATTTTACTACACTAAAAGGCTCTATATTTTACTACGCTAAAAGGCTCAATATTTTACTACGCTAAAATGCTCTATATTTTACTACGCTAAAAGGCCACTATTGCATATAAAAACAACAAACATAACATACATATGAACAACAAATTAAATAAATAATTCAAGGCTAATAATTAACTATTTTTTGTCCTAAGGCTAATAATTCAATTCGGGTAAAAATAACATACAAATTTAAACACAAACATAACACAAATCAACATGA
Organism: Nicotiana tabacum; assembly: GCF_000715075.1. Taxonomy (NCBI): domain Eukaryota; kingdom Viridiplantae; phylum Streptophyta; class Magnoliopsida; order Solanales; family Solanaceae; genus Nicotiana; species Nicotiana tabacum. The sequence continues at coordinate 205,052,389 of NC_134080.1, forward strand.
AAACACATTCAATAAAATAAATATGCATATGCTCTACAATTTCAACATAAACAAAATCGAAATACCTCGATTTAAGTTTTTTGAAATAGATCCAAATCCAAATTGAATTTTTCAACCCGAAGGAAGGAATCCAAGGCTTGTGATGTGTGCGGGACGGGTGGGGCCCAAGAATTTTTTTTTAAAATCGCGGGTAAGGGGGGAGGGGGGGACCAGCAGTGGTGGGGCACAAGAATGACTTATGTCGTGAAGCCAAGGAAGAAGAAGGGTCCCTATAATTTATTATAGGGAAACGCAGTACAATACTGCATTTAAGGAAAACGCAGTACAATACTGCATTTAAGGAAAACACAGTATTGTAATGCGTTTTCCTATAATAAATTATAGGAATTTAAATGCCCTGCAGAAGTAAATATTATAGGAAAACGCAGTACAATACTGCGTTTAAGTTAAATGCAGTATTGTACTGCGTTTTCCTAAAAAATATAATTTTTTAATAAAACGCAGTATAGTACTGCATTTAACTTTAACGACTAACTTTCCGTTAAAGTAAAATGCAGTATTATACTGCATTTTATGTATTTATGTAAAAGATTTTTAAAACAGTAGAAACGTATTTTGTGCCATTTTTGGCACTATTTAAGTTTCGGACTCCATTTCATTTTGTTCTTATCTTCACAATTAAAAAGAGACCTCATAAGATTTCTCCCTACTGATCCTCTCACAGGTGCACCTCACACACATAACACACACACCTTTAACATTTTCTTGGAGAACACTCATTTTCCTCTCATATAAAAGACCCTCACTCAGATAATACCTAGAGGACAATAGAGGAGGAACCCTAGAGCTAAAAAAGAAAGAAAAAAAAACGCAGCAGCTGCTGCCCATCTTCTTCCTCAAAACAACTTCATCTTCCTCACTCAATAACCATGAAAGATTCATAGGTTTCACCTCCATTTCTTTTTTGTTAAACCACAAATTTCAGCCCCAAAACTAAACCCAAAAGCCATCTAAAAACCAGATCCAAACATCCATGAAAACCAGCCTTGAAGCTCCAGTATTTCAGCCATCAAAATCAGTTAAAAAACGTACCAAAACAAGCTTGAAAATAGCTCCGTTTTTCAGTCAAAACGACCTCTGAAATAGCAGCAAAAACCAGCTGCAAACAGCCCTGAAATCCACCTCTAACACCATCCAAAACGAGCCAAAAGATCTGCTGAAATCAGCTAAAAGAAACCGGAACAGTCGCGTTTGAATTTTTGTCGCCGGTCGAAGTCGCTAGTCTTGTTTCCGTTTGAGTCTCCTTCTGATCCGTATCGTGTTGCTTGATTTTATTTCATTTTGGAGTAACGATTGTTGAGCTGTATCCATTTCATGAAGAAGGTCGTCTTCTCAGTCTATTGACAGAATATTCATATCAAAGGTTCATTTCCTCTAATTTCTTGTTTGCATTAGATAAATGCTTCAGTTTTGATTTAGATGTGTTTAAATGTTTCATTATTGTTTCTTTTTTCTTTTTTTTTGATTAGAATTAGTTTCTCAAGTAACAAAATGTTAGCTTCTCACCTATGTTGTTAGATTAATATGATTTGAGAAATCCATGTTAGACTTGAACGTAAATAAGTCATTATTTTAAAGGAAGTTCACTTTTTTTTCAATAATTTTTATGTTAGCATTTTATTCCTTAGTTGATGTTTTGTTTCTATTTTGAATTATTTTAATTTCTTGTTTCATGAAACAATATATGGCATTAAGTTCAAAATTATTTTAGTTATCTAATAAAAGCTGAAAAATTGAGCCTTACGCTAAAGAAACTGTGGTATATTAGAGCCATTGGATCTTATAAATTTAAAGTGAGATTAATGAGATTTTGGGCTTTTAGATTTAATAAGTCACGGCAAGGATTATGATACGGGCTCAAATATAAACTGGGTGAAAACTAAAAATCTACACTGCATCACTTTTGCCACAATAATTCCATAACTCCACGGCCTTACAATAAAGTTCAAAGTAGTTAGGAAAATAATTCATGAACATCGTAGTTTGCTTTAGGCGCGTAATTAAATCATCACGGCTATGGGTACGGTTCCCACGACAGGGTCGTGATACATAATCTCCAATTCGGGTATGCATTTCATGTGACCCGACCACAACTTCGAACATTAATAAAAAATAAACGTATTGCAAATTGCGAGTGCATTTCATATGATGCGATTTGCAATGTGCACCCAAACGGCAAGTGTATGACAATCGTAACTTGTTCAAGAAATAAGTCCATAAATCCTAAAAGCGGTTTAAAAAATAATAAAAGCGATTATAAATTTAAAAACGCACAACAGGTTTAAAACATGTAGTAAATCAGATAATTAGGCCAATTTTAATAGTTTAAGAGACCGTGATCGAACCACGGAACCCGAAAATGCCTAACACCTTCTCCCGGGTTAACAAAATTCCTTACTTAGAATTTCTGGTTCGCAGAATTTTGAATAAAGTCGAAATTTCCTCGATTTGGGATTTAAAATAAACCGATGATTTGGGACACTAAATAAAATATTCCAAGTGGCGACTCTGAAATAAATAAAATAATCTCATATCGATTAATGTCACTTTAGTTGGAAAACTCCCTTATATATCCTCTCGGGTGGTAAAAGGGGGGTGTGACATCAAGGGTTTAGATGAAAACCTAGGTTTTGTAAAAAAAAATGAGATTTGACCACGAAAATGGTTATGTAATTTGGTAAAAATCATATATTTGACTTCATAAGGTTATAGGTAACAACTTTCTTCGAAAATTTCAAGAATCCGGGCACGTGGGCCCGGTGATGAATTTTACGAATCTTACATTTAGGGTTGGGTAATCACCTTAATAGTTGGACTATGAATTTTTGAACATGTGTTGATTAGTTTATACATTATTTCATTAGTTTTGGATTGTTCCGCACCGAATCGGAGTGAGGCGAGTCTCCTTTCTAACCTTGTAAGATGGAATTGTCCCCATAGGTGAATTAATTGGATATGTGCTTCTATTTGTGGGGGCTACGTACGCACGAGGTGACGAGAGTCTGTGCGTAGCTACTATTATGCTTAAGTCCGGGTAGTTTAGGACCCAAAAGCATGCTTTACTTGCAATATTTGAAATCTTGCTGTCAATTTAAAAATGCTTAAAACATATCGAACATGTAAATGATTTCTAAAAGACTATTCGTCGTTTCTTGATTTTTAAAAGAGAAATTGTCTTTTCTTGGATAATTTGCTCCTTGATGAGTTCTTGATTGACTGTTTGAATGTGTTTATATATTGTGGAACGGGCCGAACGCCTAGGTAGATTAAATAGATGCATCTATGGTTAGCGTCATTCGACCCTCTGGCAGTGCACATTTTAAATATTGTTGGATCGGACCGTGCGACCTCGGCATGATTTGCGCATGCTTGTATTGCTTGCCTTGAGATTCATAGATGTTGATATTTATTCTCCCTGGCCTGAGATAAATGTATAAATGATGAAAATGAATTTGAAAATTTTCTCTAAACGAAAGAATTGGTTACTTGCCTCATGCTATTGAGTTTAAAATCATTTTAATGAAAATCCCCGATTTTCTATTTTATTGGTATTATTAATATTGGACCCCTAGTAAGTGTAAAAGTCGACCTCTCGTCTCTAATTCTTCGAGATTAGACGGGATACTTACTGAGTACACGTTGTTTTCGCACTCATGCTACACTTGCTATGCATTTTTGTTGTATTGGCACATGTATCTCTAGTGGCCTAGTGGACGTAGCAGCATGGTTGATACAGAGACTTAGGTGAGCTGCACTTCTCGAGACGGCCCGCAACCAGCAGAGTCTCTTTCAGATTACTGTATTTACTTTCTGTCCAATTTGTATTCTGGACGGTTGTTGTATTATATTGTTTCCTAGAGATAGTTTATGCACTTGTGACACTGGGTTCTGGGATGATTTTGGGATTATTGAATATTAAGTTTTTTAAAGACTTCATGGTTATTTATGTGAATTTCATTATTTATTGTTTAATGTATAAAGAAAATAATTTCAACAAATACTAAAATTGGAATTTAATTAACTTCTTGGTGTTGGCTTGCCTGACAGTGTGTCCGGCGCCATCACGACCCTTAGTGGATTTTGGGTCGTGACAAGAACTTTCTAGTTCTTTAATATTTACCCATGTGAATTTTCTTTTATTTTTTGCACATCATACTTAAATTAACATGGCTAAATCAATTATGTCAACTGAATAAATTATCAATATTGATAAAATTCAGATTTACGCCATGACGTGTGCAATATGATATGAGTTTTTATATCAATAAACATCCACTTTATTGTGGTATTCTTTTATTTGTGTAGTACAAACTGGAGAATAAAGCGGGTAGCTTTTCACATACATATTACCCTGCTACAAGTTGTAGTAATAGAAGATACTAAATCTTTCCTTTATTTATAGTATAAATATAACCAACCGCTTTCGTGAATACTTTTGAAACTAAATAAGTTTCTTTCAGACTTACTACAACACAATATCTTATTGATAATCAATTCTATTTCTCCAAAATAGTGGTAATTGGCTCTTCTAGAGCACTCAATTAATTTTGTATTACCACATATTCATCAATATCCATATTGTCATATATCTCTTTCAAGGAGAAAGTTATACCATTATGGTCATGGTCAAAAATTATATGCAAGATATGTTTCTTGCATTATTATTGTCCTTTAATAATCACATTGCCAAAATATTTTGGCGTACAATAGGTACGTGACCAATGACCATTCATGCAATAATAATGACATTATTTTCTTATATCATCTCAAACCTCCTTCTAGAGGTGAGTGTGGTATATTCGCTACCACTAGCACGTTCATATTCTTTGAAGAATGAATATGTATTCATAAAACACATGTTGTCACATTCAAATCATGAATGGACCATAATCATTTATATGTGCGTTACAAAATCTCATGTCAAATCGATGACAAATATTACTTTCACAGAGTGAAAGACTATTTTGAGAATCCACAATGGTGACGATTATAATTTCGTCTATTACCACGTCCACATTTATTGATACCTTCACGGTAATAATTTTGTCTTCTTTCAGACTTATTACATATTGCTACTACATTCTCTTAACGGAATGAGAATGAAGCAAATTCAATGGGACGAGTTTCCACTTCTTTGCTCACAATCATACATGAATTTGATCATGACAAGACATAGAAATTTTACCACTTTGGGTGATTATGATTTCTTTCAAACTCCATTAGAGTTACAATCAAAATTTATCGTCTTTGCTTGTATTTATAATCAAATTATAGAATGTCAAGAATTTAAAAGAGAAAAATAAAGTAAAATACTTACTTTAAATTCAGAATTTAATTATGAAGGAAGTTCATGGAACAATTATTATGCTCAATTCCAAAGCTTCTACTCAATTGGTTAGAGTCTCGTGGTGATAACGTGTGATAAAAATAATAAAAGAAGAAGAACAATATTGCAAAAAAAGAGAGAGAGGGGAAATTCTTATTGAATTTTGGGATAAATTACAATGGAATATAACCCTCTATTTATAGGAAAAGGGTGACTTAATCACCAAGTAATAAACCCTAGAATATCTCTAAATATAATCATTCACCATAAATAAAATTCTATTTATAACAAACCAAATATTTTTAATTTAAGCGCCGGAGAATATATAATACTACCAATATTGAGGAGGACACTACGTTACGCTCATTCCTCGACTCATCTGAGTGGATTTCTTCCTTGATACTAATAAATAAATGGCGAAGGCAGACACAACAAAGGTAAATTCAAATCCTTGGGCATACTCTCCTTTTCTTTTCCCCTGGGTAAGGGTGTACAAAGAAAACCGATAAATTGTACCAAACTGATAATCCGAGTAAAACAAGAAAAAAAAATTCGATTATGATTTGGTTTGGTTTAGAAAAAAAAAATCCGGCCATAATTGGTTTGATTTGATTTTAACCAAAAAAAGTCAAACTGAAACCAAACCAACCCGGCATTACATATATACAAGTTTTAAAAATATTTTATACATAAAAATAATTATTGTAATATAGTTTATAAATATTTTTAAACTTTTTCATAGTTCTTTCTTTTAATGTATTATTTCAACCTTCCACTTAGATTTTTTGAATGATCAAATATGTTTTATAGCCCATAAAAGTTAGTAACTCAAATAAAGCCCAAAGCAAAATCAAATTAATATTAATGCTAACAAAAAAAATTCAATTCAATACTAGAAATGACAATAGTATTGGATATTTACTTTTTTAGTTTTTGATTGGTTTAAATAGTGAAAATGCATAACTTACTTTTAATATTATTTATCGTATAATTAATACTTAATACTTATTAGTCGTACCTATTTTAATATGGCTTAATACTTTTAAGTTATGTTTATTTTATTATGGCTTAATAATTAGCAATATTTATTTTATGCTATTTTGTTGAGTATTTTAGAATAATCATGACTCATCTCACATTATTTTATATTATTTTATTGGGTAACATCTTATATGATTTTATCCTACTAGGACCTAAGAAATATTAGAGCACAAATTATAAATTTTATGCTTTGAAGATTTCATTGGAAAAATTCGAAAACCCGAAAAAATCGAGAAAAATTGAGATTGAAAAATCGGACTTTGTTGGTTTGAATTGGTTTTTAAAAATCCGAGATAATTGATTTGGTTTGATAATTGAAAAATCTGAACCAACCCAGCCTATATGCACCCCTACCCCTCGGTTATAAAGACTTTCAACTAATTCGGATTTATATTACTTAAGGCACATTAAATGGGAAGCATTACCTATCACATATTTTTTATTCTCAAGACACGAACTTAACACTTATTAAAGGCAGAGGGATCATATGTATTCCATTACACATCCTCGGTGATGTCATAATTGTTCTCTTTTTTTTTGTCTAAATAGGTTGCACGATACAAGTTGTAACATCTTAATTACAGTGGATCCACAATATCAATACACATACGCCAAAAATAAAATAAGAGAACTCACCGCAGAAATGTTCTCAAACTATTACGTATAAGATAAAGACTAACATTAGCAGTAACTGGTTAGTAACCAAAGCTACACAAGTCGACCACCGGAAATATCTACATTTTTATGAAAAAGTAAAGTAGCCTGTGCCATCATGTACTGCCACCACATAATGCGTACACTTGTTACTGCTCCATCTTCACTTGAGAAGCAACATCATCACCCATCTTCACTGCAAAAGCTTTATATATCATCACCCATCTTCACTGCACTGTATCTGACCTATCTGGGAGCACCTTACTCCAAGCAGTGTAATCATCCTCATCCTGATCAAGTCCAAGCATCCCATAAGGCGGTATCCCCTCCAAAAGCTCCAATGAGGCAAACCCTCCAGTTGAAACGTGGGTCATCTTCTCCGCTAGCCCCATTTTTTTAACAGCGGCAACAGTACTGCTTCCCACTATGATTGTTATTGCTTCTTCTACATTTGCCAACTTTTTGGCAATCCCCTCTGTTCCATGGGCAAATTCGGCAATCTCGAACCCTTCCATTGGTCCATAGTTTTTGCTTCATCTAGCACTCTGCTAAACAGACTGACAGTGTCTGGTCCAATATCTAACCCCATCCAATTATCTGGAATTTTAGCTGATGGTCTCATCACGGATGCTCAAGTCGTCATTCAACGGAACGTCCAGATCAACCTTCACTAATACTTTCTTACCCATCAGATGTTCTTTTTTCAGAGAAGACACACTCTTCTTCACCAGTGGCCCATAACGACCAAGTTTCTGAAATACAAGTGGATCAGACCTGTTCAACGATCATATATATAGAAAGCAGATAGCTAAGTAAATGAATATTTAAATACTCACTTCCTCCCACATTTGTCGCCTGGAGATATGCCAACGTCGATCGAATAAATCCATGTTAGATCACATTAAATGAGAAACATTTTCTATCATATTTTTTTTATTCTCAAAACTCAAAATTAACACTTATTAAGGATAGAGGAATCCTATCTATTCCCCTACACATCCTTGGCGATGTCATAATTGTTCTGTCATTGCAGTAAGAACCTTGATATGTGACTAGAAACCCAAAATTAAAAGCCAAGTCGACAAGCTGGCCCTATATCTGACCCTATTGTTGACATTATCACAACTTTGCACATACATGGTGCATCATAATCAAATGGTCAACTTTTCAGTAAATGCTTTTAGAAAACTCTGTATGTCAATATCATAATCACAACTAGAAACAAGAAAAAATAGGAGTCAGATCTACAAAATAAAATATTTCGTGTGCATGATGCATCATAATCAAATGGTCAACTTTTCACTAAATGCTTTTTGAAAAAATTGGAGTCAAAGAGTTGAAATTAAATAGGATGGCCTTAAAGTCCATGGTCGGCCCTTCCCTTTTAATGTCAGCTTGTCGACGAATTTTTGGCTTAGATGATGTAGTTGGTTACTTGATGATACAGTGATATGGATTGCTTTAAATATTTCGAATAAAGTTTAATTTATATATACCCATAGTGTAAAATTATTTGTACAATATTAGATTATTTTTAAATGTTATAGCAGGTAATCTGGCTTTGACATTATCAATCTCACTTTTTGTGTAAGGTCTAGCTCCGTCATATATATCTTTGTCATGACCCGAATTTTTCACCCTCGGGAGGCGTGATAGTGCCTACTAGTGAAAGCTAGGCAAGCCAATCAATCCAATTATTTACTTCTTTTTTTTCCATTTTTTTAATCCTTTAATAGTTGTGAATTAACATTTCATAATCAGCGGAAAAAATAAGGCGGAAGAATGAAATAAATCACTTTATATTAACACCGATAACAAAATCCATAAACCAAAAACTACCCGGATATGGTGTCACAATTTCATATACTGTCAAAGAGTACTATAAGTAAGGGTCCGAAAGACAAATACAACACTGTTTCTGAAATACATAAAAGAAACAGAAGGGAAAGATACAAGGAGACGCCAAGGCCTGCGGACGCCTGCAGGACTACCTCGGGTCGCCTGAATGGACTGAAGGCAACAACCTCACTGCGGTCCAAAAGCTGCAGCACCGAGACTTGCACACAGTGCAGAGTGTAGTATCAGCACAACCAATCCCATGTGCTGGTAAGTGCCTAGCCTAACCTCGGCGAAGTAGTGACGAGGCTAGGACCAAACTACCAAATAAATCTGTGCAGTTAAATCATATACAGCGGAAAAATAAAAGCAGATATTTACCGTTAAAGATGAGAGGGGGAAAGCATGTTGCGGGGAGTATCAGATAACAATAGAATACCAAAAGAGGAATGTAAAGAAACCAAAATTTAATTGCCATTAAGAATAAGGAAAACAAACACAGTATTCACTTTCATTTCTTTCTTATGGCAGACGTGTAACTCGATCCCATTTCAAATATTACTGTGGCGGTGTGCCACCCGATCCTATTTCATAAATCACCGTGGCAACGTGCCACCCGATCCCATTTCATATATCACTGTGGCGGCGTGCCACCCGATCCCATTTCATATATCCCCATGACAGCGTGCCACCCGATCCCATTTACAAATCAACATCAATCATAAAAGAAGCCCGGTTAGGGAACAAGAGTATAACAACATCCCGGTAAGGGAGACAATATTGTAAACAATAACATCCCGGCAAGGAAACCAACAATGATAATCATCATATTAAGCATGAATAAATCACAACGGAATCACAACAATTATAATACGAGACTCACGGGCATGCTTGACACCGATGTATAAATACTCGTCACCATGCCTATACGTCGTACTCCACAATTAACACATAACAATTAAGACACAACTCCTAATCCCTCAAGCTAAGGTTAGACCAAACACTTACCCCAAAGCCACGAACACAATTCAAGCCTCAACTACCGCTTTACCTCTTGTTTCCACCACCAATTCGCTTGTATCTATCCACAATTTACTTAACGATATCAATAAATGCTAAATGAATCAATTCTAATGCATGAAAATAGGTTTTATGATGATTTTCTCAAAAAGCCAAAAATCGACCCCGGGCCCACATGGTCAAAACCCGAGGTTCAAACCAAAACCCGATTATCCATTCACCCACGAACCCAAATATATAATTTGTTTTGAAATTGGACCTCAAATCGAGGTCCAAATCTCCAAAATTCAAAAATCCTAAATTCTACCCAAAACACCCAATTTTCCCAATGAAAACCCTTGATTTAGAGTTGAAACCATGTAAAAAGATGTTATAGATTGAAAAAAAACGAGTTAGAAATGACTTACAATCAATTTGGAAAAGTAGTTGTCTTTGAAAAATCGCCCAAAGATGTTTTAGGTTTGAAAGAGTTTGAAAAATGAGAAATTTTCGGCTAAGTTATGATTTTTTAGGTGGCAGATGTCGCAATTGCAACCAGGGTTCGCAATTGCAAACCGTTAAGGAACCTGCTGACTTCGCAAATGCGATGGATACATCGCATTTGCAACTATGGGCAATTCCGGTCACCTTCGCAATTGCGAGGGACCTGTCGCATTTGCGACATCGCAATTGCGAGGAAAGGTCGCATTTGCGACCAAGGCCTGCCCAGCCCAGTCTTCGCAAATGTGAATGTTTGTTCGTAATTGCGAGCTCGTAATTGCGAGCCCTGCAGACCTGCAACACATAGTAGTTTTTCCTAAGTTCAAAACACTCAGTGGCCTATCCAAAACTCACCCGAGCCTTCGGGGCTCCAAACCAAACATGCACGCAAGTCCAAAAACATCCTACGGACTTGCTCATGTGATCAAATCATCAAAATAATATAAATAACTATAAATTTAGCATCAAAATCAAAGAAAATCGCATGAACTCTTAAGTTCCATTTTTAACAACCGATGGTTCGATTCACGTCATATCATATCTGTTTCGTACCAAATTTTACATGCTTGCCTTAAATGCCATATAATACCTGTGCCGGGCTCCGGAACCAAAATACGGGCCCGATACTATCAAATTTAAACACATTCCAATTTTTAAAAACTCTTATAATTTCAACTAAGCAATTTCTTTCAAAAATTCATTTCTCGGGCTTGAGACCTCGGAATTCAATTCCGGGTATATACCTAAGTCCCATATTTTCCTACGGACCCTCCAAGACCGTCGAATTATGGTTCCGGGTCTGTTTACCCAAAAATATTGACCGAAGTCAACTTAAATTCATTTTAAAAGCAAAATTTATTATTTTTCACAGATTTTCACATAATGGCTTTCCGAATACACGCCTGGATCGCGCACGCAAATTGAGGTGAGACAAAAATGAGGTTTTAAGGCCTTAGAACACAGAATTTATTTCCAAAACAAGTGATGAAAAAGGTCATCACATTCTCCACATCTAAAATAATCGTTCGTCCTTGAACGGACATAAAAAGGAAGTACTTGAGTCGGAGAAAAGATGAGGATATTGGCTTCGCACATCGGACTTGGACTCCCAGGTCGCTGCCTCAACAGGCTGACCTCTCCACTGAACACGAACAGAAGGAAAACTCTACGATCTCAACTGACAAATCTGACGGTCTAGAATAGCTATCGGCTCCTCCTCATAGGACAAGTCCTTGTCCAACTGGATAGTGCTGAAATCTAACACGTGGGATAGATTGCTGTGATACTTCCGAAGCATGAACATATGAAACATTGGATGCACGACTGATAAGCTCGGCAGCAATGTAGGTCTGTAAGCCACCTCTCTCACTTGATCAAGAATCTCAAAAAGACCAATGAACCTAGGTCTAAGCTTGCCCTTCTTTCCAAATCTCATCACGCCCTTCATAGGCGACACCCGAAGCAACACCTGCTCGCCGACCATGAATGCCACATTACGAACCTTACGGTCGACATAACTCTTTTTCCTGGACTGAGCTATACGAAGCCTATCCTGAATGATCCTGACCTTGTCCAAGGCATCCTGTACTAGATCTGTACCCAACAACCGAGCATCTCCCGGCTCAAACCATCCAACTGGCAACCAACACCGCCTACCATATAAAGCCTTATAAGGAGCCATCTGAATGCTCGACTGGTAGCTATTGTTGTAGGCAAACTCCACTAAAGGCAAGAATTGATCCCACAAGCCTCCAAAGTCAATGACACAAACTCGGAGCATATCCTCCAAAATCTGAATAGTACGCTCAGACTGCCCGTCCGTTTGAGGATGAAACACTGTGCTCAACTCAACCCGTGTGCCCAACTCACGCTGAACTACTCTCCAGAAATGTGAGGTAAACTGCGTACCTTAGTCCGAAATGATAGACACGGGTACACCATGAAGATGAACAATCTCCCGGATATAGATCTCAACTAACCTCTCGGAAGAATATGAGACTGCCATAGGAATGAAATGTGCTGACTTGGTCAGCCTATCAACAATAACCACACTGCATCAAACTTCCTCTAAGTCCTTGAGAGTCCAACAACGAAGTCCATAGTGATACGCTCCCACTTTCACTCAGGAATCTCAATCTTCTAGAATAAACTACCAGGTCTCTGATGCTCGTACTTTACCTGTTGACAATTCAAACACCGAGCCACATATGTAACAATATCCTTTTTCATCCTCCTCCACCAATAATGCTGCCGCAAATCCTGATATATTTTAGCGGCCACATATGAATAGAGTACCGGGAGCTATGGGCCTCTTCTAAAATCAACTCCCGAAGACCATCCACATTAGGCACACAAACTCGACCCTGCAGCCTCAAAACTCCATGTCGACGCCCCCTTTTTCTCTAATCGTGGGGTCAGAAATCGGGTATACGACATTGGGAAGGACAACTCTATTCCCTTTCGAGAATTGGGTTTCGGAATTTGAAGAGTCGCCACCTAATGATTATAGTGCATTAGGACACTTTTTTTTAGAAGAGTTTGAGTTGGAAAACCAGAGTTCGGGTAAGGGCTAGAAATTATCTCGAGGGGAAGGTGTTAGGTACCCCTCAAGATCCACTAGTGTGGTTCCTAGCCATGTTACAATTGTGACTTTACAAGTAAACAATCAAGGCTCAAATAAGGATTCGCGTATAACATTGCAATCAGGTTGAAAACTTTCGAAGGTAAGTAGAGAGGGCAGAAATTTATGAAAAAAACGATTTGAATAGTTTTACAAGAAGAGATGAAAGCAAATAAAGGTAAGGGAGTCATAAGTTTATAATTAATATGGATCACTTCAATGCAATACCCAGCAATCACTCCTCAAAAGAGGGGTCGCACGTGATATTAGCGCATCGGTCATCATATCCATATCTACCCCTCCCACCCCCTTAAGGTGTTAAATCGTAGAATGGTATCGTTACTTATTGCATGCTATTACCCGTCCCAATCCTATCAGTCTCGGAGGCATATGGGACTACTAATCCTAAAGGGGAGGGAGTTGGGGCTTTTACGGAGTTTTCAAAAGGATAAAAATCTAGGCGACAAGCAATAACAGATAGCAGTTTAAAGGGAAACAAATAGCAGTTAAGGCTCAAGTCGGCCTCCTCATTCAAAGCAGCAGATTATTTAGCATAACTTACAAATACTGGTTTGGTCTGTATTAAACTTAACGTAGGAAGGGTGGCTAATTTATCACATATTTTTCAGATAAGAAGTCCGAATTAGGCCTGCCTGCTGGTTGTAATTATCAAAACTGATGCAATTATAAAATTTTACCCTAAGGCTTGCCTAGGCGTTAAACAGAAGCTATAGGCATGATATCTATTAGTTTCAGAAATAAAGAAGTAAACTGATTGCAGAAAAAGAATTGTCAATTACAGGGACATAAGATCTGCAGGCGTTAAACATTATTGCTATTGATTTTAGGCTTATAAGCGAGTTGACGATTCAGGTTTAGTTAACAACTCCTATAGACATGCTTTCTAAGTGTTACTGATTTGAGCACTGTTATTGCTTATGCAGGAATCCAATAGGCAGGTTGTCTACATGCAATTGATTAGGTATTTAAATCCTATAATAAGTTTTTCCTAATGACAGATGCAGAATGCAGAAAGTCCTATAGGCTTGGTGTCTATATGAAGATGCAGAATTTCAGAAGTATAGTAATTCCCTATGAACATGGTATCTATATGAGAATGCAGAGTTTCAGTGATTTATAAAATGCAGAACTTTAGAAAAATAGTAATCCCTATGAACATGGTATCTACATGAGAATGCAGAGTTTCAGTGATTTATAAAATGCAGAACTTTAGAGAAATAGTAATCCCTATGAACATGGTATCTACCCCTTGCATGCATAGTCCCCTACCCTTTTTCACTAGCCAACCCCAAATGTTTATTACAAGATTATTAGAGACCAGAATGAATAAGAAAAAATATATCAGAAATTAAAGATTCCAACCAAGGAGAGCCTAATTCAGACCCCAGGTCTGAAATATGAAATAAACCAACTTCCAAAGATCAGATTCCAAAGCCTTTCTCTTATTTGGGATGTGTCAAAGTTCCAAGGAGCTTCAAGAACTCCAGGCAATGCTTACACCCCAAATATATTGCAGAATTAGATTATAGTGTAGTGTGGAAGGGCCAACCCTCAAATGTCCAAGTTCAAAGAGAACTCAAGGTCCCAAAGCAAGGCTCAAAAGAGAGGGGCATAACTTAAGGTTCTAGGAATAGGTGTAGGTGAAATAGAGGGGAATTAGGGAATGCCAAGGCAGGCTGGTGGTCATGCCCAGCAATTAGGAGTGCTGACACACCCTTGACCAGCATGTCAGCTAAAAATTAGAGAGTTAGGACCTATTGAAGGTCAGGTTTAGCCCTGGACAGCAACTTGGATACTGCCAGGCTATACCTCAACTCAACACACCTAAGGGAATGGGGTATGGGAAATTGAAAGAGCCTAGGATCCAAAGGATCCAGCTTTAATCCATGGACAATAACTTTGTGTATTGCCATGTCTTAAACCACAGCTCAAGCACATAAATGGGTATAGGGAATGGGATTCATTGCAGTAACAGATAGTAAGACATAAGCATACTATCATAGAAGTTGAACTCTACAAAGCAGTAAAGTAGGCATAGACATAAAAACTTGTAAGTAAACACATTGAGGTTGATGCTAGAATCAAAACTAGGACATATTAGTTTCAGGAAAAACAAATGAAATCAGAAATCTTGAGAAAGCCAAAGTGCAGAAAGTTTTAGAAGGGGTTGTGAGAATTAAGTGAAGCTCTGAAGTGTATTCCCTGTTGTGAAAAGAAAAGAGTCGAGTATTTATAGTTTGGAAAACAGGTAGAGAGTAAGGGAAGAATCATAGTAATTATGGAACTATGTATCAATTATAATCAATCAACATAAGAACTTCCTTTAATTAAGGAGTTCAAACTCAAACGGTAATGGACAACAATCAGTTAAGAAAAGAGAATCAAGTAAACATCTTGTGTAAAGTAGGAAATTAGAGGTAAATACATATAGGTTTAACTAGGGAAAGAAAATTTTAAAATATACGGTTTGCCCAAATAAGGCAAGAACACAGTAAATCAATTAGTACCTAGTAAATCAAGGAATCAGGGATTCGACATTACCAATGAACCAAGTCAGAAAGAGAGGAAAGATTTTAACTTAAGGAAAATCAGTAGCAATCAATTAGGCCTATTAAAAGGGATTCTGAATCAATCACAAGTTGGAAAGCCCTTTTACAGAAAGGTTCATCACATATAAAGAGCATACAGACACATTAAGTATGAAAGAAAAATTGTCATGCCATCGTAAAATCAGTGGAAAATCCAGTAACAGAGTTTAGAAGAGTTCAAAGCAATAAAGTAAAGAAACTAATTCGAAACATGATGAGAAAAAACTAATAAGAACAGTAGAAGGAAGCATGCTTAAGAAGATCCTTTTAGAAGAGGCTTAAACAAAGTTCAGTAGAAGGAAAAAATACTAGGAGCACTTAAGAACACGATGGAAGAATACAGTAGGTGAAACATACCAGAACATGGTAGAAGAAAATAGTAGAACATAGTAGAAAAGCATACAAGGACTTAGTGTAGAAAACACAATAGCAGAACATACAAGAACGGAATATAGAAAGCACGGTATAGGAACATACGTGGTATAAGGAAAACATAAGAACATAGTAGAGGCAAATACATACAAAAGAAAAGGAGAAGAAAGTCAGATAAACATTTACGTATTTTCAGAAAATCCTAGATGGTAAAAGAGGCTTCAGAAAGTAATTTTAGAAAGAAAAGTTAGGGAAATCGTTTGAACACTCAAGTAGAGCATAGATACACAACAGATCTAAAAGAAAAATCGGGGAAAACCTCGACGAGTTAGGGTTTCAGAAGAACCCTAGAAAAAGTTTTGAAAAGGTCATCACCGATCTGAGTCGTAGAGGTCAGAATCAGGCTCAAAACACCATGGTATGCCGGAGCAAGGCCGGAGATGGCCGGAATCTTCGAATCGGTGAAGGTATGAGTGAAGACCTTCGAGGTATGGCCTCGAACCTTCGAGCATCAGGCATGCAAGAGCCAGAGGAGGTGAGTATAGGCTGTCCATGGCCTGAGAAGCCATGGACTCCGGTGAAAACACGGTGGAACAAGGTAGGAGGAGGATAGGGTTCCGAAGGACCTTGAGAGTCTTGAGAGAGTTTTGGGATTTAGAGGTGGCGTCATAGTGCAAATGGGGTTAGGTTTAGAGGGGTTAGGGGATTAAAAAAAGGAAAGGGTGAATCAGGGCCGTTGATCAAAATGATCAATGACCAGGATTTAAAAGGAAATCCGGACGGGTTTGAAAATGGGTTAAGGGGTCGGGTAAAAATAAGAATTGGGTCGTCCGAATTTGAGTTTGAAATTGGGTCACTTTTAGGCTAAAATTGAAATGTAATGGGGCTATAATTGAAATGAACTGAGGCTACATGTTAAATAGCCAGTTTTACCCTTTTTATTTATAAAAAATAGTAAAATAATTTTAAAAACAAATTAAAAGCACTGAGCTAATTAATAATATATAAACATTAATCTAAAAATGCTGGAAATGATTTTATGATTGCAAAACGCTATTAATCGTAATATATGCCACAATTGCAATTTTATGTAATTTAGCTTAAAAAATATCAAATGAATTTGTAAAAATATGCAAAAATAACGTTAATTATATTTTTGTGTAACTATGAGGATGGAAATAGATTATTCACCAAAATGATAACTTCGGAAATAATTATTGGATTTTGTACTGTTAAAATAGACAATAAATTGGTTTTGAAAATCTTTAAAAATTTGGGAAAAATACCAAAGTAATTGGGCATGATTATATATGCATACACATGCTTTTTTGAAAGTATTTTGAGTAAAAAAATATATAGGAAAAAATTGGGTATCAACACTCCATCATCTCCTAATGTAACCTGCTTGGCACCATCGTGCTGCACCGTGTCCCTAAGGACACACAAATGAAGATCATCATACTACCGATCTCGGATACGCTCCAATAAAGAAGAATAAGCGACTGTGCAAGCTAACACACGGCTGGGCTCAGAAACATCCAACCTCACGAACTGATTGGCCAAAGCCTGAACATCCAAAGCAAGCGGTCTCTCACCGACCGAAATATACGCAAGACTGCCCATACTGGCTGACTTTCTACTCAAAGCATCGGCCACCACATTGGCCTTTCTCGGATGATATAAGATGGTGATATCATAGTCCTTCAGTAGCTCCAACCACCTTCTCTGCCTCAAATTTAGCTCCTTCTGCTTGAACCAATACTGTAGACTCTTGTGATCCGTGAACACCTCACATGACACGCCATACAGATAATGCCTCCAAATCTTCAACACGTGAACAATCGCTACTAACTCCAAATCATGAACTGGATAATTCTTCTCATGAATCTTCAACTGACGTGAAGCATAAGCAATGACCTTCCCATCCTGCATCAACACCGCACCAAGTTCAATACGAAATGCATCACAATAAACTGTATATGGCCCTGAACCTGTGGGCAAAACCAACACCGGCGCCATAGTCAAACCTGTCTTGAGCTTCTGAAAGCTCGCCTCGCACTTGTCCGACCACTTGAACTGGGCACCCTTCTAGGTCAATCTGGTTATCGGGGCTGCAATAGATGAAAACCTCTCCACAAACCAATGGTAATAGCCTGCCAAACTTAAGAAACTCCGAATCTCTATAGTTGATATGGGTCTAGGCTAGTTCTTGACTACCTCTATCTTCTTCGAATCTACCTGAATACCCTCTGCTAATACAACATGACCCAAGAATGCAATTGAACTCAACCAGAAGTCACACTTCGAAAACTTAGCATACAACTGACCATCTCTCAAAGTTTGAAGAACCACTCTCAGATGTTGCTCATGCTCCTCCCGGCTGCAGGAATAAATCAAAATATCATCAATGAAGACTATCACGAACGAATCCAAGTAAGGCTTGAACACTCGGTTCATCAAATCCATAAAAGCTGTTGGGGCATTTGTCAGCCCGATTGACATCACCAAGAACTCATAATGCCCGTACCGAGTGCAGAAAGCTGTCTTAGGGATATCGGATGCCCTAATCCTCAACTGATGGTAGCTAGATCTCAAGTAAATCTTTGAAAATACCTTGGCACCCTGAAGCTGATCAAACGAATCATCAATCCTCGACAATGGATACTTATTCTTGATTGTATCTTTATTCAACTGCCTTTAATCTATATACATTCTCATCGATTTGTCCTTCTTCTTAACAAAAAACACCAGCGCACCCTAAGGTGAGACACTAGGTCTAATAAAGCCCTTATCAAGCAAGTCTTTCAACTGATCCTTCAATTCTTTCAACTCAGGCGAGGCCATACGATACGACGGAATAGAAATGGGCTGAGTGCCCGGAGCCAAGTCAATGCAGAAGTCAATATCTCTGTCGGGTGGCATACCCGGCAGGTTTGAAGGAAATACCTCAGGAAACTCATGAACAACAGGCATAGAATCCATAAAAGGAACCTTAGCACTAGAGTCACGAATATATGCCAAATAGGCCAAACACCCTTCCTCGACCATTCGCCGAGCCTTCACATATGAGATAACACTACGGGTAGAATGACCAGGAGTCCCTCTCCACTCTAAACGAGGCAACCCCGGCAAGGCTAAGGTCATAGTCTTGGCATGACAGTCCAAGATAGCGTGGTAAGGTGATAACCAGTCCATTCCCAATATGATATCAAAATTAACCATGTCCAAAAGTAATAAGTCTACTCGGGTCTTAAGACCCCCAATCACCACTATACAAGAACGATGAACACGATCTACCACAATAGAATCATCCACCAGTGTAGACACATATATAGGAGCACTCAAAGAATTACTAGGCATGATCAAATACGGTGCAAATTAAGAGGACACATAGGAGTATTTAAACCCTGGATCAAATAGTACTGAAGCATCCTTACTACAAACCAGAACAGTACATGTGATAACTGTATCGGAAGCCTCAGCTTCAGACCTGGCTGGAAGAGCATAACATCGGGGCTGGGCCCCACCACTCTAAACTACATCCTTGGGACGACCTCCTGTTGGATGACCTCCACCTCTAGCGGCCTGACCTCTACCTCTAGCACCCCTACCTCCACCTCTAGATGGCTGTATGGGCGATGGAACACTCAGTTCCTGAACCATGGCACGGGAACCCTGGTGCTGAGAACTGCTCGGTGCTCGAGGACAAAATCTAGCAATATGCTTCGTATCGCCACAAGTAAAACAAGCCCATGACTGCTGGGGCTGATGACCCTGAAAACTCTGAAGCTGAGGTGCACTAATAGGAGATAGCAATGCACTATAGGACTACTGATCAGAATACTGCATGTGAGAACCACAGACACCTGGAGCACCGTGAGAAGTCTAAAGTGCTGAATGAAACAGCCTGGGAGGATGGACCCTACCAAAAGAATCCCTGCCTCCAGATGAGGCACCACTAAACCTGCCTGAATGACGAGGCCTCTTGTCAGACCCCTGACTACTCCCCTGTGACAGAACTATCTCGACTCTCCTGGCCACATTGGCCGCATCCTAACAAGAAATCTCGCTTCCCGTCTCCTTATCCATCTGCAATCGAATAGGACGAATGAGTCCCTCAATGAACCTCCTCACTCTCTCTCTCTCTATCTCTCTCTCTCAGTGGGAAGTATAAAAAGAGCATGACGGGCCAAGTCAATAAATCTGGTCTCATACTGAGTAACAGTCATAGAACCCTGCTGGAGATGCTCAAACTGCCTCTGATAGTTCTCCCTTTGAGTGATAGGAAGAAACTTCTCCAGAAATAGCTAAGAAAACTGATCCCAAGTCAAAGCTGCTGACCCAGCTGGTCTAGCCAAACAAAAATCTCTCCACCAAGTCTTGGCGGATCCAGACAAGCAAAAAGCAGCAAAGTAGACCCCAATTGTCTCCACTATCCCCATGTTCCTAAAACCTCATGACAGCTGTCTAAATAATCCTAGGAATCCTCAAAAGATGCACCGCTAAAAGTGGTAGTGAAGAGCTTGGTGAACCTATCCAATCTCCACAAGGCATCAGCAGACATAGCTGCTCTATCACCGGTCTGAGCTACTACACCTGACTGAACTGATCCAACTGGCTGCACTACTGGAGTCTGAAATTGGGGAGCTATCTGCTCCGGAGTGCGGGTAGCGGGAGTTTGTGCTCCTCCCCAGGACCGAGAGACGGCTGGTGCTACAGGAAGTAAGCCTGCCCGGGTGACACTCTCCATAAGGCCCACTAGATGGACCAAAGCATCCTTGAGTACTGGGGTAGCAATAAACCACTCTGGGACCTGATCTGGGCCCACCAGAACTGCCTGGGCCAGAACATCATCATCAAACTCAACCTGAGGCTTCGCCACTGGTGCTGCTGCTCTAGGTTGAGCTCTGTCCCTGCCTCAGCCTCGCCCTCTGCCCCTCATTGGGGCTGCTGCTGGGGGCTCGGTCTGCTGATCAGTGGATGAGAAAGCGCGTGTTCTCGCTATCTACAAATGAACAAAGTAGAAATTCAATTAGCATTGAGAAACCAAACCGCACGACAGGAAAGAATAGGTGTGGAGTTTTTTCCAACTCTGTAGCCTCTGGGGGATAAATATAGATGTCTCCGTACCGATCCCTCAGACTCTACTGTCACACCTCCTTTTTACGCACCCGATAGGGTACAAGGGAGTTTTTCCAATTAAAGGACAATCGAAACGGGATTGGTTTATTTATTTCAGAGTCGCCACTTGGGAGATTTAGGGTGTCCCAAGTCACCAATTTTAGTCCCGAATCGAGGAAAAGAATGACTCCATATTACAGTCTGCGTACCAGAAATCCGGATAAGGAATTCTGTTAACCCGGGAGAAGGTGTTAGGCATTCCCGAGTTCCGTGGTTCTAGCACGGTCGCTCAACTGTTATATTCGGCTTGATTACCTGATTTTACACCAATATGAACTTATGTGCAAATTCTATCTTTTAACCGCTTTATTAATATTATTTTTTAAAAGAATGTGAACATCGCTTAAAACATGTCTTTGGACTGCGTCACATGAAATGCACCCGCAATCCGGAACACGTTTTATTTGATGTTTTGGGATTTAGATTCGGGTCGCATGAAATGCACACCCAGGCTTAAGAAAGTAAAATATTAAACGCGTGCCTAAAGAGACTATCGCGTTATTATTTTGGAAAGACCGTGAAATTCGTTGAACGGTCCTTCCGAATTCTAATTAAACCATACATTTTGTGAGGGCCCCGCAGCTTTATACGTTTTTTTTGTCGAGGCTCGTCTCATTCTTATTTTTTAAAAGGATATCCTATAGCAACTACGTTTTTTGTCGCGTTTGTCTCTACTAATTGAAAACAGAAATAGTCCTAGTTATTTACATGCTTGCAGATTATTTATAGCAGGATTCGAAATGCTTTTTCAGAATAAGGAAACGTGACCATGCATACGGGCAGCTTGATCGAACATTATGGGCCCAAATCCAGCTCATGCGGGATGGGCCAGACCTGGGCCACTGTTTATCCGAGGCGGGTCTGCTTGGCCTGTTTTGACCTGGGCTCGACTTTCATAAGGTTGAGGAGTGCGGACTGATGCTATTTGTTATAAGGGTGTGTTTGATGATTATAAACGAGGTAGTTTATCAAAAGAGAATGAAACTAACTGAGTCGGATAGTTTTATTCTTTGACATGCATTAAAAACAGAAATGCTAATTACAAAACACAACTAATTACCAAGACATAGCCTATTGTACTGCCAATCCTTTTGTCTGTCAACCTAACCACCATAAGATATCAAATCATACTACATTTTTGCATTCACTATATGAAAGGACCAACTCCAATACCCAAACAAGATTGTAAACCATTACACACTACATGATACTCTATATAACAACTACATGTGGACATAGATGTCTTCGAATCTTCTCTTTCGTATTCATGCTCAACTTTCAAGTTACATGGACAGTATTAGTTGTGTACCTGGTATAGAGGAGCAAAAGAAGAAGGAAGATGATCAGCTGAGTGGTACACAACAAGCACAGCAGCAGCAGATAAAACAGCACAACACAGCAAAAACCAAACAGCCATAAAGGTGAAGTTCACACGTTGGTCGAGCAACAGACAAATAATCCCAGGAAACAGGATGGGAAACAAAACCAATCGAGAAAAGAACCAGAATATTTTGTGCTATAGCCACAGAAATTCAATAACCACCAAAGCTCAGCAAACAACCAGCACAGTTTCAAACAATCAGGGAGACTAAAACTCAGTGTACAGCACACAGAAACTCAATGTAGTAGCAATCACAGCTGAAGATACACAGACTTCTCTTAATGGAACAATGACAGCCCTAGTTAGGATAACCAACTTGGTTTCTTTGTGCAGTTTTTGGACAGTGTTCAGTTACAGTATTTCTGGAAATTTCTTTCTGTTTTTTTTTTCAGTTTTCTTCAACTCACAAGACCTCCCTCAAGACTAAAATTTCCAGCCCCCTTTAAGTTTTGGGAATAGCTTATTTATAAGCCAACAAACTAGTGCAGTCAAGCTTCCTGGATTCTGCCAATTGCAGACTGCCCATACCTATTAAATCCCATGCCTAAGCATCTTTTTGATGCCAGCCATTTTGTTTCCCACGCCTGGCTTATTCCTTTTGTTCAAGAGTTATGGGTTCATTTAAGTATTCATTTTAACCCCCATACTCTTGTGTCTTGTTCCCCATTGGCATTAGTTTAATCCTAATTTAGTACCCTACTTGTCAGCTCACTTTAAACTAAGCCTTTTCTGTTCTTTTCGAACCCCAGACTACCCTTGTTAAACCTTGATTATTACTGCCCTAAACCCATTGCAGCATCAAGGCATTTTGAACTCCTGAAAGTTCAAATTTAGGACTGCCCTGGACTGAACCTTTTCAGTCGTTTTTGCAATGCAAACAAACCCATTTCAAACAATGTCGGGCATTCAGTCAGTGACATGGTTCAATTAGTCATGTGAAATTATTAGCTCATTTGATCCATTAGTTATAGAAAACTAATCGACGACGTTTATCGAGTCGACTATACTAAACATAACAGGTAATAATCAGTCGCTCATATAAAAAACACGTACAGTGTCTCGAATGCCTTCAAATATCTTTGTTCAATTACTGGGAACCTATATGAGTTAACTTATTTGACGATTAATCTAATTGACGAGCATGTATATCACAGAGTACATTCAGAACACACATAGAAAATCAAACGACCAAATAAAAGGTCTTTGACAGAGACGGAAGAAATTAAGAAAAACATCAGACAATAACAAACGGTCACAACAAAGCATGCTAACAACTCAATCAAAACTAAAACAAAGAGAAGGGAAAACTTACTGAAAAGGTTTAAACCAAACTGACCCAAATCCGACTTATCTTCGACCATTTGAGGCCGAACAAACTTTAATCAGGGTGTTCTCACACGAGAACACCTTGATTAAGGTCTATTAGACCTCAAACCCCTGTTAAGACCGGCCGGATTCCAAGGCTATTAGTGTTCTAGGTTTTGGATCTTCAGATTTGGTTTTTTAGGAGTTGTGGGTAGATTCGGACCAAACCAAACCTGGTTTGGTCACGAGGGAGGTCATGGGAGTGTCTGGTACGAAGATGGTGAGGTTTGGCATAGGTCAGAGTTCGACTCGAATCTTCAAATGAAGATTCGAGACGAAGGAAGGTGATTCGAGGCTAGGGGGTTACAGATCCATGTTCAGGAGAGTGAGGTGGTCCTAGGGTGTTCAGGAGGGGGTCATCGGCGTTCATGCCGCCGGGTTCTGGTGAAAGGGAAATCAGGGCGGCTGCTAGGGTTTGGGGGGTTTCAGTGTTTGGTGAAGACGATGAGTGGAGGGGGGGTTCGAATAGGGGGTGTGGGGTACGATAGAAAGCTTATATACGATCTAGGGGTTTAGATCCTGGCCGTTGGATCAAATGAGATCTATGGCCAGGATCTATTCACTTAGGGAAGACGGTGTCGTTTGGGTCTTGGTAGTGGGTGAGACCGGGTAAGGCTGGATCGGGTCAAAATTGGACGGGTTTAGGGGGAAAGCCTGGGTCCGTTGGATCAAGGGGTTGGACGGCTCAGATCAATTGCCTAAGACGACGTCGTTTGGGGTTGAATGAGTGGCCTGATCAGGACCGTTTGTTTGAGTCAGATCAACGGCTCCAATAAGGACGCTGATACGGCGTCGTTTTAATCAATGTTTGGGCAGGCCGGATTTGGACTGGACTTGAGTGCCGGTTTTGGGCCTATTTTTTGTTTCATTTCCTGGGCCCAAATCGATTTTCATCACTCTTTTCTTTGTTTTCTAATTTTAAAACAAAAAATGAAATAACAAATAAATAATAAAATAACTAAAATTAAAATAAACAACAATGTAACACTTCAACACAATTATCATACCAAATTAAAACGTTTAAGTAAGTTAAATCACAACCTAGAACGAACGATGCACATATACATATTTTTTGAATTTTCTTTCAACGACCGAATTACGGTTTGATTACCATGACAGACATACTTTGTATTTTGATTGATAAGATCAAAAATGCAAAAATGGGACGAACCACAAATGACTAGCAGTACATGTCATGAAAAATTGAAAATTTGTACAGCGAGGTCACTGGTCACTATTTTTGTTTTCTTTTGGAGTATTTGTCCGTGAAGCAAAAATCACGTGCTTACAGCTGCCCCTCTTTGCACGAAGACACGAAGGGTTTTCGCGTAAAGATAAAGCGAGCGATTTTTGCCCGTGCGAATACTCCGTGTGAAGCATTTTTTTTTAAAAAGGTTTGACCGAACCTTTGCTTCAAAGGTTTCCTACATATCCTGGGCTGAACAGGAATCAGGTCAATAAAGTTCGGGAAATTTTGGTAGCTGGGACTACCGCGTGACTGTAGTGTTAGCTGCTGCTGTGCGCTGTTGCATGCTGCTGTAACATGCTACCGCTCACCGATCTCCTTGTTACATTTTCTGAAAGGAAAAACAAGAAGCTAAGCTAGAGTATGGATCATGAGATCTCATCTATCTTCAACTTGTTCTTGTTGCCTTGCTTTCTTGTCGGCTAGCGCTTTCCTCCGATGCCTTTATTTTGTGAACTTGGGGAATGATACTGGTCCTTTGCCTTTTCTGAATGCCAGTTTCATCATTTCGCTTGATCTGCTGGGAACATGGCCCTCTTCTTTAAGCCTTTCAATGGTTTCTTCAGTGGTATGGCTTTCTTCATCAAAACTGTTATGTTGGGCATGCTATAACGTTCCCCCAAACTGCTTCCTTCGAGACGCGTTCCTTCTTCCTTTTGAATCGCGCGCTTGCCTTTGCAGCCTTCTGCTTCTTGGTGCTGGGGATTTTGTTGTTTCCTACTTGGGGATCTCTGTTGTAACCTTCCGCCTTCAGGTGGGGTTACTGATTCCAGAATCTGTAATATAAGACCAAAAGTTGCTTAAACGCAAAATTATGAAATGCATTCCCGCGTTTTATTGGTGGGCGACCTAGAACTTAAATGTATTCCCGCGTTTTACTGGTGGGCGACCTAGAACTTAAATGTATTCCCGCATTTTACTGGTGGGCGACCTAGAACTTAAATGTATTCCCGCATTTTACTGGTGGGCGACCTAGAACTTAAATGTATTCCCGCATTTTACTGGTGGACGACCTAGAACTGAAATGTATTCCCACATTTTACTGGTGGGCGACCTAGAACTTAAATGTATTCCCGCATTTTACTGGTGGGTGACCTAGAACTTAAAAGTATTCCCGCATTATACTGGTGGGCGACCTAGAACTTAAATGTATTCCCGCATTTTACTGGTGGGCAACCTAGAACTTAAATGTATTCCCGCATTTTACTGGTGGGCGACCTAGAACTTAAATGTATTCCCGCATTTTACTGGTGGGCGACCTAGAACTTAAATGTATTCCCGCATTTTACTGGTGGGCGACCTAGAACTTAAATGTATTCCCGCATTATACTGGTGGGCGACCTAGAACTTAAATGTATTCCCGCATTTTACTGGTGGGCGACCTAGAACTTAAATGTATTCCCGCATTTTACTGGTGGGCGACCTAGAACTTAAATGTATTCCCGCATTTTACTGGTGGGCGACCTAGAACTGAAATGTATTCCCGCATTTTACTGGTGGGCGACCTAGAACTTAAAAGTATTCCCGCATTTTACTGGTGGGCGACCTAGAACTTAAATGTATTCCCGCATTTTACTGGTGGGCGACCTAGAACTTAAATGTATTCCCGCATTTTACTGGTGGGCGACCTAGAACTTAAATGTATTCCCGCATTATACTGGTGGGTGACCTAGAACTTAAATGTATTCCCGCATTTTACTGGTGGGCGACCTAGAACTTAAATGTATTCCCGCATTTTACTGGTGGGCGACCTAGAACTTAAATGTATTCCCGCATTTTACTGGTGGGCGACCTAGAACTTAAATGTATTCCCGCATTTTACTGGTGGGCGACCTAGAACTGAAATGTATTCCCGCATTTTACTGGTGGGCGACCTAGAACTTAAAAGTATTCCCGCATTTTACTGGTGGGCGACCTAGAACTTAAATGTATTCCCGCATTTTACTGGTGGGCGACCTAGAACTTAAATGTATTCCCGCATTATACTGGTGGGCGACCTAGAACTTAAATGTATTCCCGCATTTTACTGGTGGGCGACCTAGAACTTAAAAGTATTCCCGCATTTTACTGGTGGGCGACCTAGAACTTAAATGTATTCCCGCATTTTACTGGTGGGCGACCTAGAACTTAAAAGTATTCCCGCATTTTACTGGTGGGCGACCTAGAACTTAAAAGTATTCCCGCATTTTACTGGTGGGCGACCTAGAACTTAAATGTATTCCCGTATTTTACTGGTGGGCGACCTAGAACTTAAATGTATTCCCGCATTTTACTGGTGGGCGACCTAGAACTTAAATGTATTCCCGCATTTTACTGGTGGGCGACCTAGAACTTAAAAGTATTCCCGCATTTTACTGGTGGGCGACCTAGAACTTAAAAGTATTCCCGCATTTTACTGGTGGGCGACCTAGAACTTAAATGTATTCCCGCATTTTACTGGTGGGCGACCTAGAACTTAAAAGTATTCCCGCATTTTACTGGTGGGCGACCTAGAACTTAAATGTATTCCCGCATTTTACTGGTGGGCGACCTAGAACTTAAAAGTATTCCCGCATTTTACTGGTGGGCGACCTAGAACTTAAAAGTATTCCCGCATTTTACTGGTGGGCGACCTAGAACTTAAATGTATTCCCGTATTTTACTGGTGGGCGACCTAGAACTTAAATGTATTCCCGCATTTTACTGGTGGGCGACCTAGAACTTAAATGTATTCCCGCATTTTACTGGTGGGCGACCTAGAACTTAAATGTATTCCCGCATTTTACTGGTGGGCGACCTAGAACTTAAATGTATTCCCGCATTATACTGGTGGGCGACCTAGAACTTAAAAGTATTCCCGCATTTTACTGGTGGGCGACCTAGAACTTAAAAGTATTCCCGCATTATACTGGTGGGCGACCTAGAACTGAAATGTATTGAAATTGTTTCCTCGTTCTTCCGAGAAAATTTTTGACAATCGGCAGAAAATTTTCTGCCCCGGTTTTGGTGATTTCCCTGGCATCGCGTCTTGCTGCCATCATCAATCCTTTGTTTTCCCTGCAGCAGACAGAAGGATTTAGTTAGTTTTAATTGTGGTGGGAAGAGGTGCCTTTCCGGTGGATGCTTTTCCTTCTCTTTCCTTTTTCTTGCTCTGTGTCCCCTTAACTGGTTGGTGGACAAAACCGCTTACTGGGGGTTTCCGGCCTGCTGGGGATTGATTTTCAATTTATCCCCTTTTCTGCTTTCTCTTTACAGTACATGCTGTGGGAGTCTGCCTTTACTCCCGAAACCACTCCCTTTAGGAGTTTACTTCCTCCAAAACCGCAGGGCCCAACACTGCATTGCCTGGGGCCAGCCTTTGGGGTTATCCTGCATTGGGTGAATCCCCCTTCGGTCTCTGGTAGTAAGCTTTGAAAAATCCCTTTTAAGACAAATTTTCAGGAAGAGAAATAAAAGACGGAAGAAGGAGAAAATCTTTCTGAACCAATATTTGGTGGGAGAAGAAATTCAGAAGAACTTATCTGGAGGACATGACTGGTCCCCGTGATCATGACGTGCACCATAGATTCCCGACCCAGTCTATTTGTATCAATCGTTTTGCCCGATGGTCTGACTTGCTGGGGATGATAAATGAGTGTCCATTTCGTTGCGAATGTGGTCGCTTTTTGTTGATCTGTCTTGTCGCCTCATAGTGCCCTTCGAGGGGTTTTCACTAATGGGACTCTCTCTTTTCTCTCAACTCCCGGCGCCTTATGGTGCCTGTGAAGGTTTTCACCAATAAGACTCTCTCATTTTATATCTCTCATCTTACGTCGCCTTTCGGTGCCTGTGAAGGTTTTCACCGATAAGACTCTCTCATTTTATTTCTTTCGAGGACTAGGGGTGTTGTCGATACGACCCCCTTTTCTGGAGATTCCTTTGACCATCAATTCATTCCCAGTCTTATGATCCTCTTCTTTGCTGGGGATCGGTGTGTTATTCTCTGCTTTATTTGCCTGACTTGGCATCTCTTTGATATTGATCGGGAGGTCTTTTGGACGTCGATGTTGGTTTTGGTGTGGGGCTAAAGAAAGGCTATCAAAAATGAAATAATTTGATGGGTGATCTGCTACAACTTTTGGAATCAAAACTTTGTTGGAACTTAAAACATAACCTCTGCCCCGGTTTTCTTGCTTGGGGAATTTTATTTTTTTATACTTATGTTGAGCTACGTGCGTTACGCACATTGTGCCTATTATGCACACTATGTACATTATGCATCCTATATACACTATGATGCACACTATGACCGAGCCGTGAGGTGCCTACGTATCCTCTTAGAGGAATCAGGTCAAACGTAGTTCCCACGGTTTTGTATTTCTTATGATTTTATCTTCTTTTTTCTTTTCTTTCTCCTTCTTCTCATTTTCCTTTAAAGATTTTTTTTTCTTTTCCTTTTTTCCCATGTCTTTTCCATTAGTGATTCCAAAAGAGGGGTATGAAAGAATAACTTAAGGCTCAAAAGGGGAAGCAAGGGTTAAAAGTATTTGGATAGAATAAATAATTGCCTCCGTCATCTCCTTATCCAATAAATGCCAAATACAAACAAACGAACCGATAATTGCCATAATTAAAGAAATTACGCATAATATCTCTTGACTGCATCAGAATTGATAGCCATGTCGATACATCTCCCCTCGATATCTGTCAAACACAAAGCACCATTTATACAATACTCTGGTCACGATATAAGGCCCTTGCCAATTTGGGGCGAATTTGCCTTTTGCCTCGACCTGATGTGGGAGGATCTTCTTCAATATCTGCTGCCCTACTTCAAACTTCCTGGGGCGCACCTTCTTATTATATGTTCTCGCCATTCTCTTCTGGTATAGTTGACCATGGCACACTGCTGCCAATCTTTTCTCATCTATCAAGCTCAGCTGTTCCAATCGAGCTTTGACCCATTCCTCATCATCAATCCCGGCTTCAGCGACAATCCGGAGGGACGGAATTTCGACCTCTGCTGGTATTACGGCCTCAGTTCCGTACACCAACAAATAAGGAGTTGTACCTATGGAAGTCCGGACAGTAGTGCGGTAACCTAACAAAGCAAAGGGTAATCTCTCGTGCCATTGTCTGGATCCTTCCACCATCTTTCGCAGTATCTTCTTGATGTTCTTATTGGCTGCTTCGACCGCTCCATTCGCCTTGGGACGATATGGGGTGGAATTGCGGTGTGTAATCTTGAATTGCTGGCATACCTCTCTCATCAGGCTGCTATTAAGATTCGCACCGTTATCCGTGATGATCACTTTTGGGATCCCGAACCTGCAGATGATATGGGAGTGCACAAAATCCACCACTGCCTTTTTGGTTACCGACCTGAAGGTTTTGGCCTCAACCCATTTGGTGAAGTAATCAATGGTCACTAGAATGAACCTATGACCGTTGGATGCTGCCGGCTCGATGGGCCCAATGACATCCATGCCCCATGCCACAAACGGCCAGGGTGCTGACATCGTATGTAACTCTGTTGGCGGAGAATGAATCAGATCTCCATGTATCTGGCACTGATGGCATTTCCTCACGAAAGTGATACAGTCGTGTTCCATGGTGAGCCAATAACACCCTGTTCGGAGGATCTTCCTTGACAATACATATCCGCTCATATGTGGCCCACAAACTCCAGCATGTACCTCTGCCATAACTGTCGTGGCTTGACCGGCATCTATGCATCTCAACAATCCCAAATTCGGGGTTCTTTTGTACAACACTCCTCCGCTGAGGAAGAAACCATTCGACAAACGCCGAAGGGCTCTTTTTTGGTCTCCAGTGTCATGTTCTGGATATGTCCCCATTCTGAGGTATTCCTTGATGTCATGAAACCAGGGTTCGCCATCTGGTTCCTCTTCTACGGCGTTGCAGTAAGCGTGCTGATCACGGACCTGGATGTGCAGAGGATCAACATACATTTTGTCAGGGTGGTGCAGCATTGATGATAAAGTGGCCAAGGCATCCGCAACCTCATTGTGAACTCTCGGGATATGTTTGAACTTCACCGATCGAAATCGCTTGCTCAGATCATGCAAGCATTGTCGGTATGGTATGAGTTTTTGATCTCGCATTTCCCATTCACCCTGAATTTGATGTACCAAGAGGTTCGAGTCTCCCAAGACCAAGACGTCCTGGACATCCATGACCGCAGCCAATCGTAGACCCAAAATGCAAGCTTCATACTCGGCCATATTATTGGTGCAATAGAAGCATAGTTGAGCCGTAACAGGATAATGGCGTCCTGTTTCAGAAATGAGTACTGCTCCTATTCCAACCCCTTTCGCATTTGCAGCTACATCGAAGAAAAGCTTCCAACCCGGTTCCTCAGGTAATTCCAACTCGTTTGTATGCATTACCTCTTCGTTGGGAAAATACGTTCTTAAGGGCTCGTATTTTTCATCAACAGGATTCTCTGCCAAATGGTCGGCCAACGCCTGGGCTTTCATGGCTGTCCTCGTCACATAGACGATATCAAACTCTGTGAGCAGAATTTGCCATTTTGCCAACCTTCCCGTGGGCATAGGTTTCTGAAAGATATACTTCAATGGGTCCAAACGGGATATGAGATAACTAGTATATGAAGATAGGTAGTGCTTCAACTTCTGAGCTACCCAAGTTAGGGCGCAACATGTTTTCTCGATTTGAGTGTACTTGACCTCATGTACTGTGAATTTCTTGCTAAGATAGTAGATGGCCTGCTCCTTCCTTCCCGTGTCATCATGTTGCCCCAGTACACAACCAAATGAATTTTCCAGGACCGTCAGGTAAAGAATTAAGGGCTTCCCAGGCTTAGGCGGAACCAATACGGGTGGATTAGACAGATACCCTTTGATTTGGTCGAAGGCCTCCTGACACTCTGCCGTCCAACCTACCGCAACATCCTTTCTCAGCAGCCGAAATATGGGCTCACAAGTTGCTGTGAGTTGAGCGATGAACCTGCTGATGTAATTGAGTCTACCCAGCAAACTTATTACCTCTGTTTTGTTCCTTGGCGGTGGCAAATCTCGGATGGATTCAATTTTGGATGGGTCTAACTCAATCCCTCGTCGACTGACGATGAAACCTAGCAATTTTCCTGATGGAACCCCGAATGCGCATTTGGCCGGGTTAAGCTTGATGTCATACCTTCGGAGTCTTTGGAAAAATCTCCTTAGGTCTGCTACATGGTCCTCCTGACGCCAAGACTTTATGATCACGTCATCGACGTACACCTCGATTTCTTTGTGTATCATGTCATTAAAACACAACAGTCATTGCTTGCATGTACGTTGCCCCGGCGTTCTTCAATCCGAACCGCATTACCCGATAGCAGTAAGTTCCCCATGGCGTAATAAATGCTGTTTTTTCCGCATCTTCCTCGTCCATTAGGATCTGATGATAACCCGCATAGCAATCTACAAAGGATCCGATCTCGCGCCCAGCGCAATTATCGATCAGGATATGAATGTTGGGTAACGGAAAATTGTCCTTGGGACTTGCTTTGTTGAGGTTGCGGTAGTCGACGCACACCCTGATTTTCCCATCCTTCTTTGGAACTGGTACTACATTGGCCATCCACTCGGGATATCGAGTGACCCGAATGACCTTCACCTGCAACTGCTTAATCACCTCTTCTTTGATCTTTACACTCATTTCTGTTTTAAACTTTCTTAGCTTTTACTTGACCGGAGGGTATGCCGGGTCAGTGGGCAATTTGTGAACCACTAAATTGGTGCTTAATCCAGGCATATCGTCATACAACCATGCAAAAACATCTTTGAATTCCATGAGGGTTTTGACCAATTCTTCCCTGACATTCGGCTCAATGTGGATGCTGATTTTGGTTTCTTGGGCGTTATCAGTGACTCCTAGATTCACAGCCTCAGTGTCATTTAGGTTGGGTTTGGGTTTTTCCTCAAATTGGCACAGTTCTCGGTTTATCTCTTCGAAGGCTTCACCTTCGTCACATTCAGATTCATCGTCACAAACGACCTTTTGCATCATTGAGTCAGATTCAGATTGATTTATTAGACTAGGTCGAAGATCCGCTGTGCATGCCATGTCATTAGAACCAGTAAAAAGAGAACTGTTCAGAAAGAAAAAGAACAAAACAAAAATTAAAATGGGACAAAAAGAGAGAACTTTATTAAATTTGGGGGATAAAAGGGTTCACAATTTTACAAGACAAAAGTAAAATTTGGATTACACCCTGGAATAATCCGAACAAAACAGAACAAACAAAACATAAATCAAAGCCTACTACCAAGACTCCCCTCGGACAGGAAGAAGAGTAACAGTCCAATTGTTGGTTTTGGCCTCAGGCCCCACAAATTGTATCTCTGCTCTGCTGGAACCTTCTCCAGCCTCTACCATGCTGATATCAGCGAATAGCCTCTCAAAACTCTGATTCAGGTCCCCATTCATACCAATCAATGGTCCTAGAATCTTTGGGACTGGCGACCCCTTGGCACTTGCTTTGACAAAAGACCTTGAGAGACGTGGCACTGGTTTAGGCAGAAACCAAACACTCTTCTTCGTTTTTCGCGCCTACTTCCTATCGGCTGCGGTTGGTTTGAACCCCAATCCAAAAGTTTCCAGATTTTTAAGAAGGGAAACAGGTTGGACAATCCCCTGAAGCTCGATTCCCAGGCCCTTTCCCGACACGAATCCATTACCCAACATTTTCGAGACCATCATGACTGTTGCGGCAACTACCCTATGGTGCGGGATGATTTCTCCTTCAGAAATTTTGTTGGCCGACACTGTATCGAAAATCTGATAGACCCAAGGACCTTTGTCATCAGCGATCTCTATGAAAGGTACAATGGCTCCGCCCATGGTGCACGTTGTGTCCTCACCGTGTAACAAGACCTCTTGTCTTTCCCACTCGAACTTCACCATCTGATGTAGGGTGGAGGGCACTGCTTTGGCTGCATGAATCCAAGGTCGTCCCAACAGAAGGTTATAAGATACTGTGGCATCTAACACCTGGAACTCCATGGTAAACAGGACTGGACCGATGGTCACTTCAAGTACAACATCCCCCACAGTGGCTGTTTCGTTTCCGTCGAACCCTCGGACACAGATGCTGTTCTTGTGGATTCTTCCGTGGTCGATCTTTAACTGGTTCAGGGTAGATAGTGGACAAATATTGGCACTTGAGCTGTTATCCACCAATACTCGAGTTACCACCGAGTCTTCACATTTGACAGCTAGGTATATAGCTTTATTATGCTCCGTACCTTCCATCGGCAGGTCATCATCTGAGAATGTTACCCTGTTCACCTCGAAAATCTTGCTGGCAATGGTTTCCAGGTGGTTTACAGAAATCACGTTGGGTACATGAGCTTCGTTCAATATATTCATCAAAGCCCGTCGATGCTCCTCAGAATGGATCAGTAATGACAACAATGAGATATGGGCCGGTGTTTTTCTCAGCTGTTCGACCACGGAGTTGTCCTGCACTTTTATCTTCCTCAGGAACTCCTCAG
The DNA here is from genome assembly GCF_000715075.1 of Nicotiana tabacum. Lineage (NCBI taxonomy): Eukaryota > Viridiplantae > Streptophyta > Magnoliopsida > Solanales > Solanaceae > Nicotiana > Nicotiana tabacum. The sequence goes on from NC_134080.1 coordinate 205,087,062, forward strand.
CCTCTTCTTCGGACACAGGTTTCTTGGTTGCAACTGGATTGGTTCTTCTTAGCTCCACCGGAGCAAAACATCGACCTGATCGAGTCAACCCTTGCGCTTCACAACTGACTTCTTCCACCTGTTTTCCTTTGTACATCACCACCGCCTTTTCATATTTCCAAGGCACAACCTTGCTATGAATCATCGGCAGCTGGACTACAGGCTTTATGGTGACCAGTTCTCTATATGCCCCCTTCAACACAACTGTAGGTGCGGGCGGAATCCCTGATATTACCAACTTGTTTGGCTCGGGTTTGCTTGTTATGGCGGACGGGCTCTTTCCCAATATCACTACTGGCTTGACGCTTTCTCCCTGTGGCTGTACCCTCGTTCCCCCATTGGTTGAGACTTCTTTCGGGGCGGCCTGGATCATCATCACCGTTTGTGAGGGTTTTCTCAACTCTCCTCCCTCATACACCAACTCAATCATGTGAGTCTCGTGGTGCGCTGGCAGTGGGTTTTGGTTGATGTTAGGAGCCTCCGGTGTCTGGACCTCGATCTTATTGGTGTCAATAAGATCCTGTATGTCATGCCTCAACTTCCAACACTTCTCGGTCTCATGCCCGAGCATCCCTGAGAAGTATTCACAACTTATTGATCGATCCAAATTCTGAGGTGGGGGATTTGGTTCTCGAGTCTGGACAGGACTAACCAAACTCAATTGCCTCAGTTTGTGGAACAAAGCGGTGTAGGTTTCTCCCAACTCCGTGAAAGTTCTTTGTTTCCGCAACTTGTCATTCCTAGCATCTGGATTTCCCCGAAAGCCTGCCCCTGAAGGGTTTCTATATGCCCTCGGTGGAGGATAGGTGTTTTGTGGTGGTGCATATATGTTCTGGGGAGCCGGCGCGCGCCATTGCGGGCGAATCGGAGGCTGAGTGTATGCTTGAGCCTGGTGTACGGAACAATGTGGTTCTCGAGGTGGATAGAAATTTTGTGGTGGGTTGTATGGGTAGTTTGACCTGTGAGGTCTGGGTTGGTTGTAGTGTGGCCTGCCAGCCCTGGACCAACTGCCTGCCTCGATTGTGGCAACCTCTTCTTTCTTTCTTCTCAGCGCACCTCCCGTGCCGCTCTGAATAGCCTGGGTCGTGGCCTTGAGTGCCGAGTAGTTCAAGATTTTGTCAGACCTCAGACCCTCTTCTATCATGACCCCTATCTTGACCACCTCGTTGAAAGATTTTCCAACCGTTGTCACCAAGTGACCAAAGTAGGTTGGATCCAATGTTTGCAAGAAATAGTCCACCATCTCTCCCTCTCTCATGGGAGGATCGACTCTAGCTGCTTGTTCTCTCCAACGGAATCCGAACTCGCGAAAGCTTTCCCCGGGTTTCTTCCCAGTTCTCAATAATGTGAGACGGTCAGGGACTATCTCGAGATTGTACTGGAAATGACCTGCAAAAGCCTGCGCCAGATCGTCCCAAGTATACCACCTACTGGAATCCTGCCTGGTATACCATTCTAGTGCAGATCCGCTCAGACTTTGGCCGAAATAAGCTATCAGCAGCTCATCCTTGCCGCCTGCCCCTCTCATTTTACTACAGAATCCCCGCAAATGTGCCATGGGATCACCGTGCCCTTCATATAAATCAAACTTAGGCATCTTGAACCCAGCCGGGAGTTGGACGTCTAGGAAAGGGCACAGATCTTTGTATGCTACGCTGACTTGATTGCCCAGCCCGTGCAGGTTCCTAAAGGACTGCTCCAGGCTTTTGAACTTTCTCAATACTTCATCCTGTTCAGGGGTCTTGACCGGCTTCTCAATCTCTGCCGGCACTTCCAAGTGTGGATTGTAAGCATGTGGCTCGGGAGCATGAAATGTAGGCTCGGGGGGATAGTATTGCGTATCGTGAGCCTGAAACAATGGCTCACTGGCCGTTCTTTGCAAGGGGGCTGATGTGGGTCCCACAAAAGTGGGAATACTGGGTGTTGGGAGAGGTTGATGGGTTGGTGGAGTTTGGGAATCATGAGGGCTTCTTTCTTGATGATAACGGGGATTTGGGAGGCTTGTGGAAGGGCCGGAGTGAGGGTTTTCCGGCATGTGCCCCAGTGGCTCAGGGCTCTTTTGTGCTTTGGCTAGGGTTAGCTGCATTGCATTCATCTCTAGTCCCATCCTTTCAATCTTTTCCATCGCTTCTTTTAACAATTGGCTCATCGACCTCTCTTCCTCATTACTATTCTCTGAAGTAGTCATGCTTGTTGCTATCGGTCATTTGGATCTGGTTTGGTATGAGTGTGTTGCCAGAGTTCTTTAACAACTAAATTGTCTGGTATCAGACAACAACAAACTTTGTTAGCGTTAGAGCTTAACAGATTTGATCATAACACATAGAGGATGCAATGCTCCTAGGCAGTTAACCATTTCTACATGCTTTGCTTCAAACAACATGCGTCATCCCGGCTTGCTCATTTGTCCTTTTTATTGTTATTTTTGTTTTTTCTTTTCTTTCTTTATTAAAGCGGTCAAATCTTATGGGGATTGCCTACGTATCACGTCCCCGCGCGAATCAGACCAGGCGTAGTTCTGCCTCAAAGTAAAGACACATAGAAGTTCTTCTGGAGTCACTTAATTTCATTATCAAAATTTGCTATTACACATTACTTCAAACAAAAATAGCAACAGTACACACTCCACGATTTTAAACTTGGTTTGAAGAAAAGAGAACAACATACGGGAAAACAACAAAGGCCAAATAAACAGGACTTGACCAAAAACTAATTCTCCAACTTAAGGGCCCGCGAAGCATCATTCGGCCTTTCCGCGGCTCTAGGTGTGAGGTCTCTTTGCAGGCTCTTCAACTCGTTCATAATCCGATGGACGCAGCCCATGATGGAAACAAGGAGGGTCTTCTGAGGTGTTCGCTCACATGCCAGACATTTCATGTAGATGTAATGCCCGATTTCGTCAATCCTTGCTCGAATGTTATCCCTTTCACTGAACAACTGCCTAATTTGTCGGTTCTTTAACCCCAGTGCCTGAGCATTGTCGGCAAGTCGATCCTGGAACAACTCCATTTGTCTTTCCATGCAGGCCATTGCATCGTAACACTGTCTTCTGTCGGCCTGGGCGTCTCGTGCTTGTTTGACGATCCGATCATGTAGAATGGAGTTCGTCTCCCTTAATATCCTGACGCTCATTTCATAATCCCTTATGACCTGTTGCAAACGCTGCTTCCGGGCCATTGTGTACTTTGCCCATCTGACCTTCATCCTTGCTATGCAAGCTTCTGATTGTTCTAATTCTTCTTGGCTTTGGATGACCTGATTTCTCAAACTTGCTATCAATCTTTCGTCGGAGCGACGCTTCTGTCGGTCAACGTTACTCTTACTGGCTTGGCGAAGGCGGGCCTTCAAGGTTTGGTTTTCTTGGGCTAGCTTGTTTCTTTCAGCCTGCTCCGAGGCGACTTGCACATTGTTCTCAAATACAAGCCTTTCAACTTGTTGCTTTAGCTTCCCGATTTCAACCCGGTAACCTTCCTCCCTTTTTAACCATCCCCATTGCTCTTGTGAGTCATCTGTGAAGTGTTGGACGTGGGCCCTTTTAGCAGGTCTTTGCCGAATCTAAAACCTTCTTTCGAACCAAGCATCGTACTTTGGGTCTACCTCACCTTTAGCTAGTTCTCGCACCATGGTCTTGGGATCCAAGAATCTACATTCATGCCACAGTTTTCTAATCTTCCCCTCGGGGAATATGACTCCCGGGCTTAATTCCATGGCATGCTTGCTCAGATCTTCATCAGTAGGGACTACTTGAAACCTGCCCAGTTGTCGTAATACCCGATGAGGGGCATATGGCTGGATGCTGCGAAGCCCCATTAAGAGAACATGGCATTCTTCAGCCGACATGTAGATCACCTCAGTATCAGTCAACCAACCGAATGCCCATTCAATTTGGTCAGCTGTTGTTGACCTTAACCGTGTAAACCATGCTTCGACACCTTCAGGAAATCTGGCGCCTGTCATGCGCTTCTTGAATCCGCTGATACAATTCCTCTCGGTCAACCCGTGGTTCATGTATCCTACTCGGTGATGGAGATGTTCCTGCATCCATAGCTGAAGTAACAGATTGCAACCTTGGAAGAACTTGCCTCCTTCTCGGCATATAGTCAGAGCCCGGTAGATTTCGGACAAAATCAAAGGAACCACAGTACTATTAGTTCTTTTAATTGCAACGTCGGTCATCCCTACCAGACCTATCTCTATCTTTTTATCCTTCCTTGGACAGACCATGACTCCCAGGAATGCTGTGATGAAAGCCAAAGTACGTCTTGCTTCCCATTTGTTTCTGTTCCCGCCGTGAGTTAGCCCAAGGTTTGGTTCCTCGAAACCCTGCGGGGCTCCGTACCGCTGATACAAGAAATGGAGATCACAACATCCTCTCGATAAATCGTCATGTTGTATCTTCCGACTGATGCTTAGTAGATCCAGAAACGCATGCGGAGACACTGGCCTTGGCGAAAGCAAATATTGCCCTCTTAACCTCTCATTCAATCCCGCATATCCGGCGACTTCCTCAAGTGTTGGTGAAAGTTCAAAGTCAACAAAACGGAATACATTGCGGGTTGGGTCCCAAAATGGTATTAGAGCTTCAAGAATATCTGTCCTTGGCCTAACACCCAACAAATTGACAAAACCTCCCAATATTCTTCCTACTATCCCTTTGCTATCGATTTCCAAGTCATTCCACCACATGTGGAGTTGCAGAGGGACCTCACTGAGGGCCGAAAATGGTTCATTTTGCTCTGTGCTCATCCTGCACATTTATTAAGGTGACTTTTAGGCGAAAATAAAAACCTTTATTTTGACTCTAAACAAAAATCTTTGAAGACAAACAAGAAAATAATATATGTATTTATATACATGTGTATATATATATATACATATATACTTTATGGTATATCATTATTGGTAAAATGAAAAGGGAGTTGGACCCGATGAGGGTTGCCTACGTATCCCACATCCGGTGAGAATCAAACCGACGTAGTTCGGGTAATAAACTAAATAGTTTATAACTTGAAAATAAAGCAAATTAAAGAAAAACACAAATGTGATGAAGAAACTAAATAGTTTTTTTTTTGTAAAAAAAAAATTCCCAACATTCACAACCGGTCATCATGCATGTTTGAAACAAACAAATGCACAAGCAGTGAGCAGGATGCATCAGGATGGCCTTTTCTGTTTCAGGTTGCTATTCCTAGACGGACCCAACCCCTGTGATGAGTCCCCTAAGTCAAAAATGCACATGATGCAAATAAGCGTTCCTACTAGGGATCCGACATGAAGTTGAGTTATTCTAGGTTCATAACCTGGGTGTTTGTTCTAGACCTGGCTTACCCGAGCGGACAGCTCGAGCCGAGGGGGGGCAGCGTACCGGGAATACAGAAGCTTCACCGGCTTAGCAACTTGTCCGAACCTCGTTCTAAATTGGGATTTGACACTATACAGAAAAGAAGTCGTACGAAGTACGCCCTTCTTCATGATTTAGAAGACTCAGAAGGTATAGGGGTTTTGGCACAGTTTATATACAGTTCACGTAATATCAAAGCGATAAAAGCAGCATTTAGCACATTAGGCTCAAAAACATGTAACAAAATCAGATAATACCAAATATAACAATTTATATAAGCTCGAATTTCTAACCCTGAACCAGTGGTTCTGGGTCGTGTCCCCAGCCCCAGCAGAGTCGCCAGAGCTGTCACACCTCCTTTTTACGCACCCGATAGGGTACAAGGGAGTTTTTCCAATTAAAGGACAATCGAAACGGGATTGGTTTATTTATTTCAGAGTCGCCACTTGGGAGATTTAGGGTGTCCCAAGTCACCAATTTTAGTCCCGAATCGAGGAAACGAATGACTCCATATTACAGTCTGCGTACCAAAAATCCGGATAAGGAATTCTGTTAACCCGGGAGAAGGTGTTAGGCATTCCCGAGTTCCGTGGTTCTAGCACGGCCGCTCAACTGTTATATTCGGCTTGATTACCTGATTTTACACCAATATGAACTTATGTGCAAATTCTATCTTTTAACCGCTTTATTAATATTATTTTTTAAAAGAATGTGAACATCGCTTAAAACATGTCTTTGGACTGCGTCACATGAAATGCACCCGCAATCCGGAACACGTTTTATTTGATGTTTTGGGATTTGGATTCGGGTCGCATGAAATGCACACCCAGACTTAAGAAAGTAAAATATTAAACACGTGCCTAAAGAGACTATCGCGTTATTATTTTGGGAAGACCGTGAAATTCGCTGAACGGTCCTTCCGAATTCTAATTAAACCATACATTTTGTGAGGGCCCCGCAGCTTTATACGTTTTGTTTGTCGAGGCTCGTCTCATTCTTATTTTTTAAAAGGATATCCTATAGCAACTACGTTTCTTGTCGCGTTTGTCTCTACTAATTGAAAACAGAAATAGTCCTAGTTAATTACATGCTTGCAGATTATTTATAGCAGGATTCGAAATGCTTTTTCAGAATAAGGAAACGTGACCATGCATACGGGCAGCTTGATCGAACATTATGGGCCCAAATCCAGCTCATGCGGGATGGGCCAGACCTGGGCCACTGTTTATCCGAGGCGGGTCTGCTTGGCCTGTTTTGACCTGGGCTCGACTTTCATAAGGTTGAGGAGTGCGGACTGATGCTATTTGTTATAAAAGTGTGTTTGATGATTATAAACGAGGTAGTTTATCAAAAGAGAATGAAACTAACTGAGTCGGATAGTTTTATTCTTTGACATGCATTAAAAACAGAAATGCTAATTACAAAACACAACTAATTACCAAGACATAGCCTATTGTACTGCCAATCCTTTTGTCTGTCAACCTAACCACCATAAGATATCAAATCATACTACATTTTTGCATTCACTATATGAAAGGACCAACTCCAATACCCAAACAAGATTATAAACCATTACACACTACATGATACTCTATATAACAACTACATGTGGACATAGATGTCTTCGAATCTTCTCTTTCGTATTCATGCTCAACTTTCAAGTTACATGGACAGTATTAGTTGTGTACCTGGTATAGAGGAGCAAAAGAAGAAGGAAGATGATCAGTTGAGTGGTACACAGCAAGCACAGCAGCAGCAGATAAAACAGCACAACACAGCAAAAACCAAACAGCCACAAAGGTGAAGTTCACACGTTGGTCGAGCAACAGACAAATAATCCCAGGAAACAGGATGGGAAACAAAACCAATCGAGAAAAGAACCAGAATATGTTGTGCTATAGCCACAGAAATTCAATAACCACCAAAGCTCAGCAAACAACCAGCACAGTTTCAAACAATCAGGGAGACTAAAACTCAGTGTACAGCACACAGAAACTCAATGTAGTAGCAATCACAGCTGAAGGTACACAGACTTCTCTTAATGGAACAATGACAGCCCTAGTTAGGATAACCAACTTGGTTTCTTTGTGCAGTTTTTGGACAGTGTTCAGTTACAGTATTTCTGGAAATTTCTTTCTGTTTTTTTTCAGTTTTCTTCAACTCACAAGACCTCCCTCAAGACTAAAATTTCCAGCCCCCTTTAAGTTTTGGGAATAACTTATTTATAAGCCAACAAACCAGTGCAGTCAAGCTGCCTGGATTCTGCCAATTGCAGACTGCCCATACCTATTAAATCCCATGCCTAAGCATCTTTTTGATGCCAGCTATTTTGTTCCCCACGCCTGGCTTATTCCTTTTGTTCAAGAGTTATGAGTTCATTTAAGTATTCATTTTAACCCCCATACTCTTGTGTCTTGTTCCCCATTGGCATTAGTTTAATCCTAATTTAGTACCCTACTTGTCAGCTCACTTTAAACTAAGCCTTTTCTATTCTTTTCGAACCCCAGACTACCCTTGTTAAACCTTGATTATTACTGCCCTAAACCCATTGCAGCATCAAGGCATTTTGAACTCCTGAAAGTTCAAATTCAGGACTGCCCTGGACTGAACCTTTTCAGTCGTTTTTGCAATGCAAACAAACCCATTTCAAACAATGTCGGGCATTCAGTCAGTGACATGGTTCAATTAGTCATGTGAAATTATTAGCTCATTTGATCCATTAGTTATAGAAAACTAATCGACGACGTTTATCGAGTCGACTATACTAAACATAACAGGTAATAATCAGTCGCTCATATAAACAACACGTACAGGGTCCCGAATGCCTTCAAATATCTTTGTTCAATTACTGGGAACCTATATGAGTTAACTTATTTGACGATTAATCTAATTGACGAGCATGTATATCACAGAGTACATTCAGAACACACATAGAAAATCAAACGACCAAATAAAAGGTCTTTGACAGTGACGGAAGAAATTAAGAAAAACATCAGACAATAACAAACAGTCACAACAAAGCATGCTAACAACTCAATCAAAACTAAAACAAAGAGAAGGGAAAACTTACTGAAAAAGTTTAAACCAAACTGACCCAAATCCGACTTAGCTTCGACCATTTGAGGCCGAACAAACTTTAATCAGGGTGTTCTCACACGAGAACACCTTGATTAAGGTCTATTAGACCTCAAACCCCTGTTAAGACCGGCCGGATTCCAAGGCTATTAGTGTTCTAGGTTTTGGATCTTCAGATCTGGTTTTTTAGGAGTTGTGGGTAGATTCGGACCAAACCAAACCTGGTTTGGTCACGAAGGAGGTCATGGGAGTATCTGGTACGAAGATGGTGAGGTTTGGCATAGGTCAGAGTTCGACTCGTATCTTCAAATGAAGATTCGAGACGAAGGAAGGTGATTCGAGGCTAGGGGGTTACAGATCCATGTTCAGGAGAGTGAGGTGGTCCTAGGGTGTTCAGGAGGGGGTCATCGGCGTTCATGCCGCCGGGTTCTGGTGAAAGGGAAATCAGGGCGGCTGCTAGGGTTTGGGGGGTGGTTTCAGTGTTTGGTGAAGACGATGAGTGGAGGGGGGTTCGAATAGGGGGCGTGGGGTACGATAGAAAGCTTATATACGATCTAGGGGTTTAGATCCTGGCCGTTGGATCAAATGAGATCTATGGCCAGGATCTATTCACTTAGGGAAGACGGTGTCGTTTGGGTCTTGGTAGTGGGTGAGACCGGGTAAGGCTGGATCGGGTCAAAATTGGACGGGTTTAGGGGGAAAGCCTGGGTCCGTTGGATCAAGGGGTTGGACGGCTCAGATCAATTGCCTAAGACGACGTCGTTTGGGGTTGAATGAGTGGCCTGATCAGGACCGTTTGTTTGAGTCAGATCAACGGCTCCAATAAGGACGCTGATACGGCGTCGTTTGAATCAATGTTTGGGCAGGCCGGATTTGGACTGGACTTGAGTGCCGGTTTTGGGCCTATTTTTTGTTTCATTTCCGGGGCCTAAATCGATTTTCATCACTCTTTTCTTTGTTTTCTAATTTTAAAACAAAAAATGAAATAACAAATAAATAATAAAACAAATGAAATTAAAATAAACAACAATGTAACACTTCAACACAATTATCATACCAAATTAAAATGTTTAAGTAAGTTAAATCACAACCTAGAACGAACGATGCACATATATATATTTTTTGAATTTTCTTTCAACGACCGAATTACGGTTTGATTACCATGACAGACATACTTTGTATTTTGATTGATAAGATCAAAAATGCAAAAATGGGACGAACCACAAATGACTAGCAGTACATGTCATGAAAAATTGAAAATTTGTACAGCGAGGTCACTGGTCACTATTTTTGTTTTCTTTTGGAGTGATTGTCCGTGAAGCAAAAATCATGTGCTTACATCTACTAAGCTTGTCCGTGAATTGTGAGACCTAAGCAACCTAGAGCTCTGATACCAACTTGTCACAACCCAAATTTTCCACCCTTGGGAGTCGTGATGGCGCCTACTAGTAAAAGCTAGGCAAGCCAACCATTAATATTATTTACTTTTTTTCCCTTTTTAGTCCTTTAACAGTTATGAATTAACATTTCATACTCAGTGGAAATAATAAGACGGAAGAATGATATATAACACTTTAATATTAACATCGATAACAAAATCCAAAAACCAAAAACTACCCGGATCTGGTGTCACAATTTCACAAACTATCTAAGAGTACTACAAATAAGGGTTCGAAAGATAAATACAACACTGTCTCTGAAATACATAAAAGAAACAGAAGGAAAAGATAGAAGGAGACGTCAAAGCCTGTGGATGCCTGCAGGACTACCTCGGATCGCCTGAATGAACTGAAGCAACAACCTCACTGCGGTCCAAAAGCTACAACATCTGTATCTGCACACAGTGCAGAGTGTAGTATTAGCACAACCGACCCCATGTGCTGGTAAGTGCCTAGCCTAACCTCAGCGAAGTAGTGACGAGGCTAGGACCAGACTACCAAATAAACTTGTGCAGTTAAATCATATACAACGGAAAAATAAAAGAAGATATTTACACTTAAAGATAGGAGGGGGAAAGCATGCTGCGGGGAGTATCAGATAACAATAAAATACCAAAAGAGGAATGTAAAGAAACCAAAATTTAATTGCCAACAAGAATAAGGAAAACAAACACAATATTCAGTTTCATTTCTTTCTTGTTGCAGGCGTGTAACCCGATCCCATTTCAAATATTACCGTGGCGGCATGCCATCCGATCCCACTTCATAAATCACCGTGGGGGGCGTGCCATCCGATCCCATTTCATATATCACCGTGGCGGTGTTCCACCCGATCCCATTTTATATATCACCGTGGCGGCGTGCCACCCGATCCCATTTCATATATCACCGTGGCGGTGTGCCACCCGATCCCATTTCATATATCACTGTAGCGGCATACCACCCGATCCCATTTACAAATCAACATCAATCATAAAAGAAGCCTGGCAAGGGAACAAGAGTATAATAACAACATCCCGGCAAGGAAGACAATATCGTAAACAATAACATCCCAGCAAGGGAACCAACAATGATAATCATCATATTAAGCATGAATAAATCACAACGGAATCATAACAATTACAATACGAAACTCACGGGCATGCTTGACACCGACATATAGATACTCGTTACCATGCCTATACGTCGTACTCCACAATTAACACATAACAATTAAGACATAACTCCTAATCCCTCAAGCTAAGGTTAGACCAAACACTTACCTCAAAGGCACGAACACAATTCAAGCCTCAACTACTGTTTTACCTCTTGTTTCCACCACCAATTCGCTTGTATCTAGCCACAATTTACTTAACGATATCAATAAATGCTAAATGAATCAATTCTAATGCATGAAAATTGGTTTTATGAAGATTTTTCCAAAAAGTCAAAAAATCAACCCTGGGTCCATATGGTCAAAACCCGAGGTTCGAACCAAAACTCGATTACCCATTCACCCACGAACCCAAATATATAATTTATTTTGAAATCCGACCTCAAATCGAATTCCAAATCCCTAAAATTCAAAAATCCTAAATTCTACCCAAAACACCCAATTTTCTCCATGGAAACCCTTGATTTTGAGTTAAAATCATGTGAAAAGATGTTATAGATTGAAGAAAACGAGTTAGAAATGACTTACAATCTATTTGGAAAAGTAGTTGTCTTTAAAAAATCGCCCAAAGATGTTTTAGGTTAGAAAGAGTTTGAAAAATGAGAAATTTTCGGCTAAGTTATGATTTAGCAGGTTGCAGATGTCGCAATTGCGACCAGGGTTCGCAATTGCGAACCCTTAAGGAACTTGCTGACTTCGCAAATGCGAAGGATACGTCGCATTTGCGATCATGGGAAATTTCGGTCACCTTCGCAATTGCGAGGGACCTGTCGCATTTGCGACATCACAATTGTGAGGAAAGGTTGCATTTGCGACCAAGGCCTGCCCAACCCAGTCTTCGGAAATGCGAATGTTTGTTCGCAAATGCGAGCTAGCAATTGCGAGCCAGGCTTCGCAATTGCGAAGCCTGCAGACCTGCAACACACAACAGTTTTTCCTAAGTTCTGTGGCCTATCTAAAACTCACCCGAGCCCTCAGGGCTCCAAACCAAATATGCATGCAAGTCCAAAAATATCATACAGATGCTCGTGCAATCAAATCATCAAAATAACATCAATAACTATGAATTTAGCATCAAAATCAAAGAAAAATCTCATGAACTCTTAAGTTCCATTTTTAACAACCGATGGTCCGATTCACGTCATATCAAGTCCGTTTCTTACCAAATTTTATAGGCTCACCTTAAGTGTCATATAATACTTTTACCGGGCTCCAGAACCAAAATACGGGCCCGATACCATCAAATTCAAACACATTCCAATTTCTAAAAACTCTTATAATTTTAGCTAAACAATTTCTTTCAAAAATTCATTTCTCGAGCTTGGGACCTCGGAATTCAATTACGGGTATACGCCTAAGTGCCATATTTTTCTACGGACCCTCTGGGACCGTCGAATCACAGGTTCGGGTCCGTTTACCTAAAATATTGACCGAAATCAACTTAAATTCATTTTAAAAGCAAAATTTATCATTTTTCACAGATCTTCACATAATGGCTTTCACATACACGCCCGGACTGTACACGCAAATCAAAGTGAGATAAAAAGGAGATTTTAAGGCCTCGGAACACAGAATTTATTTTCAAAACAAGTGATGACCTTTTGGGTCATCACAATCTTTTACAAATATAACAAATCCAGTATAATCCAATAAGTAAAGAGAATTTTAATTGATTTCAAAGTTCTAAAAATTAGAAAAATTATTTAATTATGATTTTGTCCAATATAAAACCTATATTTCGCTAAGGAGTTTCGTGATTTTAATATAGAACTAGTTTCTATGTACGTGCACGTAAATGTTTAGTGAATTGTTTAGATGAAAAATTGTTATATAGCAATTGATTGTAAAACTATAGCAATCAATTAATTAAATGCTGAGAATGATGTTATTACATATCATAAACTTGAATTAAATATGTGAATATAATCAATTTAATTAAGTCAGATAATATATGTACCTATATTATAGAAATATGGAACGTGGTCGTATCTTATCGAGTAGTTTTTCATAGACGATGTTTTGGATGTATGTTTCCTTCTGACTCTTCGGTTAACTCTATTATGAACAAAACTCTTTAGATATTAATATCCCTTTTAAAAGTAGAACAAAAGTTTTCCATGTAAAAAATAGTTTTCTCTTAGCATCTCCTTACATCTTTATTCTCTGCCTTAGTTTTGCTAGGTTCCCAACGTGAATAACTTCTAGCGACTCCATCTTTTCCTTATCCTAAAAGACTCTTTGGAGTCCAAATTAAAGTCAAACACTAATTCACAAGATAATTTAGGTTTAGGAGTTCTTAGAAAATAAAAAGATGTCTTAAAGTATAGATTTTTCTAAAAAAAAATATATCAATATCTATTATATCTGTTATACACTATGATTTTAGGTTTGGTTATAATTATTTGTGAATTGTTTATATCTGTTTAGGTTTAGTTTAGAACAAAGACTAAGTATCCAAATATAAATCTAACACTAAATCGAAAGACACCATAAATTTATTAGTTTTGTGAACAAAAAAGATGTCGTATTGTATCAAATAAAAATCCATAGATGCGCACTACTAAAAGGATTGCATCATACGAGTCTTTGAGAGTATGACACAGAGAGCCCATATCTTCTCTTCAACAAGATCTACAATTGGCTTATAAATATTAAATAATTAATTTAATAGAATTAGTCTTCTTCTATGATTCTTATTTTTTATCCAACTCCAAATCATATGATCGTTTCAAAATTTTACTTTTAGGTCCGACTAAATTTGATTGTGATTAGAATTCGGTGCGAATTAATATTAATTCAAGTTTTAAGTTACAGTTTTATCTAATATATAATTGTATGTTGAAGGACATAAAGGTCAATCAACTTTTTAAGAATATTTTGTCGTTCAACATTTAACGTGAAATATATATATATATTAAGAAGCAAAGAGCAAAGGTATATTTTTTCAAATGGACATCGGGGCTCATCCTATTCTCCTATTTTGTGCATCTGTGGTACCAATGTCCTATTATTCATTTTCTAACCAATTGATAACCTGCAATTTTCCCCCATAAATTAAAGGTGCTTACCCGTGCTCAAACGGACGGTGACATCCCACAGGTCGGATAGACCTTGCGGCAAGTGGTGTCATGTGACATTGCTTTATCAAAAATTTTATTTTATATATATAGTATACAAAATAAAAATATTGAGTCTAAATATAAAAATTGGCATTGCTTATCACTATAAGAATTTATTTATTCGTTCATTTTTTTAAATATTGTCATCGCTTACCAAAAATTCTATGTATGTCACTACTAGATATCCGGAAAAAAACGACAACAAAAAGCGACCAAAGTTGGCCGCTTACAGGTCAAAAAGCGACCAAAAAGCGTCCAAACAGACCTGGTCGTTATTTTGCTGGTCCCTTTACCTTAGGGACCAAAGTTGGTCGCTATTTAAACTTTGGTCTCTAAGGTAAAAGGATCAAATATTCCGGGTAAACAATATACCGACCAACTTTGGTCGCTTTAATATTTTAATAATATAAATTTAGCAACCAAAGTTGGTCTCTATATTTAAATTACGTTTTTTTATTTATTATTAATCAAAATATAGCGACCAACTTTGGTCTGTAAAACAAATATTATATTTTAAAATATGGAAAACTGATTCTATTTGTCTAGTTCAAAGTATATAAAAGTCAAGGAGTGTTTTGTACATCATTATCATCACCGTCTGATGAACTTTAATCACCAAGACGGTATCCAGAAGGGTCTACTTATCGAGGACGGGAAGAATGATCACGGAGAGGACGGGAGGAACAAGCACTTGGAGGACGGGAGGAACGAGCACGGGGAAGGAGAGCCTCTGGCGATGACTCACGAGACCGTGGAATCGCAAAACCTCCAGAAGCTAGGATAGATTTGAGCTGCTCTTGCATGCCATGGCATTGAGCTTGCATGCCAATGTACTAAGCATCTCTAAGTTTTTCTTTTTCCTTGGTCGCTTCTAGCTCGGATGTGAGCTTTGTCACAGTCTCCCGCATAGCGGAGAGGCTCTCCCCATCAAGTTGCTCGGCTTGCGAGGAAGTCCCTATTCCTTGCATTCCACACTTATAGCGATGGAATTTCTTAGTAGGAAGCCTGTATACCTTCCCCCATTTTGGACCGCCTGCAGCCTCCGTCTACATTCTTTTAGCATCCTCGTCCGAAGGTTGGATTGGCTCGCCCGACTCATTAAGTGGCTGACTGCGTATGAATTCCTCCACTTCAACTGTGAAGCGATCCTATCAGATAAATTGCAAGTGAATTAGTATTTCAAAATTTATATAAAAGTAAATCAAAATACTTAATGAAAAGTGAAAACTTACATGTATAGTCGAGGCTCGGCCCTCGATCCACCTTTCTTGGTCCGTCTCTTTCTTCTTCCTTTACAATATGAGTCTCCTTGAATAGCTCATCTTGGTCCATCGGACGCCCCAACTTCTTTTCTTGAAAACTCATAAATTTTAGTTAATAAACAGAATAGATATACTTTGAAAATTAAAATAAATTAAGCAATTACGTACCATTCTTCTTTTTATTGTCCCTAGGCTGATCGCACCTCCAGTGTGCAAGGATCATCCCTTCTTAGATGCACAAACTTTCTTTCCTTTTTCGCTCTTCTCTAAGAACTTTGCGGTAAGCCATTGCCTTTGCAAATCCTCCCATAAATTCTGAAGCAACCAGTCAGGCTTCTGGTTTAACTTTCTAGCTTTGGAGAAAGTATGCGACAACCGCTTGCGAGCTTTGAGATGAAAATTTGCAGCCACTTCTGCGCTATAGCGGTGTTCCCATACACACTTGCTTTGTATTTCAAAAGTTAAATATTTATGGAAATATCATAAATATAAATAATTATACTGCTTAAAAGAATATTTATACCTTAAATTGATTGAAAATTTGCTCCTTCAGCGAGAATAGGAACTCACTCCAAGTCGCATAAGGGCCATCATAAAGCTTTCTGGTTGCTTTGGTGATTATCCTCGTAGTAATATTACTCGGGATGAACCTGTAATTTAATAAAAAAAACACATTAATATCTTAGTAAAACTGTACAAAACAATATGTAAAAATAACAAATAACTCTTACCCATCACCCTCAGGGACTATGATGATCCTGCTATATTGATCATAATGCACCTCCTCGTCATCATTAGCATCACCGTCCGAAGCATATATATCAGAGGCATGTGTGGAAGGTGTAGGGGGTCAGAGCTAGTATCTCGCAGGCGAAGGCCTGAAACAGATGGAGTCCTTGATAAAGATGCCATGCCATTCTATATAGAATTTATAGCAACAACTGATCTGTCAGTAAGAGGACTTTTTAAACTCCTTTCAACTTTTTCAAAATAACTCATTAAGTGCCATTGAATTTTAATGAAATACTTTTTCCGGTCTATAATAAGCGATCTTTTAGACTTTTTATTTTGGTCCAAAATAAATGTCCTTTTACATAATTAAGAAGGAATTAATTTTATTTTTTCAATATTTGCCCTTATTTATATATCACAATGTGTCAATGTAACAAATAATTAATAATTTAGTAAATACATATTTTTTTCTTTAGGTGTTCGCATTTTTTAAGGGATGTGTCAAATGCCAAAAAAGCCACTTATTAGGGACCAGAGAGAGTACTAAAAATGATTTTAGATACATCTCGAAGTCCCCTAATTAATGTCAGATGCGGATTTAAGATTTCTAGAATACGGGTACACCACTAAAAAAGAGGGGGAAAAGTGTTTCATGGGAATTGATCCTTCTTCCGTTGGGTAAATAATTCAACGTTTAATCAAGTGTACCATTCAGCCTTTTTAAAATATGGGACCACCAAATTATAATAGATCAACTCTAAAAAATATATACATAAAATACCTAATTTAGCAGAAACACTATGAGTTCTCGTATCCCATAATTTAGGCCTAAATCCGCCCGGGGTTAATGTGACCCCCTTGCGCAGATGAATATAGGTATATCAAGAGTGCAATTCGATGGCTAGTAATGCATTATAGAATTAATATATTTAGTAGAATTTTGGGAAGCAAAATAGCGAAAAATGAAGAGGCACGTGCATCTTTAATGTGCAAAATTAAAGTCAAAGATTTGGTGATTCAGCAGCCTTTTCATTTACTAATGTCCACTGCTCAGTTTAGAATAGTTGTACTCATAAATACTACTCCCAATTGCGTTCAATTACTAGGCAATATAGTACACCTCGTAGCTAATATTTTATTACTGAGTAATTAATTCATACAACTTCGACAAAAAAAAAAGACATTTATTTATTACTCCCTCCAGTCCAAAATAAGTAATTTTTTAGTTTTTTTTTTGTGGTTCAAAATAAGTGATTTTTTTAGATTTCAAGAATGAATTAATTATTTTTTCCTACATTGCCCTTGGAGTAATTAATGTTGGAGTATGTGTTAGGAGTGTTTATATGAAAAGATAGTAAATGTCAATATGGTTAATTTCATTGCTAATTAATGCTAAAAGTTAAAAAAATTTAATATGTGTGAAAATAATAAAAAAATCACTTATTTTGGACCGGAGGGAGTATATAGATGGTGCTATTTGATTCTCTATTTATTCATTTCTCTTAGCTTTATATTACAAGCAGAAATATTTCGGTAATAACCTAAATTAAATTGAATTTTGATTTGAGAATATTCCATCAATATTCCGCTCAAATCTCAAGTTAATTGGAGTCCATAGTTTAAAATTTTCGTATCTATTAAATATAGATTTTCAGATTGAGCCACACACAATAGTTTATTAGTCCAATTTGTTGAGTTATTTCCTGACTAGGCTACTGCTACGATCTTCCGTTATTTGCTTTTACAAATTTTGCTACTGTAGACAAAAATATTGCTTTTTGTTATAAAATAATAAAAGAAGAATATTTTTTAAAAAAAAAAAGAGAATTCTTATTGATTTGGATTGAATTACAAAGGAATAGAACCCCTTTATTTATAGGAAAAGAGTGACTTAGCCACCAAGTAAAAATCCCTAAAATCTCTCTAAAATATAGACATTCGTCTTAAATACAATTCTATTTATAACACTCCCCCTTGAATATCTATTCAACATATAATGTGTCTCGTTAAAATCTTAACTAAAATAAAATCCAGTGGGAGAAAATTTTAGTGAAGAAAAAAGAGTATACATATCTAACAATACGCCTTTTGGTTGCCTCATTAAAAACCTTGCACGGAGAACCTAGTGGGACAAAACCTTGTAAGGAAAAAAAGAGTACAACGCGTATTAACTCCCCCTGATGAGAGCATCAATTTTGTAACGACTTGACTGGTTGTTTTGAGCAATTGCGTCCGGTTCGGCAGTTTGAGATCACGAGCAACTTCATATTATATGTATCGACTTGCGTGCATGGTTGGATTCTGTTTCCGGATGAATCAGAGTCGAATTGGAAGAAGGAATTTAGTTTTGGAAGCTTAAGTAGTGAGAATTTGACCGGAATTTGACTTTTGGGTAAATGACTCCGGAATGAGTTTTGGATGATGTCAATAGCTTCGTATGATGATTTTGGACTTAGGCGTGCATTCGGATTTGGATTTAGAGGCCGTAGGGTAATTTGAGGCATTTCGGCGAAAGTTGGAAAAGTTAAAGTTTGGAAAATGGAGAGGTTTGACCCATAGTTGACTTTTGTGCTATCGAGGTCAGAATGCGATTCCAAAAGTTGGAACAGATCAGTGATGTCGTTTTGGACTTGCCTGCAAAATTTGGTGTCGTTTGGAATTGATTTGATATGGTTCGGACGCTTGGTTGCAATTCTAGAGGTTCTTAAAGTTCATAGTGATTTTCATGCATTTTGGTATCCAATTCGTGGTTCTAGAGGTTATTTTGGTGTTCCGATCGCACGAGCGAGTTCGTGTTATGTGTTCAGACCTGTGTGGGTGTTTGGTTTGGAGCCCCGAGGGCTCGAATGAGTTTTGTATGCATTTCAGAGTGTTTGAAAGAGGTTCAGCTGTGCTGGTGTTTCTGTTCTCGCATTTGCGAGCATTTCATCGCATTTGCAAGATTCTTCTCGTATTTGCGAAGATGGGCTGGGCAGGGGGAGTTCGCATTTGCGAACATTTGGGCCGCTTTTTGCGAAGGCCCTACTTTGCTTTTGCGAAGTGCCTCATCGCAATTGCGATGGAGACAAGATTCTTTAGGCTTCGCATTTGCGAAGATTTCTTCGCTTGCAAGTTTGCATTTGCGAACCCAGTGTCGCAAATGCGACATCTGTAGCCTGCTAAAAGCTGGCTATTTCGAGTTTTTGCTTTATTTTTTATATTTTGAACCCTAGAGTCGAGGTGATGCGATTTTGTGAAGAGATTTTCATGCCAAGTCACTGGGTAAGTACCTTTAATCAATTTCCAACTGCATTTTGTGATTATATCTTAGATTTAACATCAAATTCATGAGAATCAAAAGGAAAATTTAGGAAAAATTGTAAAATCTTTCAAAAATGTAAAATGATGATTTGAAGGATCAAATGGTATCCGAATTTGATAACTTTTGTATGAGTGAACTCATATCGGAATGGGTATTCAGTTTTTGTAAATTTTGTCGGGTTCCGATGTGCGGGCCTGGGGAGTTGACTTTTGTTGACTTTTTGCAAATTGTATAAGAATCATAGCTTTGTTAATTGAAATTGTTTTTTCTTGCATTGTTTGATGTATTCAAGTCGTTTTTGGCTAGATTGAGCCGAGCGTTGATGAATTGGTAAAGGAAAAATTAAATTGAGTATTGAATTGGCCGGAGTGAAGTAAGTATCTTGCCTAACCTTGTGTGAGGGACTTCCCCTTAGAATTTGAGTCTTCTATGCTAATTGTAGTCTGTGCATGCGAGGTGATAAGTGCGTGCTCAGTCTTATTTGTGGAAAATTTGCCTTTAGGGTTCTTAGGTCCTTATGTTTATTAAGTGGGAAGTTTTCCGATATGATTGAGTTTCCTAATTGCTTGTTTTACCTCTATATGCTCCCTACGACGTTGTTAGCTTTCTTCTAACTCTTACTTGTTACTTGGCCCTTATTTCCTTAACTGAAGTGATTATACTCCTTATTGTTTTGTTATCTCTTAATTATGAATTTCTCTATGACCCTGTGCATATATGCTATGTGTCCAAATTGTTGTAGTTGTCGGTATAGTTATCACAGGCCTTATATGTCTTGTTGTTTTGTAAAGGTTGTTGTGCTTCTTGATTTTTCCGTGATTCTCTTGTTGCCGTGTACTCATACTTTTGGTGGTAGAAATCCTTGTGATTGGGTTGTTGAATTGTTATTGTGGTTGATTTTAAACTATGTCTGGTTATTGATATGTTGAGGAGGAATAAGGGAGAATTGAGGTTGTCTGGGGGGATCGGATTGCACGTCGCAACAAGGAGTAATAAGGGCGGACGGGTGGGATCAGTTTGCACGCTATAACAGGAGGAACAAGGGTGATATATATTGAGGAGTAATAAGGGTGGACTAGTGGGATCGGGTTGCATGCCGCAACAAGGAGTAATAAGGGTGAATGATCATGTTGTTACTGATATGGTGATATATATACTATTTAATCTTATTGTAATTGTTAAGGGAACACGAATGGTAACGTAAGAGTAAATTATAATAAGAGCAAATAGTATATATATCACCATATCAGTAACAACATGATCATTCACCCTTATTACTCCTTGTTGCGGCGTGCAACCCGATCCCACCAATCCACCTTTATTACTCCTCGATATATATCACCATATCAGTAACAACATGATCATTCACCCTTATTACTCCTTGTTGTGGCGTGCAACCCGATCCCACCAGTCCACCCTTATTACTCCTCGATATATATCACCCTTATTCCTCCTGTTGCGGCGCGCAATCCGATCCCACATGTCCACCCTTATTACTCCTTGTTGTGGCGTGCAACCCGATCCCACCAGACAATCACATTTCACCCTTATTCCTCCTGTTGCGGCGTGCAACCCGATCCCAACATATCAGTACCAATCACAAAATAAGAACAAGCATTTCACAATTTTGCTCAAAACCTTCCCACAATATTTATACCTCAAATCATAACGACGGGAGGTCTATATCATTACGAAACTTCAACAGTTACTACTACACAACGAGACCAATCAAGGTATACCATAAAGTATCAATAAACCACGTAAACCAACAATATAATATAATAAAACTACGGAACAAGTAATACCTTCAATAGGGAAAACAACATTTAACAGGAAGCAATTAGACATGGAAGCATCAATAAGCAAGTAGCAGTTAAGGCAGAAAAGCAATATATAAGGGAACGGGGAAGGGAACAGGCTAAACAGATAATTTGGCGGCGCATAGGTACTCGTCACCATACCTATATGCCACACACATGAAATTTCACATAGCAAATAAGTCGGGGATCCCTAATCCCTTAAGTCAAAGTTAGACCAAACACTTACCTCAAGCCAACAGGTATTTCAAAGCTCAAATACCGCTTTACCTCTCGATTCCACCTCCAATCCACTCGTTTCTATTCATAATTAACTTAATAACATCAATTAACGCTAAAGAAATCAATTCCAATGCCTAATTATAGATTTCCCAATATTTTTCCCAAAAAGTCAAAAATCGACCCCGGGACCCCTTAGTCAAAACCCGAAATTCGGACCAAAACCCGATTATCTATTCACCCCTGAGACCGGATATACAATTAGTTTTGGAATTTGACCTCAATTTGAGGTCTAAATCCCCAAATTTCGAAATTCCTAAGTTCTACCCAAAACACCCAATTCCACAATGAAAACCCCTAGATTCTAGGATGAATTTTTGTAAAAAGATGAAATAGATTGAAAGAAATGAGTTAAGAATCACTTACTTATGATTTGGGGAATAAAAAGTATTTAGAAAATAGCCTCTTATGTTTTAGGATTTTGAAAAAGTGAAAAGTGGATGAAAAGTCCCGTTTATATAGCGCCCCGGATCCTCACTACGCGGTCCACAGAATTATAGGCGCGACCACGAAACCTTGGCCTTACCCTACCACGTCCACGAAATCTTTACCGTGGTCCACAGAATTATGGGCGCGGCCGCGAAACCTTAGCCTTACCCATTGCGGTCCGTGAAGCCCTCCACCGCGATCGCGAAATCCCACCGCGGTCCGCGAAGTTTCCAGCATGGCCGCACTCCAAGGTTCAGAGATCTGCAACTTTGCAACTATCTTACACCAGATCTTTTCTAAGCCTAGACATCTCGTAGCCTATCCGAAACACACTCAAGCCCCCGAGGCTCCAAACCAAACATGCACACCAGTCTTAACACATCATATAAACTTGCTTGGGCGATCAAATCGCTAAAATAACACCAAAAACTACGGATTTAGCATCAAAATCAATGAAATTCTCAAGAACAGTTAAAGTTTCTATTTTCACAACCGAGGGTCCGAATCCCGGTCAAATGAACTTCGTTTTTTTACCAAATTTCACTGACATGATACCTGTACCGGGCTTCGAAACCAAAGTATGAGCCCGATACCAACAAGATCAAACATTATTCAATTTCTAAAAACCATTATATTTTCAGTTTAACAATTTTCTTCAAAAATTCATTTTCTCGGGCTAGGGACCTTGAAATTCGATTCCGTGCATACGCCCAAGTACGGACCCATCCGGGACCATCAAAATACGGGTCCGGGTCCGTTTACTCAAAATATTGACCGAAATCAACTTAAATAAATTTCTAAAGGCAAAACTTAGCATTTTAACAAATTTTCATATAAAGGCTTTTCGGAAACGCATCCGGACTGTGCACGTAAATCGAGGAGAAAGAAGATGGGATTTTGAAGGCCTCGAAACCTTGGATTGGATTTTAAAACACGAGATGACCTTTTGGGTCGTCACAATCAACTAGATTAAAGGCTTGTTCATCTGAAGATTACTTTCCTATATTTTCTAATTTAGCTCTATTGTTTGTTTAAAATTATTAAGAGCTCTTATTTGAGAATGTATTAAAGTTTCATTTCTTCTCTATTTTTTATTTGCATTTTAAGTAACGTGATTCATATATTCTAGATGAACTCTGAATAAATGTTATTTGTAATTGTAAAGAAAAAGTTCAAAACCCTTAAGTTTGGCCTGTTTGGGTTTAGACTCGAAACCGTCCATTAAGTATATACTAGAACACTAATAGCCTTATTGTAATTATTTTCCGATGGCATGAATTTTTTTATTACAAAAATTAAGCTCCTGCCCATATGTCTATAGATGTTTGGCTGAGTTTGGTATGGATATAGGACCATGCTAGATCTTCTTGGAATGAAAAGTGTCAAGAATAGAGTGGACGTAGAAGAAATTTAGCATGCTGAAATGAAAGCATGTACCTAGAAGATGGCAAAATTCCTTGATGGAAAAGACCTTTCCTAAAATAGATTTACTTGGACTTGTCAACTTTGATTATAGTTGTCAGGGCGGAACTAAGAATTCTAACTAGGGAAATAAAGGAAGAAATTCACGATTACTTAGATTTATAACTGCTAGTTAAAGGGCTTGGAATCGATTTTTGACTTTTTGCGGAAAACATGGGGAAATCTATAATTATGCATTAAAATTAATTTTTTTAGCGTTAAAAAAAAGTAAAATAAATAAAAAAAGTAACATATTATAATAAGTTAATTTATATATGTTCACCGAATAACTATTATGCCTCAAAATCAAATAAGTTGTGATCAACTAATTACACTCTATATATACCAACAAAAATAACATATTCAGAATAATTCCGTAAGTGAGGTCTGAAAAAAGTAACGTATTTTGTATATGCAGATCTTACCCCTACTTTGTGAATGTAGAGAAGCTGTTTTCGATAGGTACTTGACTACTAATTTACAGTTTATATAATAAGCTAAATATTGATAGACATGTGGAAATCTTTCACACCTTAGAACATACAATAAAAACACTAGACTAGATTTCCATAATCTATACCTAGTGTAATAATTGCAACCCCAACTGCCATCCACTTAAAACTCAACTTTCTCTCCCTCTTTCTTAAATGCTTTTGCCAACACTATGTTCCACTTCTCCTTAAATAATTATTCCCTTTCCCCTCATAAAACCCCAACTCCTCATTTCTCTCATATTCCTTTCTCAAAAATGAAGAATTCTCTACTCATTTTTACTCTCTTAACTTTCTTTTTCATCACAATTACCTTCTCTTTTGCTGCTCAAAATGATAATGGTGGTGGATTTGGATTTGGGCCTGGTGGTGGATTTAACATACCTGGATTTGGTGGTGGTGGATATGGTGGTGGATTTGGAGGCCCAAAAGGAGGATATGCTAAAGGTGGTATTATAAGGCCCACTGTTGTTTGTAAAGATAAAGGCCCATGTTTGGGTAAGATACTAAGATGTCCAGCTAAATGTTTCAAATCATTTAGTAGAGCTGGAAAAGGTTATGGTTATGGTGGTGGAGGTGGTGGCTGTACTATGGATTGCAAGAAGAAATGTGTTGCTTATTGTTAAGAATCATTAAGTAAGTAATATAATATAGTATTTATAATATATGTTGGAGTTTTTAAAGAATATATATATATGATGGTGTTTTGGTTTTGAATATTTGGTTTGAATGAGTTTTGTGTGAAAATTCTATGTATGGAACTTAGTTCTGCTGTTTTAATATAGTAATAGTAGAATTAATGATGAGATATTTCTCTGTTTGTGGAAATGGTACGTTATTTTTCTTTGCTTAACCTAAGTGAGCTCTTATCTTATATTCTTGATTAAAGTTGGTCAAGAAAACTGAAAGAAACGCATGATATTCTTGATCATGCGCACTGAATCAATTACGTACAGCTTGGGTCAGTGACTCACTGGTTAAACGCTTTTTCCATCTTTGACTAATGAATTTAAAGTTTATTGGTTCGGGATTGTAGTCTGTGTAAATTGTTGGTAGGGTTGGGCATGGTTTGGGCAAACCCGAAATTCAAATCCAAATCTAAATTTTTGGTTTGAATTTCGGCTTGGATTGGATTTAATTTTTTCGGATTGGAGATATTGCATTTGGTACATTATCCATATGCAAATAGTAGTAAAAATAACACGGTATATCCAGTTTTCGGACTGGTCATTCAAAAATAGTCAGCTTTATCAAGTCAATGAAAAATAGCCACTATTTTGCTGCAACAGAGATCGGCCAACATAATATACTGGAGTTCGGTGCACCTGTATATAAACTCCAGCATATTATGCTGGACCGGTATACTTTGCTGGATCCAGTATAATATACCGGAGACTGGAGCACCGGTGCTCCAAACTCCAGTATATTATGCTGGACCGGTATAGTTGCTGGAACTCCAATATATTATGGAGGAGTTCTAGTGTACTTATGCTGGAACTCCATCATATTATGCTGGAGTTCTAGCATACTTATCCTGGAACTCCATCATATTATGCTGGAGTTCCAGCATACTTAGAACTCCAGTATAATATGTTGGAGTTCAAGTATACTTATGCTGGAACTCCAACATAATATACTGGCGTATTTTTCGGGTTTTGAACAGTATTTTCGCTCAGATTTATCTTTATATGAAAAGTGGCTAAATTTTGATTACTTTTGAAGCTGGGCTATTTTTGAACGACCAGTTGTAAATCTGGCTATTTTTGAATTTCTCCCCAAATAGTAATAAGTAGGGGTGTTCGTCGGTCGGTACGGTATAGTATTTATACATTTCGGTTCGGTATTTTCGGTATTCGATTTCTTAAAATCCTATACCAATACCGTACCTAATTAAATTCGGTATGGTTCGATTTTTCTCCTTTCGGTTTCGGTTTGTTCGGTTCGGTAACTTCGGTTTGAATACTAACTAGTGCATAAAGCCATACACTCTAATATTCTTAATTAAAGTACTCAAAAATACAAAACTGAAAATATTTGTTGACAAAAATTTTGTCCAAAACTAGCAAATATTGACCCAAATAGAGAAAATTTTACATAAAAGAATATTTGATCATTAGAAATGTCTTGTTACTTGTTTAGAGTTAATTGATGAACTTTGAGAATAAAGGAAAGTAAAATTTTAGATATTTTATATTTATGTTATAATTGATAATATGTGTTTTGCGTAATATAATATATATTTCGGTACGGTATCGGTATTTCGCTATTTTATTTTAAAATATCATACCTAATACAAGTTTTTTTAAAAACTTAAACCAAATACCCTACCAAATACCAAAATACCGTATACCAAATATCAAAATTTTCGGTTTCAGTACGGTAATTCGGTATTTACCAAATTATGCCCAATACCCTACCCATTAGATATTATCTCATATATTCAATACTAATGAGTACTAAGTTACTGTCAGGATACTTTCTATTTGAACATGGTTTTACTATTACTACTTCTTATTAGCCGTATCGATGTCTCTAGTGCATTTCCTTGATAATATTTTTATTACTTGAATACTTTGTTTGGGTGATGTGGTGGAGAACGAGGAACTTTCCAGATAATTTAACATGAGTACTTCATTTGGATATTTATTTTGGTAAAAAGAAGAAACATCTCAACTTATAACTCAAAAATGAAAATCCAAAATATCCAAACCGAACTTAAAAAATCTGATCCAATCCGAGCTTATTTAGATTGGATTTGGATTGATATTTTTTCGATCCGAAAATAGAAACACTACTAGAAATTCGGCAAAAATCGACTGCGGTCGACCGACCAAAGTTGATCGATTTTTTAAAATATATTATTTTTTAATTTTTTTTATGAAATCGACCAACTTTAATCGGTTTTCTTTGGCGCAAAAATGCGGAAAACTATTTTTGAGTCTCGCGAAATTTATTTTTCAAGAAACCTACCAACTTTGGTTGGTTTTTTATTTAAAATAAATTAAAATTAATATTAAAAAAATGACCGAAATCGTTCGGTTAATTCGGTCGGTCATTTTTAAAAAACGGCCGAATTCGGTTGGTAATTTTATTTTTTAATAAAATCGGCCGATATTGGTCGATTATTTTCGTGCAAAAATATAATTAAAGAGTATAAATGAAATAAAAGACAGTCTTAAAACAAAATGCACCAATGGTCCAGTGGTAGAATAGTATCCTGCCACAGTACAAACCCCGGTTCGATTTGGTCGATTTTTTCGGCAATTTTTTTTTTGAATTTAATTGACCGACCAAAGTTGGTCGGTAATTTCTGACCAACTTTGGTCGGTATGTCCTTCTGACCTTCAAAATACCGACCATACGTTAATGGTCGCGTTTTGGACAATTATTATCCATTAGACCTACTTTGGTCGGTTTTTTTGGACGGTATCCAAACTGAAATTTTCATATTCAATCCGAACTGTGAACGCTCACCCTTAGTTGCTAGGTTCTAAATATATTTTTTTTACATATTTAGAGGAATTCTTAAGATAAATACAAAATTTGAACCAAAACTACTAGGTTAAACCGAACTTGCGCATGCCAGCTCTGCCCTACTAATGAGTAGGCTTGAAATATTAGCTTCTCCGTTCCATTTTATACAATGATGATGTTATCTCAAAATTAAGTTATAAAGTTACCTAATTTATTGACAAGTCCAATATGAAAAAGCATATCATTTCTTTAGAAAAGAACATTACATTTCTAAATTTTGTAATTTCTTAATTCAATTATATTCTCATTTTACCCGTAAAACACTTTCTTCCAAGAAGAACATGGCATGTTTAAGACCATAAAATTTAAATATTAATTTTTGGTATGTTATATATGCTTTTAATTTAAGATCGTAAGATTCAAAAATCTCTTTTACATTCTTGATTTTTATATTTCATTTTTAAGATACATCAATTGAAACCAAGGGAATACTTTTATTTACCAGTAAGTCTCAAAGACAAACCTTAAAATGTTGTAAATAGGGGGCTGTTTGGCCTAGCATGACATTAAATAAAAGATAAATTTTAAAGTACAATTTCTGTTTCTGTTATCCAAAAAGGCGGTTTCTCATCTCCATTTCTGTTATGGTCAGAATTGAAAACTATAACCGAAACGTTTTGTTACACTTTAATTTGCGGGATAAGACAAACCCTGGTCCACTTGGGAAATATATTTTTCATATGATTATCTAGTCTTAAGTACCTAACCAATGAAAATCATGCGATCTTTGTCTGCTTGTCATAATTTCATGGGGATAGCAAATTACTAACGCATATAAATTAGAACTAGAGTAGTTATAGCTGAGCCTACATAAGATCAACGATTAAGCAGACGTTTGAATATAGATTTTGTTAAAATTTTAAAAAAAATAATTTTTAGAAGTGAAAGTTGAGTTTGAAAATGCATTTTACTAGAAAAAAACAGTTTTTGGAACCTGGAAAATTTTCTTCAATTTTTTTCAATAATTAATCAAATTATAAGATAAGTAATGTTTTTATTTATTTTTAAATATTAGAAAGAAAAAAAATCTATATCCAAATAGCAGCTAAGAGTCTTGAGAATGGATAACCTCTCTTTATGGAGCGATTTAACCGTAAAACTTAGGTGGAATGACCAATTTCTTAGTCGCTTATTAATATTTAGCCATTGTGTGTAATGTCTAAATAAGTAGAAAGTAAAAATAACAGTTAGTCGAATCAAACAATTGATAAGAACATATTAAAAGATAAAGACAGGAACGAAAATCCGCAATTATTTTTATCTAAATTCTTAGGCAAATTAACGAAAATGATGTATGATCATTAAAGCATATAAAGTAGAACTAGAGTGGTTGGGGAGTATAGCCGAGCCTACAAAAGAACAACTATTAAGGGTGATCATAATGTTTTTAATGGTATAGTCAATTTGCCTTTAATTCGAGGAAGAAATTTTATAAAGTTAGCTTAACCTAAGATTGAGTTGCCCCCCATTGAGGCAAATGAAGAATAGAAACTTCTTGTCGGGCTACGATTTACTTACTGCCTTTTAACACCTTTAATGTTTACACCAAATCAATATATAAATTATCGTTACATATTGTGTCACTTACTACCTCTTAACACCTTTAATGTTTACACCAAATCAATATATAAATTATCGTTACATACTTTGACACAGTAATTAGGATGAAAATCATATCCATCCCACTACTACCTTTTAACTAAATTTCATCTCCATGAGACATGACAATTAAGCAAACCGCGTGAATGTGTTGGTTCCTACACTTGGAGTACGTGGATAACTCGATTATTGAGTATACACCAACTACTCAATTATAATCAGTCTGACCTTAATATAAAACATATTTTAGAAAAGTATATAAACCAACTATTTATATTTTTCAAAGGCAAAACCAAGCGGATATAATTGTTCAGCCATGATAAAACATCGACATACTGCTATAGAAAGAAATTTACATGGCTGTGCGGTCTCCAACGCATAAAAAGGACGGTGCACTATACTCCCGCCATGCGCGGGGTTCGGAGAAGGATCGGACCACAAGGGTCTATTTCTACAAGAGGCTGTTTTCACGGCTCTAACCCTCGACCTCCTGGTGACATGACAACAACTTTACCAGTTACGCCAAGATCCCCAATGCATATGGCGGAATTTTATTTTATCGTAACTTGTTTTTAGTCCAAACTAATGAATACGGTGTTATCACTATATCATAGTTAATTAATATAAATGTTCAATATAACTTTGATTAGTCCTACAGAGCCAGAAGGGTATGCCAAAAAATAGAAAGGCTAAAAAGCGAGATTTACATACGCAAAGATTGTTTTTGCCAGATTTACAAAGATCTCTATATTTTTTCTAAAATCATTGTGGTCAAAGTAGTATAAATGAAGACATACATCACAGGAATGATAACTCAAAAATATGAAACAAGCATATCTGCCGGACTGAAGTGACCAAATTCTATATCTGCTACACCTCACCCGCGATTCACGATTATATTGCTGCTCTCAACGCCCCTCTAGCAGCTTCGCGCTTCATCTCTGCAGCTTTACCACTTCCTCGGAAATACATGTATACTTGCTGCATAATGAGATCGCAATGAACAAAAATGTTACGTCTCTCACTCCCTAAGATGACTAGAATAAAACTTAGTGTGGAAAAATCAGATAAAGAGGGAAGTCATACCTGAATAACCCAGATGCTCAATACTGATTCAAGACAAAATAGACCGAAACCGATGAAATAGAAAACCTAAAGGCCAGAGAATAAAAGTCATGTTAATAGTCAAACTTCAGATGACTACTTAAGCAGTTTTTTTTTTCCTTTTCTATTTTTCTTGTCGAAATTAATGAAGGGGCGGGGAGGAGGGAGTATGTTGGAGATGCTGTGGAATATGCTGAATAGCATGTTGAAAACGTACCCCAACAAGTACTTGTTTGCCGATGAGATCTACCGCAGGTAGAATGCCTCTGTTCCAACAAATTGTAAAAGGTCAGATCACAGAAATAGATAATAAGTAGCAACAACTTAAAGGAAATCCCGAGAAATCTCGTGATTTGGACATAAGAATTGTGACATTCCGGAAAACAAGTAAAATATTTTTTCAAGTTGAAAATGGTACAGTCAAATCTATCTATAACAACAAACCTCGTTTGTTCCGACATTTTTTGGCTGCTATAGTGACGTGCTGTTTTAGAGGACATGTATTATAACAGAACTGAAAAATTGGTCCCGAAAAAAACTTGACTTTTATCGTGAATGACTGTTATATGGAGATGTTTTTAGAGAGGTCTGATTGTTTGAAAATTGGAGTTGTTTTTGAACATGAATATAAATTGGAGTTGTTTTTGAATTATTGTGAGTGATTTGGAGTGAAAATTGTCAAAAACAGTTTTTTGGATTTTTTTTGAATCTGGAATTCAACTTCAAGTTGGATTTGGAATTTTCATGACCAAACACTGATTTCGGAAAAAAGTGATTTTTTTCATGGCCAAACGGGCCCCTAAAAGCAATTAGCTAATAGGAAGGGCTAAAACTTGTTGGTACAAGTTACATGAATTAGATTAAGATGTTCAAACTGAGCAATAACTAATAACTAAACTCATTATCCGTCCTCATTTTCTTCTATATGGGACTAGAAGTTAAGTTCAGCATCAGAAAGGAAATCTAAGGAATGCATTTACACTACTTTCTATAAAGTCAAATGTAAGATTCTTACGTAAGTGATTTTCCTCTGAAAACTACTGGAGGAGCAACAGCAGCAAAGATGCAGAATGCAATGTGAAGCTGTACACAGAAGCAAAATATAAGACATATCGTTGCATTCACCAATTTAGATCGGAGATAAAGAAAAACAATTATACAGAACTTACCAAGTAAAACAAGAAAAACCATGCAAACTTCATTGCACCCTCAGTTCTGTGACAATATTTGGGTTAGTCCCATAAAGAAAGGAACCAAAAAGTGGAATAGCATAACAGGGAATTAAAAGCCTAGACAAACTTTTAAGACTGTGATCCAGGATACATATTATCAGTGGTGGAGCCATAAATTTCAATAAAGGAGTTCAAAAAATAAAAGAAGTCAACATATGAAGAAGTTAAGGGGTTTCCAACATATACTATAGACAAAAAAAAAATTTGACCTAGTACATATAGTATCATTTTCCGGCGAAGAGGGTTCGGACGAACCCCTTTCTGCCCCTGGCTTCGCCCATGCATATTATCATTGACCAACCTACAAGATCTTAATAATGGACAAGCTTTCTGCCACACTATCAAACTTGTTAAATATGATACTACAGCTACATAACCAAAGTTCATTTTACAATCTGTAATATTGCATTCAGAAAGTGGTTGATTTAATTCGGAAAGTATGTTTAGTTCTCCAAAAGAAAGGATCATATACCTGAAAGCACGATAAAGTGGACGATACCACAGTACATAGGCTCCTGGAACCCCCGATATGAAGTAAATAATAGAAAGGAACCAGATTTTTACGTCTAAAGCCAAAAACAAAAAGTTAGGACGCTATAGCAATAAGTGATAACATCTACGGAAAAGGAACATGCTGAATCAGACAAACCTCCTTCTTTAATCCATGCTGTAGTGGTTGCTATGATGTTCCATAAAAGGCATGCAAAAAGTCCTGTCACCATCATCGTTTATCTAATCAGGAAAGGAGCAATAAAAATCTCACGGATGTAAAAAAGCGAAAAAGCAAGCATATGTACACCACAACTTTTATAGACAGAGATATCCTAAGCTATAACACGTCAAGCAGTTTATTCTGTGAATGAAATAACCAAATGCTCACAACGCTTGTTTTGATTGGTGCGGTTCATCAAAAGAAAATATTCAACGAGATGATTTACGGCTACACAAATGTCTACGACTTATTTTAGACCTCAAATTTCAAAAGTTTTCATTTATTGAACTTTGTGACAAGTCAAATAGTGCCACATAAATTGGGACAGAGGGAGTAATAGTTAAACTGCTGGTCAAGAGAAAAGAGACAGAGACTATCAAATCTAAGTTTTCTTGCTATAGAGATTGAAACAGGATCTTTCTAAATTTTGTATTTAATTACTTGAAGGTCTTGCAGGAAACTCGGGGAAAAAAAACTGAAACAGGCTCTTTCCAAAAAAAATTTACTATAAAGAAAAAAGACAAGACATTTTACTTCTGAAAAACATCGTAACTAAGTAAATTAAATGTATCAAATGGAAGCCAAATACAGCTTTAGGTCCCAAGTTTACTTATCCTGAGAAAAGAAAACATGCTTGATTGTTAATTTTTCCAATGCAATAGATATTAAGCCTTAAATGTTGCATGACAGGAAAAATAAAAAAGTAGGAAGTGTCTCATAAGGTGCTTCAAACTAGAAGAAACAAACATATAATGAGGCAAAGTTGACGTACCCAACAAGGTAGTAAATGCGACATATTGCAGCCTTTGCAAATGAACAGGTATTTCATTTGCAATGTCATGATGGATAATTGGGAAGAATGGAGGCCAATTTTTCGCCTCAATAACAATACCAGCTGCAAATCAGAGAGAATAGAGGGACTTAGTAATGTACTGCATTAAATTATCTGAACCATGTAAATTTTAAAGTAAGCTTATAAATACTCAGGAAAACCATAAAATCCACGCTACTTATGGCTACACCATCGTAATTAAATATGGACAGACACAATGGATATCATAGGAGAAGGAAATAAGACAATGACCATGATAAGAATGAAAAATCAGAAAAGTTTAGTCAGCTCTATTTCTTCGTGTGGACTTGGATTTTTTTTCCCTTTTAAGTTCCTCGTTTAGATGTCTACAAAATCACAAGACTGAAATAGCCCCACGTTTAAATCTAGAGGTTGTAAAAGGATACAAGAGATAAGTGGATTAATACAGGAGAAAAGGAAATACCTCTTGCAGCAGCCTCTTCTTTTCGTCTTAATTCCTGCACGACATCAACAAACCAAATCAGGGAATAATGACATTTGTACCACAAGCAAACATGAGCTGCTGGGGACAGAAGGGACTAATATTTTACCACTTGCAATGTCTCAAGGTCAACACTGATTTCAACTGGTGGAAGAAGAATAAAAGCCAAAAGAGACTCATCCACAAAACACATATTAATAATGCAATTTAGAGACCAGGGGATGATTGTCCCATCTTTTTGCTGGTAAATATGGGATAGGATCGATATTGGAAGCTGACTTTGTCTCCCATTTTAAGCTTTAGGACCAATATAAGAGGCCGTGAATACAAGTTACAGAAAAGAATTATGACAAGTTACAGCCAGCATAGGAGGCTTGACGACAAATGAAACAAATCAAAACTCAGCATCGAACCTCCATGCTGTATTGCTTAATGGAATGTATTAGGAGCCAACTTAGTCACAAGCATTACAACACAACAAAAGAGTAAGCATAATTTCATAGAAAAGGCGAAATCTGCAAGAAAAAACTGTATTATTTATTCTTTAAACTATTTTGCAGAACAAGCTTGCAATTTGGTCACTTCCCCCATGGTATTACAAGCTCTAAAAGAGAGCAAGGACGAAAAAGAATCCTAATGTGGACATCCAAAAACAATCCAGGGATTACGAATAGGGGGAAAAAACCTATAGAAGAAATAACTTTTAATATTGTTAAAAGAAGAACTGGTTGAAAGCTAATCAAGAAACATGGTTCCAGAAAAAGACCCAGCACTATCACAAATTCAGTTCATTTACAATGTGTACCTGTTCCCTCCTTCGCAATTCATTCTCCTTAGCCTGGAGTTCCTTCTCTTTCTTTTTCAAGTCCTATAAACAAATCATAGTAATAGATATTAAATAAGATAAACTGGGTAAATATCTAATCACATTCAACAAATTCAAATGTTGAAAGTACCGCAGCACTATCAAGAGGAATATCAATAGGCGCATCACGATCATAGAAATCAGCAGGTTCATGCGGAAGGGGTGAAAGTCTTGAGTTTGTCGCTGGAGGAACACTCGCAGTACTCTGAAAAGTGAAAAGATGACATATTTATTAGCATGGATCAAGATAAGGGTTCAAATATGATATCTACAGAATTTGAGGGGGAAAAAATCTCTTCATTAGAAAATTGTGGAGCTAGAGCACTGTACATGAAATGTTAGCAGTTTGGAAATACAGAAGAGAAGCACAAAAGTCGAGCTTGCAAAGTAATTTGTCTAGCTCTAATGTGAACCATATGGAAGGAAAGAAATAGAAGATCAAGTTTGAGAGCAAAGGAATCCATTATACAAAATAGCGGAACTTCGACGTTTTTTGTACATTTATTGAGTACTTTTGATATTTATGATGATGAAATGCCTTAGTATGATGCTGCTCTGAATTTGGCATACATTTTGCAAGCAAATCTTAATCCATCAACTAACCTACAGTCCCAAACTAGTTGGGATCAGCGAAAACAAACTCTCACTAAATATACGTAGTACACAATTTCCATAAAACAGACAGACAAAGACGGACACAGGTAGAAGGTAGGGACTGCCCGTCTAACTTACTGTGGTATAAAACGTGCCTCCACTAAATTTTGATTGCCCTGATTTTCCTCCTCCATCCTGCAAAAGATATATCAGAAGATAAATTGGCCAACTTACAAGACCTGGAAAAAATATCTGCTTTAACACATGGCTTTTAAGTCATAATTGATATTCAGGCAAAGGAGATCGCGGGAAAAGATAATACATCCAGCAATAAGCCAATCAATATGATGCAAAGACATCATTTCATGTAGTTTCGTAATTATACATAAAAGATTTTACATTCAATAACATAATAACATATAGTATCAAGGATTAGAAGGTTCAGATAAGATTGGTAGAATTTGTCCAAGATTTTCCAAAACCGTGTTCATGATTAGAAATATTACTATTTACGCTGATTTTTTTCTGTTAAATTGCATTTACTTGTCAACTCTAATGAGAATTAGGCATTGGGATTGGAATTATGCATGCCTTATGAAGTTCCTTATCCACTAACAGTGACATTCTGATATTTAGTACTTGTACTAGCGAACAAGGTAGAAATTTTGTGTGGTGAATCAACGCACTTGGTTAGGTATTTTTTTTGAGAAGGTAACATTTGTGTGTATTGATATATAACAGTACATAGGTTGTACTGAAACCATATTTACAATATGCAAAAGGATAGACTACTGAGCTACAATCCTAGCAGTATTCTAGGACTTCTAGGATCGATACAGTATCTTCTGGCCACTTTTGTTTACACCAAAAATAAAAAAGTAGGACACAATTCATTTTGATCTTCTGTATTGAATTGCTACTATCCTCAAAACATCTAGAGTTTCTCTCCTTCCATATTGTCCACCATATACATGCGGGGACAGTCCTCCATCTATCTCTTCTTAATGTTGAAGTTTCATCCCAACTAGTGAGCACTTCAGTAATCTTAGAGGGCATTGTCCATGAAATACCTCTGAGGTTAATGAATATCTTCCGTAGTTGATATGTGATCCTGCAGTGTAGAAATAGATGACTAACTGTCTCAACTGTTTCCCCACATAAAAAACACCTAGAGCACAGTGGGATCTCTCTCTTCATAAGATTATCCTGGGTCAAGACTGCCTCCTTTGCAAGTAACCACGTGAAACAAGATACCTTGTAAGGTATCTTAACTTTCCAGATGTGTTTCCATGGCCAATTAGTGATCTGTACATTAGTATGATTAAGCATCTTGTAAGCCTCATTTACCTTGTAGATTCCTCTGTTGTCGCCCTTCCACCATAGTGCATCCCTACCATTCTGAAGGCCTTTGAATGCTTCCAGTTGCTTGTAAAGTTCAGTCAACCTCGTCAGCTCCCAGTCATTCACCCTTCTTCTAAGTATCAGATCCCAGCCTTGAGGGGTCCACATTTCAGCTATTGTCTCTTGCTGGTGTTGACCTAAACCATACATATCAGGAAATAGTTCCATCAAGCTTCCAGATCCCATCCAATTATCCTTCTAGAAAGAAGTTTTGGTACCACTCTTCACTCTGATGCAGGATTGGCTCTTCACTATAGGCCAGAGTGTTCTGATGGATCTCCATAAACTAACCCCATATGTTGTATTGACTTCCTTTGAAACCCAGCTGTTTTCCCCTCCATACTTAGCTTTGATGACATTACTCCATAGGGATTGAGGTTCTTGAGAGAATCTCCATAACCACTTCATCTTAAGAGCCTTGTTTTGATTTTTTAAGTTCCTGATGCTTAGCCCACCTTTGTTTTTGCCAATCGTCAGAGATTTCCATTTCACTAGGTGATACCCCTTTTTTCTTTGTTTCCTTGCCAAAGGAAAGATCTTCTGAGACTATCCAATCTCTGAATAACACTTACAGGGATGGGAAAGAGTGACATCATGTATGTAGGAAGTGAGTCAAATACTGAATTGATCAGAATCAATCTTCCTCCCATAGAAAGGTACTGAGCTTTCCATCTGGATAACTTCTCACATTTTTCAATGACTGTATTCCATATCTCCTTGGACTTGGACTTAGCACCTAAAGGCATGCCCAGATAGATAACAGGAAGAGATCCTACTACACCTCCCAAAATCAATGATAGTTGCTCTATCTCAGGCACATCATTGATTGGATACAGATGACTGTTTTTCCAATTGATATGCAATCCTGAAGTACCTTCAAACAAGACCAGGATGATTCTCAAATACCTCAATTGTTCTTCTTTTGCATCACAAAAAATTAGAGTGTCGCCAACATATTGGAGATGTGTAATCTCCAGATTGTTGTTGCCCCTTCTTGCTACCTCGAACCCTTTGATCCATCCATTGATTTTTGCAGTTTTGATCATATTGTTCAGCCCCTCCATAGCAATTATGAAGAGAAAAGGAGATAGGGGATCTCCTTGCCTGAGCCCTCTGTGTGCAGAGAAGAAACCTTTTGGAGATCCATTAATGAGAATGGAGAATTTAACTGAAGATATGCAAGCTCTCATCCAGTTGATCCATTTCTTCCCAAAGCCAATTAGTTCCAGCATTTTCAACAAGAATCTCCAATTCACATGATCGTATGCCTTCTCAATATCTAGTTTGCACAAAATTCCTGGTTTTTTAGTTTGTTTCTTGAATCTACTGCTTCATTGGCTATTAGAACAACATCCATTATTTGTCCTTCTTTGATAAAAGCCATCTGCTGTGCACCCACCAATTTGTTAATCACCCTTTTGAGTCTCTCTGTTAGAATCTTCGAAAGCAGCTTATAAAAGCCGCCTATTAAGCTTATAGGCCTGAAGTCCCTGAGTTCATTGGCGCCAATCTTCTTAGGAATCAAGGCTATGTATGTTGCATTGAAACTTCTTTCAAAAAGTTCCTGAGAATGTAAATTATGGAGAGCCTCTATGATATCTTGTTTCAAAATGTCCCAACATTTGATAAAGAAACCCATAGTGTATCCATCAGGCCCTGGAGCCTTATCTATTGCACATAGCTTCAAACAAGATAGCACTTCTTGTTCTTCAAAGTTGCTTTGTAAAAGCTCTTTTTCTTCTTCTGATATTCTGGGGCAGTTGTTGAAATTGACTTCAGGTCTCCATTCCATTGTTACTGAATAAAGATTCTTGTAGAATTCAATGTGATCAAGCTTGATTCTCCTTGGTTCCTCAATTGTTTCATCATTCACCACTAGTTGATCAATGTTGTTGCATCTTTTACGCGCATTAGCAGTTTGGTGAAAAAACTTAGCGTTCGTGTCTCCTTCCTTAGGCCACAGAGCCCTAGATCTTTGCCTTCATGCAGCTTCTTCATTTTTCAGATGTACCTCATATTCCATGAGGGTAGAAGCCTTCCTCACAGATTCCTCCTTAGTCAACGCTCTTGTATCTTGAATGGCATCAAAGACTGCCAAATATTTTAGAAGCTCGGTTCTTTGAGCCCCCAAGTTTCCTTGGCTACTTTTGCTCCATTCTCTGAGTTTGCCCTTTAAAGCTTTGAGTTTGCATGCTAACACATAATCTGGCCTCCCGTGAAAATCGAAAGAGGTCCACCATTCTTTGATCCTATCTACAAAGCCTTCAGTATTCAACCACCCGTTATCAAACTTAAAGTAGGATTTGGTTTGCTCCCAAGACCCACATTGTAGTGAGATAGGAACATGGTCTAATATCAGCCTTTGTAGGACTACTTGTTTTATGTTCCAGAATCTGTCATCCCAATCTTCTGGAATTAAGATTCTGTCAATTCTGGATGTTATGATCTGATTATCTCCTTCGAACCAAGTATAAGTTCCCCCTTCTAATTGGAGATCAATAAGTTCCATGTCTTCGATAAAATCTGAGAACTCCACCATAGCTCTAGACCTTCTGTTGCAATTCCGTTTTTCTGAGGGAAATCTAGTGACATTGAAGTCACCACAAACAGCTCATGGCCCTTCCATCAATCCTCTTACTGCACCTATTTCCCCCATACAGCTTTCCTCTCAATGTCGCAATTAGGAGCATATACTCTGTGATATGACATGCGGAATTTTGCAAAGAGCCTTGAATTTACATGTCAGAGTATAAGCTCCTATTTGTAACACCTCACCTTCCCAAACTCTACAATCCCATAACATTGCAATACCCCCTCTAGTACCACTGGCTTCCATACATGCATACCTCACCCATCTCCCTCCCCAAACCTGACTAATAACCTCCTTTATATCCCTTCTAATTTTGTTTCCTGAAAGCATATAATATCTGTCTTCCACTCCCTCACCAAACTTTTTATAATCCTCCTCTTAGCCAAATCGTTCAAACCCCTGACATTCCATGATACTAAATTAATCAGCATAATTCAATAATTGGCAGAATGTTCCCCCCTACTTCTTTTTCCATTACTTTTGAACTTGACATCAAAAGAAACTAGATCTTTCAACTCTTTCTTACCTTTAAATCTATTCTTTTTGATTTCTGAATCTGATTCCATCCTTCTACTTTGTCTACAACTGTCGATTTGCATTAGAAGCTCCAATGCTTCTTCTTCGTGCCCCTGAAAATCCAGTTGACGGTTGACTTTTTAGAGAGGGGGGCTGGTTTACGTTAGATACAATCTTCAGTTCTTCTAAGCAACAGTCATAAGTTAAGTCTTCAGAGGGGCTTTGTTGAAAGTCATTAAAAATGACTTGGGCTGAAAAATCAGGCTCAAATGTTGATACTGGCCCAACCCTAGAAGAGCCCAACAAATTTCTTTCCCCTACCCCATATGCATGCCTGGCACGTGCCTCCATAATAAATTCAAAGCAGCTTTTACTGCTTCCAATGTTCACAGCCAGTTGACTGTCCTTCCCATTAATTACACAGGGGGTCTTTACCCTTAGGTCTTTCAATGGTTTCGACCCAATGAATATTCCAGTAGCCTTGAGAGACTCCGGCGACTCTACCTTTTCCGACGAGCTTAACTCAAATCGAGTTTGCTTTTCCGCCCAGATTGGAATAAAATTTTTTACCCCTTCTCTTTCTATGATAACCTTTGATGGAATATTCCGACCGTCTCCAGCAATTTCGATCCTAGCCCACTTTATATGATTCTTGAGTTCTGTCTCTTCCTCGGTAGCTATCCACCCACCACAAAGTTCACCTATTTCTTTGAAAATCTTTTGTGACCACAAGTGCATAGGTACTCCCATGGCTCTGATCCAAGTAGTTTTAACAGGAAGAGAGTTGGGAATACAACCAGCAATGGGGTTCCGCCATTCTAGAAAAAACCTTTGGTTCTTCCATCTCCATTCTCCTTGAATGATTTGTTCAGCCATGTTCCTGTTTGGGAACTCGAAGAGATACAAGTCCCCAGCCATGTCATATATATTCACCCCAAAAGCTTTGCTCCATGCGACAGAAACCCATCTTCTGATATTTGCTAGGGTGGGTCTCTCCTTGACTTCCTTCCCAAAATATCCAATGACGCATCTTTTCAGAAGTTCATTATCCTTCACTCCAGGTATTTCCGCGATCTTTATAGTTCCATTTAAAGTGTTGCCCTGAACTCCATGAGGAATGTTAGGTTGCCATTTACTCTCTTTAACTGCTTTGGCATATGGATAGTTTGCTTCAGTAATTCTGGGTGGGGCTGGGATAATTAATTGAGCTTCACATTTAATGAAACTTTCTACCTTAAATGCTACATCCTTCCATCCTACATTTATGACTGACACAGGAATAATAATAAATAACTGAACTAGCTAGCCCTTGTAATGACAAGATGCTCATATATCTCCCATGTTCATTGTACTTCCTAGTACAGAAGTATTCTGAAATTCTGTCCTTTGTTTTCCATCTCCTTACTATATTCTTTTGGTCTTTTGAAGCCTCTTTGAGTACAAAACAGATCCATTCCATAATCTTTTCGCTCATTGTTGATCGTCTCATCATGTTTCGACTTCTTTCCACCCAGTCAAACCATGTGTCTTTGTTGGAGTGCCATCTGATAATGTCAAAAGATTTAAAACCAGCATTGAAATAAATTCTGTTTTCCCCCATTTCTAGTCTTGTTTTCCTGCTATAAAGTCAAAGAAAAGTATCGGTTTAATAGTCTTCACAGTGGGTGAAAACTAATATCGGAGTTTTAAGAAGAAAGGGATGTTTTCCGACAACTAAATCCACCGAAAAAGGTTGTTCTACAATCCTAGAAAGTAGGAGAGAAGGATCTCGGGAACAGTGTCTGGGAGCATTTTTATCATCCAGTAGGAAAAATTACAGTTACAGGACCTTTTGCTCATATTCTTATAAA
Source organism: Nicotiana tabacum (assembly GCF_000715075.1). Taxonomy (NCBI): domain Eukaryota; kingdom Viridiplantae; phylum Streptophyta; class Magnoliopsida; order Solanales; family Solanaceae; genus Nicotiana; species Nicotiana tabacum. The sequence goes on from NC_134080.1 coordinate 205,128,292, forward strand.
ATGTGGAACTGACCAACCTCCAACAATCATTGGCCAAACACAACCATTTCATTTTTATGACGGTGGTGTCCAGGCCAAGCTTGCGCTCATCTCGAGTATTCCACTGGGTACCTATTATCTCCCACCAGTACAGGTATCGGATAACTCTACCCACCAAGGCTTAGGCAGAAATCACCTGGCATTTTGTGTGTCTGTTGGGATTTGAACACGAGGCCTCATGGTTCTCCTCACTTCATTGACCACTAGGCCATACCCTTGGGTAACGAGTAACTCTTTGACAAAGATTTCTAAACCCCTTTCCAAAGATAAGACAGCTTCAGGCAAAATCATCAACAGAACCAAGAACTCTAGAGGCAGCGAAATTAGCAGAACCTAGCTCAAGCTTTATGGCCAACAAGTCACACAACAATTTCAAACAGATGCCAAGTTATGCTGAATCATCCACAAAGAACAAGACAGAAAATGAACACTAAAGCAATCAGTTTTAAACATGAACCTCGGTATACACTTATATCATGACACAAAAAAGATTAACACCCCAAATATCCAATTCAGACGAAGTCAATTTCAAGTCTTACACTAGATAGAAATCAGTCAATTCAATTACCCAATTGGAAAAAGACTTGAACTTTAGTACCCCACACATGAAATTATGAGACAAAAGATTGAAACCCCAAACGCACAATTCAGGCAAAGTCAGTTTCAAGTCCTACTCTATCAAGAACTCAGTCAATTCACTTATACCCATCAGGAAAAGAACTTCAACTTTAGTTCAAAACACATGAAACTATGAATGAAACCCCAAATACTCAATTCCGACAGAGTCAAATTCATGTCTTACACTATCAAGAAATCAGTCAATTCACATACACATTAGGATAAAATCTTGATCTTTAGTTCCACATACATAAAATGCATCATAATTTTCAGAAATAAACCACAAAAGATATATATGATATTAACAAGAAAAGGAGCTTACAGCAAAAGGGTTAACCTCCACATACACTTACATCATGGCACAAACAAGATTAAAAACTCAAATACCCAATTCAGCGAAAGTCAATTTCAAGCATTACACTATCAAGAAATCAACCAATTCACACCCATCAGCAAAAAGACTTCAACTTTAGTTCCACATACATGAAATTATCTCCCCCACCCCACCAAAAAGAAAGGTATTAATCTTATTGAGACAGACTAAAAGGAAAGAGGTACATAAATGGGAGTATAAAATATAGAAGAGAAAGGAGCATACAGCAAAGGGGTTAACTTCTTCTTCTTCAGCAAACGGATTGCTATCATAACGGCTACCCATTTCAGCAAAAGTGTTTTGTTACTGTTCTCAAAGAAATTCAGAAGGAAGAAAAAGGAAGAAGTAAAGAAGGGGGAAATAGCTGAGATCTGAATATAGTCAAAATAGCTGAAAGAGCTTACTAAAGAAGGAAGAATGGAAAAGTCTTGGGAAAAAAAAATTCAAAATTTGAGGGCTGAAGAAAATCAAGGGAATACTACCATTCTAGATAGAGAGAGTCTTTGCTGCATAAGAAAATTGGAGGGGGTTGGGCCGGGGGTGGGTGGGACGTGGGGGGTTGGTCAGCTGTGAATATAGTGGACGACTTTTGAATGGTATTGAAATTTTTGGTATTCAGAGTAGGGGTGGACATAATACCGACCGAACCGAAAAAATAGGCCGAACCGTGAATTTCGGGTTTTCGATTTCGGTTTAATTGGTTTTTCGGTCGATGCACGGTTTTAAAATTATTAATTTTTGATTTTTCGGTGCGGTTTACGGTTTTAGTATTGCGGTTTTCGGTTAAACCGAAAAACCGAACTTTTGGGTATTAGTTCAAAACTTAATTAATAGTCTTATCACTTATATTCTTAGGCTGAAGCCGCTGAACTCTGAAGCCCAAATACCTTTGAATCCCACCCCACCCAAGTGACTCACTTACGTTATTTCCCATCAAAAATTAGACTTAGGGTTTTGCGAGTCTTGCGAGTTGCGACTGCTGGCTTCTTCCTCAGCTCTGTGCCACACTGCGACTGTTGCCTTCTTCCTCAGCTCCACTGTGACGCCTTCTTCCTCAGGTGACTGCTGCCTTCTTCCTCAGCTTCACTGTGACGCCTTCTTCCTCAGGTTAGTGCGACTTCTTGTAGCTAGGTAACAGTTTCTAATTGAAACTAACTTCGTAAAAGAAACTAGCTAGCTATTGCCGGAAAAATTTCCTTGTAGTCACGCACACACACACACATTAATCATAGTGTTGGGACAACTTAGTTCAAGTTTAATGTCCTATCTGTTGCTTGCCTTTAAAGATGAAATATGGCATAAATCCATGCATTTTATCCAATTCTGTAATATGTCTAAGGTTGTTCTATTTGTATAATTTGACTGAATTACTCTGTTGTTCTATTTGTTATAAACTTATAGCAGTTCCGACCTTAATTCTATTTTCATTCGATTTTCTATAGATGGCAGAAGTTGAAAGTAGAGTAAGTGAGGTGGGTTCATCTGAAAGCGAACCTACTTCTTCACCTACAATTTCAGTTGAAACTAGTCAAGACCCAAAAAAAAAGAAAATCTGTACAATCTAGACCAATTGCTTGGGATCATTTTGAAAAGTTTAAAGACGCTTATGGAGGTGATAGAGCAAAGTGTAAACATTGTGGTCGTGATTATAAGGCTAATTCATGATTGAATGGAACAACATCATTGAATACTCATTTAAAGAAGTGTCCAAAAATACCACGAAAAGTTGATAATACTCAAACACAATTGTGTTTACAAAAGGATGAGCAAATTAATGGTGGGGTGCTTTGGAAATTTGATCAAGAACTAGTTAGGAGGGCTTTAGTTGAGATGGTAATTATGGAGGAATTACCTTTTAGCTTTGTTGAAAAGAAAGGCTTTAAGAAGTTTATGAGCATAGCCCAACCTCTATTTAATGTTCCTTCTCGTAGGACAATTATAAGGGATTGTTTTCAAGTTTACAATGAAGAGAGGCTTAAATTAATGAAAAATTTCAGAGATGTAAAACCAAAAATTTGCCTTACCACAGACACATGGACTTCGTTACAAAGAATTAACTATATGTGTTTGACGGATCATTCTATTGATAGAGATTGAGTGTTGCATAAAAGAATATTAAATTTTTGCCCTAGGGTGACGAAATGGCAAAAGTTATTGCTAATTGTTTGCTTGAATGGAAATTGGATAAGGTATTCACTGTTATTATTGATAATGCTTCTTCAAATGATGTCGCGGTCAAAGAATTATCTAAACAATTAGATATGTGGAAAACTAATTCGATGGGTGGTAAGCATCTTCATGTGAGATGCATGGCTCACATACTTAAATCTAATTGTGCAAGATGGTTTGAAGGAAATTGATGTTTCTGTAAAACGTGTTAGATAAGCTGTGAGGTATGTGAGATCATCTCCACAAAGGACCTTAAAGTTTAGGGAATGTTGTGCACATCAAGAGGTAGAATGTAGCAAAATATTGTGTTTGGATGTTCCTACTAGGTGGAATTCCACCTACTTGATGTTGGAAACGGCGCAAAACTTTGAGAAGGCCTTTGACAAACTTCATCTTTTTGATGATGGATTTTCAACTCATCTTTGTACACATGTTTGTGAGGATGGGAATGTTGTAGGTCTATTTATATGTGATGATTGGGTGAATGTGAGAAATGTGATAAAGTTTCTTGAAAGATTTCACGAGCTCACCGAAAAAGTTTCAGGCTCACGTTATGTCACTTCTAATTGTCATTTTGAGGATATATGTGAGCTTGATAGTCATTTGAAAACTTGTTTAGCTAGTGATGATACTAATTTGAGTAAGATGGCAGAGAGGTTTAAAAAATATTGGGTGAACCTCAAAAGATGAGTAAAATGATTTTCATTGCTTCTGTATTAGACCCTCATAACAAATTTGAGTATGTTGGTTTTGCACTTGAGGAATGTTTGGGAAGGAACCAGGGAAGAAATTAATTGCCGAAGTGGATGTTAATTTGAATTCTTTGTTTGAGGAGTATCAAAAAAAATATTCCAAAGGATGTTGTCTTCAATCATCTCCATCTAAATCTACTTCATCTGATGATACATCCAATTCATCTGGTGTGAATGTGAGAACAAAATCTGTGAGAACAAAGCAATTGTTGAAAAGGCAAAAGGAAGACTCCGGAAGTGTAGGTGCTAAATCTGAGTTGGAAAGATATATTGGTGAAGGACAAGAGCCATTGTCTGATGATTCTGATGACTTGAAAATCTTAGATTGGTGGAAAATTAATGCGCCTCGATTTCCTGTTCTATCTGAGCTAGCTCGTGATGTATTAGCCATTCCAATTTCAAGTGTTGCATCGGAATGTGCATTTAGCACCGGCGGCCGCATTCTTGATTCATTTAAGAGTTCATTGACTTCTCGGTTGGTGCAAAGTCTTGTTTGTGTTCAAGATTAGTTTAGATGTGACGATACTCCTATTAATGTTGAAGAAGATTTGGAGTTTCTTGAGCAAATTGAACTTGGTAAGATTTTCCGTTTTATGAGTGTTTTAGTAAAAATTAGTTTGCTTTGTAAGTTTATATGACACACGTTATCAAATTATATTTAGATATGGCAACGAACGGAAGAGAAACTTGCATTATTGAAAGAAATATTAGCATTGTTGATGCATAGTTTGAACAAGTGGTAGGTTTAAGAATTTGCTTATTTTATGGTATTTTTTTGTTATTTATAATTAAAAATATTTTATTAACTTGTGATCTTTTTTTGTAGGTTCAACTATGCCTCGTAGTCCTAAAGCTAGATCGCCTATTTGGGAACATTTTGAGCTAGTTGAAGCAAATGAAGAAGTCCGCAAAGCAAAGTGTCTTCATTGTGGTCGAGTTTATAATTGTCATCCAAAGTATGTTGGCACCATGTGCTTAGTGAAGCATATTAAGAAGTGTCTCAATCCTCATCCAGTGATTCCGTATGTTAGACTTTAAGTATCATTTTCTAGACTTATTTTGTGGCTTATGGGTTGTGACTAGTTTGCCACTGTTTTGTTATTTGGTGATGGTATTTTTAGACTTATTTTGGACTTTGGTAGCTGCTAGATTTGCTAGATGTTAAACTGTTTTTGGACAAGTTTGTCACTGTTGAGCAGTTTATTATCTGTTTTTGCCACTGCCCCAGCACAATGCAATATGCATTGCTCCTTTCGTTTTCTCATTCTGGTATGTCAAAGGGAACTATAGTTTTCTCATTCTGGTATGCCAAAGGGAACATAAACCTTCACGTCTATATCTTTCTGTTGTATGCCAAATATTTTGGTATTTGAAAAGTTACTGGTGTTCCATACTACATTGTGCCTAAACGCTATAATTGGTGAGGGGGAATGAATTGCCACAATACACATTATTTATAGGAGTCTTTAGACATTGTATTGTACATAATTATATAAGGACATACTTTGTTGTTCCTACGAGTCTACAACCGTTTGAAACCGAAAATATAAACCGGAAATAATCGAACCGAACTTTGAAAAAATCGCATCGAACCGTAAATACTTTGGTTTGATTTGGTTATTAATATTACAAAACCGATTAACCGAACCGTATTTTTATAATAACCGACCGATGCCCACCCCTAATTCAGAGAAAATGCAGCTAAAAGAGGAGAGACACATAACAGGAATTTGCGTTTCTAGTTTAAAAAAAAGGACACTAAAGAAACACATTCTTATTTGGCCCAGATTGTATATAACCTAAAAGAATTTTTTCAAATTATTTAGCTCAACATTAAAGACTCAATTCCTCTATAGTCCATAACCCACATAAGCTTCTTAATATCTCTTTTCTATGCGTATTCTGCCATATCATATAAGCACACTTCAACTTCAAGTGCGAAGTTGGATCTTTGAACAAGATTTGAAGTTGTACAGTTACAAATTTGCCTCATCCTTCCTACTAGGTGTAGTATTCTCTCCTTTCAGCGTATATAATCATAAAACCTCCATTATTGGAGCTCAAGTTTCTCAAATCTAAAATTTGATTGAATAAAAAAAACTCCATTGAAGGTTGAAGCTTTAAGTTTGAACCATATATGAGATTTTGAGTTTGATAGCAAACTCAGATCTAAGATTTGAGATTTTTTGAAATGGGTGTTATTGGGTTTGCTTGAAAACAATATTGGTTGTTGTTCCAATCGATTTAAAACATCAAGAGGAGTTCAAAGCTTAAATTTGAAGCAATTTGAATCAGATTTGAGCTATATTTAAGTTAAATTTTAGAAGAGGCTTAAGAAAGAAGAAAAAGAAGAAGAACTTGTGAAGCTCCATTCATAGGATTCATTGGTATGACAATGTATAATATTGTATAATAGTGTATATGGGTATATAAAAATCTCTTATATACTATTAGACCAAGCTGATACAATATTTGCACCTATTTGATGGATTACTAACTTCTTCTTCTTCATGATTTTGGTGTTAAAATTGAGGTGTAATGGTACCTAAAAGGTATTTTACACAATTATACAACATAAGTACATTGTTTAGACATTATAAATACGAGTGTATATATATTGTATAAATAAGTATAAGTGTATATAATTTTGTATAAATATGTATATACCAGTGTATAAGAATGTTCACCGACGAAATTAAATTTTTGTGTGTTTTCTTACCTTTTCTCAAGCTGGACAACCTCATTTACTTGTTTTTAACTTATTCTCTATTTTGGGTTAAATTCTATTAATGGCATCATTGAAGAAAATAAATAAATAACTAAAATCTAGAAATGATTTTTGTATAAGAAGGAATTACCATTTGTTCTACCATTGACAAAGCAAAAAATCAGTGAAAATTATTTTTATTTGTTTGTTTATAAATGAATGTATATTTTACTAATTGTTTAATCGATTTCTTCTACTTTTATATTCATATATTATATGTTTAGTAACTATTCAATTGAAATCCAGCAAATTCTCTGCAACTAACAAAAGGGGAAAACGCTACTAGTTCTTCTTTTTTTCTTTCTCTTTTTATATTTAAATATATTTTTATTAATTATCTCATAAAGGTAATAGTAAAATACTGATTTTGGTTGGAGATGAGTACATAATCTCCTCAACAATAGGAATGTTGAATAGCATTGACCGTAAAAATGTTGATTGTGTGAAAAAATGCTCGATTTTCGGATTTGGGCCTATTGTCTTTGGGCTATAGATTTGAAAAGTTATAAATGAGCTACTCAGTTGCAATGTGTGTGTATGAATTGTACTTATGTGTAATTCTCCCTTTCTGTATTCAATAATTTATAAATATCTTTTTAACTTTTCTGTGCACAAATAAATTTTTGTATGTCATTATTAACTTGTTATAATTGTATTGGTAAAAGATATACATGACAATTGTTTGACCAAAAAATATAAATCTTTGGTTAAACTAATTAAATAAAAAGATAAGTGGTTAATCCTAGTTAAAAATATTGACTTTAGATCCAAAAGCGGTTTATGCTGATAACGTGGGACCACGTCAGATTAGATTTATTGCAATACATATTAAATGTTACGGTTATTGATCGGATGAGAATAATTATAAGCAATAAATAACAATAAATGACGCTAAATGTAAATAGAGAGAATGATTCACCCAATATGAGTGAGGTGGATGATTCCTCTTTCTGATAATGATGTAAGACAAACAACTATGGGAATATTGGAGACTTTTTCGGATCTGATATGAAAAGTATAGAATAAATAACGAATCGAATCTCTTTTGTATTTATCTAAAGAGTCAACTTTTCAAGAGAGTTCATATCAAAATCAATAATACATGCCCCTTACCTTTTCTCTCTCTTCCTATTTACATGAGACATGCTCCTAATCTGACCTAAAAATACAAGTGCAGATAATATTCAATGGAATATTCAATAGAATATTCTCCCAAATATCTTATTACAAAACTAGTCGTTACTGTTGCGTTGAACACTTGACCTCGACCATAATCGACAGCTCGACAGTAAGTTCCATTAATCTTCATTCGACCTCGACCTAATCACCTCTAATAATCTCTCCTCGTGTTGGATTCCCTTAGTTGGATTTTGACCCATACAGTTAGTCCCTCCGCTTATCGAGGTTATTTTTAGGACGAACTTGATGGGTGGACTTCAATAGTTGCAGCTTGAGAAATTTAGGCGGGCATGTCAAATAATAACGTTCACAACGAGGTGATGACGTGGCACTATGTGAGCCACAACCGACCGTTACATCGGTTTAGAATGACATCATGCATCATTATTGCACATTTTTTTGATACATTACGTCGTTTCGCGCGTCCCTGCCATTTCGAAATTAGTGCAGCGATACTTTTTCTCCTTGATTAGGGTGCATGTGTTCTTATAAATAGGGATGAGAACCTCCCATTTGATTTGATGCATTTTCAAGCATTCACATCTCCAGGCTTTACTTTCTTCTTCTCTATGCTCTTGCATCCTTGTTTTTCCCTGTTTTCAACAACTTTCGCCATTATCACTTCCTCTGTGCTTGTAATTCCTTCGCATATACGTAACAAAAGATGGCTAGTGCATCTTCCAACCCTGAGGGGACCTCTAACCCGGTTCCATTATTAGTGGACATGCCCTCTCATGATGAAGGGGAAGCAATTGTTGCAGAGGATGAAAGCTTCCCTACTGTGGATGAAATAATCCCTCGCTCGGAGAAGTCTAGGTCAAACTTCTCGAAGCGGCATGAGGATGATCCTGAGCCCGTTGAATCTAAGATGGACGCGACAACCCTTGTTGAATTTAGGGCTAAGTTCCGAATCCCGACCCATATTGACTTTGTCCCAGCCAGTCATGATGTAGTACAGGTTCATCACCCTGGATACTGCACATTCTATGCGTATCCGTTCCTTGTGGGCTATTCGCTTCCCCTTCCCTCATTGGCGGAGGACTTCTGCCGTTATTATGGTGTCTGTCCGGCCCAGCTTTCCCCTTACATTTATAAACTCATTCTCATTGTACACGGAACTGGCCAACCGCGGGATCTCTATCTGCCATCTACTGCACCAATATACGCCCAGTTTCCATAGGGGGACGATGTTATATCTCTGTCATCGTGGAGGTAAGAGTTTGGTGGTGAAGATGGACGATAAGGCCAATCATCGATTCTGGTTCAACTTTTTTCTGCGTCAAGACCGAGGACGTATGAGGAATACTAACAATTTTCCTGAGGCGTGGAACTTTGATCGTAAGTACCGATCATTTATTTCACTTATTTTAGTAGTAGCGTAATTGCTCTATTTTCATATATGTATATATTTTTTGTCCAGCCGAGAAAGAGCCCCCTTCGTTGGGTGTGGACATCCATGACTAGGTTAGCCAGGTTTTGCTTCATACTGTGGGGATCCGTGAATGGACGACCTTTCAAGAAGTTCGGGTCCAAGCCTTCGACGACTGGTGAGTTTTTAGCTGCTTCGACCTTTGGGTCGCAATATCGTTTTCTTTTTAAATTGTGGATAGTTGACCTAACCGTTTTTTCAATATTAGGTCAGAGAGCTTCGAGAAGGGTGAGGTCTCCTACTCCGGCATTTTGCCATTTGAGTACTGCTATGGGTTCCGTTCTCATTGCGGCTGCGGATAAGCCTACCCATCCGACCACTTCTTCTCAACCCCCGGCAATGAATAGTTCCAGCCAACCATTGGCGGCTCCAGCAGCAAAGAACCAAGCTTCTCCTGTAATGCACTTGATAGACGAGTCGTTGCCAAGTGATGGGGACTTGGTTCCCTGCTAAAGGAGAATAGTGGATGTGGGCGTTGGGACCACCCAAGAAGTGGACTCTTTGAGAAATGATCATGAGTCGACAACTGCCGTATTGGAGAGTGATTCCATCCCGCCTGAGTTGCCATTGTCTGCGAGGTTGCAGAAAGGTCGCCTTTACGCGAGGACGGAGATAGAATTGGAGGCCGTATGAGGCTATCGATGCTATGTTAATGAGCGAGCCCTCGCGAGGTCAGTCGGCATTCCTTTGTCGGCCAAGGAGAGGGCAAAAGATGTTGTCGAGGAAAGTTACAAACCAATTCTGATATTGACCCCGAAAAGGTGCGGAGGTATAATGAAGGATTTGCTCGGGTGGAGAAGAGGCTGGAGGGGTCTTCTCGTACCATTATGATTCCTATGGATCGCGACCTCTTGGTAAACACAGAGGATGTAGTCCCCTCCTTGGGTCCCCTTTGTTCTAATGCAGAAGGTAGGACTTTGGCGACGTCAATGACGTTGCCCTGTCGACGGGCATAGCTGGCCTTGCTTTGAGGGTAAGTCTTCCTATTTCCCTAGTTTCTATGCCTTGCATCTTTTTCTTTCCCTTCATTTTTTAGATTCTCTATGGTTCTTTTCAGATCATCATCTTGGAGATTGTGAGTGCTCGCCTAGAAGAGAGTTGTCGAGCTACCTTTAAAAAAGATAGAGAAAAAGTATCATGAGTACCATAACAAGAAATGTGAGATCTATAGGCGGTTTGGTGTGAGTGGGAATTTCCAAGCTATCAAGGACGAGTTGAAGCAGAAAGATGATGAGCTTATGAAGGTCATCGGTAAATGCAGCAAGCTCAAGGGGGCGCTTAGGGAGAAGGAAGAAGAGTTAGAAGTGATTAAGGGAGTTGAAGCTGACTGCGCGGATCTCCAGACCCAAGTGGTATCTCTGCGGGTCGAGCTCGAGCACTATATGATAAGGGCTGATGCTTTAAGTGATGAAGTCGTTGAGAAGATGACATGATTGGAGAAGGTTGAGTCGGCTCGGTTGGTGTCTTCGACGAAGGTAGCAGCTTTGGAGGATTCGATCCGCGTCCTCCGGTCTCAACGGGCGAATGATGTGGAGATGGCCATGCTCAAGGAGGCACGACTTGATGAGTGAATTGGGGGGCTGGAGAAGAAGGTCTCGAACCTTGGCGATCAAGTTGTTGCTCTTAAGGCTGAGAAGGCGCAATTGTTGGCTCAGTCGTCCTCCTCTCATACCTATGCTTACCCCGATGTTCCGCGGAACTTGTACGAGATGTGGATTCACACCGAGGCTTAGCTTGATATTTTCAATAATTTGATGACGGTAGGAAGAGTTCCTAAGGCTGATTTTGAAGATGCTCATGCTAAGGCGCGTGCAGCTAGGATTGCCAGTGGTTATGACCCAGCTACTCCGGGGACCGGTGATGGGGAGGAGGAGGAGGAATTGGATGAGCTCAAGCAGGATGCATGGTATGAAGAAGAATATCCTCAAGGTGATAGCGGAGATGGCGTCGCTGGGCTGAGTGGTGAATAAATTTTCCTTTGTAATTGTGTATATTTTGTGGGCGTCTACTTAGCCATTGTAAAGGATATGTTTTTCTTTGTGAAGTATGAAGTATTATTTTGCTTGTTCGTCTTTAAATCTTCCTTGTTTGGTTGCCTTAGTCGCAATAATTTTGATTTTGGCCACGGCCGAGGCGGATCAGTGTTAATTTGAACGAAGTCGAGTGAGAGTTAATTTGAACGAGGTTGAATGTCTCTTTAATTAATCCGAGCAAGGTCGAATGTGAGTCAATTCGAACGAGGTTGAATGTCACTTTAATTAATTCGAACGAGGTCGAATGCGAGTTAATTCGAACGAGGTCGAATGTGAGTTAATGCGAACAAGGTCGAATGTCACTAATTAAATCGAACAAGGTCGAATGTCACTAATTAAATCGAACGAGGTCGAATGCGATGCAACGTTGTTTCAGTGAACTTGGGCGAACTTCACGTACGTGTGCTTTGCATATATAAATTTGGAGAAATTTACATGTTTTCCAGGCCAGCATTCCAGTCCCAGTCTAATTTTCCAGGCTAGCATTCCAATCTTAGTATATCTAGTCCCTACATTGGTTGACCTGTAGAAGTATTGAGAGGTTGAGCAATGAACTGATTGGTCTGCACCTTCCTCTATTCGTACTTTAACTTGAAATGTCCTCCTTGTCGCCTCGTTAAAAACCTTCCCTAGAAAACCCAATTGGGACAAAACTCGGGTGAGGGAAAAAGAGTACGGCTCGGAGAACATTTTTCCTTAGAAGTTAAAGTACTTGAGGTGGGCGATGTTCTAGTTATTTGGTAGTAGTTTCCCTTCCATCATTTTCAGTTGGAATGACCCCTTGTTTGCTGTTGTTGTGATTTTATATGGGCCATCCCAATTTGTTCCCAGTTTTCCTTCCCGGGGTTCCTTGCTTGCTTGTGTTTTGGCCTTGAGTACGTAATCCCTGACTTTGAGTGGTTTGACTTTAGATTTTTTTTGTTGTAGTAGCGTTTTGCCTGTTGTTTTTTTGGCGATCATCCTTATGTAAACCATATCTCTTCGTTCTTCGGCTTCGTCGAGATCCTGTCTTTTGCTTTCGTTGTTTCTCGTCCCGCTCTCCTAGGAGTATCTCAGGCTTGGTTCTCCGACCTCGACTGGTATTACTGTGCCAGTCCCATAGACTAATGAGTAGGGTGTTTCTCCTGTGCTCATTTTTGGCGTGGTGCGATATGCCCATAACACTTTCGGCAGTAGTTCTGGCCATAGCTTCTTAGCGTTCTCGAGCTTTTTCTTTATGATGTTCAGTATTGATTTGTTGGAGGATTCTACTTGTCCATTGCTTGCGGGATGGTACAGAGTGGAGAGTATTCTTTTGATATGCCATTTCTTGAACAATTCGGCGATCTTTTTCATATTGAATTGGGTCCGTTGTCACAACTGATTTCTTTGGGGAGGTCGAAGCGGCACATAGAATTCTACCATATGAAGGCAATTACGTCTTGCTCGCATAACTGGGCGAATGCTCCTGCTTCTACCCACTTAGATAAATAGTCAGTTAAAACTAAAAGATATTGTACGTTAACTCGCCCTGCTGGGAGGGGGTTGACGATGTCCATTCCCCATTTGATGAAAGGCCATGGCGAGGTGACTGAGTGGAGGTGCTTGCCCGCTTGGTAGATCATGAGGGAGTATTTTTGTCATTGCTCACATTTTCTCATGAAGTCATCAGCTTGTTTTTTCATGGTAGGCCAGTAATAGCCTACTCGTACGAGACATCTAACCAGGGCCCGATCACTGGAATATGCTCCATAGTGTCCTTCATGGACTTCTTCTAGAATGCGTCGTGTCTGGTTCGGGCCCAAGCATTTTTCCAGGGGACCACCGTACGTCCTTTTGTAAAGGTCGTTGTCAATGATGATGTACCTGGCCACTTGCATTTGAAGCTTCTTGGCTTCTTTTGTATCATCAGGGAGGACGTCGTTCTGCAAGTATGCAACAATATGGTTGCGTCAGTCCTAAGTTAGGTTTATAGTCCTTACCTCGATTTGGTCGATTGATGAGCAGAGGGGGGTGACCACATTTCCTTCTCTAGTTATGATTTTAGTTACCACCTCTAGCTTGGCGAGGCCGTCTGCTTCGATATTTTGTGCTCGAGAGATCTGGTCGAGCTGGCATTTATCGAAGTCGGGCAGTAGCTTGCAGATCTCGGCCTCATAACCTTTGCTCTTTGATCTGTAATGTCCCTATGAGTTGGTTGACTACGAGCTGAGAACCATAACGTAAGATGACCCATCTTGCTCCGTACTTGAGTTCCAGTCTTAATCCTGCAATCACGGTCTCATACTCAGCCTCATTGTTAGTCATGTCCGGGCATATGATGGATTGGCAAATTACTTCGCCTATTAGGACCTCGAGTACGAGTCCCAATCCAGACCCTGATGCATTAGAGGCGCCATCGTTGTACAAAATCCATAGATCTTGTATTTGGGGGAGAGATATTGGCAACTTCTCTCTCGACTTCAGGCATTATTTTTGTGCTGAAGTCGGGAACAAAGTCAGAAAGTACTTGCGACTTTATTACCTTTTGCGGTTGATATGTGATGTCATGTTCGCTTAACTCTATGGCCCATTTGGCTAGTCTGCCCGATAATTCGGGCTTATGCAAAATACTTCTTAAGGGAAAAGTTGTGACTATTAAGATGGGTTGGCATTAAAAGTAAGGCCTACGCTTCCGTGAATCTACGACCAAGGCCAGGGCCAACTTTTTGAGGTGGGGGTACCTCGTCTCACTGTCGACTAAAGTTTGGCTTATTTAATAGATGGGAGATTGCGTACCTTTATTTTCTTGGACCAGGACTACACTCACCGCCACTTCGGATACTGCTAGGTAAACGAGGAGGCGTTCTCTAGGTTCTATTTTGGAGAGCAGTGGGGGCGAGGATAGGTAGGCCTTTAGTTCTTTCAGGGCGTCAACTCATTCGGCGGTCCATTGGAGTCCGTTGTCTTTTTTTAGTACACCAAAGAACTTGTGGCACCTATCAGAAGACCACGAGATGAATCTCGACAGGGCGGCTATACGACCGGTCATTCTTTGAACCTATTTTTTGTTGGTCAAGTTTTCTGGTATCCCTTCTATAGCTTTGATTTGGTCAGGGTTGACCTTGATACCTCGTTCTAATACTAAGAAGCCCAAGAATTTCCTGGAGGTCACGTTGAATGCGCACTTTTCAAGATTCAATTTCATTTCGTATCGCCTGAGTATGTCGAAGGCCTCATTCAGGTGATCGATATGATCCTCTTTCTTTTTCAACTTGACCAACACGTCGTCTATATAAACTTCCAAGGTTTTGCTGAGTTGATCTTTGAACATCCTTGTCACTAACCTTTGGTACGTCGCCCCCCCATTTTTTAATCCGAAAGGTATCACCCTGTAGCAATACATTCCTTGGTGGGTGATGAAGGTGGTCTTCTTCTAGTCTTCCTCTTCCATGAGGATCTGGTTATAGCCCGAATATGCATCTAGGAAGCTTAGCAGCTCGTGCCCGACCGTTGCGTCAATGAGCTGGTCGATATGAGGAAGCAGAAATGAGTCTTTTGGGCAGGCTTTGTTTAGGTCTGTAAAGTCCACGCACATCCGCCACTTTCTGTTCTTCTTTTTCACCATGACCACGTTGGCGACCCATTGGGGATATTTTGACTCCCTGATGAAACCGTTTTCTAACAACTTTTCAACCTCTTCACGGACTGCATAGTTTATGGTAGAATTGAATTTCCACCTAATTTGTCTCCTGGGGGGGGAAGGGGTAGAATGGGTCGACGTTCAGCTTGTGTGTCACTATCTCCTTTGGGATACCTGGCATGTCTGCATGGGAAAAAGCAAACGAGTCTACATTATTGTTTAAGAATTAACGGAATTTACCTGGTTCTTAAAGCTTGTGGCCGATGTAAGCTTTCTTGTTATGGTCGTTATCATCAAGTTGGATGCGACCAAGGTCTTCTACGGTTGATCCTACGGCTTCTATGATTTCGGGGTCTTTGATCACATCCTTCTTCTCGTCACTGCTCAACCCTATTGATTGCTATGCTTCTTTAGCTTTACCCTTCATCTGTTGGGTGTATGTGCAATCCTGAGTGATACGATAGCATTGCCGGGAAGTGTGTTGTTCTCCTCGAATATTGTGTATTCCCCATGGGGTTGGGAAATTTGATGATTTGGTACAAGCTGGAGGGAATAGCCTTCATGGCGCGTATCCAAGGACGACCTATTATGGCATTGTACGCGTTCTGGTCCATAATGTGGAATGTGGTTTCTAGGGTGACGCCACTAGCCAGGACGGTGAGTGTGATTTCTCTAGAGGTTTGCTCAAATGCATTGTTAAAACCAGTTAGTGTGATATAGCGTGGCTCTATATCATTGAGTCTTATCTATGCAAGTACTCGAGGGTGAATAATGCACATGTCGCTCCCGTCGTCCACCATAATTTGTCTTACATCTGTATCTAATATGCGTAAAGTGATAACAAGAGCATCATAGTGAGTAAAACCAAACCGTTGGTATCAGACTTGTCGAAAATGATACTTTCTTCGAGTTCATCGTACCGTTCGTGAGCGATTGACCGTTTGAGCTTTTGGGTGGTGGTGAACTTCACATTGTTGATTAAGGCGTCGTTGCCCCCTCCGATGATCATTTGAATGGTTCGAATTGGGGAAGGTGGTTTGGGTGGTCCCTGGTGCTGTTCACATCCTCGAGCGAAGTTGGCTCTTCCTCGGTCGCTCATTAGCTCTTTCAAGTGCCATTAGTGAAGCATGTTCATGACCTCTTGCCTTAGGGTGATACAGTCCTCAGTTTTGTGACCACGCTGCTGGTGGAATTCATAGAGGGCATTTGACTTTCTGGTGCTCGGGTCGGACCTCATCTTCTGCGGCCACTTCACTTTTGGGCCGAGCTTCTCCAATGCGTAGACTATTTCTGAGGGAGAAACATAGAAATTGTGAGCAGATTATAAGGGGGCATACCTCTCTCATTTCGGTGAGTCCCTTTTCGCGGCCTAGATGGGCCTTCGTCGTGATAGGAGGTGGCATGAAGGTGCCTCTGACATAAGGTTGATGTCTTTCCCGATTAGGTCGGGATCCCGTTAGATCTCTCTTATTTTCATTTCTCTGATCCTTTCTAGACTTGGCTTGTACTGAAGTACTCAGCCGTTGGGTTGGCCCATTTAGGTCATCTTCGTCAGCTCGAACTTCGGTGTAATAGACATTGTGTATTTCGTCCCAAGTGGTCGGGGGTATTTCATGAGGCGATTCATTAGCTTTCTGGTCGCCTTTGAACCGCTTCTGTTCAACCATTTTGGAAAGCTGCCACAACCATTCCTTCTGATACATTTGGTAAGGTCATCCTTACTCGGTTAAATCGAGCAAGGAAGTCTTTCAGTCCCTCTCCAAGTGATTGTTTTATGGCAAATATGTCGTTTACTCTTGCCTTCGCCTTCTTGGCTCCGGCATGGGCCATTACGAACTTGTCATCCATCTCTTCAAATGTTTCAATTGAGCATGCAGGAAGCTATGGGTACCAAGTTAACATGCCCCCGGTGAGGGTTTCGCCGATCTTTTTTAATAAGATGGAGGGTACTTACTCTTTGGCGAGGTCGTTGCCTTTTACTGCGGTGACATAGTGAGTCACGTGATCCTTAGGGTCTATCATGCCGTCGTATATCTTTAGGTATAGAGGGATTTTGAAGGTTTTGGGTATAGTATGTGGTGCGGCTTCGTCACTATACGGTTGCTCGACGAATCGATCGGCGTCTCTTTTTGGTAAGAGTTTTGGGGCACCCGGTATTTTGTTTACCCATTCTTGATGTTCTTTCATTTGATCTCGGAGCATTTTATTTTCATTTTCCATTTCTTCCATTTTCCTTAGGATGGCTGTGAGGGCGTCATTACCTGCATCATTAACATTGTGAGTGATACCTGTTATGAGCGGAGGCGGGTCGTGCTGTTTGACTGATGTTGGCGCAACGTAGGTTCTCGCGCCCTCTCCAATTGCCTTCTGAGCTGGTTTGTCAAGGATGCCTATCAACGTATTCGTTAGCCAAGCCTCGAGTACTTTTTTCACCGCTGGTGGCGCTTCATCCGCTGTAGACGTGGAGGCTTCTTTACCACGGGATGTTGTAATGAAGTCATGAGGAGGGGGCGAACTATTTCGCCTGGGAGAGGTTTTTGGTGTTATATCCTCACCCTCCGTTTCAGAGACCTCATTGATAGTAAGGAGGTTGGCGGTGAGGTCGATTACTGCTTTCCTCCTTTCATCTCCGTTACCTACCACATTAGATCTGTGTGCACAAGGAAGTGTAGGGTTTTGCATTTTTTTGGTTATAGATCTAGAAGAAACTAAAATTTTAACTAGAAATCCCCACAGACGGCGCCAAATTGTTTGACCAAAAAATATAAATCTTTGGTTAAACTAATTAAATAAAAAGATAAGGGGTTAATCTTAGTTAAAAATAATAACTTTAGATCCAAAAGCGGTTTATGCGGATAACATGGGACCACGTTAGATTAGATTTATTGCAATACACATTAAATGTTATAGTTATTGATGGGATGAGAATAATGATAAGCAATAAATAACAATAAATGACACTAAATGTAAATAGAGAGAATGGCTCACCCAATATTGAATGAGGTGGATAATTCCTCTTTATGACAATTGATATTTTATATGAGTCCACCAAACTATAGGGTACCAGGTCCTCTATGAGTTTCACTGAGAATACTAGTAAGACAGTAAGTAAATATGACAGAGAGTTTTACGTGGAAAAATCCCTGCTCAAGGGGATAAAAAACCACGACCTACACCAGTAAGATTTCAACTTCACTATGAGCAACTTTTAGATTACAACCTATGCAACCTAGGAATTAAACTCTTAATCCCTCACTAACTCGTAATACACCTATTACAAGCCACTTTGTAATACACCTATTACAAAGTGTCGACCGAGAAAGGGATTTTGGAGAGATTATCAGCCATTGAAGAGATAGAGTTGAAAATCTTTGGAGAAGGTCTAATGAGGGAGTATGATCAGTGAAGAGAAGAGGGCGGTTTTAAAAGAGAAAAGATAATTATGAGGAGAGAGATATGAACCAGTTCTGAAATGGCGGTAGTGTTTGGGGAGACGCAACGTTTCAGAGGGAGATGGAAAGGATTTGAAACGAAAAGACGTGACAGCAGAGTCTGAAAAGGTGGATGACATGGCAGTTGATATTTGTACCTTTTCAAGATGTGTATTAAAGAATGCACAAGACTACTATCCTTTGGTACAAGAACAAGGTTCTTGACCCGTCTTTGAAAATTTCAATCCTCTTTCATTACCCATGCAATGCATCTACAGCTTCTGTAATCATCATGAGTGTTTACCTGCAACAGTATTGAAGTGAGTTAGACTTGGCCAGAAAACACTTTACCTAATTTTACCTAAAGGTGATTTTCATAGCCAACTGATGGGAATCAGGTTCTTAATTAGGATTCAATAGCCCCAGCTTCACCCTATTTCTTTCAAAATGTCCCATACTCAGTGCTTTGGTGAAGATATCTGCAATTTAAACTTCTGTACTGCAGAACTTCATACAAATAATCCCTCTCTCCACATTGTCCCACAGAAAATAAGGTCTCATATCAATGTGTTTGGTTCTTTTGTGTTGAACTAGATTCTTGGCCATGTTGAGTGCACTGGTGTCTAAGTTCATATTAGCTGGAGTTCGTTGATTAGTAATGTATACCAAGTGTGTCAGGTTCCATATTTGGTTCTTGACAGTAAGTTTGTTAGATCATCAAAATATAAGGCTAAGACATTGAAAACCCATCAATTTCCCCCTTTTTGATGATGACAAACTTAGACATTGCTAACATATTTAGAGCAAAAATAACCAGATGAAGCAACAGGAACTTCACAAGTTCCCCTTGACTTTATGCACCCCCTAATCAGATCCATGTTTCAATTATACCTCCCCCTTTTGGCATCATTAAAAATACACAAGCAGACAATCATCATAAAGAAGTCTAGCCTAGCTAACTCATGCCATATATGTGCACACAACATGATAGAGAAGAGAAATAGAGAACACAAGCATTTAGATAACAAAAGAGGATAGTTTTTATATAGAAAACTGATAGATCTTAAATACTCTTGCCATATGTTTTGATGATCTAACAAACTTACTCTTAAGAACCAGATAGGGAACCTGACCTACTTAGACTGTTGCAAGCTTTAACGGATTCCAAATAAAGGTGAACTGCTACAGCTTCAGGAGCTAGGAACCAACACAAGGACCTGATGCTCTTGTGGTTTCCTTATAGCAATATAAAGTCAATCGAACACAGCTGGGAATGAAGTGACTGACGACATTGTTTCTACCACACTGCACTGCATTGTCCGCCCACTCATTCTCTAACCAAACAAAGTACTCACATTATTTCAAATGATGTGATCAAGATGTACCCACAATGAGCTTTATACAAAACATCACTAAAAGGTTTCTGTTTCTCATTCAAGCCTTTTGCAACAACAGAGAAATCAATCCTCACAAGCTTGAAGAACAAGGTTGAACGCAACTACGAACCAGTTTCTAAAAGATAGACTGTTGTGGTCCTAGTTGAGTTGTAACCTTGTTATTGTACTTATTGTATCTCCTAAACTGCTTACCTAGAAGCGTTTTGATTAGGAATCCTCTTGAAAATCCGTAAACTCCTTGAGTTTATGTCGTGACTAGATTTAGTCATAAAGAAAAGTCTTTGTAATTGTAGAGTTACAAAGTGGCTTGTGGTGAGAGCATCACAAGTTAGAAAAGGCCTTTGTAACTAGGATAGTCACAAAGTGGCTTGTGGTAAGAGTACCACAAGTTAGTTGAGTAAATCCTTTGCAATAGGAAGTATTGTAAAGTGGCTTGTAATAGGTAGATTACAAGTTAGTGAAGTTAAAAGCCTACATGTGTAGGTCGTGGTTTTTGATCCCCTTGTGTGGGATTTTTCCACGTAAAAATCCTCTGCCTTATTTACATACTGTTTTATTAGCATTCTCAGCAGAATCTTGTAGAGGACCAGGTACTCTACGGTTTGGTGGACCCATAAAAACTAACAATTCGTATTAGAGCGGGTTCCTTCTATCAGGCTAACACCTAGGAAGGATCCTCATGGCGGCTCCACCAAATTCTGAAGAAGGTCAATCCATATACCGACCCCCAAATTTTATGGACAATGCTATTGGTGGTGGAAAGCTAGAATGCACGATTTCATCATGGCTAAGGATTGTGAGCTATGGGATATCATTTACGATGGTCCTTATGTTCCAATCAAGGTACTAGATGAATTTCCATATTCAATGGCAAAAACCAGCAAAGAATATACTGAAGTAGACAAGAAAGCTGTGGAGAAGAATTTTCGTGCCAAGAAAATTCTGGTATATGGAATGGGATCTAAAGAGTACGATAGAATCTCTACTTGTGACACTGCAAAGGAAATATGGGAAGCTTTGCAAACAACTCATGAAGGAACTACACAAGTAAAACAGTCTGAAGATAAATCTAATACTGGTGATAGTTCCATGATGGCAGTTGAAGGCGAGGAGATTGGATATGACTCAACTTGTGCTTTGATGGCTCAATCAGATGATAATAAAGACAATGGCAACAAAGAGGTAAATTTCAGGGATGTTTAGAGAAATTTGAAATCCTATTCTCCAAAAAAACTCATATGCTTAGTTGATGTTTTAATCACTGCCTTTTGTAGTCTTGCGGAGGATAGGGATTCTTTTATCTTAGAATTAGAAGAATCTTAACATACTAGAAAAGACTTAGTGGCTGTAGTTACTGACCATAAGAAAACAATTGAAATCCTTAGAAAAGAAAAGAGTGATCTATTGGCAAAAATTGCAGACCAAAAGGAAACAGTAGTTAAACCATAGACTAAGTCAAAACTTGAAAGTTCTGAAAGACGAAAGGAGATAGCAAGTGAGGAATACATTAGGCTTGAAAATGAGGTGAAAGCTATGAGAATTGGGATATGTGCTAAAACTGAGAAAAACAAGCTTTTTCAAACCAATCTAGAAAGAGTATTGAATGGTCTTGAAAAGTCTCTAAAGTGGACCTGGTCCTCAGAAGCTACCACTGCCTTGTTTACTAATGATTGTAAAAATGGGCAGGGAGCAGGGTTCAAAAGGGAGAAAACTCCTCACAACCCTCACAGTAAGTACGTCACTGTCTCTGATAACTGGCCTCGTACCCAATATGGGAACACTGGGCGCTTCAAGGAAGGTGTCCAAGCCAAGAATCAATCAGTTCAGAAAGACAAAGTGGCTGCTGAAATTGTGACCACAAAAGAGGGACCGGTTTCCACTCACAAAAAACACACATTACCTGCATGGACTAAGAGAGCTCTTATTCATCCTCTTGCTTACTACAAGGGACCCAAACTTGTTTGGGTTCCTAAAACTAACTCCTAATCTCTTGTGCAAGGAAAAGGGAAGGGAAGCGGTCAACAATGGTTCATGGATAATGGGTGTTCGAAACACATGACTGGTAACACCACAAACTTTCTTTCACTAAAGGCCCTGCAATGAAGGAGTGTATCCTAGGAAAAATGGGATACATTCTTGGAGTTGGAAAAGTTGGGAAGTCACTCACTCATTCTATTAAAGATGTGTACTATGTCAATGGGATTAAGTACAGTCTCATGAGTGTTTCTCAAATCTGTGATAAAGGAAACAAGGTGGAATTCTTGTCCAAAATATGTACAGTTACTGATCTTGTGATTGGTGAAATAGTACTGGTGGCCAAAAGATACAAGAACATCTATGTTGCTGATTTCAAATCTTTACAGAGTGGTGATATGAGTTTTTTGAAAGCTGTTGACGATGATGCTGAACTATGGCACAGAAGACTGGGCCATGCAAGCTTTTCTCTTCTGAACAAACTAATTCAGAAGGACCTGGTCCATAGTCTGCCTATGTCACAATTCAAGATACAAAAAGTCTGTGATGCCTGTGCTAGAGAAAATATGTGAATTCCTCTTTTAAGTCTAAAAGAGATGTGAGCACCTCAAAGCCGCTTCAGCTTCTGCATATGGATCTGTGTGGACCTATGAGGGTGCAAAGCAGAGGAGGAAAAAGATACATTTTCGTAATTGTGGAGGACTATTCCAGATTCACATGTACTTTGTTTCTCAGAACAAAAGATGAAACTGTTGAAGTATTTGTGGCATTTGTGAAGAAAATCAAGGTGAAGATGGAGTCTAGAGTTATATACATTAGATCAGATCATGGGACAGAATTTGACAATGTCAAATTTGATGAATTCTGTAATGAAAATGGAATCACTCACAACTTCTCAGCTCCTAGAACTCCCCAGCAAAATGGAGTAGTAGAAAGGAAGAACCGAACTCTGGAAGAAATGGCAAGAACAATGTTGATTGACAGTGGAATTGCAAAGAACTTCTGGGCTGAAGCTGTCAACACTGCCTGCTACTTAGTGAACAAGTGCATGATTAGATCACTTCTGAACAAGATCCTGTATGAATTGTTGAATGGAAGAAAACCCAAGCTGACTCACCTAAGAACATTTGGATGCAAATGCTATGTTCTCAACAATGGAAAGGATCAGCTTGGTAAGTTCGATGCCAAGAGTGACGAAGGAATATTTCTTAGTTACTCTTCTCAAAGCAAGGCCTACAAGATATATAACAATCGGACTCAATGTGTTGAGGAAAGTATCCATGTTATTTTTGATGAGCTCATCCATCATTTGAGAAGAGTGATGAGGAAGATCAAGATGGAGAACCTTTACTTGTTCCTGGTGAAGTCATTAACATGACAAATGGAAAGGCAGATATGACGAGTCAAGTAAATGAGCCAAATGAAGACAACGCTGCCTCATCATCAACAGAACCAAGCACTTCAATTACAACCACTGAAGCTGAAAAAAGAGTGGTTGATGCAGTTCAGGGAACTCCACTCGCACCTGAGAGAAGGATAGAGGAAAATCAGCCAAACATACCTTCCTCTTCTCAGAATGAACCTCAGGCGTCCAACTGGAGACATCAAAGCTCTCACCCTATAGACAACATAATCACTCCTCTCGATTTCAGAGTTCAAACCAGGTCAAGAGCCAGAAATTCACTTGCCTTCTCAGCCTTTCTCTCCCAGATAGAACCCAAAAACATCAAGGAAGCCTTAAAAGATGCAGATTAGATTACAAC
Source organism: Nicotiana tabacum (assembly GCF_000715075.1). Classification (NCBI taxonomy): domain Eukaryota; kingdom Viridiplantae; phylum Streptophyta; class Magnoliopsida; order Solanales; family Solanaceae; genus Nicotiana; species Nicotiana tabacum. Next base: position 205,151,817 of record NC_134080.1, read on the forward strand.
CATGCAAGCGGGCTGTATCAGTTTGAGAGAAACAGTGTGTGTCACCTGGTACCCAGACCCCCAAATCAAACCATTATAGGAACCAGATGAGTATTCAGAAACAATCTCGACGAACATGGAATTACCACAAGGAACAAGGTCAGGCTAGTGGTCCAAGGCTACAATCAGGAGGAAGGGATTGACTATGATGAAACGTTTGCTCCAGTGGTTCGCATGGAAGCTATAAGAATTCTAATCGCTTTTGCATCTCATATGGAATTCACCTTGTTCCAAATGGATGTCAAGAGTGCATTTTTGAATGGACTCCTTAAGGAAGAAGTCTATGTGAAGCAACCCCTAGGGTTTGAATGTCATGAGCACCCTGAATATGTGTTCAAACTGGACTAAGCTCTGTACGAGATAAAGCAGGCTCCTCGAGCTTGGTAGGAAAGACTATCAAAATTCCTCTTAGAAAATGGTTTTAAGAGAGAGAAAATTGACAATACTCTTTTCTTAAAGAAATGAGGAAGGAACCTGCTCATTATTCAGGTTTATGTTGATGATATCATTTTTGGAGCAATAACTGACTCTCTTTGTGAAGAATTTGCAAAACTTATGGGAAGCAAATTTGAAATGAGCATGATGGGGGAATTAA